>NC_092727.1:105150906-105849314 GCF_047496885.1 Scyliorhinus torazame
GCTGTTTAATACCACCATTTGAGACACATTTCTTCCGGGATAGTCTGCCAGTCTAGTTTCTCTATTACTGCTCCCTCACCATGAGGTCCCATACTCTGGTTGCAAATGATCCCACTGGCACTGATTGCAAGTGGAACACTGCATAATGTGACCAAAATAGAGTCTTGTATTTGCACCAGCTTTCCCTTGTCCTCAAACTATGACCCCCTAGTTCTGGACTCCCCCACCATCAGGAACATTCTTTCTGAATCTCCCCTGTCTAATCCTGTTAGAATTTTATAAGTTTCTATGAGATCCCTTCTCAATTGTCTGAGCTCCAATGAATATAGTCCTAACTGATTTTGTCTCTCCTCATATGACAGTCCTTCCATCCCAGGAATCAGCCTGGGAATCCTTTGTTGCACTCCCTTAATAGCAAGAACATCCTTCCTCAGGTAAGGCCACAAAAACTGCACACAATACTCCAGGTGTGTCCCCACCAATGACCTTTACAAGTGCAGTAAAACATTCCTATTCCTATACTCAATACCTCTCGCAATGAAGGCCAACATGCAATTTGCCTTCTTCCCTGCCTGCTGTGCGCTTACTTTCAGTGACTGATGCACAAGGACACCAAGGTCTCGCTGAGTATCCACCTCTCTCAATTAACACCCATTCAGGCTTGTATCTGCTGGAGTGTGGAAGAGTAAGGGGTGCTTTGATTGAAACCTTTAAGTTCCCGAGGGATCTTGACAGGGTGGATGTGGAGAGGATGTTTCCTTTTGAGGGAGAATCTAGAACAAGGGTCACTGTATAAAAATAAGGGATTACTCATTTAAGATGGAGATGAGCGGGATCTTTTCTCTTCGAGGATCGGGGTCTTTGGAACTCTCTTCCTCAAAAGGCAGTGGAGGCAGTTTATTTTTAAGGCAGGGCTAGATATTCTTCATTAACAAGGGAGGTGAAAGGTTATGGGCGATAGGCAGGAATATGGAGTGGAGGTTACAATAAGATCAGCCTTGATCTTACTGAATAGTGTAGCAGGCTCGAGGGGCCGAATGGCCTATTCCTGCTCCCAGTTTGTATGTTCGTAAGGAACATCTTGCAGAACATTTACAGCTGAAAATGACACAGAAAAGACTGTTAACCAACTTGATCATCCCTTGCGCTGCAATCGACTTACAAAGGGTTACACTTAAAGAATTAAAGTGCTGGGCCTCACTGAATCTGAGCCAGCAAAAATGCAGTCAGATATAACTTTGGTTGAGTTTCTCAGTTATTTTCCGTATGTGAGGAACTAAAATTAGTTAGGGTGCCACCACAAACCTGGAATTTTTGAACTATAAATGTGAATATTATGTGGCTCAGTGCCTGGTGTACCCTTTTATCCCAGGCAAGTCCCTCCAAATGTTACTAACATTCTCCTTAAAAAGAAAGCAATGACATAACAAAATAGAAAACAGGCTGTAAGTTAATCAGTTCCTTATGAAATATTTCTTTAAAGTGCTGGTCCTTCAAAATGAGAGGAATTTTGCACCAAAATATTTAAGCAACAATTTTCAGTCCCCTCTGTGATTCTGGTGGCAAATGCACAATCCCAAACGCATTATGATCCTGTTAGGATCTGCTAATGTTTTGAAATAAATGTGAACACCCAGCAATTAACCAACAGTACTACACCACAAGATTTCAAGTATTTTAAACAGAAGGAAATGCTATTGTGTACAAGGAGAATTAAACAAAACAAGCTCTATTAACTTAACATTACACTTTATAATTACTTAGGCTATGAACTTAGTTCCACTTTTTACTTCCCTTAAGAATTTCCTTGTTCATTACTACAATCTTGGATGTTCATTCACTTCTTTAAAGACAAGCCCACAAGCTATGCCACAGTTCTCTGGCATTCACCTTAATTCACCTCAGTGTTCGAACTACGCTCTGAGCTAATATTCTACAGGGATCTGTCCATTAGATTTTTGGTTAAGCAGCCCTCCAACTTTTGTTTAATACCTCATGACAGTGAAGCCACAGCTCCTTATTCTGGTTTGCAGCAGAAACCCAACTGCCATTTCGCAGCTTCAAAGATGACTCCTTTTTGTTACCAGGCTCTGTGAGGACCACTGTAGATTTATTCCTCCAACCACAAGCTGGAAAAAATCTTCAGCTGGGTTGTCCCTCATGAAATCCAAATTGAGCTTAACCCCCTCTGGTTAAGGTGAATGATAAAGTTAGTATTTTCTCCATTAGAAGTTAAGGCCTGACTAACAATCATTTCCTGTTGGCTCTCTTTCATTCCAGTGAGATGAAATCTGCACCAAAGCAAACCTGCAACTGCCTCTCTGTTCCCCAAACTGAACTTTGCTTCTGTCAGCAAACAGACACAGATAAATTAAACATAGGGACCTTCTGATCTCCACAGCCCATCTTTATGACAATACGGCATGCTTTGGGATGTTCAAACAGAAATGCAAACTAATTATTATTGTCTTCAACACAACCCGTTGATTCTATAACCTATATGAATAATTTGTTTCCCTAACAGATGTAATTACCCTCTCTCCAAACTCCTTGATTCCACAAATAGCTTCAGATATGGGTCACCTGTTGTTTAAGTTCTTTTTCACTATCAACTCAGACCTTGCAAGATAAACACAGGATACATTTTAAGTGTAATAAATCCAGTTTGAGTTGCATTTACATCAGAGTTGTATTTACCAGTTTCTCAATCTGATGCTCCCATTTATCTCCAGTTAAAATAGTAATTCCTAAAACTAGTAGATATTTTCTAAAACATGAAATGAAAATGAAATGAAATGCAAATCGCTTAGTGTCACAAGTAGGCTTCAAATGAAGTTACTGTGAAAAGCCCCTAGTCGCCACATTTCGGCGCATGTTCGGGGAGGCTGGTACAGGAATGCATATGAATACATACGAATTATAAACTAGATTTTCACAATCTGTGGAACAGCCATAAACAAAACAAATATGCCGTTGTACATTGCCAGTAACATTACAACTTCCAGATGATAACAGAATAGAACCAATTGGAGAAAATACTTATTTTACTGTTCAGACATTGTAATGGGCAATGTCAATTTTTTTTTAATGCATTGATGAATAATGCTCAACATACTGCATCAGAAATGGTGTGTTCTATTGTGCAGGGCAGATGTGTGAATTGGAGAATGGTCCTCTCAAGCTGGATTGTGTGTTGGATGAGCTGGTCTCACCTGGAGTGACTCCAAGGATACAACCACGAGGGGGTAAAGATCTGGGGTCCCTGAGGCTTGTGACCACCCTCCAGTGACCCCTGTTCGAGAGTGCATGCATGTGGATGCCAAGTGAAAGAGGTTTCAGTGTTGATTTATTGACAACTATCCTGACTATTTCTCACTTCAAGTTCCAATGTGCCTGCCTTTCTAATAAAATGAATCAATAGATTTTCAGAGAACTGAATAACACTGGCCGGACATCTCCAGCCGTTGGGATGCTCTGTTCCCGCCGGCAGCGCACTCTCGCCCGTGAATTTGCCAGCGGTGTGGGTTGGCTTCAATGGGAAATCCAATTGACAAGGAGCAGGAGTAGGGAGTCCCACTGCAAGCTAATGGTGCGGTGTTGAGAAACAGATGGCTGGGGGACAGAAGAATCCAGCCCACTGCACCTAAGCGATTTCAAATAAGAGCAAGAAAGGGGTGAATATTGCTTAATGCACAGTAATAAGGGTTGTGATTTTTTTTTTTTAGATAGGACATATGAAGTTGAGTGAATTGAGGGATATTTCTTCAGTACTCAGAGTGGCGAGTGTGCTCATTCATGATCACATGAACTGAATTTAGAATATATGAAAATCCAATTTTAGTCTCCACAGAGAAGAAAACCTGTTTGTCAAGAGTTGGTGACACAATTTATTAGATTACACTTCGCTTTTCACTTGACTCCTCTGGATTTCTGGGAAGGTAACCATTGTTTGGCAGTGCCATAGATCTATATTAATGTGTGTTGTTCCCCATTGGATCCCCCCCCCCCCTTTCCTATTAGTGCTTATTGTCAATAACTATTGCTTCAGGAGATGGTTGAAATTACACCGGATGTTATTACTAACAAATACATTGACCCAGTCATAGAAAATTCCTTCATTTTGTATTTTACTAAAGGTGGAAGCCTGCTTTTACTTCTTGAAGCAATATCATAGAATATCATAGAATTTACAGTGCAGAAGGAGGCCATTCGGCCCATCGAGTCTGCACCGGCTCTTGGAAAGAGCACCCTACCCAAAGTCAACACCTCCACCCTATCCCCATAACCCAGTAACCACACCCAACACTAAGGGCAATTTTGGACACTAAGGGCAATTTATCATGGCCAATCCACCTAACCTGCACATCTTTGGACTGTGGGAGGAAACCGGAGCACCCGGAGGAAACCCACGCACACACGGGGAGGACGTGCAGACTCCGCACAGACAGTGACCCAAGCCGGAATCGAACCTGGGACCCTGGAGCTGTGAAGCAATTGTGCTATCCACAAGGCTACCGTGCTGCCCAATATCTTACTAAGTAAGTAAATATCTTACTTAAAAGTAGTGAATGGAAAGTTGATGCAAATGTGTTAACTTGTTTGTTTAGTGGATGTCTGGGGTAGACAGATTTTGGTCTCCCGGGCAATTAAGGGATTTGGAGGGTGGCACGTGGCACAGTGGTTAGCACTGGGACTGCGGCGCTGAGGACCCGGGTTTGAATCCCGGCCCTGGGTCACTGGCCGTGTGGAGTTTGCACATTCTCCTCATGTCTGCGTGGGTTTCACTCCCACAACCCAAAGATGTGCAGGTTTGGTGGATTGGCCACACTAAATTGTCCCTTAATTGGAAAAAAAGAATTGGGTACTCTAAATTTATATTTTTTTAAATTAAGGGATTTGGGAAATGCGCGGGGAAACAGAGTTGAAACCGAAGGTCAGCCACGGTTGTACTGAATGGCAGAACAGGCTCGATCAGCCTACTCCTACTTCTTGTATATCAGATAGGGCAATTTCAACCCAGATCTGTCTTTGCAAATCTTAGCTGAATGTCTGACTAACCTTTCCAACAGCATTTAATTTATACATTGAATGCGTTGAATATTCATTGAATAAGTGAGTTATCTGCTTTTCCTTTAGTTTATCGTGTAGTAGCTACAGAAAACGGGTTCAAAGACATGGGCAAAGGAGTGCTGCGTGCTGCTCTGACGCCGATACGTGGCCCTGCACTGCTGGCGCGGGTCCGTGCATGTGCGCGGCGGCCATTTCCGTGTCGGCACATGCGTGTGGTGGCTGTTTCCCCGCCGGCGCCACGCAACACAGTGGGCCCGCTGTGTCGCTATGCCAGCGGGCCCGCTGTGTTGCGTGGCGCCGGCGGGGAAACAGCCACCACACGCATGTGCCGACACGGAAATGGCCGCCGCGCACATGGAGGAAGGAGGTAGGTCCCCTCCAGATTGGCCACACCCGCCGTTCGGTAGCCACCGATTGTGGGCCTGGCTATCGTGCAGGCCCCCCCCCCCCCCCCGGAGTCTGATCCCCCCCCCACCAGAACGGCCACCGCGGCCTCAGGTCCGAGCTCCCGCCAGGTGGCACCAGCTTGGAACCACGCCGGCGGAACTCGGCCGGTCGCCGGAGAATTGCGTCCCGGCGTCGGAGCAGCGTGGCGGGAATTTCCGGTGTCACCGACGATTCTCCGACTCGGCGCGGGCTCGGAGAATCCCAACCTTGGACTATTGGAGGGTGCCTTTGTGATGGGAGGGTAGGGACAGCTTGTAGCAATAATAGACTTTTCCTTCTTTCCTGGGCTCAGAAACCATCATAGCTAAAACAAAAGACCTTTAATGAACTGACAAAACTATGGTTATCAGGTTTGTTCAACAAATACATAATTTGATGAGATAACGAGGGAAATCATCCTGCCTATAATTTTAGGCCTGGCACGCTGGGACAGTGGTTAGCACTGTTGTTTCACTGAACCAGGGTGACAGGATCGATTCCCAGCTTGGGTCACTGTCTGTGAGAAGTCTGCATTTTCTCCCCGTGTCTGCGTGGGTTTCCTCCGGGCGCTCCGGTTTCCTCCCTCAAGTCCTGAAAGACGTGCTTGTTAGGTGAATTGGACATTCTGAATTCTCCCTCAGTGTGCCCGAACAGGCGCCGGAGTGTGGCGGCTAGGGGATTTCCACAGTAACTTCATTGCAGTGTTAATGTAAGCCTACTTGTGACAATAATAAAGATTATTATTAAAGGTTATTACTATTATTAGTTGAACTATTGCACCTGAAGGGAGTTAAATTGCATGGGGGGAATCTTTAAGGAGCAAAGTTTGCAAGAGAGCTTAATGCTGGTCTCCGAAACACTCCAGCTATTATTGTCTTTGAGCCAAATTAGGGAAAGCATAGAAAGGGACAGCATTGGCAATGGAACAGATAAGAATAGCCAGTTTAAATTCTGTTTGAGGGGTGCTCGACACCCCGTTTAGATTAGACTTGCACTTACAGTAATAGCAGTGCCGCAAGCATGGCTCTTTCTGATACATACAAGACCGTGCTTTTATAGTCTTTAAAACATACTGTCAGCATGTTCTTTTTAAATGTTAGATGCAAGCTTGGTGATTTGCGTGGATCGCTCATGTTTGGACAAACGACTTTTACAGTTGCCCCATGAGGGTTGGGCTGTTTGTTATACAAAATGTTCAAGAATGTCCGTAGGAAACAAATCTTTGAGATTTTTCACCTCTTTAATCAAGATCTACTACTGGCACTTTGTAACAAAAGTACCGGACCTTACCTGCAAGTTTGAAAACTTTTACCTTCCCAGTTTATTTTTCACAATTGCACATATGTTTGCTATTTAAAATAGTACTGCCTCCAGTGGATGCCACAACAATCTGGAAGACTGGGGGGGGGAGGTGGCGTCTACTTTTTATCTCCTTCCAAGCCCAAGCGAAGAAGTGTTTTGCTTCCAAAAGCAAAGCACAAGAAATAATTTACTCAAATATGATTTACTCAGATGTGTGCAATTTAGAAAAAAGTTGTCCCAAAATGATGTAACTTTATTTTTCTCTATGGAGATAAAGCCATGAAGCGGTGGGTAAGACTGTATAATGGCCAGGAGGCAGACACATGTGGTATATACAAAGCCTGTTGCATTCTCACGCCACTGTTCGGTTTTCTGACCAATGCTGCCACCCAGTGGCTACAGATACTAAAGGCGCAGGCGGCAGGGTTGTGTGCTGAGACCTTTGGAGTGATATGCATCACTGTATATACACATCACGTGAACAACAAAATGACTATGAAAGTCTACCCAACTTATTTGAGCCACCAGAAGAAGACTATGAAAGTCTACCCAGCTCATTTAACCAACAAGAAGACACTGAATGTCTACCCACTGTATGTGAGGCAAGTGACGAAGAAATCACGATTCCCATACAAGATGTGCAAGATCACAGCATGACTGACAGATCTCAGCTTGTATGTACAGAGGCACGCAACAATCAAAGTGGAACTACTCTTGAGTCCAGTGAGACCACGTCAATTAAAACCTCATCTACTCTAACCGATCCACAAGAAAATGAAATCTTGAAGATTTTGACTCCAGAAGAGGAGCATCAAGAAATCAATGATGATTCAAGTGAACCAGAAATGACCAAAAGAGGAGCACCAAGAAATCAATGATGATTCAAGTGAACCAGAAATGACTCCAGAAGAGGAGCACCAAGGAATCAAAGAGGAATCACATCAACCACAAAGGAGTGACGTCACCAAGATCAATGCAACATCAGGTCATTCTCACAATCCTCAAGGAGAAACGCTCAATGAAACATCAGATACCACAAAGGACACTGAAACAAGTAACTTTGAGAATGACTCGAATTATCCACACGGAACAGTCATTGAGCGCAACAAGAACAACAAAAAACACAAGAAGCACAACAGAAACAAGAACAACAAAAACAACAAGAAGCACAACAAGAACAACAACAAAACCTACAAGCACAACAACAAAAACTATAAGCACGACAACAAAAACTACAAGAACAACAACAAAAACAACAACAAGAAGCATAACAAAGACAACAACAGCAACAACAATCACGACAAAAACAACAAGAACAACAACGGAAACAATAAAGACAGAAACGAAAAAAACAACAACAATGACACAACAACTTGTATGACATGGTACAACTCTGTACATGAAGGACAATATAACCGCACAGCTCAAAACAATGGCAAGAGTACAAACATACCATGGCATGACAACGAATCTCACAAATTCACATTTGCTCCACTACAAACAAGCAAACCAGCTTTCAAGGCAGATGACATACAGCATCAATACCGCAAACACAGAAAAAAGTCCAGGTCAGACAACAAAAATGACATACAGAATTAATACCGCAAGCACAGAAAAAAGTCCAGGTCAGGCAACAAAGATGCCATACAGAATTGCTACCACAAGCATAGAAACAAAAATTCTAAATCAGGCAACAAAGTGATTCGACCATTTGAACACCTCATGATGACTTCTTGGTTACTTAAACACAAGAACACTGACGACATTCACAAAGAAATGACAACATCAACATCACTACTTCAACAACAGAAGAAAAAAGCAACTCAACCAGACAAATTCATAAAGTTTGGACTCATAACTTTTTTAAATTAAGATTGGACACATAAATATTAATTGGCTTTGTATAATCATCAATATCATCACAACTTGTACATATCATCATTTATCTACCTGTTTTGTACAATTTCCTTTAACAAAGTACAGAAAATATGTAACAAGAAAAAAGGGGGATGTAAATACTGTATATACACAAGGGGTTAAGGTAAATACGCTACAACTAAGTAACCACTAGAGGGAGCACCAGAGATGTGTATATATACATAGGTAAACAGGAAGTCAGCCTCTCTCTCTTCACAGGAATGGCAGCTGGTGAGCAGGGCACAGGCAGGCAGCTCAGATGTAACATAGTATAAGCACTAGAGAGAGAACGAACTCATAGAAATAAAGCATCTACTTCAACTGTAAGACTACAAGCTTTAATCAGACACAAGGAATAATACAACCTCTAAATACATCATTAATCGGGTGGGCGGGTGGGGGGATGCTGAAGTCTTTGTTTGTGCTATTTGTAATAGTGTTTAATGTCAAAATTAAAGTAGCAGCCCACAGACCAGAACACCAACATAGTTCACATATGAAGAGTACATAGAAACATGGAAAATAGAAGCAGGAGGAGGCCATTCGGCCCTTCAAGCCTGCTCCATCATTCATTATAATCATGGCTGATCATAAAGTTCAATACCTTGATCCTGCCCTTCCCCCCCCCCCCCTCCTTATCCCTTGATCTCTTTAGCACCAAGAGCTATATCTAATTCCTTCTTGAAATTACACAATGTTATGGCCTCAACTAAAATCTGTGGTAGCGAATTCCACAGATTCACCACTCTCTGGGTGAAGAAATTTCTCCTTCCCTCAGTCCTAAAAGGTTTAACCCTTATCCTCAAACTATGACCCCTAGGTCTGGACTCTCCCACCATCAGAAACATTCTTTCTGAATCTACCCTGTCTAATCCTGTTAGTATTTTATAAGTTTCTAAAAGACTCCTCTCACTCGTCTAGGCTCCAATGAATATAATCCTAACCAACTTAGTCTCTCCTCATATGACAGTCCCTCCATTCCAGGCATCAGCCTGGTAAACCTTCGCTGCACGCCCTTCACAGCAAGAACATCCTTCCTCAGGTAAGGACACCAAAACTGCACAATACTCCAGGTGTGGCCTCACCAATTCCCTATGCAACTGCAGTAAAACATCTCTATTCCTATCCTCAAAACCTCTTGCTATGAAGGCCAACATACCATTTGTCTTCTTTATTGCCTGCTGCACCTACTAAAGTCATGTTGCTAAATAAACGTTGACATCGGAGAGTCACAACAATCGCCCGGGGGAAGAGGGGGGGGAGAGAGAGAGAGAGATCGAGAGAGAGAGAGAAGGAAGTGAAATGGTGCATTAATTGGTAGAGGTAAAAATATTCAGCAGATTCGCACAATAGCCATTTTACATTTAAAACATAATAGGATGTCAATTTATGGCTAATGGGAGGAAGTTAACAAGGGTAACAAAAGGCAACTCTGTTTTTAAAATAAATACAATGAGTAGATTAACTCTTAATGTTGCTGCAGTGATCTGTGAACAAATGAGGGAAGTAACAATGTTTTGAACCTCGAGTGTAAATCCACAAGTTTCTAATTCAACAGACCTTTGTTACAAGTCTAATGGCACCCCAAAGCCCTGCTAGATTCTTATTAGTGTTAGTGTTTGGTTAGACATTACAGGTTACACTGGTGACAACACATTTTTATGGCAGTATTGGGGGTAATTCTGACTCCCGGTATCAGCTTATAATAGGTGTATTGGATGAAGACACCCATTGTACACCTCTCAGGATTTTCATTTCCATTGAAACAGGCAACTGATCCAAAGTTAACCATTTTCCACTATTGTCCAAAAAAAAGCATTAACCCTAGTGCCACCACAGAATTTCAGTTCATTAGTAATATTCATAGACAGAGAGAAATCTATCTCAGATTTCTGGATGAACAGAAATGGCCTCCAACAAAATCTTGGACAGATTGAGCCAATGTCCTTGACCTCCATTGCAAACTCCATTCCTTAGCCATCGACTCCAACCTTCTTCCTCGCAACTGAGGCTCAATCAGACTGTTCACAACCTTGATGTTACACTTGACCTCCGAGAGGAGTTTCCAATCATATAACATCGCCTGGCTCTGCCCTTGCCACAGCTTATCTAATGCTCAGATCCCCAATCCATGGGGCACGAATCTCCACTCCCGCGCCGGTTGGGAGAATCGCCTGGGCCGCCAAACTTTCCCTCGATGCCGGTCCGACGCCCTCCCGCAATTCTCCCAAGCGGCGGGAACGGCCCCGTTGAGTTCCGCGGGCCGCAGGCCGGAGAATCGCCCGAGACACCCAAAATGGCGATTCTCCGGCACCTCTGCTATTCTCAGGTCCAGATGGGCCGAGCGGCCAGGCCAAAACGGCAGGTTCCCCCCGGCGCCATTCACACCTGGTCACTGCCGTCGGGAACAGCGCGGGAACGCTGGGGGGGGCGGCCTGCGGGGGGGGGGGGGGGGGGATCCTGCACCGGGGGGTACCTCAAATGGGGTCTGGCCCGCGATTGGTGCCCACCAATCGTTGGGCCGTCCTCTCTGAAGGAGGACCTCCTTTCTTCCGCAGCCCCGCAAGATCCGTCTGCCATCTTCTTGTGGGGCGGACTCGGAGCCAGTTATGCGGCGCCAGCCGGGTCATGTATGCAGCGCCGCCTTTACGCGGCGACAAGGCCTGGCGCGTGTAAATGACGCGGACCCGCTCCTAGCCCATTATCGGGCCCTGAATCGGTCGGGATAGGGGCCGTTTCCCGCCGTCGTGAACCTCAACGGTGTTCACGACGGCGTGGGCACTTCGGCGCGGCAGTGGAGAATCCCGCCCCATACCTTTGTTACCTTTAGGCTAGACACTTCCAGTGACCCTAACTCTATCCTCCACGAAACTGAGGTCACCACTGCACCAAGTCCTGCTCGGCCATCTTTGCTCTCCTCACTGGCCAGCATTGGCCCCTTGTTAAGCAAAGCTTTGATATTAAAATTCTTATCCTTGTTTTCAGATCTCTCCATGTCCTCACCTCTCCCTATCTCTAATCTCCTCCACGGCCTCCCTCGCCACGATCTCTGCCCCCCCCCCCATCCCAGAAAAAACAGGGCATCTTTCCTTCACAAACACATCCAGTACTGCATTCATAAAACTCGGAAGCCAATCCAAACCAGTTGTGTCAACAATGATAGTTTGTAATTATATAATATCTTTAAACATAGAGAAGAAAGTGCAATGAAACAAAAAGGAATGTTGAGCCAGAGAAAGAAATATCAGCGAAGTAAAACAAATACTTTGTGTCAGTCTTTAGGGTGGAAAACACTAATAACATTCCAAAAATAAATAATCAAGGGACAGAAGGGGGGGGGGGGGAGGATTAATACAATCAAATTATGAAGGAAAAAGTACTAGGGAAACTAATGGGGCTCAAGGTCGATACGTCCCCTGGACGTAATAGGTTGCATCGCAGTATATTAAAGGAAGTAGCTGCAAAGAATCCCTAAATTCTGAAAAGTCCCAGAGGATTGGAAAATTGCCAATCAGAGAATCACTACAGTGCAGAAGGAGGCCATTTGGACCATCGAGTCTGCACCAGCCCTCTCAAAGAACCATCTACCTAGGCCCACAACCCACTCTATCCCCGTAACCCAATAACCCACCTATCCTTTTGGACACTAAGGGGCAATTTAGCATGGCCAATCCATCGAACCTACACATCTTTGGACTGTGGAAGGAAACCGGAGCACCCGGAGGAAACCCACGCAGAAACAGTGAAAACGTACAAACTCCACACAGATAGTGACCCAAGGCGGGAATTGAACCCGGCTCCCTGGTGCTATGAGGCAACAGTGCTAAACACTGTGCCGCTGTGCCGCTCCAATGTAACATCTTTATTCAAAAAAGGAGGGAGATAATAAAACAAGCAACCATTTAGGCCAGTTCGGTTAACTTCTGTCATGAGTCCATTATAAAGGACATAAAAGCAGAGCATTTAGTGATATAATCAAGCAGAGTCAGCATGGCTTCATGATGGGGAAATCATGCCTGACAAATTTATTGGAATTCTTTGAGTTGGCAACAGGCAGGAGAGATACAGGGAAACCAGTAGATGTAATATACTTGGATTTCCAAAAAGCATTTGACCTCGAAGACAGAGATGAGAAAAGAGGAGCATTTTCAGGATGGCAACCTGTAACTAGTGGAGTGCCACAGGGATCTGTTCTGGGGCCACAATTATTTATAATATATATTAATGACTTGGATGAGGAAAGTGAATACACTGTTGCCAAGTTTGCTGATGACACAAAAATAGATGGGAAGGCAAGTTGTCTCATTGGCATGATCTCATTGAATGGCAGAGCAAACTAGATGGGCTGAGTGGTCTACATCTTATGGTAGCGGTCATGGGTTTGGAAGATGCTGTTCATGGAGGCATGGTGAATTCCTCCAGTGCATCTTGTAGGTGGTACATGCTGCTGCTAAAGTGCGTCGATGGTGGAGGGAGTAAATGTTTGTGGAAGGGGTGCCAATCAAGCCGGGCAACTTTGTCCTGGACGGCGTCAAGCTTCTTGAGTGTTGTTGGAACTGCACTCATCCAGGCAAGTGGAGTGTATTCCATCACACTCCTGACTTGTGCCTAGCCGGTGGGCAGGCTTTGGAGAGTCAGGAGCTGAGTTACTCACCACAGGATTTCTACCCTCTGACCATCTCTGGTAGCCACAGTATTTTTACGGGTAGTCCAGTTACTGATCCATGGTAACTCTCAGGATGTTAATAGTGGGGGAGTCTGCAAAGGTAATGACATTAACATTATTATTTATCTCACTGAAATTTCCAAAATCAATATTTTGATTTGATTTGATTTATTATTGTCACATGTATTAGATGTATTAGTAGCAGTAAAAAGTATTGGGCGGGATTCTTGGACCCCCTCCCGCCGGACCAGAGAAACGCCGGGGGGCAGCATGAATCCCGCCCTGACGCCGGCGGCCGGATTCTCCGCCGCCGGGTTTTCAGCGGGGGCGGGAAACGCGCCATGCCGGTCGGGGGCCGTTGGCAGTGCCCCCTCCCCCCCCCCCAGCGATTCTCCGTCCCTCGATGGGCTGAGAGGCCGCCTGTTTTCGGCAGGTCCCACCGGCGTAAAATACACCAGGCCGTACATCGGGATCTAGCTCTGCAGGCGGCCTGCGGAGTCCTCAGGGACCCCGCCCCTGATCTGACCCCGGGGGGCCCCCACTGTGGCCTGCCCCACGATCAGGGCCCACCGTACTGTGGGCGGGCCTGTGCCGTGGGGCCACTCTTTCCCTCCGCGCCAGCCGGTGTAATGGTCTGCCCTGAATGACGCGGAAAAGAACCCTCCTGCGCATGCGCCAACTCGCGCCGGCCGGCGGAGGCCTTTCGGCACCGGTTGGCGTGGCGCCAAGCCCTTCGGTGCCGGTTGGTGCGGCGCCAACCCTGCCGCTGCCGGCCTAGCCCCTGAAGGTGCGGAGGATTCCGCACCTTCCGGGCGGCCCGACGCCGGAGTGGTTCACGCCAAGTCTCGACGTTGGTACGGCCCGCCCCGCCCGGGTAGGGTAGAATCCCGCCCATTGTTTCTTGCATGCTATACAGACAACGCATACCATACATAGCGAAGGAAGGAGAGACTACAGAATGTAGGGCGGGATTCTACCCTACCCGGCGGGGCGGGGGGTCCCGGCGGGATGGAGTGGTGTGAACCACTCCGGCGTCGGGCCGCCCCAAAGGTGCGGAGTCTTCTGCACCTTTAGGGGCTAGGCCCGCCCCGGAGTGGTTGGCGCCCCGCCGGCTGGCGTGGAATGCCTTTGGCGCCACGCCAGCCGGGGCCGAAGGGACTCCGCCAGCCAGCGTGAGTCCGTGCATGCGCGGGAACGTCAGCAGCTGCTGACGTAATCCCCGCGCATGCGCAGGGGTGGGGGGGGTTCACCTACGCGTCGGCCATGGCGGAGGCTGATGGGCGGCGCGTAGGAAAAGAGTGCCCCCACAACACAGGCCCGCCCGTGAATTGGTGGGCCCCGATCGCGGGCCAGGCCTCCATGGGGGTACCCTGCCGGGGCCAGATCGCCCCGCGCCCCCCCAGGACCCCAGAGCCTGCCCGCGCCGCCAGGTCCCACCGGTAAGGGACCTGGTTCAATTTACGCCGGTGGGACTGGCATAGAAGCAGCGGGACTTCGGCCCATCGCGGGCCGGAGAATCGCTGGGGGGGGGGGCCCGCCGACCGGAATTCTCCGCTGCCAGAGAATTCGGCGGCCGGTGGGGGCGGGATTCACGCCGCCCCCCAGCAATTCTCCGACCCGGCGGAGGTCGGAGAATCCCGCCCATAATGTTAGTCATAACTAGGGCGTAGAGAGAAGATCAACTTAATACGAGGTAGATCCATTCTAAAGTCTGATGGTAGCAGGGAAGAAGCTATTCTTGTGTCGGTACGTGACCTCAAACTTTTGTATCTTTTTCCTGATGGAAGAAGGTAGAAGAGAGTATGTTCGGGATGCGTGGGGTCCTTGATTATGCTGGTTGCCTTTCCGAGGCAGCGGGAATTATAGACATAGTCAATGGATGGGAGGCTGGTTTGCGTGATGGACTGGGCTACATTCATGACCTTTTGTAGTTTCCTGCAGTCTTGGGCAGAGCAGGAACCATACCAAGCTGTGATACAACCAGAAAAAGTGCTTTCAAATGTGCATCTGTGAAAGTTGGTGAGACTCGTAGCTGACATACCAAATTTCCTTAGTCTTCTGAGAAAGTAGAGTCGTTGGTGGGCTTTCTTAACTATAGTGTCGGCATGGGGGGACCGGGACAGGTTGTTGGTAATCTGGACACCTGAAAACCTGAAGCTCTCGACCCTTTCTACTTATGAGTTTCGTAGGAATAATAGTGTTGAAGGCTTAGCTGTAGTCAATAAATAGGAGTTCGACATAGGTGTCTTTGTTATCTAGGTGTTCTAGTGTTGAGTGCAGGGCCAGGGAGATGGCGTCTGATGTGGACCTGTTGCAGCGGTAGGTGAACTATAGTGGATCAAGGCAATCCGTGAGGCTGGAGTTGATTTGTGCCATGACTAGCCTTTCGAAGCACTTCATCATGATGGATGTCAGAGCCACTGGACGATTGTCAATAAGACACGCTGGTTGGCTTTTCTTTGGTACAGGGATGATGGTCGTCCTCTTGAAGCAGATAGGGACCTCAAATTGTTGTAAAGAGAGGTTGAAACACAGGGCTAAATCGCTGGCTTTGAAAGCAGACCAAGGCAGGCCAGCAGTTCAATTCCCGTATCAGCCTCCCCGAACAGGCACCGGAATGTGGCGACTAGGGGCTTTTCACAGTAACTTCATTTGAAGCCTACTTGTGACAGGCGATTTTCATTTCATTTCAAGTTGTCTGCGAATACCCCTGCCAGCTGATTTGCGCAAGACCTGAGTTCTCGTCCGGGTACCCCATCCGGGCCAGTGGCTTTCCATGGGTTGATCTTCAAGAAGGCTGCTCTGACATCTGCAATGATGACCTCAGATACAAGTTCATCTGAGGCTTCCAGGGTGGAGGGCATGCTCTCGCTGACCTCTTGCTCAAAGCGGGCATAGAAAAAGTTGAGGTCGTCAGGAAGGGGTGCGTTGGAGCCAGCGATTTTACATGCCTTCATCTTGTAGCTCGTTATGTCTTGCAGACCTTGCCATAGTCGGCGGGGGTCCGTGTGGCAAGCCTGGGACTCGAGCTTGGTCCGGTACTGTCTTTTGACATCTTTGATGGATTTCCTTAGATCATATCTGGCTTTCTTGTATAGGTCAGGGTCGCCTGACTTGAACGCCTCAGACCTGGATTTCAGCAAGCAGTGGATATCTCTGTTCATCCAATCGCATTCAACTTTAATTCATAAAAGTATAAATGAATCTTGATAGTAATGCAGCCTCGCTCATTTTACACCATGTACAATTTTCAGTCGACAGGTTGAATACAAAATTGGCCAAGGCAAATTTTCATCCCAAAGTACATCTGCATATATGCTCCCCTCCTCTTTGGAATCTCCACATTTAAGCCATTATAATTGCATAAAAATGACTTAGCTGGCTACAAGAGTTTTCAATTTTAATACTATTTGAGTATTTCTTCTTTCGGTGACGTGTTACAATGTTGGTGATCCTGACTCTCATGGTCTTTGATAGGAGCCAACATCTTGGTGTTGTTCTCAAATCTTATACCTAGACAGCTTCTTAAGCTGTTGCTATATTCTCTCCTTTGTCATCCTCTTTCTCTGCGCCCCTCAGTTTTACCTGTTACTATCATATGTTCTTGTTTCTCCTAAGTGTGTGGTCAAAGAATTGCAGTTGCCTCATAGTGATCAGCTGGAAAAATTTAACTCATGAGCCTGCTTTCCTCGAATCATCCTCATTAATTGTGTACGTTGTCCAACTAATTCTCATCATACGTCTCAGAAACATCGGCTGGGATTTTCCAGTCCTTCCTGCCAGCAGGATGTTCCAGTCCTGCCGAAGGCAACAACCCCCACCCCCCCAATCCACAGCGGGTCCTCCAGTGGCATAGCCGGTGAGTAACGCAAATGGCCATTGACTTCAGCAGGACAGGAAGATGCCACCAGCAGCCAATGGTGAGCCGCCTCCGCTGCCAGAAACCACTCTGCGGTAAGGTCTGGAAAAACCATCTCTGGTCTTGTTTATATTCTGACTTTTGCATCCGTATCGTAACATTGACCCAATGTAGCATTTTAGTAATCGCACTCTGCTTTCCATAGAGATGTTTATTTTTGACCCATTCTCTCCCCACCTTCCACATTCTGATACCTCTGATGAAAACTCATCCTTACATGGTGTACCGAAAACAACCCCTCTCTAAGTGTCAGAAAGACCAAAGAACTGATCATCGACTTCAGGAAGTGTAGCACGAACCCCCCCCCCCGCCGCCCCCCCTCCCCATCTACATCAATGGCTCCGAAGTGGAGATGGTCAATAGCTTTAAGTTCCTGGGGGTCACCATCACCAACAGTCTGTCCTGGTCCACTTACATTGACGCAACAGTCAAGAAAACCCAACAACGTTTCTACTTCCTACGGAAGCTAAAGAAATTCGGTATGTCTGCATTGACTCTCACAGACTTCTACAGATGTGCGATAGAGAGCATCCTAAATGGCTGCATCACAGCCTGGTATGGCAACTGCCTGGCCCATGATCGCAAGAAATTGCAGAGTGTGGTGAACTCAGCCCAACGCATCACACAAGCTTGCCACCCTCCCATAGATTATGTTTACACCTCCCGCTCCCTCAGGAAAGCAGACAGCATTGTCAGGGACCCCTCACACCCAGGCTTTGCCCTCTTCCAGACCCTTCCATTAGGCAGAAGATACAGAAGTCTGAAGACCTGCACATCCAGACATAGGAACAGTTTCCTCCCCACAGCTACTAGACTCCTCACCCACTCCCCCTCGGACTGATCTGTTCCCTGTAAGAATACTATTCATGATGCCCTATGCTGTTCTTGCTTTGTTTGGCCCTTGTTACTCACTGGAATCAATTACTATTTGTTGATGTACTATTTGTCAATGTACTCTGTTGATTATTCTTTTTGTCTACTTTGAGCGCACGGTGTACGTTCCCTTGGCCGCAGAAAAATACTTTTCATTGCATTTCGTTCGGTACATGTGACAATAAATATCAATCAATCCATCAATCAACTCATTCCATCCTACAGAAGATTTGTTAATCTGCAACGCAAAGCCAATTACTTATTTTTTGGATGCCAACATTTAAGAATTGTGTTTTTTTCTTTTATGGGCAAGCTACTGTCTATATTTTATGGAGTTGTGTATGACTAGTTTCTTCTCGGGTAAATAGAAAATGAGATTTCATCTATTGCGTACCTTTTATTTTCTAATATAAATTAACAAAACGATAAAGAAAAATGAGGTCACAAAACAGGCACACTTGACCTATACAGATCAGAATAGTTCCTGCGGGAGGGCAGCACGGTGGCGCAGTGGTGGGACTATGGCACTGAGGACCCGGGTTTGATACCCGGCCCTGGGTCACTGTCCGTGTGGAGTTTGCACATTCTCCCCGTGTCTGCATGATTTTTTCTTTAAGTTACAATCAGATCGGCCATGATCTTATTGGATAGCAGTGCAGGCTCAAGGGGCCGAGTGCCCTACTCCTGCGCCTAATTCTTATGCTCATATACAAAGGATGGAAAGGAATTTTGTATTTCGTTTTGCATTCTTTCAAATGATGTATAGTTATTACATGTATTAAAAGCCGATCTGTTAATTGGCAATCTTTGGGTGCTACCAATAATTTTGCAGCCCTCAAGCGCACGGTGCTGTAATCTAGTGAATTCTATGGTTTTGAAGCAACTTGGTATGTGCCTGCTTTAACAGACATGGGTCAGCAGGGCAAGAGGAAATCTAGGAACACTTGGGGTGGGTGAGAGGAGGCACGGTATTTTGCAACAAGATATTTTCCTCATTCTGATGCTATTGAACTCTAACCCATGCAAATACAATCCAATATCTAGTTATTAAGACTATTGTTATTCTAACTGTGTCTGGGGAAAGTAATTTGATATCCACTAACAGTCTAGTTAGCAAATGTCACCGACACAGATGATCAACTCATTGATTATAATGACTATTTCTTGTTCTACGGTATTCATATCTAGAAGAAACAAACACCCTTCCTTTGTTATTGGAGCTGCAAAATAGAATCTACTACTGCAGATTCAAGCCTGAAGCACCATCTGCTGGCAAAATTATTGTGCAGCAATAAGAGCTGAGGGATTCCATTTGGGAATTGGAGGTGGATGTGTTAACGATATGTGTCAATGCTGCCAAAGTATCTTCCAAATTGCCAACATTCTTGTGTCAGCTGTGAGTGTGGACAGCTTGTTCATCTGCTTGGTCACAGACGATCCGAGTTATGTCCTCACCGGACCCCCATAAAACTGCCATTTCTCGAATGGAAAGGGGTCAAGAGTAAAAATCCTGCCTGTTTTTTTCCCATCTCGCCTCCAATAGGTTTGTCGTTGAATGTGGTGCCCACACTTGTGGTCCTGGTTGTTTAACAGCTAACAACCCAGAGACTTCCCTTGTCTATAAAACTCGGTCATGTACTCGTTTACATTCCATTGACTCCCACCATTGGTGGCCGTGTCTTCAGCTGTCTCAGCCCCAAGCTCTGGAATTCCCTTCCTAAATCTTCCCGTCTTTCTTCTTTTCACACCTCCTTCAAGATCCTACTTGTTTGATCAAGCACCGTTCCCACTATCTCCTTGTGTGGCTCTCAAATAATTTTCACGATAGTCATATAGGCACAAGAGGACGTGTAGCCATTTGGTGTGTTCCACGTCCTTAGAATATCCCAAAGTGTTTCACAGCCAATTAGTATTTTTTACTGCTTGGTGACTGTCGTTATGCAGCCAAACAGGTGGCGAATTTGCACAATGCCAATAGGCTGTGTTCACTTTTAAGCTGACACACAAACTGAATCACAGCTATCAACGGTGATTACGTGAAAATATTGTGTTTTAATGCAACCACAGAATCGAGCTGTAGATGAAGCAATACAAAATGGCCAGGTTTATCTGGGAACAAGCTTCCAGCCACAAGAGGGCGATAACATCAAGACCTCTTTCTTTTTCTCTTAAAATGCCAAAAATATATAAAACCTCGGAAAGTTCAATCGATGCAAACAGCTTCTTCAGCTCAAACTGAAATCTTAAACGAATATAGATGTTCATAGAATGCATTGTTAAAAATTTTAAAAGGTCTTTGCGAAACGCATTGGCAATGATAGCAAATATTGTGCATACTGGGCATAATGTTTGACATACAATCATAATCAAATGGTGGGTATACCCTCCGATGCAAATAATAGCATTAATGCTGAAGTATAAAATCTGCTAAAGACCTCCCTGTCAAGTTGAGCATCCCAAAACAGGCATCAGGAGAACGGGGCTAGTGGCACAAGTTTAATGTGTGTTAAAAGCTAGTGCGATAGAGGCAGGGGCCTGGGTTGGGTCAGGCTGGGTCAGATGACTGTAGGAAATCAGGGGCTACACCAGACAGCACAGTGCAGGATTGACAATAGAGACTTGGTTAGAGCTCTGGGTCAGGGAACCATCGGGAGGAGTTCAGGGATCTGGCTGGATTAAATGTTTGGGGACAGCACTGGGAGACCTGGCATAGGCCGTGGAGTTTGCATAGTTGACCCCCATCGCTGACAGCACTGAAGCTGTGGAATGAAGCTGAGCAAATAGAAGGGCTATCACTGGAAGAGGATTTTGGCTCCAGTGATCAGAATTCATAGCAGTGTTACAGAAAAGGACAAATATAGACCAGGAGTAAAAGTTCTCAATTGGGGAAGGCCAATTTTACTGAGCTGTGATGTGACTTAGTGAAAATTAACTGAAGACTACTTGAAAATAAATCAGTATCAGAGTGATGGGAAGGATTCAGGGAATACATAGTAAGGGTTCAGAACAAATATGGTCCCTCAAAGAGAAAAAGAGTGGGATTTCCAAATCTAGAGACTAGATATCAAAGAGAATACAGGAGGTTAAAGCTAAAAGGGAAATCTTAGGTCAGATACCAAGTGCAGGGGAGAAATTAATTAGGCAACTCAGAAAGCAAAGAGAGGGTGCAAAAATATTGGTGAGCAAAATCAAGGAAGGCTCAGAAATGGTTTATAAATATACAAAGTACAAGAGGATAACTAAGGAAAGAGTAAGATCAATTGGAGACCATAAGGATACGAATATTATGATTGTCTTCAAACACTTGAGTTCAGGAATGTGAAACTTCATATTCAAGAAACATAGGGAGGAAGTATTAAGGGACTTAACATCTTTGAAAGGAGATAAATTACCAGACCAAATAAAACGAAGCCCAAGGGAGGCAAGGGAGGAAATAATGAAAGATTTGACCATCATTTCCGCATTCTCTCTGGCTACAGGTCTGGTACTGGCAGACGCAAACATTGCATTTAAATCTGTAAAGATTTAATCACCTGCTAATGCTCGCATTCCAAGCATTGTCTGGCATCTTTGAATCTGTCTATATATATGTTTCTGGAACATACCTCTTCATTCACCTGAGGAAGGAGCAGCGCTCCGAAAGCTAGTGACATTGAAACAAACCTGTTGGACTTTAACCTGGTGTTGTAAGACTTCTTATTGTAAGTTAAAAACAGAGAATGGAATAGAAAGGCCAGTTCACTTAAATTTGATTTGGTAGAGATCCTAGGTGTGTGTGTGGGGGGGGGGGGGGGGGGGGGGGGGGGGCGTCTTTAGCATTCACAGTCACCCACCCCCACCTGTTTCAAGGTGATCAAGTTTATTGATACCTTGCACATTATCATGTTCGTCTATTTTAGAACTGACACCAAAAAAGGTGCAGTAGGGGCAAGGCAAGCTATACCATGGTCTAGAAATGGAATTAATTGTTTTCCTCAGTGGCAGGACGTGTCTAACAAAAGCAAGGGAGAGTGAAGCTATTCCTTCCTGTGACTATTGTTAGGCATATTTGATATTCTGGTTTGTGTCCATGGTGGCTCAGTCGGTGGCGCACTAACCTCCAAGTCATAACGTTCCAGGTTCAAATCCTGTTTCGGGCTTTGAGCACAGAATTCATCACTGATACTCCAGTCCTGAGAGAGAGCTGCAGTGTTATCGATGCTGCCTTTTGGATGAGACACTAAACCAAGACACCACCCACCTGTTCAGATGGATGTTAAACATCCCATGACAATGTTCCAAAAGAAGAGCAGGGGAAATATCCCCAGTGCCCTGGCCAATATTTATCCCTCTATCAACAGTGCATACTATAGATTACCAATATTAAGGATTTGACCCCGCTAACGAAAGGGTCAATGAAACACTTGAATCTTTGCCAAGCGCTGAAAGAGACAATATTATACAAAGAATGCAAAGGCCTCAAGGAGGCTTTTTCCAGACAAGGCCTTGAAACTATTTACAACAAGCTGGAGGGCACATGCAGTTAAAAAAGTACATTTTATCCTGCAAGAATTATCAAACAAAGAACCCTTGAGGGTAATATAGACAAGGGTTATGACATTTTTAAAGCAACAGATTTTCTTTAAATTATGTGCTTGGGCAAACATCTGTTCCAAACTTTTCTCTTCTAGTACTTGACTCTCCTACCCTAGGGAAGAGCATCTGACTATCCACTCATAATCTTGTAGACCTCTATCAGGTCGCCTCTCAACCTCCGTTGTTCCAGTGAAAGCAGACCACGTTTATCTAATCTCTCCTCATAACTAATATCCTCCATACCAGGCAATATCCTAGCAAACCACTTCTGTACCCTCTCCAAAGCATCCACATCCTTCTGCTAGTGTGGCGATCAGAATTGTACACAATATTCCAAAGGGGGCCTAACTAAGGTCCTGTACAGCTGCAACATGACTTGCCAATTTTTATACTCAATACACCGATCGATGAAGGCCAGCGTGCCGTATGTCTTCTTGACCACCTTATCCACATGCGTTGCCACTTTCAGTGATCGTTGGACATGCACACCCAGATATCTCTGCTTGTCAATACTCGCAAGAGTTCTACCATTAACTGTGTAATTCCTACATGCATTGGACCTTCCAAAGTGCATTACCTCACATTTATCCGGATTACTCCATCTGCCATTTCTCCACCCAAGACTTCAACCAGTTTATATCTTGCTGTATCCTCTGACAATCCTCTTCACCATCTATTCACTTATAGATGGATTTGTATTTTGCATTTATATTTTAGATGGATTAATTATGAAGGTTTCTGCCTCTATTACCATTTCAAGCAGTGAGTTCCAGATACCACCCTCTAGGTAAAAACATCTTTCCTCAATTACTCTTCAATCCTTCTGCCAGTTAGTTTAAATCTATGCCCCCTGGTTATTGACCTCTCTCTTAGAGGAAATATTTCCTCCCGGATAGCAATGAGGACTGTCAGAGGATACAGCAGGATTTAGATTGTTTGGAGACTTGGGCTGAGAGATGGCAGGTGGAGTTTAATCCGGATAAATGTGAGGTAATGCATTTTGGAAGGTCTAATGCAGATAGGGAATATACAGTGAATGGTAGAACCCTCAAGAGTATTGAAAGTCAGAGAGATCTAGGTGTACAGGTCCACAGGTCACTGAAAGGGGCAACACAGGTGGAGAAGGTCGTCAAGAAGGCATACGGCAGGCTTGCCTTCATTGGCCGGCGCATTGAGTATAAGAATTGGCAAGTCATGTTGCAGCTGTATAGAACCTTAGTTAGGCCACACTTGGAGTACAGTGTTCAATTCTGGTCGCCGCACTACCAGAAGGATGTGGAGGCTTTAGAGAGGGTGCAGAAGAGATTTACCAGAATGTTGCCTGGTATGGAGGGCATTAGCTATGAGGAGCGGTTGAATAAACTTGGTTTGTTCTCACTGGAATGACGGAGGTTATGGGGCGACCTGATAGAGGTCTACAAAATTATGAGGGGCATAGACAGAGTGGATAGTCAGAGGCTTTTCCCCAGGGTAGAGGGGTCAATTACTAGGGGGCATAGGTTTAAAGTGCGAGGGGCAAGGTTTAGAGTAGATGTACGAGGCAAGGTTTTGACACAGAGGGTAGTGGGTGCCTGGAACCCGCTACCGGAGGAGGTGGTGGAAGCAGGGACGATAGTGACATTTAAGGGGCATCTTGACAAATACATGAATAGGATGGGAATAGAGCTATACGGACCCAGGAAGTGTAGAAGATTGTAGTTTAGTCGGGCAGCATGGTCGGCACGGGCTTGGAGGGCCGAAGGGCCAGTTCCTGTGCTGTACTTTTCTTTGTTCTTTGTTCTTTGTTCTTTGTTGGTCCACCCTATCTGGGCTCCTCATAATTTACATAGCTCAATTAAATATTTCCTCTGCCTTCTCAGTCCCAAAAAAGACAACCACAGCCTCTCCAATCTTACCTCATAGCTAAAAATTCTCCACATCAAGCAACATTCTTATAAATCTCCTCTGCCCCCACTCTAATGTTATCTCATCCTCCCTTTGATGCAATGACAGAACTGCTGGTTTAGCACAGTAGCTGGACAAATAATTTGTGATGTAGAGCAAGGCCATCAACACAGGTTCAATTCCTCTTCTGGCTGACATTATTCATGAAGGACCTGCCTTCTCAACCTTGCCCCCCGCCTGAGATGTGGGGATCCTCAGGTTAAATCACCACCGGTCAGCTCTCCCCCTCAAAGGGGAAAGCAGCCTCTGGTCAGCTGGGACTATGGTAACTTTACACAGTGTTCCAGCTGTGCTTAATTTATGTCTTATACAATTCTAGCATCTCCCCTGTTCTTATATTGCATGTGGCAGTATTTGCGTTCTGCCTTCAGGGATCTGTGGACATGCACTCAAAGCCCCCTTAATTCCTCTACACTTTTCAGAAACCCACCATTTATTGCGTATTCTCTTGCCTTGTTTGCCTTCCCCAAATGCATTACCTTCCATTTCTCTGTATTGAATTCCATTTGCCATTTTTCTGCCCATCCGACCAGTCTTTCTGCTGTTCCTCACAATCAAACACAAAAATTTCTTGTCATGTCCCCGACATTTAAGTCAAAATCATTGATATATATAATATATAATAATATATATATATTTGTATACACCATGCAAAACCCTAACCCTAACCCTAACCCTTAATTCCTCTACACTTTTCAGAAACCCACCATTTATTGCGTATTCTCTTGCCTTGTTTGCCTTCCCCAAATGCATTACCTTCCATTTCTCTGTATTGAATTCCATTTGCCATTTTTCTGCCCATCCGACCAGTCTTTCTGCTGTTCCTCACAATCAAACACAAAAATTTCTTGTCATGTCCCCGACATTTAAGTCAAAATCATTGATATATATAATATATAATAATATATATATATTTGTATACACCATGCAAAAGTAAGGGACCCAGTACTGAGGAGTCACACTCGAAATAATCTTCCACTAACAAAATGATCAAAATCAAGACCATTACACTTTGATTTCAGCCACTTCCTGCCTGTGTCTTCTCACAGAACTCCGGGCAAAATGGAGCTCTTCATGTGACCCGCCTTTCTTCCGGAATATTCCAAATGGCTCCAACCAATCGCAAGGGAAAACAGGCAATGTCTCAGAATTTCAGACTCACTGATTGCCTGCTTGCCAAGTCTATCAAGCTGATATCAGGGGCTCTTCCACAAAACATAAAGGTGAAGTCCTGGATGAGTTCATTACACCATTTGGGTTTGCCTATAGTAGGTACCAAGTAAGCAAAAATTCCAATATTGCAGCAGCTAGCAGGAAGACTGTAGATTAAACAGCAGAAATTAAAAAGGAAACACAGAACAGACAAAGGTTTTTGGCAGGATCCTTATGTTCAAGCAAAGCATTAATGTAAAGCTGGAGGGGTTGAAGAGTGTTTACTGATTAAAAATGAATCAAATATTTTCCTCAGCATTGACAATACTGCTGGTAGTTTGACAGCAGAAGAACCTCAAAATTTGGATAAACATTCAATGGACAATCAGAAAAGATTGGCTATATTACACGAGAGACAGAAAAAGACAGAAATGCGGGAGAAACTCATTCAGGGGTCCTCTCCAATTTGAACAGTCAGAAACCTGACAAAGGGAAGAACTTTGTATTTGATTTTGAAGAAGAGAGCGAAAACAAGGCAATGTTTGAAGATGTCAGGGGGAGTTCTAAAACCAAAGATGCAAACCTATCAACAGAAGAACAGAGAATACATAATAAAGATACTAAAAGAGAATAGGCAAAATTGTAGAGAAACATGAGGGGGCACTCCGTTAACTAATCATGATGTAGACATAAGTAACTCTGAACCAATGAAGCCACATCCGTCTTGACTAAATCCATGGAGACCGGCTCAGTTAGAAGCTGAAATAGTGCATGTTGGACATGTTGCGGAAACAAGCGAAAACACTGTGGTCCACATAATGCCTGGTGGAGGTTGAGAGATTGAAGGTCATGTTAGTGGGTGAACCATTGCTGACCACCCTGGGCTTTTGCAGGGCATTTAAAATGGTCACAGATGCCAGTGACCTGGGACTCGGGGCAGTGCTACTACAAGACGGCGATGCAGGAATAGAGAGGCCAGCAGGATTTTTTTAAAAATTAAATCCATGCCAAAGAAAGTCTTCACCCATTGAAAAGGGTGCCTTAGCCTTGCTAGTACCCTGCAGCACTTTGAAGTATACATCTGACATGACAACCAGTAAAGCTTGGTTTATACAGACGATAATCCAGTTGCATTTATAGAGAAGTTTAAAACCCAAAATGCAAGGTTATTCCATTGGAGTTTATTATTACAACAGTTCAATGTTAAAATTGTACACATTCCCGGAAAGGATAATGTGATTGCGAAGGCGTTGTCACATGCTGACCAGTTACCAATGTAAAGACTAGGAAGGGAACTTATATAATGGGGATGGATTGGATAAATATGTGTTTGTGATTTATGTCTTACACACCTCATAATGACACGTCCGTGCCCTGGCATTTCATTTGGGCTCTTCCTGCTTATTCCCTATTTCCCCATTCTTTTATTTTGTTGTTATCATTTTTGATCCATGGGTGATTAATGGACATGTATCATTAAGTCAAGCAGCAAAAAGAATGAGGAATTCAGAAATTACTGGAGAGAACACTCTGCTAGTCTCTGGTAATTTCAACAGGAGCTTCAGGCTTTTCGGCACCAGAGAGAGAGAGATGGGGTGGGACTCGGTTTGCTTGATTGACTGGTGGCCAATAAATTGGCTGTACTCTACCGGCTAACAGGTGGTGATTGGATCCTTTCCCAGTAGGATGGTTCTCAGAGACCTGAGGGAGCAGTTGAGTCCTGGGCACAGAAAGACAAAAGCCTACTTTCTTTGCCTCTCCTGAAAAGCTGTGAGTTCTGTATTTCTGAAGCTGCAGAGAACGTGAGTCAATGAATCTACAGGGGAACTATTACAGGTTGCAAACAAAGACAAGAAACTATTCTCTCTCCCGAAAGGCTGTGAGTGCTGTATTTCTGAAACTGCAGAGACCTGAGTGAATCTCCAGTAAAACCTTAAACTGAAAGCAAAGTTTGAAGTGGAGTAAGGCGTTAAAAGCTATCATCTGAAACTAAGCGTCTTTTCCCATTTTACTTACAAGTTTTATAACCCTTTCTTCCCCTCGGTGTTTGTCTATCTTATGTGTGTGTGAGAGGGGTGCAAGTTAAAACGTAGAATTAGGAATTAGATAATAGTGTAACCAGTTGTATTTGCTGCACATGTCATTACAGTTCTTGTTATTAATAAAAAATGACTGTGTTTACATTTTCAAACCTGGTGACTGTAATTATTGGGCAGCCAAGGGCCAGAGATGTCGGGTATTTTTCTCAGAATTATTGGTTAATTCACTTGGGTTGTGACTCCGGGTCAGGTAAGGCTGGAATTGACCACATACTTTCCCAGGGTGTTGTAACAGTGTGGACTGAATTGTGCTGAAGCTGAATGAATACAAATTTCAAATTTGATCTGGAAGTGCTTTTGTCAACACACTTGTTACATATAATTATATGAAAAGCACAGTCTGAGTTTTAATTCACCAATTGTGCACCACTTTCCTAATTGTTAGGCTTTTGAAGCAACAATGCTTTGATTTCTATTGATTCAGAAATGTTTCATCTGATCATATCTGTCCCAGAATCACTGACATACCTGTGCGTCCTCTATTGACCAGAGCTATTCATTGTTGACTCATATCTAGATTTCTGCAGCATAACCTGGACAAATCCATACAGAGATAACAGGTAACAGGAACAGTTTTCAATTACTTGCCCCCAATTTCTCATGAGTGATCAAAAGTTTGTTTTGAGGGCGGGGGAGTGGGTGGGGGGGTGCAAAGGGAGGAAATGCGAGGGCAGCACGGTGGCGCAGTGGTTAGCACTGCTGTCTCACGGCGCCGCGGTCCCAGGTTCGATCCCGGCTCTGGGTCACTGTCCATGTGGAGTTTGCACATTCTCCCCGTGTTTGCGTGGGTTTCGCCCCCAAAACCCAAAGATGTGCAGGGTAGGTGGATTGGCCACGCTAAATTGCCCCTTAATTGGAAAAAATGAATTGGGTATTCTAAATTCATTTTTTAAAAAGGGAGGGAATGCAAGCACTACATCTTCTCCACTGATGCTCAGGGCCTGCCTTGATGCATTTTCAAGCTGACCTGTAAATGGGTGAGAAGCACGCCTGCGTGTTCCTGCTGAAAATCTACAACATCGCACACTTCCTCTGGCCAACATCTTAAAATTGTAAAACATTACAGTTTGAGCAAAGCGTTTCTTTATTCAAATTGAAGGATGAAATTGAGTTCTTAAAATTGATCCTTCCTATTGCTACTTGTAGCACATTAGTTACCACTGTTGCTTCACAGCACCAGGGTCCCAGGTTCAATCCCCAGCTTGGGTCACTGTCTGTGCAAAGTTTGCACGTCCTCACCGTGTCTGCGTGAGTTTCCTCCGGGTGCTCCGGTTTCCTCCCACAAGTCCCGAAAGACGGGCTGTTAGGTGAATTGGACATTTTGAATTGTCCCTCAGTGTACCCGAACAGAGTGTGGCGACTAGGGAATTTTCACAGTAACTTCATTGCAGTGTAATGTTAGCCTACTTGTGACAATAATAAAGATTATTATTGTTCATTTTGTCGGCATTTTGGGCTTCTCAAATAGTTCATTTTAGATCAGTTGTATAATAAGCACTACTAAACATCCTGCCAGGAATCCAGACATAGGTTAGTGTGCAGTTGCATTTTCAATACTTTCATAAAACCCACTTCGGTAACAATAAAAGAAACAGTTCAGCAAGCAATGCTAAGAATAAAATATTTTCACTGTTGACTTCTTATGTTTCTGTACACGTACAATATCATTTAGCACTGTTATGGGCCAGGGCTTAGAAACTCCAAAGTGTATTATGAAGCTGACCTGACCTATAACTTTAATGTTGAATTTGGCTAGGATGAGCGCGAGAGTCTTCACTTCAGGTGTGATTCATCAGACTTCTTAGGCGCTTTTCTCAAAACAATGTTTATTATAAGAATGTAGTTAACCTCTATAAAACAGTTAGCAAGAAGTTGTTCTCAATTACAAATATGAAAAAACACACAACAGCTACAGTAATCTATGTATATAACTTTTAATGAATCCCCCATAGTAGCTGTTCCAATTCAATACAAAATCCAATAAACCAAAACCCCTTTCAAGGGCGTGGCCCAGCACACTGTAATCTCACTTGAATGGGACTGGTTTGTTCCCTGAGATCCAGCCTCCAACCCGGAAAGCAACTCTATCTTAAAAGTTACCAAGGCAGTTTGCCACACCCAATGTGTTTTCAGTTCTCTGGAACAGCTTTAAAATAAAAACAGAGAAAACAGGGAAACACTGCTTCTCTTCTGCATTCCAAAGCAATAAACTGAAACTGAAACCCAAAACACTAAAACCCCTTTGACCTGACAGCCACAGCCCAGCTCCACCCACAAATGACATCACTGAAGCCGTGCTACAAGCCATGTGGTCAAACAAAACCTTTCTCAAAGGGACACTCACATGACAGCACAAAGAAAGCCATTGGCCAATAGTAGCATCGCCAACTCTTTGAAAGTAGGGTTACGGAAAATCCCAAGGCTTTTTACACGTACATAAAAAGCAAGAGGGTAGCCAGGGAAACGGTTGGCCCACTGAAGGATAGGCAAGGGAATCTATGTGTGGAGCCAGAGGAAACGGGCGAGGTACTAAATGAATACTTTGCATCAGTATTCACCAAAGAGAAGGAATTGGTGGATGTTGAGTCTGGAGAAGGGTGTGTAGATAGCCTGGGTTACATTGAGATCCAAAAAGATGAAGTGTTGGGCATCTTGAAAAATATTAAGGTAGATAAGTCCCCAGGGCCTGATGGGATCTACCCCAGAATACTGAAGGAGGCTAGAGAGGAAATTGCTGAGGCCTTGACAGAAATCTTTGGATCCTCACTGTCTTCAGGTGATGTTCTGGAGGACTGGAGAATAGCCAATGTTGTTCCTTTGTTTAAGAAGGGTAGCAAGGATAATCCAGGGAACTACAGGCCGGTGAGCCTTACGTCAGTGGTAGGGAAATTACTGGAGAGAATTCTTCGAGTCAGGATCTACTCCCATTTGGAAGCAAATGGACATATTAGTGAGAGGCAGCATGGTTTTGTGAAGTGGAGGTCATGTCTCACTGACTTGATAGAGTTTTTCAAAGAGGTCACAAAGGTGATTGATGCAGGTAGGGCAGTGGATAGATGTTGTCTATATGGATTTCAGTAAGGCCTTTGACAAGGTCCCTCATGGTAGACTAGTACAAAAGGTGAAGTCACACGGGATCAGATGTGAGCTAACAAGGTGGATACAGAACTGGCTAGGTCATAGAAGGCAGAGAGTAGCAATGGAAGGATGCTTTTCTAATTGGAGGGCTGTGACTAGTGGTGTTCCGCAGGGATCAGTGCTGGGACCTTTGCTATTTGTAGTATATATAAATGATTTGGAGGAAAATGTAACTGGTCTGATTAGTAAGTTTGCAGACGACACAAAGGTTGGTGGAATTGCGGATAGCGATGAGGACTGTCAGAGGATACAGCAGGATTTAGATTGTTTGGAGACTTGGGCGGAGAGATGGCAGATGGAGTTTAATCCGGACAAATGTGAGGTAATGCATTTTGGAAGGTCTAATGCAGGTAGGGAGTATACAGTAAATGGTAGAACCCTCAAGAGTATTGAAAGTCAGAGAGATCTAGGTGTACAGGTCCACAGGTCACTGAAAGGGGCAACATAGGTGGAGAAGGTAGTCTAGAAGGCCTACGGCATGCTTGCCTTCATTGGCCGGGGCATTGAGTATAAGAATTGGCAAGTCATGTTGCAGCTGTATAGAACCTTAGTTAGGCCACAGTTAGAACCTTAGTTAGGAGTATAGTGTTCAATTCTGGTCGCCACACAACCAGATGGATGTGGAGGCTTTAGAGAGGGTGCAGAAGAGATTTACCAGAATGTTGCCTGCTATGGAGGGCATTAGCTATGAGGAGCGGTTGAATAAACTCGGTTTGTTCTCACTGGAACAACGGAGGTTGAGGGGCGACCTGATTGAGGTCTACAAAATTATGAGGGGCATAGACAGAGTGAATAGTCAGAGGCTTTTCCCCAGGGTAGAGGGGTCAATTACTAGGGGGCATAGGTTTAAGGCGCGAGGGGCAAGGTTTAGAATAGATGTACGAGGCAGGTTTTTGACACAGAGGGTAGTGGGTGCCTGGAACCCGCTACCGGAGGAGGTGGTGGAAGCAGGGACGATAGTGACATTTAAGGGGCATCTTGACAAATACATGAATAGGATGGGAATAGAGGGATACGGACCCAGGAAGTGTAGAAGATTGTAGTTTAGTCAAGCAGCATGGTCGGCACGGGCTTGGAGGGCCGAAGGGCCTGTTCCTGTGCTGTACTTTTCTTTGTTCTTTGTACTGTTTGAGTGGTCTGCTGCTTTTCCCCCATAGTCCTGAAATCTTTCCCTTCAAGTATATATACAATTCCCTTTTGAAAGTTAAATTTAATTTGTTTCCACCATCTTTTCAAGGAGTGCTTTCCAGAACATGATAACTCGCTCAATAAAATAATTCCTCCTCATCTTACCTTTGGTGCCTTTACTAATTACTTTAACTCCATGTCCTCTGGTTACTAGCTCTCCAACCAGTTGAAACAGTTTATCCTTATTTACCTGATCAAAAGCTCTCACAATATTGAACACCTCCTTTACATCTCCCCCTAACCTTCTCTGCTCTCAATCCCAGCTTCTCACATCTCTCCACATAACTAAAGTCGCTCAAACGAGAGAAGAAAAATTATTTCAAATAGTCACTTGGTAGTACAGAACTTGAGTAGTGCTGAGAAAGGAGACATGCTGTCAAAGTTTTTCATCTTGCACTCATCAGGGCAGACACAAGAACACCAAATTTCAAAGGGACAACAATTTATACTGCATGAGAAAAGGGTGCTGATTGGTTGGCTAGCAGACTCTGAGGCATTGTGTGGAGAATGCGCCAGGGAACAGTCATGTCCCAAGCTTTCGTTTGAATTTAAAACCGGCTCTGAATGGCCGGGGCGTTGTCATGCAGAATGCACCAGCAAATCACTGTCCCCCATGCTTTTGTTCAAATGAAAAAAATGCAAATCCTGGACATGTTCTTTCTGTTTGCAGAGTACAGGACCCTACCTATGAATATACATAGCTTCTGGCAAGAGTAAGCGAACCACATTGCAAGCCCTTTGTAATTTGGTATTCTTGCATCTGTCTCAGAGAATCCTGGATCTTTAGAAATGCTTGCTGATCTTTGCGGCAATTATTGATTCAGCACGGTAGCACAAGTGGATAGCACTGTGGCTTCACAGCGCCACGGTCCAAGGTTCGATTTCCCACCGGGTCACTGTCTGTGCGGAGTCTGCACGTTCTCCCCGTGTCCGAGTGAGTTTTTCTCCAGGTGCTCCGGTTTCCTCCCACACTCCAAAGATGTTCAGGTTAGGTGGATTAGCCATGCTAAATTGCCCTTAGTGTCCAAAAAGGTTAGGAGGGGTTATTTGGTTATGGGGATAGGGTGGAAGTGAGGACTCAAATGGGCCGGTGCAGACACGATGGGCCGAATGGCCTCCATCTGCACTGTATGTTCTATGTGTACTTCCAAGAAGGAGCTGGGCCAGACGCTGATAGGGAAACTCACCATGCAAGAGCTAGGTACCAACTAGCAACGGTCATGGTTGATGTGGTATGCTGTGTGGTGTTCTTTGTGATTCTTTTTATCAGGATGGATGGTAGTGTTCACAAAGACCACAGAAGCTAAATTCAATAACAAAGCTAACATTTATTACACAATTTATTAAAGCTCAACCACTTACTCCTGGAGGAATCTATAATCTACAGACGAACACTAGTCTCTACACTCTTTCTATAACTGTACTCTGCACCCTCTAAACCTCTCCTCTGCACTCTCTCCAGTCCTCTCCCAGAAGCCTGAGAGTAAGTACTTTATATAGTTCTGCATCTAGTTACATCTAGTGGTCAATTATGATATGACATTAACCCTTTATATTCTAGACATTCTACATAATGTCACATGCTGGACTACCTTTGATCATCTAGAAAGATTGGAGGAGAATTCTGCAAATTCCTTTCCCTGAATTGGCTGTAAGGTTTTGATTTGATTTTTCATCTCTTCCAAGTGTCTAATTGCCACTTACGAATGTGGAGCCTCCTGCCCTGATACATACAGCATTGCAACTTTAAGCGACTGCATGGACCATCTGCCCTTTACATGTCTGATACTTCCAGAGAATCAGATGGAAACACAAAAACCTGTTAATATATTTGAAAAGAGATGAAAATCTGAGCATTTATTAGAAGGAAGATCAACAGTACGATTGGCAACAGCCGCATTGCTAATCAATGAGGTTCTAATTTGTGATCTGCACTAAAAATATCACAATCTCACATGAGAAAAACTTTAGCTCAAAAATATACCATCCACATGTCTGTTGCAACAATCCATCAAACAGTCAGTAAATATAAAATAATTATATATCCCATCTAGATTTAGTGATATAAGATAGAAATTCATCCCTTGGTCCTTTGCAATATTCATTTTTTCCTAAATCACCCTTCAAAAGCAATTATGTTTGAATTATTTGTATGTTGTGATCAGTTGAAATATTTAACACAAAGGTTGGGATTCTCTGCTCCCATTTCCAGAAGGCAGGAATGCCAGTGAGGGTGGAGAATCCAATAGATGTCCCCAAATAGCTGTTACGCCAGTGGGGTTTCTCGTTCGTTGACCCTGCCATGAAAGGTCGGGAACCTCATTGCCATACATTTACATCTCATCAGTGAGCTTCCCCGTTTTATTATACTCCCACATTAAGAATTCCCCCTCTTGTTTACAACAGGCCTGGACCAACGGGGTCCTGGCAAATGGTCTCTGCCAGGGGCACACAGGTATGTACAGGCCCTGTGGGGGGTGGGGGGGGGGGGCAGAGGGTCATACCTGGGCAGTACGATGACAATGCCTGGGCATTACCCTGGCACTGCCAAGAAAGTTCTACTGGTATATCCCCTGTCACTGCCCCCTGATGCCAAGGGAAGTGCTGGTGTGTGTGTGTGTGGGGGGGGGGGGGGGGGGGGGGGGTACCAGTTGGGAGGTCCCATGCCTGTGGGAGGATTCTTATTTATTTTCTTTTGGTTGGTGCTCCCTTTAAAAATGCCACGCGATCTCTCAAAAGCTGAGGTTGCTGAAGGGCAGGCTCATTCAAGCTTGACTTTGCGGACCTGCCTCCAGGAATTGTTTTTTCAAAGTGTCCAAACATTCGGCGGGAAAAGTTGGCATCGCAGCAGCTACACACCACTTTTTCCGTCCGAGGTGCCACCCTGGTAACAAAGGGAAAATTCCACTCACCATCTTTTGTTTGATTAATTTTATGAGTGTATAATGGAAAAAAATCTGCACTCACCATGTTCAGGTGATTTCTTCATTCAGATTCTTTAACCATGGAATGTTTGAAGAATGCAAAGGTCATTCCACCTTTGGTAGGCCTGAAGCAATTGGAATGCAAAATTGGGCATTCACACAACGTTTAGTGGAAATTACCATCAGTTCTTACACTTACGAGGTTGGTTAGCTTAGATGGCCAAAGTTGGTGCAGAATAATGCTAACAGCATGGGTTCAATCCGGGTTCCTGCTCAGGCACTTCCTGGGATATGACTTTTGGCCCTGCCCTATAGCAATAACATGGCATAATCCATGATCAGCAACCCTCAGACAATGAGACCAGTACAAGAAATGCAAGAGAGTGTGTCATGATATTCAAACACACACATCATGATGGACACACTAACAGGCAAATCAGAGTACACAACACCACAACCAATCACAGACAAGAACACCAACCACATAAAAAGCACGAGCATGACACCTGGTGGTCAGTAGGTCTGGGGAGAAGGGAACAAGAAAGAGCAGTTGAAACACCACAAGCAGGGAGCCCCCCACGTGCAGAGTGCAAAGACCAAACTGTAAATAGTGAGTTCAAATAAAGAAGCGTTGTACCATATGCAACTGTGTTGGCTCATCTGTGTGTCAGAACACCCAACACCACATGGTACAGGAGTGGATCGATACCTGCCTACTAACCTGCCATTCTGGACATGGACCACACCGGCAAACCGCAGCCGATGCAAGTCACGGGGAACCTAGGCACCAACTGGAAGCTCTACAGGCAGCGATTTGACCTGTACATCCGTGCCACCGAAAAACAGAATGTCTCGGATGATTCGAAGATTGCAATGCTCCTCTTCTACGCAGGCCCGCACCCAACCGATGTCTTTAACTCACTGGTGTTCGAAGAAGGCGAAAACCAGGCCAAATATGACACGGTCATCCTCAAACTGGACCAGCACTTTCAAGTTGAAGTAAACAAAAGTTTTGAAAGATACATCTTTCAGCAACGCCTGCAAGGTAAGGAGGAGCTTTTTCAACCCTTTTTGACGCACCTCCGGATTCTAGCGCAGTCCTGCGGTTACGGCACCACTACAGAGTCCATGATCAGGGACCAGATTGTTTTTGGCGTTGCCTCTAGTGGCCTACGCCAGCAGCTTCTTAAAATGAAAAGCCTCACCTTAGCGTCTGCTGTGGAAGCCTGTGTCCTCCATGAAAATGCTACCTGCCGTTTTTCCCGATTTCAGGCGTCCGAGTTGGCACGGAGGGGGTCCCCAGCCGTCGAATCGGCAAGCCAGGCCGCCCACGACGTCGAACGCATCCAGGCCGTCGATTTCTTCCCGCCCCACGGCCCGGACGACAGCGGCCGCTTCCCGCGCTTTTCGCGGTCTCCCGCGCAGGTGCGCGCCAAAAATAACGGCCACAACGAGGGACGCACTGCGCAGGCGCGCCCACCGCAAGATCGCACTGCGCATGCGCAGTGGCGCAACGAACGCCGTGACGTCATGACGTGCAGCAATTGTGGAGGTCTACACTTAAAAGGGCAATGTCCTGCAAAAAACCGACAGTGCCACAGATGGGCCATGATGGGCCACTACGCAGCCCGCTGTCGTGCGGCTCAACCCATGGATCCGGCGCATCCTCGACAACCTCGCACACGAGTCAGGACCGTCCAGCCCACGCATCAAGACTTCCAGTTAAGTGATGCAGATGACCAGGATGCCTTCCGAGTTGCCGTCATTGATGTCAACAAGGTCAATGCCATCAATCCAGCCGATGAGTGGTGTGCCACCCTGACGGTCAACCGATCGCGCGTCGCCTTCCGTCTGGACACCGGCGCATCCGCCAACCTGATTGCTTACTCTGCAGTCCAGGCCATGAAGGTCAAACCACCCATCACACCATCCCAGCTTAAGATGGTTGACTACAACGGGAACGTTATCCCGTCCATAGGATCTTGCCAGCTACAGGTGACTCACAAGAGGTACACGGCCACACTCCCCTTCGAAGTTGTGGGCTCATCAAAGGACTCGTTACTGGGCGCACAAGCGTGTAAGGTCCTTCACCTGGTACAGCGCATTATGTCTCTCTCTCCAGATGAGATATCCGACTTCCCGGATGCTGAGTTCCACGCGAATCTCCATTCCCTCCTCGCTCACAACCAGGAGGTTTTTGAAGGCATGGGGACATTGCCACACACGTACAAGATTCGACTCAGACCGGACGCCATCCCTGTCGTTCACGCACCTCGCAGGGTTCCTGCGCCTCTCAAAGACCGCCTCAAGGCACAACTGCAGATTCTTCAGGACCAAGGGGTCCTATCCAAGGTCACGGAGCCCACGCCATGGGTCAGCTCCATGGTCTGTGTAAAGAAGCCCTCTGGCGAGATCCGTATATGTATAGATCCAAAAGATCTGAACAACAACATCATGCGGGAACACTATCCCATCCCGAAACGAGAAGACCTCACCAGCGAGATGGCGCGAGCCAAGATATTCACTAAATTGGATGCGTCCAAAGGATTCTGGCAGATCCAACTGGACCCGGCCAGCCGAAGACTATGCACATTCAACACCCCTTTTGGCAGATTCTGCTACAACCGGATGCCATTCGGCATCATTTCGGCATCTGAAGTATTCCACCGCATTATGGAGCAGATGATGGAAGGCATCGAAGGGGTACGTGTATATGTGGACGATATCATCATTTGGTCCACCACTCCGCAGGAACACATGCATCGTCTTCGACGTGTCTTTACCCGCATACGACAAAATGGCCTGCGTCTCAACCGTGCGAAGTGTGCTTTCGGCCAGACGGAGCTGAAATTCCTCGGGGACCACATCTCAAGGTCCGGGGTCCGTCCCGATGCAGACAAGGTTAGCGCCATCACAGCCATGCCACGACCGGCTGACAAGAAGGTTGTCTTAAGATTCCTGGGCATGGTCAACTTCCTTGGAAGTTCATTCCCAACCTGGCTTCTCATACAACAAATATGCGCCATCTCGTAAAAAAATCGACGGAATTCAACTGGCACCAATCGCATCAGCGGGAATGGGAGGAGCTCAAGCACAAACTGGTCACGGCACCAGTGCTGGCCTTCTTTGACACGACTCGCCCTACAAAGATCTCAACAGACGCCAGCCAATCTGGTATTGGAGCGGTACTCCTGCAAAAAGACAGCACGTCATCATGGGCCCCGGTTGCGTATGCCTCACGAGCCATGACCCCTACCGAACAGCGCTACGCGCAAATCGAAAAAGAATGCCTGGGCTTGTTAACTGGACTGGACAAGTTCCACGACTATGTGTATGGCCTGCCACGATTCACGGTCGAAACTGACCACCGCCCCCTGGTCAACATCATTAACAAAGACCTGAACGACATGACTCCTCGCCTCCAGCGCATCTTACTTAAACTCAGGAGGTACGATTTTGAACTGATCTACACTCCGGGGAAGGAACTCATCGTGGCGGACACTCTTTCCCGAGCAGTGAGCACACCACCAGATGCAGAGGGGTTCGTGCGTCAAATTGAGGCACACGTGACTCTGACAGCAGCAAATCTGCCAGCTGATGATCCTAGTCTGGCCCACATACGCGCAGAGACGGCGACTGACCCTCTGCTGCAGCGAGTGATGCGCCACATGACGGAAGGGTGGCTAAAAGGGCAGTGCCCCCAGTTTTATAATGTGCGAGATGATCTCACCAATATAGACGGGGTCCTTATGAAATCGCATAGGATCGTTATTCCACACAGTGTGCGCCAGATGATTCTTCATCAACTCCACGAAGGCCACTTGGGCGTCGAAAAATGCAGACGAAGGGCCCGGGAGGCGGTATATTGGCCGGGTATTAATGAAGACATAGCCAACATGGTGCTCAACTGCACAACCTGTCAGAGGTTTCAGCCGGCGCAACCTCCGGAAACACTTCTACCACACGAGATGGTGACGTCCCCCTGGGCGAAGGTGGGTGTTGACCTATTTCACGCGCTCGGCAGAGATTACATTGTTATTATAGACTACTTCTCAAACTACCCGGAAGTCATGCCTCTCCATGATCTGACGTCGTCCGCAGTCATTGGGGCCTGCAAGGAAACGTTTGCTCGCCATGGCATTCCAAGGACTGTCATGTCAGACAATGGACCTTGTTTTGCCAGCCGTGAATGGTCGTCCTTTGCCGCAGCATATGGTTTCACTCATGTGACATCCAGCCCTCTGCATCCACAATCGAACGGGAAGGCTGAAAAGGGTGTCCACATCGCAAAGCGGCTCCTGTGCAAGGCGGCTGATGCCGGATCGGACTTTAACCTTGCCTTGCTGGCCTATCGATCGGCCCCGTTATCCACGGGCCTCTCGCCAGCGCAGCTACTAATGGGTCGCTCCCTCAGGACGACGGTACCTTCCGTCCTGGCACCGACAACAGACCATGAGGCGGTTCTTCGGAACATGCAACTGCAGCGTGATCGCCAGAAAGGTCGGTACGACACACGAGCGACGGACCTGCCCCCCCTGTCCTCCGGAGACAAAGTACGCGTCCATCAACCGTATGGTGGCTGGTCAGCACCGGCCGAAGTCCTCCGACAAGTGGCTCCCCGCTCGTTCCTGGTTCGCATGCCGGATGGTTCCGTGCGTCGCCGCAATCGGCGCGCCCTTCGCCGACTTCCACGCTCACAGCCACACAGCACGCCAGATCCTCAACAGGCTTCCGAGGGTGACTTTGTGGAGCTGCCGCACATCACGCCCTTTCCATCGCCACCCATGGCCATGCCTGCACAGCAGCCGGTGGTTCTTGATCCACCCTTGAGGCGGTCAACCCGAATTCGTCGCAAACCCATTAGAATGGACTTATAATACAGTTCATATGTTTAATAAGTTGCACAATTTTACATGATAACCTGTTGTTGTTTATCGTTCCAGATGTCGTCTGACTGGACAACTGTTCAAGTTTTTTTTTTCTTCTTCTCTCGTTCGCATTTCTGTTATGTTATGGTACAACTGGATTCATGTGATGCACTCGACATCGCCCCATGTACATAGTTCCGTCATAGACACATGCTGCACACGACACGCACACACTCTTAGATGCACTCACGTCACGATCATATTTAATACCACGTAGGCACATATCTTTGTAAAAAGGGGGGATGTCATGATATTCAAACACACACATCATGATGGACACACTAACAGGCAAATCAGAGTACACAACACCACAACCAATCACAGACAAGAACACCAACCACATAAAAAGCACGAGCACGACACCTGGTGGTCAGTAGGTCTGGGGAGAAGGGAACAAGAAAGAGCTGTTGAAACACCACAAGCAGGGAGCCCCCCACGTGCAGAGTGCAAAGACCAAACTGTAAATAGTGAGTTCAAATAAAGAAGCGTTGTACCATATGCAACTGTGTTGGCTCATCTGTGTGTCAGAACACCCAACACCACAGAGTGAATTACATTTTAACCTTTAACACATTATAAATGCGTAAATAGATATAATAGTTTTAAGTTATTATTCATTCATGGGATGTGGGTGTCGCAGGCTAGACCAGCATTTATGCCTATCCCGGGTTGCCCCTGGGAAGGTGGTGGTGCTCTGCCTTCCTAAACGTCTGCAGTCCTTGAGGTGTATGTACACCCACAGTGCTTTTAGGAAGGGAGTTCCAGGATTTTGACTCAGCCACAGTGAAGGAATGGTGGTATATTTCCAAGTCAGGGTGATGAACGGCTTGGAGGGGAACTTCCAGGTAGTTGTGTTCCCATGTATCTGCTGCCCTTGTTCTTCTAGATGGTAGCAGTAAGTGTTATAATCAAAGGCATGTATGATCATTATTTTTGCAATACGTTTTGAGCACATTAGGGCATGATGTGCAACTAATATTCCCACTGAAAGAACACAATTTTCTTCACCTCCTGTAATAATAGGAAGCCTGGTATTCTGACATGTTAAAATCAAATATATACTACTGAAAATGAAGGATAATTTGTTTTAAATTTCACATTATTTGAAATCTGTAAGAGACTTTTGCTTCTTATTAGAAGGAGAGTTTAGTAATAGTACGACTCACATTTTAAAATATAGTAATTATGCAATTAAAATAAGGAAAAGTGCTGTTGCTTTACATGTTGTAGATGAACAAGAAAATGTCTGTCTCTGACTCAGTGGTTCTCCAGTATTGACAGCGTTCTTTGAACTTCATGAGTCATTTGGCAATTTCTGTGACTATTCAATATATTCCACAGGTATAGTGTGGCGACTGGGGGATTTTCACAATGACGTTATTACAGTGTTAATGTAAGCCTACTTGTGGCATTAATAAAAATTGTTGAGATTAAATGATTCTCCTTACAGGGATGCACTTTGCTAAAAGCAGGTGCCAATAAAATAACTACAGTTATCATTTATTTCTTTGACTTTCTGAGTTCTATCATTTTAATTGAATCTTACTAACATTGGGATGCCTGACGTAGACCTGGGTATTTACGTACCTCATTCACCTGGAGCAGGTGGATTGGAAAGGTACAGAGAACCTGAAAGCCAGGTTTTACCAACAGAATATCTACGTGATGCCATTGATAAGAAGCCATTCAGATTGACAGGCTGTCCAGTCAAACAGGGAACTGGCTGGTGAAGGTTACAGGAGCAGGGCGGTTTGCACTGTAAGGGTGGCAGAGAGGGGCGCTCGTGGAGGTGGTGGTGGGGGAGGAGACATTGTCTCGCAGGGGTTGGGAGGGGGTATAATCCTGGGGGGTGAGCGACAAAGAGGAAATCATGGAGGGGAGACGAATGCAAATCTCATATGCGGGTACAGTGGGTCACTGAGGGTGAGTTTGGGGATGATACCAAGAAGGTTGGCGATCGGGGGATCTGGGGCCTAGCTGGAAGGGAGGTCAGGAGACTAATGAGGGGGTCAGGCAGAGGTCAGGGACCGGAGAGGAAGTCAGGGTGGGTGAATCGAAGATCTGCAGAGGGAGTTCACAGGAATAGGGAAACCATTCAGCCCATCGACTCTGCACCGACCCTCTGAAAGAGCACCCCACCTGGGCCTACTCCCTCGCCCTATCCCATAACCCAATAGCCCCACCTAACCACACTTTTGGATGCTAAGGGGCAATCCTCTAGAATGGCCAATCCTAAGGTGGCATGGTGGTGCAGTGGTTAGCACTGCTGCTTATGGCACTGAGGACCCGGGTTCGATCACAGCTACAGGTTACTGTCTGTGTGGAGTTTGCACATTCTCCTCGTGTCTGCATGGGTTTCACCCCCACAACCCAAAGATGTGCAGGTTAGGTGGATTGGCCATGTTAAATTGCCCCTTAATTGGAAAGTAAAATAATTGGGTACTCAAAACTTATTTTAAAAAAGCATGGCCAATCCAGCTAACCGGCATATCTTTGGACTGTGGGACAAAACCCACGTAGACACAGGGAGAAAGTGCAACCTCTACACAGACAGTCACCCAAGGCCAGAATTGAACTCTGGCTCCGTGAAGCAGCAATGATACCCAATGTTCCACGGTGCCGATAAAAATTGGAAAATTAATTTATGATGTTTCTTTAGCACTCTCCTACCTCATCTGTCTCATCAAGAGAAAGTTAACATATTAACCTGTAAATATAAAAGGGTTAACCACAACTTGCAGCGTAGAAACAGTTGGCAATAGTGGATGTATTCAGCACACACTGACTCGATAGTTGACACTATCAGATCAGATTGTCCAATTCTGTCAGACAGGTAAGATTATTTCAATAGCAAATTAGGACAGGAAGGGACCAGGCTGGTTCTCGGCAGGCATAGGGGCCTACACGCACAGGCCCTCCAAACTAAGACTGATGAGCATAGGAGAAGACAAGCAAAGAGACGACATGCGCACTATTTATTAAATCAGCTGTCATATCAAGGGAGGGTTTTCAAGGTCTCAAGTCTTTGGGTCGGTGGCTGAGTGAGTGGTGGGATGGGAGTGGGTATTTGATTGGGTGGCAGTCAAGTCAGGGAGGTCTGGTGGGGAATATAGCTGGGTTGGGTGATTGGTGAGAGAGAGTTGAGGTGTGTCTGCATTAGTCAGGTTGGGTGTTGGTGGTTGGAAGGAGGTGGGGTGGGTTGGGGGTGGTCAGGTTATGGGGTGGTGGTGGGAAAAAGTTCAGAAAGTTTGGAGAGGGGGGGGGGGTGGTGTCAGGCCACAGAGGTGAATCAGGAGGCCAGCTGGGTCAGTGAGGTTGTTGGGTTGGGGGATCGGATTGGGATAATCGGTTTAGGGGATAGCCAGTTTGGGGAGTCATCGGGTCATGGGATGCCAGGTTTGGAGTCACAAGCAGGGTAGGGGGTACAGGGTCAGGTATGGTTGGGGGAGCCAGGTCAAGCAGTAGTTGGGCCAGAGGGTGAGTTGGATTAGGAGGAGTAGTCAGGTCAGAGGTATCGGTCACGGGGTTGGTGGGACCGGGAGTCAGGTCTGATTGGGGGTGGTGAGAGAGTAATAGGTTGGGTCATGTTGGGTGGTTGGGGGGTGGCGAGGCACTGTACTGATTAGAGGGTTCGGTTGTGGTTCTCAGGTCGGTTTTGCTGGCTAATTTCAGTTATACCAGGTATGAAGCATCCTAGCATTTCCAGTGTAATTTTGCAAGTATTTCCTGCATACCTGACCCAGGTCTCTGACTTTGAGCTCAGTCAGAGATATTCACGGAGGGCCCTTGGTAGTAGAAATCCACCAATGTTGAACGTAAGCTGGTACGGTCCGGTACAGCGTACCAGTAAAAAACTGGACCAAGCACTTATTGCAAATTGGAAAAACAGTCAACACTAGTTAAACATCCCTTTAGTTTTGCATCTAATTATCTATCTTTATAGCAGGGGTTTGAAGTCACTGCTAGCTTTGAATCAAGTACAGTGAGATCAGAGTTTACATCTTGCTGATTTTGTTGGAGTTAATACAATTAAAATAAAATTTTCAAACATTGGGGGAAAGGAAGGTTTAGTATCATGGTTAATGGGAAACAAAGCAGCAGTTAGCATGTGGGAAGGTGGGTTCAACTACATGGCAAATTATTTTTAAAAAGTTAAAGGGAATAAGAACTCAGGAGATGTTATTAATGGAGGTGTTAGGATTCAAAAAGAAGGTATTAAAACTAGTATCAGGGCACTTTACCTGAAGGTTCATAGTATTCAAAACAAGGTCAATGACTTGATGGCACAAATCATCGTGAATGAGTATGATTTAATGGCCATTACAGAGACATGGTTGCAGGGTGGTCATGCCTGGGAATTAAATATCCAGGGGTATCAGACTATTCGAAAGGACAGACAGGAAGATAAGAGGGGGTGGTGTAGCTCTGATGTTTAAGGATGACATCAGGGTGGTAGTGAGAGATGATATAGGTTCTATGGAGAAAAAGGTTGAATCCATTTGGGTGGAAATTAGAAATAGTAAGGAGAAAAGGTCACTGAAAGGCATAGTCTACAGGCCACCAAATAATAACAACACGGTGGGACGGGCAATAAACAAAGAAATAGCTGATGCATGTAAAAATGGTACGGTAATTATCATGGGGGATTTTAATCTACATGTCGATTGGTCAAACCACGTCGGTCAAGGCAGCCTTGAGGAGGAGTTCATAGCATGTATCCGCAATAGTTTCCTCGAACAGTATGTAATGAAACCTATGAAGGTTGTTGTTGAAAATATGGAAAGATGTGTCATTTGAAACATGGAAGTCTGGCAATATCTGGTCTGAGAGAAACATGAGAGAATACAGGGCAAGATCCCACAAAGGGTTAACAGCAGCTGCCAGGGAAGGATTGTAAAATGCAGATAGCCTTGGTCAAGCAGGCTTAGCAAACACACAGGATTTTGAATGAAGCCAAAAACAATGGCTCACACCTTCATTGAAAGTAACTGTCTTAGTAAGCAGCTGGAAAAGAAAGGACGCGGTTCAGTTGAATTTGGTGACAATTCTAGGTGTGACATTTTGCTAATACCAGGTAAATTAAAGAAAACTGGAGACTATCAGTCTACGAGAAGCATAATTCAAAGCCAAAATCAAAGTCAAAATTATGAGCCGAGGACACAATTGGAAAATAAAACGAAAGAAATGACAGGAACCAAACCAAAAGTAATACCTCTTGAAGTCAAAGTATTTTTGAATATCACAAAGGACACAATGTAATCAGATCTATGAGATGAGGTTATGTCAAAATGAATACTTAGTTGGATTAGAATGTTTAGATCAAAGATACTTTTTACAATCAAAGAAAATCAAGAGTTACCTTACAATAAAGTCATAAAAACTAGATAACTGTTAGAAAAATATATAAACCCGAAGAAAGGGGACAGCCAGCAGAGCCAGCTCTCACAGCTCGGCACATGGGAAAGAATCGACACAGCAACCGAGCTCATCAGCGAATACATCTAAAGAAGACCAGATTTTAAAAAGAAGATTGATTGTCAAGTTGGGCCTGAAGGTCCCTTCAACCAACCAGAAGGATCCAGAAGCAAGATCTTTTTACTTTTCTGTAAAGACAGTGATTGCATCTTTTAAAAAGAAAAAATATAATAATAAAATAACTCAAAAGTTTTAACCTGAAACAGTGGTTATTAGCCTGCTTTGCTTACTTAGCAACGCAGGACCCAGGATATCAATGCTATTGAGGGGTAAGTAGGTAAAATTATTCAATGAAGGTATGGGTTGTACCGGGGGATAACTTGAAAATATAGTTTGACCTGAATAGCACCCACTGACGCCTGCAGCGGAGTCGGGGAGTGAGAATCCCTGTTCACCATTTGGAATATCGACCCTTTTTTGGTATAGGGGGAATTCTAAGACTAGTGGTGAGTTTTTAACTTCAGGGTGCAAGCTATCCTAGATTCGGTCCTGTGTAATGACCAAGGGATAATTAATGATCTCATAGTTAGGGATCCTTTCAGAAGGATCGATCACAGTATGGGTGAATTTAAAATACAGATGGAGGGTGAGAAGGTAAAATCCAATACCAGTGACTTGTGCTTACCAAAGGAGACTACAATGGGATGATGGAGGAGTTGGCTAGGGTAGACTGGGAGCAAAGACTTTATGGTGGGACAATTGGGGAAAGGGGGAGGACCTTGAAAGTGATTTTTCGCAGTGCTCAGCAAAAGTATATACCAGTGAAAAGGAAGGACTGTCGGAAAAGGGCTAATCAGCCATGGATATCTAAGGAAATAAAGTAGGGTATCAAATTGAAAGAAAATGCAGTCAAAGTGACAAAGATTAGTGGGAAACCCGAGGATTGGGGAAACTTTGATGGTCAACAGAAAGCCACGAAAAATCTATAAAGAAAAGTAAAATAGAGTATGTGATAAACTAGCTCAGAATATAAAAACAGATAGCAAAAGTTTCTACAAATATATAGAACGAAAAAGAGTGGCTAAGGTAAACATTGGTCCTTTCGAAGATCAGAAGGGGGATTTAATGAGAGGAAATTAGAAAATGGTGGAGGCATTGAACAGTATTTTGTGTCGGTCTTCACAGTGGAAGACACAAATAACATGGCAATAATTAATGGCAAGGAGGCTATGACAGATGAGGACCTAGAAACAATCATTATCATTAAGGAGGTAGTATTGGGCAAGTTAATGGGGCTAAAGGTAAACAGGTCACCTGGCCCTGATGGACTGCATCCCAGGGTACGAAAAGAGATGGTGGGGGAAATAGCATAGGCGCTTGTGGTAATTTACCATCATTCGTTGGACTCTGGAGCGGTTCAGGCAGGTTGGATAACAGCAAATGTGACACCGCTGTTTAAAAAAGGAGAGAACAAAAAACGAGTAACTACAGGCCCATTAGCTTAACTTATGTAGTGGGGAAAATGCTCAAATCTATCATCAAGGATGAAATAGCGAGACATCGGGATAGAAATTTTCCCATTGACAGATGCAGCATGGTTTCATGAAAGGCAGGTCATATTTAACAAATTTACTGGAATTCTTTGAGGACATTACGAGTGTGGTGGACAACAGGGACCGGTGGATGTGGTGTATTTGGATTTCCAGAAGGCATTCGACAAGGTGCCGCCCAAAAGGCTGCTGCATAAGATAAAGCTGCACAGCGTTATGGGTGATGTATTAGCATGTATAGAGAATGGGTTAACAAACCGAAAGCAAAGAATGGGGATTGGGACCGCAATTGTTTACAATTTACATAGATGATTTGGAGTTGAGGACCAAGTGCAATGTACCAAATTTTGCAGATGACGCTAAGATGAGTGATAGAGGAAAGTGTGCAGAGGACGCTGAAAGTCTGTAGATGTATATTGATAGTTTAAGTGAGTGGACCAGGATCTGGCAGATGAGGTACAATGTTGGTAAATGTGAGGTCATCCATTTTGGTAGGAATAAAAGCAAAATGGACTAGTGTTTAAATGGTAAGAAAATTGCAGTATGCTGCTGTGCAGAGGGACCTGGGTGTCCTTGTGCATGAATAGCTAATAAGACCATAAGACATAGGAGCAGAATTAGGCCACTCGGCCCATCGAGTCTGCTCCACCATTCAATCATGGCTGATATTTTCTCATCCCCATTCTCCTGCCTTCTCCACATAACCCCTGATCCCCTTATTAATCAAGAATCTATCCATCTCTGTCATAAAGACACTCATACAGCCTCCTGCAGTAAAAAGAGTTCCACAGATTCACCACCCTCTGGCTGAAGAAATTCCTCCTCATCTCTGTTTTAAAGGATCGTCCGTTTAGTCTGAGATGGTGTCCTCTGGTTCTAGTTTTTCCTACAAGTGGAAACATCCTCTCCAAGTCCACTCTATCCAGGCCTCGCAGTATCCTGTAAGTTTCAATAAGATCCCCCCCTCATCGCCCGCCCCCCCCCAAACCTAGTTGATTTGCAGGTGCAGCAGGTAATTAAGAAGGCAAATGGAATTTTGTCCTTCATTGCTGGAGGGATGGAGTTTAAAAACAGGGAGGTTATGTTGTAGCTGTATAGGGTGCTGGTGAGGCCACACCTGGAGTATTATGTACAGTTTGGTCTCCTTACTTGAGAAAGAATATACTGGCACTGGACGGGATGCAGAAGAAGTTCACTAGGTTGATTCTGGAGTCAAGAGGATTGGCTTAAGAGGACAGACTAGTAGACCGGGACTATATTCATTGGAATTTAGAAGAATGAGGAGGGATCTTACAGAAACATGTAAAATTATGAAGGGAATATATAAGATAGAAGCAGGGAAGTTGTTTCCACTGGCGTGTGAAACCTGAACTAAGGGGCGGGGGGCATAGCCTCAAAATAAAGGGGACCAGATTTAGGACTGAGTTGAGGAGAAACTTCTTCACCCAAAGGGTTGTGAATCTGTGGAATTCCCTGCCCAGTGAGATTTTTGAATAGTAAAGGAATTAAGGGTAAGTGGGCGGGTAAGTGGAGCTGAGTCCACAAAAGGATCAGCCATGGTCTTATTGAATGGTGGAGCAGGCTCGAGGAGCCAGATGGCCGACTCGTGCTCCTAGTTCTTATATTCTACAGTTTTTATTTGTAATGAAACGTTCCGTTGACCAATAAAGATCTAAACCATGGAAATTTGCAGCATTTTTCTCAGTTTGCAATGACTCTGCTGGGCGAAGAATAAAAAAATTAACAAATGTTTAACACTGCTGAAAGAATTCCAGAATAGGACTTAAAACTTTTAAGATGATTGGACGATAATAATTGGAAGGTAGGATTTTTATACAAAAATGCACCATTTCTTAATCGAATAAATGAGGAGGTTTAAGTTTAATCAGGTTTCTTGTTTTAAAAAGATCCAAATGGCAGCAATAATGGCAAGGGCAGAAGCTCACTTTTTTATTTAAAGATTGTTTAAAACAATAGCTACATTGGGGCGCGGCAGGTCCAAGTAGAAAGTCAAGGTGTTTGTCACAATAGACCAAGTGCAGACACAGATGTCATACAAAGCCAAAAGTGATGAGTCATAGAGTTTTACAGCACAGAGAGGCCCTTCGTCCCATCTTGTCTGTGTCAGCCATCAAGCACCTATCCATTCTAATCCCGTTTTCCAGCACTTGTTCCATACCCTTGTGTACTATGGCGTTTCAAGTGCTTCTTAAATGTTGCAAGGGTTCCCACCTCTACCACCCTTTCAGGCAGTGAGTTCCAAATTCCCACCACCCTCTGGGTGAAAACGGGGCCGAGGAGATTGTGATACGACCGGACCAGTAAGAAATGTAAGTTACTTTCACCCCTGAAACCAGACTATCAGAAGTTTAAACTTCCCGGCAATAATGTGCACGTGGCAGGGCTTCTGCAGAATCCCCCTGCGTCTGGACTTTGCTGCGGTGGACATTCACACCGTGGAGTTTGAAACCGGTGGTGTGAACTTCTCAACTTTGCAGAAAGCCATTGCATTTTATGTGGTCCCATGGTGTAATGGTTAGCACTCTGGACTTTGAATCCAGTGATCCGAGTCCAAATCTTGGTGGGACCTCAACATGTATTTTAATGAACAATAATTTTAAAAAGATTAGTAATGTGGATTTTCAGTGCAGATCTCAGTAGCTACTCTGTAAATAGTTCATACTCCACTACATGCCACCAGACTGTTGGGAGGGAGGGTAATTGTTCATATTTATAAATATTGGCCAATCTGACAGAAATGACCTGCCACCTGCATCCTCCTGCATTCGTTTTTTCTATTCACTCATGGGATGTAGGCATCGCTGGCATGTCCAGCATGTATTGCTAATCCCTAATTGACCTTGGGAAGGCAGTGGTGTGCCGTTTGCCTGAACCACTGCAGTTTGTTATGTAGTTACAAATGCCCTGCTGTCGGGATGTGAGTTCCAGGATTTTGACTCAGTGATATGTGAAGGAACCGTGATTATGTTGGAGCTTGGGCTGTTAGTCAGGGAGCACTTCAGTTAACGCAGTGCTGGTGTGTGTCTGGCAGCTGGCTGCTTTCTGCCGGAAACTGACATCAACTATTCCCGTGACAAACAATCCCAAAGTATAACCCTGGAGTTTGAATCCGGTGATGTGAACTTCTCAATTTTGTAGAACTCCTTAGCATTCAACGTGGTCCCATGGTGTAATGGTTAGCACTCTGGACTTTGAATCCAGCGATCCGAGTTCAAATCTCGGTGGGACCTCAACATGTTTTAATGAACAATAAATTAAAGAAGATTAATAATCCGGATTTTTCACTCCAGTGATGTGAGTGCGGATCTCAGTAGCTACTCTGCAATGTTAATACTCCGCCACATACCCGGGGGGGGGGGGGTTCTCATATTTATATATATTCTCATTTTAGAAGTTTCTGTTTTAAAATTTCATTTCAGAAGTTTCTGTTTTTAAATTTCATTTCAGAAGTGTCTTTAAAATTGAACAGAATTTTAAAATTCTGCAATTGCCTTTTAACCTTTGATACGTTTTAAAAGTTTCTGTGTTAACATTCATATTGTGCTCATTTTAGAAGTTTCTCTTTCAACTTTTATATTGTGTTCATTTTAGATGTTTCTGTTTTAAACTTTTATTTTAGAAGTTTATTTTAAATTGGGCCCCGAGGTCCCCGTGTTAAAATTGGGGCAATTGTCTTGTAACCTTTGGTACGTTTCCTAAATTTTTGTTTTTGCATTTATATTGTGCTCATTTTAGAAGTGTCTTTAAAATTGGGCAGAGGTTTATGTGTTAAAATTGGGGCAATTGGTACGTTTTAGTTTAAGCTTCCAGCAAGTTTAATTCATGGCAATTTTTTTTTGTGCGGCTGGTGCTTATTTCCACCCAGACACGGGGGGGGGGGGGGGGGGGTGGGGGAAACTCACCGCCACACCCGGGCAGCAAGCAGAGTCGCATTGTAAAGGGAGGGGAAGGGGTACAGGAATGACAGAGGGCAGAATGCAAACGCCGGTGCAACAGCATCGGAAAGTCGTAAAAGGAAAAACAAAGAGGTTGGTGGATTAATGTCACGGTTGCTATCCCGCACACAGTTAATTTACCCTGGGATCGCCTGAGCGACCAGCCAAATTCTGGGCGGGTTGATGTATAAAAACATGTTGAGGTCCCACCGAGATTTGAACTCGGATCGCTGGATTCAAAGTCCAGAGTGCTAACCATTACACCATGGGACCATCCTGTCAGCCGCTGTGGAATAGGCGCTTTAATAGGCGACGTGATCATCTGTCCTTCCGCTGCACGTCATGACGATCGTTGTTGTAACGCTGGCGTCGAACGTCAGGACTTTAATCAGCGGATTTGTACCGTTTGTGGGGTTTTATCCCCCCCCCCTCCAGTCTCGCAATGATTTCCTCCCCCCCCCCCCCCCCGCCATTGCCCCGCGGAGCCGGAACCTACCGAACGCCCTCCTTCCCCAACAACCCGAGTGAGGTCACAGGGCCGCTCGGCTCTTTCCGGAAAGGGGGCGGCGCCTCGACCTCAACCTCGCACGCGCGCGCGCCCGAGAGCTCAGCGAGCGGCCGGAGGTGTCAATGGTGGCCGGCCGCTGGGCGGGGCGGGGCGGGGGTCAGTTGCTGAGGCAGTTGCTAGGGGAGCAGGTCGGTTGATGAGACAGTTGCTAGGGGAACCCTGCTTCCTCACTCCATAACGGCGAGAGACATCGCGGCGCAGGCCTCCTGCCACACACCTTGCGAGCCAGTGATCCTGACCACCCAGGTCCTGCGATGATCCAGCACAATGGCGGCAGACACATGGGCGAACCATCACCTGGGGAGGTTGTTCCCTTCCCAACTCACCATCCTGACTGGGAAATACTACGCACTTTTCTTCATTGTTGTGGTTGGATCAAAATTCTGCCCCCCCCCCCCAAAGCACTGTGGGTGTAAATGTTTTTTCATCCATTCCATGGGACCTGGCGTTGCTAACCCAGAAATTGTATTACTTGTCCCTAATCCATGGAGTGCCCACAGTGCAGAAGGAGGCCATTCGGCCTATCAAGTCTGCACCGAACGCTCTGAAAAAATCCTATACTTAGCCCCACTCACCCCGCCCTATCCCCGTAACATTAATCATGGCCAATCAACCTAACCTGTGCATCTTTGGGAGGAAACCGGAGTACCCAGAGGAAACCCACGCAGACATGGGGAGAACGTGCAAACTCCATACAGACATTCACCCAAGGCTGGAGTCGAACCCGAGGCCTTGGCCCTCTGAGGCAGCCGTGCTAACCACTGCCCTTCAGAAGGTGGTGGTGAGCTGTGTTCTTGAACCACTGCAGTGCATGTGGTGTTGGGTGGCACAGTAGCACATTGGTTAGCATTGTTGCTTCATAGCTCTAGGGGCTTGGGTTTGATTCCCGCTTGGAGTCTGCACGTTCTCTTCTTCCCATGTCTGCGTGGGTTTCCTCCAGCTGCTCTGGTTTCCTCCCACAAGTCCTGAAATACATGCTTGTTAGATGAATTGGACATTCTGAATTCTCCCTCAATGTACCTGAACAAGTGCCGGAGTGTGGTGACTAGGGGGTTTTCACAGTAACTTCATTGCAGTGTTAATGTAAGCCTACTTATTACACTAATAAATATTATTAGGTGCACCTACAGTGCTGTTAGTGAGGGAACAGCATATATATTTCCAAGTCAGGCTGGTGTGTGACTTGGAGGGGAGCCTGCTGGTGGTGGTGTTCCCATGTGTCTGTTGCCCTTGGCCTTCTAAATGGTGAAGATAACAGTTTTGGAAAGTGCTTGGAGGAGCTTTGGTGAGTGGCTGCAGTGTATCCTGAAGATGGTACACACTGCTACTACTGTGCATCAGTGGTGGAGAGAGCAGATGTTGATGGTGGTGGATGGGGTAGCATCCAGATTGTGTCGAGCTTGAGCATTACCAGAGCTTCACTCATCCAGGTAAGTGGAGAATGTTTCATCATACACCTAACTTAGGCCTTGTAGATAATGGACAGGCTCTGGGGAGTCAGGACGTGAGTTACTATCCACAGAATTCCGAAGCCTCTGACCTGCTCTTCGAACAAAGAACAAAAAATAGAACAGCACAGGAACAAGTCCTTCGGCCCTCCAAGCCTGCGCTGACCGGGCTACCCGTCTAACATAAAACCTTTTACACTTATGGGGCCGTATTCCTCCAATCCCATCCTATTCATGTATTTGTCAAGATGCCACTTGAACACCACTATTGAACCAGCTTCCACCACCTCCTCCGGCAGCAAGTTCCAGGCATCCATTATCCTCCAGGTAAAAAAACTTCCCTCGCACCTCTCTAAACGTTGTCCCTTGCACCTTAAACCAATGTCCACTACTAATTGATTCTTCCACTCTGGGGAAAAAGCTTCTGACTATCCACTCTGTCCATGCCCCTCATAATGTTAGGTGAATTGGACATTCTGAATTCTCCCTCTGTGTGCCCGAACAGGCGCTGGAATGTGATGACTGGGGGCTTTTCACAGTAACTTAATTGCAGTGTTAATGTAAGCCTACTTGAGACAATAAAGATTATTATATTTTGCAGATTTGTTTTATTTAGAGTACCCAATTAATTTTTTCCAATTAAGGGGCAATTTTAGCGTGGCCAATCCACCTAGCCTGCACATCTTTGGGTTGTGGGGGCGAAACCCATGCAAACACGGGGAGAATGTGCAAACTACACATGGGCAGTGACCCAGAGCCAGGATTGAACCTGGGACCGCGGCACTGTGAAGCAGCAATGCTAACCACTGTGCCACCGTGTTACCCCTGACTTCTAATAATAATCTTTATCAGTGTCACAAGTAGGCTTATGTTACTTGTATGAAGTTGCAATGAAGTTACTTTGAAAATCCCCTAGTCGCCTGTTCGTGTACACTGAGGGAGAATTCAGAATGTCCAATTCACCTAACCAGCACGTCTTTCAGGAGGAAACCGGAGCACTCGGAGGAAACCCACGCAGACACTGGGAGACGTGCAGACTCCGCACAGACATTGACCCAAGCCGGGAATCAAACCCAGGTTCCTGGCACTGTGAAGCAACATTGCTAACCACTGTACTCACCCTTCAACCTCCTTCGTTCTAGTGAGAACAAACCGAGTTTATCCAACCTCCCTTCATAGCTAATGCCCTTCATACCAGGCAACATCTTGGTAAACCTCTTCAGTACCCTCTCCAAAGCCTCCACATCCTTCTGATAGTGTGGTGACCAGAATTGAACACAAGTGTTGTCTAACTAAGGTTTTATACAGTTGCAACATGAGTTGCCAATTTTTATACCCCATGCCCTGTCCGATGAAGGCAAGCATGCCATATGCCTTCTTGACTACCTTCTCACCTGCGTTGATACTTTCAGTGACCTATGGACCTGTACAGCCAGCTCCCTCTCCCTGTCAATACTCTTAAGGGTTCTGCCATTGACTGTATATTTCCCACCAAAATGCATTACCTCACATTTGTTCAGATTAAACTCCATCTGCCATCTCTACGCCCAAGTCTCTAACCAATCTTCAAGGTGAACTTGGAGCGTGGATTGGTACTTGGGACTACGATGTTGTGGCCATTACGGAGACATGGTCAGAACAGGGACAGGAATGGTTGTTGGAAGTTCCGGGGTATAGATGTTTCAGTAAGAGTAGGGAAGGTGGTAAAAGTGGTGGAGGAGTAGCATTGTTAATCAAGGATAGCTTAACGGCTGCAGAAAGACAGTTCGAGGGGGATCTGCCGACTGAGGTAATATGGGCTGAAATTAGAAATAGGAAAGGAGCGGTCACGTTGTTAGGAGTTTTCCAAAGGCCCCCAAATAGTAATAGAGATGTGGAGGAAGAAATTGCAAAGCAGATTATGGATAGGTGTGGAGGTCTCAGGGTAGTTGTCATGGGTGACTTTAACTTTCCAAATATTGATTGGAACCTCTACAGGTCGAACAGTTCGGATGGGGCAGTTTTTGTACAGTGTGTGCAGGAGGGTTTCCTGACACAATATGTAGATAGGCTAACAAGAGGTGGAGCCACATTGGATTTGGTACTGGGTAATGAACCGGGCCAAGTGTTAGATTTGTTTGTGGGAGAGCACTTTGGAGATAGTGACCACAATTCGGTGTCTTTCACTTTGGCAATGGAGAGGGATAGGGCCGGCAGGGCAAGGTTTATAATTGGGGGAGGGGTAATTATGATGCGATTAGGCAAGAATTAGGGAGCATAAGATGGGAACAGAAACTGTCAGGGAAAGGCACAAATGAAAAGTGGAACTTGTTCAAGGAACAAATACTGCGTGTCCTTGATATGTATGTTCCTGTCAGGCAGGGAGGAAATGGCCGTGTGAGAGAACCATGGTTCACAAAAGAGGTTGAATGTCTTGGCAAGAGGAAAAAGAAAACGTATGTAAGGATGAGAAAACAAGGTTCAGTTGGGTCGCTTGAGGGTTACTAGGTAGCAAAGAATGAGCTAATAAAAGGGCTTAGGAGAGCTAGGAGGGGGCATGAGAAGTCCTTGGCAGGTCGAATCAAGGAAAACCCCAAGGCTTTTTACTCTTATGTGAGAAATAAAAGAATGACCAGGGTGAGGTTAGGGCCGGTCAAGGACAGTAGTGGGAACTTGTGCATGGAGTCAGAAGAGATAGGAGAGGCGTTGAATGAATACTTTTCTTCTGTGTTCTCCGAGGAGAGGGGCTATGTTTTTGAGGATGAAAATGTGATACAGGCGGGTAGGCTGGAGGAGGTAGATGTTCTGAGGGAAGGTGTATTAGCAATTTTGAAAAACCTGAGGGTCGATAAGTCCCCTGGGCCAGATGGGATATATCCTAGGATTCTTTGGGAGGCAAGGAATGAGATTGCAGAGCCTTTGGCTTTGATCTTTGGGTCCTCACTGTCCACGGGGATAGTGCCAGAGGACTGGGGAGTGGCGAATGTTGTTCCTCTGTTCAAGAAAGGGAATAGGAATGACTAGTAATTATATGCCGGTTAGTCTTACTTCGGTGGTCGGTAAGTTAATAGAAAGGGTCCTGAGGGATAGGATTAATGACCATTTGGAAAGATGCAGCTTAATCCGGGATAGTCAACACGGATTCGTGAAGGGTAAATCTTGCCTCACAAATTTGATTGAATTCTTTGAGGAGGTAACCAAGTGTGTAGATGAAGGTAGAGCAGTTGATGTCATATACATGGATTTCAGTAAGGCGTTTGATAAGGTTCCCCATGGTCGGCTCATGAAGAAAGTAAGGAGGTGTGGCATACAGGGAAATTTGGCCAATTGGATAAGTAACTGGCTATCACATAGAAGACAGAGGGTGGTGGTGGATGGAAAATTTTCAGACTGGAGACCAGTTACCAGCGTTGTACCACAGGGATCAGTGCTGGGTCCTCTGCTATTTGTGATTTTTATAAATGACTTGGAGGAGGGGGCTGAAGGGTGGGTCAGTAAATTTGCTGATGACACCAAGATTGGTGGAGTAATGGATGAGGTGGACATAGGCTGCAAAGAGACATTGATAGGATGCAGAACTGGGCCGAAAAATGGCAGATGGAGTTTAACCCTGATAAATGCGAGGTGATTCATTTTGGTAGGCCAAATTTGAATGCGGATTACAGGGTCAACGGCAGGGTTCTGAGGAATGTGGAGGAACAGAGAGATCTTGGGGTTCATGTCTACAGATCTCTGAAGGTTGCCACTCAAGTGGATAGAGCCGTGAAGAAGGCCTATAGTGTGTTAGCGTTTATTAACAGGGGGCTTGAGTTTAAGAGCCGTGGGGTTATGCTGCAACTGTACAGGACCCTGGTGAGACCACATTTGGAGTATTGTGTGCAGTTCTGGTCACCTCATTATAGGAAGGATGTGGAAGCATTGGAAATGGTGCAAAGGAGATTTGCCTGGATTGGAGGGTAGGTCTTATGAGGAAAGATTGAGGAAGCTAGGGCTTTTCTCATTGGAGCGAAGGAGGATGAGAGGCGACTTAATAGAGGTTTATAAGATGATGAGAGGGATAGATAGAGTGGACGTTCAGAGACTATTTCCTCGGGTGGATGTAGCGGTTACAAGGGGGCACAACTATCAGGTTTGGAGTGGGAGATATAAGAGGGATGTCCGAGGTAGGTTCTTTACTCAGAGAGTGGTTAGTGTGTTGAATGGACTGCCTGCTATGATAGTGGAATTGTACATTTTAGGAACTATCAAGCGGTTATTGGATAGGCACATGGAGCACACCAGAATGGCAGGGAGTGGGATAGCTTGATCTTGGTTTCGGACAAAGCTCGGCACAGCATCGAGGGCCGAAGGGCCTGTTCTGTGCTTACTGTTTTATGTTCTATGTTCAATCTATATCCTGCTGTATCCTCGGATAGTCCCCATCACTGTCCACAATTCCACCAACCTTTGTGTTGTCTGCAAACATACTGATCAGACCAGTTATACTTTCCTCCAAATCATTTGTACATACTACAAACAGCAAAGGTCCCAGCACTGATCCCTGTGGAACACCACTAGTCACAGCCCTCCAATCAGAAAAGCATCCTTCCACTGCTACCCTCTGTCTTCTATGACTGAGCCAGTTCTGTATCCATCGTGTCAGCTCACCGCTGATCCTATGTGACTTCACCTTCTGTACCAGTTGCCATGAGGGACCTTGCCAATGAAGTCCATGTAGACAACATCCACTGCCCTATATTCATCAATCACTTTGTCACTTTCTCGAAAAACCCGATCAAGTTAATGAGACAACACTTCCCCTTCATAAAACCATGCCACCTCTCGCTAATATGTCAAATTGCTTCCAAATGGGTGTAAATCCTGTCTTGAAGAATTCTCTCCAATAATTTCCCTACTACTGACGTAAGGCTCACCAGTCTGTAATTTGCTAGATTATCCTTGCTACCCTTTTTAAACAAAGGAACAACATTAGCTGTTCTCCAGTCCTCTGGGACATCACATGTAGCCAGTGAGGATGCAAAGATTTCTGTCAAGGCCCCAGCAATTTCCTCCCTTGCCTCCCTCAGTGTTGTAGGGTAGATCCCATCAGGTCCTGGGGACTTACCTACCTTAATATTTTTCAAGATGCCCAACACCTTTTGATCTCAATGTGACCCAGACTATTGACATGCCCTTCCCCAGATTCATCATCCACAAAGTCTTTTTCTTTGGTGAATACTGATGCAAAGTACTCATTTAGTACCTCATCCATTTCCTCTGGCTCCATACATAGATTCCCTCCCCTGTCCTTGAGTGGGCTAACCCTTTCCCTGGCTATGTTTGAAAGACTCCCACATGTCAGATGTTGATTTACCCTCAAATAGCCGCCCTCTAAATTCTTCAGTTCCTGCCTAATATTGTTATAATTAGCCTTCCCCCAATTTAGCACCTTCACCCGAGTACTACTCTTATCCTTATCCATAAGTACCTTAAAACCTACTGAATTATGGTTACAGTTCCCGAAATGCGCCCCTATTGAAACTTCGACCACCTGGCTGGGCTCATTCCCCAATACCAGGTCCAGTACGGCCTGTTCCCTAATTGGACTATCTACATCTTACATATTGTTCCCTCATCTAAATCATAAGAACATAAGAACTAGGAACAGGAGTAGGCCATCTGGCCCCTCGAGCCTGCTCCGCCATTTAATGAGATCATGGCTGATCTTTGTGGACTCAGCTCCACTCTCCGGCCCGTACACCATATCCCCAAATCCCTTTATTCTTTAGAAAGGTATCTATCTTTTTCTTAAAAACGTTTAAAGAAGGAGCCTCAACTGCTTCACTGGGCAAGGAATTCCAGAGATTCACAACCCTTTGGGTGAAGAAGTTCCTCCTACACTCCGTCCTAAATCTACTTCCCCTTATTTTGAGGCTATGCCCCCTAGTTCTGCTTTCCCCGACCAGTGGAAACAACCTGCCCGCATCTATCCTATCTATTCCCTTCATAATTTTATATGTTTCAATAAGATCCCCCCGCATCCTTCTAAACTCCAATGAGTACAGTCCCAGTCTACTCAACCTCTCGTCATAATCTAATCCCCTCAACTCTGGGATCAACCTAGTGAATCTCCTCTGCACTCCCTCCAGTGCCAATATGTCCTTTCTCAGGTAAGGAGACCAAAACTGAACACAATACTCCAGATGCGGCCTCACCAACACCCTATACACCCTATATACAATCACAGACGCACCTAAATCCGATTACATGGCTTTCTTAACAAACCCACCCTGACGTTCGTCGCATTGTGAGACAACCAGTCTCATCAAAATTTAGTCTTTCTCATGAACGATTCCAATCTCCACATTTGAAGATCCTGCCCTGGAATTCTCTCCAAATGTCATTCTCATTTGGATAGTTTTCGCAATGGTCCAACTTGAAGCGTTTAAATCTTGATTTCTGAGATTCATTTTCGCTGGATTGCTGAGTAAACTCAGACACAAGCTTCCGAGCATATTTTCAGAACTATAGTTACTCCAAATAGAATAACTCTATTCCAAAGGACCTTTGTCCTAAAAGATCTCTCTACTTAAAGCCTGCTCCCTGAAGCCCTTTCGCTAACGTTTTATTTTAACTGGGGCCTCTGCCTGTTCCTGTTTCTATGCCATTTTGTAGGCCTGGCAGACCCCCCCCCCCAACGGCCTCCAAAACTGACCGCCTTAAGAAGAGCTGTTCAATGACTCTTGAAGTGATCTTGTGACCTATCAAAATACTCCCAGAGGAGGACCCAATGTAACAAGCTTCTCTCTAATTGATGCCACCAGCACCTTTGCCCCCCCCCCCCCCCCCCCCCCCCCACACACACACAACCAGAAAGTGGTCATCGACATCCGATTGGAAACATCCTTTTTCAGGTTTAAGACTGTATTCCAATCTTCTCTCAAAATCAACTGGTGCATATCCATGTCCGGAATAGCCGCCATTATCCTCTTCACAAAATCTACATCATCCCAATTTGGTGCACATATATGCGCCAAAACTACCGACTTACCCTCAAATACCTCTGAGACCATATCCCACCCCCCAGATCTGACACCACCATCTCCATCTGAAACCAGACTATTTTGTTATCAGTTAAGATATCCCTCGGGCCCGGCTATCAAAGCCTGAGTGGAACACCTGACCTACCTAATCCTTACAGAGCCTTATCTGGTCCTTCACCCGCAAATGTGTCTCTTGCAACAGCACCACCTCAGCCCTCAGACTCTTCAAGTGAGCAAAAACTCTCGCCTGTTCGACCAGGCTCCCGCATATTCCATGTCACCAAAAGGATTGGGGGTCTCTCACACACCCTCCCCCTCGACTCAGCCATCACCACCACAGGAGATTCTCCCAACCCCCACCGAGCTGAAAAATCCAGAGCCCACCCAAGATGGCACTGCCTGGACAATGCCAGAGTGCAAGCCGGTGAGTAATGTCAAGGGCAATACCAGCTGGCAGTGCTGGGGGTCGTGTTCCATGGGGGTTGTTGGGTGAGGTGGTGTTCTGTGGGTGGATGTGGGGAGCTGTGCAGGGGTGCTGTTGCATTGCGGTGGGGGGGGTGTTCCGTGGTGGTGGTGTTGCATTGGGAAGGTGTGTTGGAGGAATTTTCCATGGGCAAGTATGTTGCATGGTGGGGCGGGTTATTATGTGAGAAGGTTGTTCAGTTGGCGCTGTTCAGGAGGGATGGGGCTTCCAACTTTAATTTGTTGCATCGGACTGTCCATTAAAAAGAGCGCACTGATCTTTTAAAACCTCAGTTGGTGATAGAGCCCGCCCTTCCAGAGTAATGTTGTGGGACCTGCTCCTTCACTTTTTTAAGCTATCAGTCAAATGATACAACAGAGAAAGCCGCTGTTGGGGCTGTCAGCTACCAGACCATTTTTGCCAAACACTGCACCACTCTGCCAAAAAGTGCCAACCTTCCATCCAAGCCGTTGTTTTTACTAATGTTGTTCTCAATGAGAGTAAAATAAATCTGGAGGAAAATACTGTAAAACAATGCTTTAATTGTGTTCTATATGCCTAGGTAAAGACTATGGGAAGAATTCTCCAGCCCTTCCTGCCGGTGGGATCTTCCTGTTCCTCCGAAGTCGACCCACAGTGTCACAGGTGAGGAATGGAAATCACCATTGACTTCTGCAGGACCAGAAGGCCTTGCCCGTGGCCAATGGCAAGCCACCACTGCAGTGAGAAAACTGCAGTGTTTCAATCTTACCTTCTGAAATTCATTTTCGGTGGATTGCTGAGTAAACTCAGACACAAGCTAACGAGCATATTTTCAGAACTATAGCTACTCCAAGCAGAGTAACTGTTCCAAAGCACCTTTGTCCTAAAAGATCTCTACTTAAAGCCTGCTCCCTGAAACCCTTTCTCTAACATTTTATTTTAACTGGGATCTCTGCCTGATCCTGTTTCTATGCCATTTGTTGGCCTTGCAGACCTCCCCCGCCACCCCCCCCCCCCCTTCCCCCTGCCTCCAAAGCTGTCCGCCTTAAGAAGAGCTGTTCAATTACTCTTGAATTGATCTTGTGACCTATCAAAATACTCCCAGTTGAGGGCCCAATGTAACAAGCATCTCTCTAATAGATGCCACCAGCACCTTTGCCATCCACCCCCCCCCCCCCTTCCCACACACACACACAACCAGAAAGTGGTCATCGACATCAGATTGGAAAGATCCACTTTCAGGTTTAAGACTGTATTCCAATCTTCCCTCAAAATCAACTGGTGCATATCCATGTCCGGAATAGCTGCCATTATCCTCTTCACAAAATCTACATCATCCCAATTTGGTGCACATATATGCGCCAAAACTACCGACTTACCCTCAAATACCCCTGAGACCATATCCGTCCCCCCGGATCTGCCACCACCTTCTCCATCTGAAAGCAGACTATACTGTTATCAGTTAAGATATCCCTCAGGCCCGGCTATCAAAGCCTGAGTGGAACACCTGACCTACCCAATCCTTACGGAGCCTTATCTGGTCCTTCACCCGCAAATGTGTCTCTTGCAACAGCACCACCTCAGCCCTCAGACTCTTCAAGTGAGCAAAAACTCTCGCCTGTTCTACCAGGCCCCCGCAAATTCCATGTCACCAAAAGGATTTGGGGTCTCTCACACACCCTCCCCCTCGACTCAGCCATCACCACCACAGGAGATGCTCCCAACCCCCACCGAGCTCAAAAATCCAGAGCCCACCAAGATGGCACTGCCTGGACAATGCCAGAGTGCAAGCCGGGGAGTAATGTCAAGGGCAATACCAGCTGGCAGTGCTGGGGGTCGTGTTCCATGGGGGTTGTAGGGTGAGGTGGTGTTCTGTGCGTGGATGTGGGGAGCTGTGCAGGGGTGCTGTTGCATTGGGAGGGGTTCCATGGTGGGGAGGGTATTGCGTGGTGGTGGTGTTGCGTTGTGAAGGTATTGCGTTGGAGGAATTTTCCATGGGCAAGTATGTTGCATGGTGGGGTGGGTTATGTGGGAAGGTTGTTCAGTTGGTGCTGTTCAGGTGGGATGGGGGTTCCAACTTTAATTTGTTGCATCGGGTTGTCCTTTAAAAAGAGCGCACTGATCTTTTAAAACCTCAGTTGCTGATAGAGCCCGCCCTTCCAGAGTAATGTCATGGGACCTGCTCCTTCACTTTTTTAAGCTATTAGTCAAATGATACAACGGAGAAAGCCACTGTTGGGGCTGTCAGCTACCAGACCATTTTTGCCACACACTGCACCACTCTGCCAAAAAGTGCCAACCTTCCATCCAAGCCGTTGTTTTTACTAATGTTAATCTCAATGAGAGTAAAATAAATCTGGAGGAAAATACTGTAAAACAATGCTTTAATTGTGTTCTGTATGCCTAGGTAAAGACTATGGGAAGAATTCTCCAGCCCTTCCTGCCGGTGGGATCTTCCTGTTCTGCCGAAGTTGACCCACAGTGGCACAGGTGAGGAATGGAAATCGCCATTGACTTCTGCAGGACCAGAAGTCCCCTTCGTGGCCAATGGCAAGCCACCACTGCAGTGAGAAAACCCGCCACAAGGGGGCTGGGGATTTCCACCCGACATTGGAAATTTTATATCGTAATTGCAAATCAATTGACGTTCCTGGTCATTTTTGTACATTGATTATGTTTGGATTGTTAGATGTGAGGAGTGCATGCCTTTCCCTTTAGCATCACCTCAATTCTCTTTTTTTGTCTTTAGTTCTATTTCATGTGCAAAAGAATTCCAATCCACTGGTTGAAATGAATTTTCCTTTATATCTCTAATCTTTTAATACAGGTACTACAGCAATAAGCCTTTAAATCTTCTACACTGGTTTTTGAATCTTTCCAAAGATGTTTAACCAAAAATGAGTTCCTCGTTCCCTTAACATCAACCATCAACTACATGTATCTATCGTCTTTAACATAGTAAAACTGCTCAATTCATCCGCAGACTTCAAGTAAATTTCAAGTAAGATTAAGAAATTATTGGAAATGATTAAACACTGCCTATTCTTCGACAGGAGAATCGTCTCACAATTTGTTTCTTTTCATGCGGGTGAGAAAGACAAAATGTTGCTGTACTCCCCAATCAGTGTTCCTTAACTTTGGAGAATAAAACTTCAATCACATTTTGTCTTGTCCGATAAGGTAATGAGGCAGTTGCCTGGAAGATATTTACAACAATAAGCCGAAACTGTGCACAAGAAATGTGCTCACAAGCCAGAATGTAATTATGAATGGGAAAGGTCATCTGACTAAAAGGATCCTAAAGGGCTCCCGCCTTACCCCTAGTCGGCAACTCTTTCTAAAATTAATTCAGGGAATTTGCTTTAAGAACTTTAACTTGAGGTCTGCTCCATATGTTGATATTCACTGAAGAGCTTTCTGACATAAATCCTCAAATTCTATTTTGCACCTCTAGTGCTCCAGTAGTCCAGTCTCACAGTAAAATTTCAAGAATTATTCCAAATGTACTTTTCTATTCTATTACAATCTTATTCACATTCTTTAGAACCGATTAGGAGGAACGAGTTAGCACTTATTCTATTGAGCCCCATCAGTTGGAGGCTGCAATAAAAGATATTAAAATATAGGAACATAGGAATGTCATAATATGCACTCATGTCCATAATGCGATACAGACAGGCAGTGATGGACACACAGAGGAACCAATCACCACACAGAATACAGAACAACTAATCACCAGGCAGGACACTACAGGGAACATTACCAGTCTAAAACACACGAGGCAGGAAGGCTCGGCCTCTTCGTACTGGTGATAGCTGTAGCAACAGTCAGGGTGCAATATACAGTCAGCACCTACTACACATGGCACAGAGCAAGTCTGGGCAAGCCAGACCAAGGTTAGCAAGCTTAGATTAATAGAGTGTCGACCCACAGTGAACTGTGTACATTACTCGGCAAGTTCAATAAAGCAGTGTTGAACCATCTACAGCGTTGGAAGCCTGTTTTCAAGTGACACTGCATCGAATTGCAGTCCGTGTTAATCCAACATATATAACACAGCATGGTACCAGGAAACTATTAACTCTAACGGACCTACCTCGAGTAAATCTGAAACGACCGGAAAGCAAGTAGCAAACAGCCAGCGGTATGGAAAAGATCCAGGCCCCTCCACAGCTCCGGATCTCCAGCAACCTCGGCGCCAACTGGAGGGTCTTCAGACAGAAGTTCCGCCTACACCTCGCGGCATCCGACCTTGAGGAACCATCAGATGTCAGGAAAATCGCGCTGCTCCTGTCGACGGCGCGGTTCACGCCATCCACATCTTTAACTCGCTCACGTTTGCCCAAGGAGAAGATAAAGCAAAGTTCCAGACCATTCTGCAAAAATTCGACAGCCACTGTGAAGTCGAGGCGAATGAGAGCTTTGAACGGTACATCTTCCAACAGAGGCTTCAGGGTAAGGATGAACCTTTTCACTCCTTTTTGACCCACTCCGCATCTTAGCGCAGTCATGTAACTATGACTCGACTGCTGATTCCATGATCCGGGATCAGACCGTTTTCGGCGTCCATTCCGACTCCCCGCGGGAGCAGCTCCTTAAAATCAAATGTATGACCCTCCCGATCGCGTTCGAAACGTGCGTTGTCCATGAACATGCCAGAAAGGCGGCAGAAACGGCAAAGCAAGCCCCCCACAAGGCAGAAAGTGTACAGGCCATCACTAGGCTACAGGGCCTGAGCATTGAGGAGAGTGGCCGTTTCGCAGGGTTCAGTGGCCGTTTCGCGGGCTTTCCATGGGGCCCCACGCAGGCGCACCGCGACTGGGAGGACAATGTGGCCAAAAACCCTACTGCGCATGTGCGAACGTCGGCCGACCGCACTGCACAGGCGCACGGAATGCACTGACATCAGCGTCATGACGTGCCAAAATTGTGGCTCCGCCCATTTAAGGCAACAAATGGGCCAGCCAAAGGAAGACGATGTCAACAATATGGAAAACCTGGGCATTATGCGGCCTTATGCAAGTCTGCTCCACCGGTCAAAAGCCAGCGATCCCAGCTGCAACGCAGACCTGTCCACTGCATACAGCAAGGCATACAGAATTCCGATCCCGAAAGCCCAACGGATCCAAATGATGACTGCCTCGAGTCTCCATATCAGGTGGGCATTATCACCACACGTGAGAATGTCTCCTCCACTCATGCAAAGCGCCTCTCAATCCTAAGTGTGGATTCTGGTGATAAATGGCGCGCTGTCGTCAAAAGTGAATCAGTGCAGAATCCAATTCAAACTGGACACTGGTGTGTCTGCAAACCTCATATCCCGGGCAGAGCTCGACAGCATCCGAGACCAACCCAAAATTCTTCCACCAGCCTGCCAGCTCCTTGATTACAACTAGATGACACCATCCACTAGCTGCTAGTGGATCGTGTCATCTAGTTGTATCCCACAAGGCAATCACGGCGACGTTAAAATTCGAGATTGTCAGGCCTGACAAGGCATCCCTGCTCGGTGCCCGGGCATGTAAACTCCTTAATCTGGTACAGCGAATCCATGCCATGTCCTCTGCACCTCTGACTGCCTCATCTCATGTGAATCTACAGGCTGACATAGACGACATCCTCACGCAATGTGTTTGATGGGATGGGCACGCTCCCGTATCACTACAAAATACTACTCAAGCCGGATGCCACCCCAGTCATTCATGCCCCACGCCGGGTGCCGGCTCCTCTAAAGGATCGTTTAAAAGCGCAGCTGCAAGAGCTCCAAAGCCAGGGGATCATTTCAAGGGTCACGGAACCAACAGACTGGGTCAGCTCCATGGTCTGCGTGAAGAAGCCCTCAGGCGAAATACAAATGTGTACCTATCCCAAAGACCTCAATCGCAACATAATGAGGAAGGACTACCCGATCCCGAAGCAGGAAGAATTAACCTCTGAGATAGCTCACGCCAAATTCTTTACCAAGCTGGACACCTCACGTGGTTTCTGGCAGATACACGTAGTTTCTGGCAGACGACTCCAGCAGGAAGCTCTGTACGTTTAACACTCCGTTCGGCAGGTACTGTTACAACCGCATGCCTTTCGGTATCATTTCAGCCTCCAAAGTCTTTCACCGCATAATGGAGCAAATGATGGAGGGCATCGAGGGTGTGCGAGTCTATGTGGATGACGTGATAATCTGGTCTACGACCCCCGAGAGCACATAGATCGGCTCAAACAGGTCTTTAAAATGGTCCACGAGAATGGCCTCAAGCTAAACAGGGCCAAATGCTCATTTGGTCTGTCATCAATCAAATTTCTGGGTGACCAAAGTTGCCTGCCCACCACCACCTGACCATAACCCTCCATATGTCGAGACGCCTCCTCCGGACATTTCAAACCATGAGCCCGCCAATCTGGCAGCACTCCACCTGTCGAGACGCCGGCATCCCCCCCGCCATCTCTGAGGCGGTCGACAAGAATCCGTCGGCCACCACAAAGACTGGACTTATAGACTTTAACTGTGTAAATTTTGTTCACCTTGTTCTGTATATTCACGATAGACACCTTCCCATGTATATATGTTCACTCACTCACCATTTTGCACATAGTCACACATGTAAATACAAGCACACAGCCACAAGCATCCAAAATTTATTTTAAAAGGGGAGATGTCATAATATGCACTCATGTTCATAATGAGATACAGACAGGCAGTGATGGACACACACAGGAACCAATCACCACACAGAATACAGAACAACCAATCATCAGGCAGGACACTACAGGGTACATTACCAGTATAAAACACACGAGGCAGGAAGGTTCGGCCTTTTCGTACTGGTGATAGCTGTAGCAACAGTCGGGGTGCAATGTACAGTCAGCACCTACTACACATGGCACAGAGCAAGTCTGGGCAAGCCAGACCAAGGTTAGCAAGCTTAGATTAATAGAGTGTTGACCCACAGTGAACTGTGTACATTACTCGGCAAGTTCAATAAAGCAGTGTTGAACCATCTACAGCGTTGGAAGCCTGTTTTCAACTGATTCTGCATCAAGTTGCAGTCCGTGTTAATCCAACATACATAACACATCAAGGAATAAGGAGCAGAAGTAGGCAATTCAGCCCTTCGAGCCTGCTCTGTTATTCAATCAGTCCATGGCTGATCTCTTCCTGGTCCCAAATCCACCTCCCCGCCTGTTCCCCATATCCCTTTAACCCATTTCTTATCAGAAATGTATCTACCCTTTCCCTGTAAATTCCTTTCCCAATCCAAATCTATTTATTTGTTAATAAGGAAGCAATCAATGCAGATTTTCTTGAGTTCAAAGAAAGAGTCTGCTTATTGGTTACTGAACCCCAGAAAAAAACGATGTGATAACACCACACACACACAAATACACACACACATCAGAAGTAAGAAACTTAGAGTGAAATAAAAAACAAAAACACTATACAATTATGTCCTTTGCTTGTCTTTGAGGTGTACATTGTTGAACATTGCAATCATTTGAAGTTAACTGATTTTCTACAGAATTCATTTAAAAAAATAAATTTAGAGTACCCAATTCATTTTTTCCAATTAAGGTGCAATTTAGCGTCGCCAATCCACCTACCCTGCACGTCTTTGGGTTTGGGAGGTGAAACCCACACAAGCATGGGGAGAATGTGCAAACACCACATGGACAGTGGCCCGGGGCGTTTTTTAAAAATATATATATTTTATTGAAATTTTTCAAACAGAAATTTTCCGTTTTTACAGCTTAATAAAGGAATATACATTAAACATTATTTGAATAATATATTAAACTAACAACAAATGAAAAAAGAGATAAACCAAAAAGCAAATATCAACAACTGGCAAAAAACAAAAACACGGGATAATACTCCTTCCACCCCCCCCCCCCCTCCCCCACCCCCCGGGTTGCTGCTGCTGTCTTTTCTGTTTTTCCATTATCGTTCCGCGAGATAGTCAAGGAATGGTTGCCACCGCCTGGTGAACCCCTGAGCCGATCCTTTTAACGCATATTTTATTCGTTCCAGTCTTATGAACCCTGCCATGTTGTTTATCCAGGCCTCCACGCCCGGGGGCTTCGCTTCCTTCCACATAAGTAGAATCCTTCGCCGGGCTACTAGGGACGCAAAGGCCAAGACGTCGGCCTCTTTCGCCTCCTGCACTCCCGGTTCTTCTGCAACCCCAAATATAGCTAACTCCCAGCCTGGTTTGACCCGGACCCCCACCACCTTTGAAATCACTCTTGCCACACCCTCCCAGAACTCATGCAGTGTCAGACACGACCAGAACATGTGAGTATGATTCGCCGGGCTTCCTGAGCACCTTCCACATCTATCCTCCACCCCGAAAAACCTGCTCAGTCTTGCTCCCGTCATATGCGCTCTGTGTAGAACCTTAAATTGAATCAGGCTAAGCCTGGCACACGAGGACGAAGAATTTACCCTACTTAGGGCATCTGCCCACAGCCACTCCTCGATCTCTTCCCCCAGCTCCTCTTCCCATTTTCCCTTCAGCTCCTCTACCATCGCCTCCCCCTCGTCTCTCATCTCCCTGTATATTTCGGACACTTTACCTTCTCTAACCCATGCCCCCAAAATCACTCTATCCTGGATCCCTTGCATCGGGAGCTGCGGAAATTCCCTCACCTGTTGCCTCGTAAATGCCCTCACTTGCATGTATCGGAAAGCATTCCCTGGTGGCAACTTGTATTTTTCTTCCAATGCTCCCAGACTCGCAAACATCCCGTCTACAAACAGGTCCTTCAGCTTCCTAATCCCTGCTCGCTGCCAACATTGAAATCCCCCCATCTATCCTCCCCGGGACAAATCTGTGGTTATTCCTTATCGGGGACCACACCGAGGCACCCGTCACTCCCCTGTGTCGTCTCCACTGCCCCCAGATCTTCAAGGTCGCCACCACCACTGGGTTTGTGGTGTACCTTTTCGGATAGAACGGTAGCGGAGCCGTCACCAGCGCTTTTAGACTCGTTCCCTTACAGGACGTCATCTCCAACTTTTTCCATGCCGCACCTTCTTCTTCCCTCATCCACTTACAGACCATCGACACATTAGCGGCCCAATAGTAGTCACTCAGACTCGGCAGTGCCAATCCCCCTCTGTTCCTACTGCGCTGCAGGAACCCCCTCTTTACCCTCGGGGTCTTTCCCGCCCACACAAAGCCCATAATACTCCTGTCTATTTTTTTGAAAAAGGCCTTTGTAATCAGGATGGGGAGGCACTGAAACACGAAAAGAAACCTCGGGAGGACCACCATTTTAACCGCCTGTACTCTGCCCGCCAATGACAGGGACACCATATCCCACCTCTTAAAGTCCTCCATCTGCTCTACCAGTCGCATCAGGTTAAGTTTATGTAGGATTCCCCAGTTCCAGGCCACCTGAATCCCCAGGTATCGAAAGTTCCTTGCCACTCTCCTCAGCGACACAGCATCTATCCCCCTGCCCTGTTCCCCGGGGTGCATCACAAAAAGCTCACTCTTTCCCATATTTAATTTGTATCCCGAGAACTCTCCAAACTCCCTGAGTATCTGCATTACCTCTGGCATCCTCTACCGGGTCCGCCACATATAGCAGTAAGTCATCTGCATATAGTGACACTCGATGTTCCTCTCCCCCTCTAAGCACCCCCCTCCACCTCTTAGAGTCCCTCAGCGCTATGGCCAATGGTTCAATTGCCAATGCGAACAGTAACGGGGACAGGGGGCACCCTTGTCTTGTACCCCTATGTAATCGAAAGTATCCCGATCTTTGCCTGTTTGTAACGACGCTTGCCACCGGGGCCCCGTACAAGAGTCTAACCCATCTAATGAACCCCTCCCCGAACCCAAATCTCTTCAGCACCTCCCACAGATAGTCCCACTCCACCCTATCGAATGCCTTCTCTGCATCCATCGCCACCACTATCTCTGCCTCCCCCTCCGGTGGGGGCATCATCATCACCCCCAGCAGCCTTCGTACATTGGCATTCAATTGTCTCCCCTTTACAAACCCTGTCTGGTCGTCATGTACCACCCCTGGGACACAATCCTCTATCCTTGTCGCCATCACTTTGGCCAGCAGTTTGGCGTCTACGTTTAGGAGGGAGATTGGCCTGTATGACCCTCACTGCAGCGGGTCTTTGTCTCGTTTCAGAATTAGCTATATCGTCGCCTCTGACATTGTCGGGGGTAATATCCCCCTTTCCTTAGCCTCATTAAAGGTTCTCGCCAAGAGCGGGGCCAGCAGGTCCATATACTTCCTGTAAAATTCCACCGGGAACCCGTCTGGTCCCGGGGCTTTCCCTGCTTGCATGTTCCCTATTCCTTTGATCACCTCATCCACCTCAATCTGCGCCCCCAGACCTGCCACCTCCTGCCCCTCCACCCTCGGGAACTCTAGCTGATCCAAAAAGTGTATCATTCCTTCTTTCCCCTCCAGGGATTGGGACTTGTACAGCCTCTCATAAAATGTCTTGAACACCTCGTTCACTTTCCCTACTCTCTGCTCCATCTTTCCCGTTTCGTCCCTAACTCCTCCGATCTCTCTCGCCGCTCCCCTCTTCCGAAGTTGTTGGGCCAGCAGCCGGCTCGCCTTTTCCCCATATTCATATTGTATCCCCTGTGCCTTCCTCCACTGTGTCTCTGCCTTTCCCGTGGTCAGCAGGTCAAACACCGTCTGTAATCTTCGTCTCTCCCTGTATAGCCCTTCGTCTGGGGCCTCCGCATACTTCTTATCCACCCTCAAAATTTCCCCCACTAATCTCTCTCTTTCTTTACCCTCTTGTTTCCCCTTGTGGGCTCTGATGGAGATCAGCTCTCCTCTAACCACCGCCTTCAGCGCTTCCCATACTACCCCCACCTGGACCTCCCCATAGTCATTGAACTCCAGGTATCTTTCGATACATCCCCTCACCCTTCCGCATACACCCTCGTCCGCCAGTAGCCGCATGTCTAATCGCCAGAGTGGGCGCTGCTCCCTTTCCTCTCCCAGTTCCAGATCCACCCAATGCGGGGCGTGATCTGACACGGCTATAGCCGAGTGCTCCGTTCCTGCCACCTTCGGGATCAGTGCCCTTCCCAAAACAAAAAAGTCTATCCGGGAGTATACCTTATGGACGTGGGAGAAAAAGGAAAACTCTTTATCCATCGGTCTGGCGAATCTCCACGGATCTACTCCCCCCATTTGTTCCATAAATCCCTTAAGCACCGTGGCCGCTGCCGGCCTTCTCCCGGTCCTGGATCTGGACCGGTCCAGCCCTGGGTCCAGCACTGTGTTGAAGTCCCCCCCCCCATTAACAAGTTTCCCACTTCCAGGTCCGGGATACGTCCCAGCATTCGCTTCATGAATCCCGCATCATCCCAGTTCGGGGCATATACGTTCACCAGCACAACCGCCTCACCCTGCAATCTGCCACTCACCATTACATATCTGCCCCTACTATCCACCACTATGGTCTTAGCTTCGAACGATACACGTTTCCCCACCAGTATCGCCACCCCTCTGTTTTTCGCGTCCAACCCTGAGTGGAATACCTGTCCCACCCATCCCTTCCTTAGTCTAACCTGATCCGCCAACTTCAGGTGCGTCTCCTGGAGCATAACTACGTCTGCCTTCAGTCTCTTTAAGTGCGCAAACACCCTTGCCCTCTTAATCGGCCCATTTAAACCTCTCACATTCCACGTGATCAGCCGAATTGGGGGGCCATTTACGCCCCCCCCCTCGTCGACTAGCCATCCCCTTTTTTAAGCCATCTCCTCACCCAGGTTTCACGCACCAGTCTGTCCCCCAGACGGCGCCCTCCCGTCCCGACCACCTCATCTCGTATCAGCTCCCCCTTACCCTCAGCAGCAGCAACCCAGTTAATCCCCCGCCCCCCCCTGCTAGATCCCACTCTAGCTTGATTACTCCCCCCATATTGCTTCCGGAAGTCAGCTAACTCTGGCTGACCTCGGCTTCCCCTGTTCATTCTTTGACCTCCCTGCGTGTGAGGCTCCCTTCCTTCCTGCGCCCCTTTTCCCGCTATAATTTCCATAGCGCGGGAAAATACCCGCGCTTTCCTCTCGGCCCTGCCCCTAATGGCGCAGTTCCCTCATGCCCCTTCCCTGTCCCCTTTTCCACCGGCGCCCACATTTCTTCGTGTCCCCCCCATCGGGGGGAGAAAAATTCCCTGTCCAACATTATTATACAGTAGCCCTCCCTCTCCCCACTTTACATTTCTGTGCCACCACCTCGCTACCTCCCTCCCGACATCAATTTCTCAAGTCTAGTCTAATTTCTCATCCTGAATAAATGTCCATGCCTCCTCCGCCGTCTCGAAGTAGTGGTGTTTGCCCTAATGCGTGACCCACAGTCTCGCCGGCTGCAGCATCCCAAATTTGACTTTCTTCCTATGGAGCACTGGCTTGGCCCGGTTGAAACTCACCCTCCTTCTCGCCACCTCCGCACTCCAGTCTTGATACACGCGTTTCACCGCGTTCTCCCATTTGCTACTCCGTGTCTTCTTAGCTCCTCCACACATCATCAGAGGAACTCCTGCTGTTCCGGGCCCCATACCATCTGGGCTCCCTCGGCCGCCACCTTGCTTCTCCCTTCTCTTCTCTGCCGCTGCTCCAAAGGATCCTCCGTAATCTGGCCGCTACTGCCGCTCCTTTCCATCCACCCCCGGGGGGGACTCCTTCCTTTGTCACCTCACAGTGGGTTTGGCCGAAAAAAGTTCCCGTAGGGGCTCCCGATAAGAGCCCAAAAGTCCGTTGAAACGGGAGGTGCCGAAACGTGCGGCTTAGCTGGTCATCGCCGCAACCGGAAGTCCGGCCCGGGGCGGTTTTAAGCCTGGGACCTCGGCGCTATGAGGCAGCAGTGCTAACCACTGCGCTACCGTGCTGCCCCAATTTCCTATAGAATTTTAGATTTGACATTTTTAACGGCTGCGCTATGTTGAAGACATCCTCTTAGCTTCCAGATCGATACAGAGAGATCTTTCCTGTTCCTTTCTAGCAGTGTTTAAATGGCTGACTTGTTTCTTTCTGCTGCTATTTGTTCTTTCTGAAACTGCTTGGCAGAATTGCTTACTCAAACTCCTCTCTGTATATTCCTGGGAGATGATTCAATTAGCATCTCTTGCGTTCATGTCGACCAAGTAATCCCATTTTCCAATTTTTTCATTTCTGAAACTTTTGACACATTTCAAGATATAAATCAATCCATTTAGACATTCCAGAGAAGCGGACCTGAATTTTACATTCTAAGGATGGTCATGTGCTGAACCCGAATGCACGTAAAATTGTGTGAAATTACATCAGGCATGCATCCCAACGTCATCGCTGTCATGATATTCAAACACACATCATGATAGACACACCAACAGACAAATCAGAACACACAACACCACAACCAATGACAGAAAGATATAAAAGCACAGACACGACCCCCGGTGGTCAGTATTAGCTGCAGGGGAGAACCAGGACACATCTGTTGCCAAACACACTTAGGGAGACAGCACGTGCAGAGTATCCAGAACGAACTGTATTATAAGAGTTATAATAAAATAGAGTTGTACCACATACAACTGTGTTGGCTCATCTGTGCACCAGAGCACCCAACACCACAATCGCACACGCTTGTAATATTGCGGCTGGCGGGTGCATGCAGGGCTGGAGCCCACCTGGATAATAAAAGCCAATTAAGGCCATTACAAAGCTTATTAACCAAGATTTTACATTGTGTGATTTTACACTCGTCATATGGGCAAAAAAGGATAGTCGGACAATATGTTTTTATCAATTTGTCATCCAAGGCAGGATGAAAGCGCCCCCCCCCCAATCCCCCCCCCCCCGTCCCCCCCCGTCCCCCCCGTCCCCCTCCACCGGAACACAAACACTTTCATTCTGTTTGTGATTTTGCTGCTGTCCTATTTCTTAGTTTTGCCAGATTTCCTTTTGATTACGCTTTGCTTTGGTTTGATTTCTAAGCTGGTTCACCTACAAATCTGGGACCCAGGTTCAATTCCGACCTCAAGTGACTGTGTGGAGTTTGTACTTTCCCCCCTGTTATTTTACTAAATTGTATTATAAATATTACTCTTTTGTCTTGCCGAGTTGTCTTGAATTCTGCTGAGCAATAGTTGAAGTCTTCCAGATGATGACAAAATGTTTATTGACTAATATATAATAAACTAGTGAGTTCTTTCACTAAACTAAACTAGTAAAACAAGTAAGTAAGTTTATATTAAATTAACAATTATAATTATAATACACTGCACTCTGATCTGATCACGTCTTCACTCTAGCTGCTCTCTACACACACTAACTCATACACACTAAGAAAGAGCGGGAAACACCTTTTTATAGGTCCTGTTAGTGTTGCCATCTGGTGATCATTTGTCTGTACTTACTTTACATTAACTGAACATGTATTAACACATGCAGAGATCACTATTTCCCTGTGTCTGTGTTGTTTTTCCTCTGGTGGATTAGGTGGATTGGCCATGCTAAATTTACCCATTTGCTGAAGAAAAATGTATCTATCTTAGATTTCCCCTCCTTAAAGCTATGGTGGGACATGGGTAAGACTCACGCTTGTGTCTTCTCTCAGGAGTATACGAGGGGGTTGACAAAGAAATGGAAACCCAGGATCGAGGATTTGGAGAAGGAGTTGTTCGACTTGGAGTCATATCTCAGTGAGCCAGAGGAGGGCCCGGCCTGATGGCTGATGTACGAAGAGCGCTCTGAGGGACCTGAAACCTGTGAGGTCGCAGATCCAGTTCCTCACGGATCTGGGCCATGGCGCACCCTTCTTCTACTCACTGGAAAAAGGGCACAGGATCTGTCAACAGCTCCTTTGTTTTTTCCTTTTAAAAAATATTTTTATTCGCCATATTTTCATCCTCTTCGCCATACAGAGAAAGAAAACAACAAAACACCCCAACAATGTAAAACCTAAAACATCAACTCATAAATCAAAAACGAGATACAAACAAACCCCCTCCCCCCTTAACATTCAACGGCAACCATCTCCCAAAAGTACAAGGTAAACAAACCCCAAGAATTATAGAACGCCTCTTTTGCCCCCTCAGCTCAAACGTCACATTCTCCAGGGTCAAAAACTCCAGCAGGTCCCCCTGCAATGCCGAGGCACAGAGCGGAGAAGCTGACCTCCACTCCAACAGGACCTGCCTAAGAGCGATCAGCGAGGCAAAGGCTAAAATGTCTGTCCCCGCACCCGCCTGCATCATGGGCCGGTCCCACACCCCAAAAATGGCTTCTCAGGCTCCACATCCGAATGCAACACCCCCCCCGAGATAATGCTAAATACCTCCCGCCAATATATTTCCAGCTTCGGGCAAGACCAAAACATATGAACATGGTTTGCGGGGCCACTCCCACATCGCTCACAAACATTCCCCACCCCCTCAAACAACCGGCTCATCCTTGATTTAGAGAGGTGCGCCCAATACACGACCTTCAATTGTTTCAGCCCCAACCTCACACACAAGGTTGAGGCGTTCTCTCTTCACAGCTCCTCACGACACAGCCCCTCTTCCATCGCCCCTCCCCAGCTCTTCCTCCCATTTCACCTTAGCCCCCTCCATGGACACTTTATCCTCCTCCAGAATCGTCCCATAAATCGCCGATACCCCCCAAAACCTCGCATCACCCTCCCCGGCTTGAACGCATGATATCCCCCTAAATGGCATCCCCCCCTGACCCGACCCCCATCTTAAAGTGCTGTCTAATCTACCACCAGATCTTCAAAGTGCCCACCACCGCTGGGCTCCCCGAATACTTACCCGGTGCCATCAGGAGCAACGCCGTTGACGGTGCCCGCAACCCCAACTCCTGAAATGAACAGTCCTCCATCTTAACCCATCAGGACCCCCCCCCCCCCCCCCACTTTAACCCAGCCCACACCTTCTCCGCGTTCGCTGCCCAGTAATAGTACTGTACGTTTGGGAGGCCTTCCTCTCTGCAAGACCAACCTCCTAACCCTGGCCAGCCGCCCCCCCCCCCCCCCCCCCCCCCCGCTCTCCCAAATAAACAAGGTAACCAATTTGTCCACCTTGAAGAAAGATTTTGGTAGCAAAACTGGCAGACTGAATTAAGAACAAAAATCCCGGTAAAAACTAGTAAAGTTATACCTTCGGAGCCCACCTCAAACCCGTGCCACCTGCACCCCCAAGTACCTAAAGTGGGTTGCCGCCATATGAAATGGCAGCCCCGACCCCACTCCGGGGAGCTGGGACACGGTAAAATACCCGCTTCTTGTTTTTTTTGTAAATTTAGAGTACCAAATTAATTTTTTCCAATAAAGGGGCAATTTAGCTTGGCCAATCCACCTACTCTGCACATCTTTGGGTTGTGGGGGAGAATGTGCAAACTCCACACGGACAGTGAGCCAGAGCCAGGATCGAACCTGGGACCTCGGCGCCGTAAAATACCCGCTCTTACCGAGGTTCAATTTATACCCGAGAATGATGCAAATCTTTGGAGCAGCCCCATTATATTCCCCACCGACGTGCTTGGCTCTGAGATGTACAGCAACAGATCGTCAGCATATAAGGATACCCTATGCTCCACCACCCCCTCACTATCCCCTTCCACAATCCTGAGCTCCTTAGCGCGATGACCAAAGGTTCTGTAGCCAATGCAAACAACAAGGTGGACATAGGTCACCCCTGCCTAGTACTCCAGTGCAGTGCAAAGTACCCCAAATTCATATTATTAGTGCGAACACTGCCAGCGGCTCCCTAGACAACAGCCATACCCACACCGCGAACCTTGGCCCCATTCCAGATCTTTCCAATACCACCATCAAATAACCCCACTCTACCCGATCAAACAACTTTTCTACATCCAGTGCCACCACCACCTCTGCCTCCTTTCCCTCCGCCGGCGACATGATCACATTTAATAACCGTCTCACATTCAAAGACAACTGCCTTCCCTTCACGAACCCCGTCTGATCCTCTCCTATCACCTTCGGGAAACACCCCTCCAATATTGCCGCCAGCACCCTTTGCCAATATCTTAGCATCTACTTACCTACTTTAACAGCAGGGAAATCGAAGCCTGCCCCAACATCTATGGCAAGACCGCCCTACCAATCGCCTCCTCAAACATTCCCACCATCAGCTGTGCCAACTTGTCCTTAAACTTCTTATAATATTCCACTGGGAATCCATCGGATTTTGCCTCCTTCCCTGATGGCATCTTCCGAATTGCCTTCTTTACCTCCTGCACCCCCACCGGCCCCTCCAACCCTGCCCTGTCCTCCTCCCCCAACCTTGGGTACTCCAATCCGTCCAGGAACTCCCTCATCTCTCACTCCTCTCCCGGTGGCTCCGATCGATACAACTTCACATAGTACGCCTCAAAAACTTTATTGACCTGCTCCAGGGCCACCACTAGCTTCCCCATCTTATTCCGCACCCGGACTATCTTCCTCGCCGCCTCCGTCCGAAGCAGGCCGGCCAACATACATCTTCTCCCCATGTCCATAGACTGCCCCTCTCGCCCTTCTCAACTGCGCACCATTTTCCCTGTGGACAACCAGTCAAACTTTGCCTGAAGCTCCTTTCTCCTGGCCAAAAGGGCCGGACCTGGATCCCCCACGTACCTCCTATCCACCTCCAGCATCTCCTGTATCAAATCTTGCACTCCTCTCTCTCTTCCTTGTCCACCTTAGCCTTAAATGAGATCATCTCCCCCTTTACTACTGCCTTCAGAGCCCCCCAGACCACTGAGGGTGTGGGTGTGGTTGGTTAGTCCAGCGTTTATTGCCCCTTCCTAGTTGCCCTTCAAAAGGTGGTAATGAGTTGCCTTCTTAAACCGCTGCAGTCCCTGAGGTGTAGGTATACCCACTGTGCTGTTAGGGAGGGAGTTCCAGGATATTGCCCCAGCGACAGTGAAGGAACAGCGATATATTTCCAAGTCAGGTTAGTGAGTGACTTGGAGGAGAACCTCCAGGTGGTGGGGTTCCCAGGTATCTGCTGTTCTTGTCCTTCTAGATGGTAGTGGACGTGAGTTTGGAAGGTGCTGTCTAAGGAACCTTGGTGAGTGACTGCAGTGCATCTTGTAAATGGCACACAAGGCTGCCACTGTTGATCAATAGTGGAGGGTTTGAATGTTTGTGGAAGGGGGAGCAATCAAGCGAGTTGCTTTGTCCTGGATGGTGTTGAGCTTTTTGAGTGTTGTTGGAGCTGCACTCATCCAGGCAAGTGGAGAGTATACCATCACACTCCTGACTTGTGCCTTGTAGATGGTGGACAGGCTTTGGGGGGGTCAGGAGGTGAGTTACTCCCCATAGGATTCCTAGCTTTTGACATACCCTGGTAGCCGCAGTATTAATATGGCTAGTCCAGTTCAGATCCTGATCAATGGTAACTCCCAGGATGTTGATTGTGGGGAATTCAGCGATGGTAATGCCATTGAATGTCAAGGGGCGATGTTTAGATCCTCCTTTGTAGGAGATGGTCATTGCCTGGCACTTCTGTGGCGCAAATGTAACTTGTCACTTCTCAACCCAAGTCCGGATATTGTCCAGGTCTTGCTGCATTTGGACATGGACTGCTTCATTATCTGAGGAGTCGCAAATGAACATTGTGCAGTCATCCACAAACATCCCCACTCTGACCTTCTAATGGAAGGAAGGTCATTGATGAAGCAGCTGAAGATTATTGGGCGTAGGACACTACCCTGAGGAACTCCTGCAGTGATGCCTGGAGCTGAGATGGTCGAACTCCAACCACCACAACCATCTTCCTTTGTGTCAGGTATGACTCCAACCAACAGAGAGTTTTCCCCTTGATTCCCATTGACTCCAGTTTAGTTAGGGCTCCTTGATTCCATACTTGGTCAATTGCTGCCTTAATGTCAAGGGCAGTCACTCTCCCCTAACGTCTGGAATTCAGCTCATTTGTCCATGTTTGCACCAAGGCTGTAATGAGGTCAGGAGCTGAATGATCCTGGCAGAACACAAACTGAGCATCCATGAGCAGGTTATTGCTGAGTAAGTGCTGCTTGATAGCACTGCTGATGACTCCTTCCATCACTTTGCTGATGATGGAGAGTAGACTGATAGGGCGGTAATTGGCTGGGTTAGATTCATCCTGTTTCTTGTGCACAGGACACACCAGGGCAATTTTCCACATTGCCGGGTCGATGCCAGTGTTGTAGATGTACTAGAACAGCTTGGCTAGGGGTGCGGCTGGTTCTGGAGCACAAGTCTTCAGTACTATTGCCGGGATATTGTCAGGACCCCAGCCTTTGCAGTATCCTGTGCCTTCAGCCGTTTCTTGATATCACGTGGACTGAAATATATTGGCTGAAGACTGACATCTGTGATACTGGGGACCTCCTGAGGAGACTGAGATGGATCATCCAGTCGGCACTTCGGCTGAAGATTATTGCGAATGCCTCAGCCTTGTCTTTTGCACATACGTGATGGGCTCCTCCATCATTGAGGATGGGGATATTTGGGGAGCAGTGAGTTGTTTAATTGTCCATAACCATGCACGGCTGGATGTGGCAGGACTGCAGAGCTTAGATATGATATGTTCGTTGTGGAATCACTTAGCTCTGTCTATCCCTTGCTGCTTATGCTGTTTTGCACAAAGGTAGTCTTATGTTGTAGCTTCACCAGATTGTCACCTCATTTTTCGGTATGCCTGTTGTTGCTCCTGGTATGCTCTCTGTACTATTTATTGAACCAGGGTTCATCCCCTGGCTTGGTGGTAATGGTAGAGTGGGGGATTTGCTGGGCTATGAGATTGCAGATTGTGGTTGAATACAATTCTGCTGCTGTTGATGGCCCACAGAGCCTCATGGATGCCCAGTCTTGAGTTGCTAGATCTGTTCAAAATCAACATGATGGAGGGTACCCTCAATGTGAAAACAGGACTTTGTCTCCACAAGGACTGCACGGTGGTCACTTCTACCGATACTGCCATGGACAGATGCATATGCAGCAGGCAGGTTGGGGAGGATGAGGTCAAGTATGTTTTTCCTTCTTGTTGGTTGCCTCACCACCAATTGCAGTACCAGTCTAGCAGCTCTGTCCTTTAGCACTTGACCAGCTCGGTCTGTGGTGGTGTTACCGAGCCACTCTTGGTGATGGACATTGAAGTCTCCCACCCAGAGTATATTCTGCGCCCTTGCGACCCTCAGTGCTTCCTCCAAGTGGTGTTTAACATGGAGGAGTACTGATTCATCAGCTGATGGTGGCTGGTACATGTTAATCATAATCGTATATGAAATAATGAAGCTACTGGGGAGCTTTGGCTCCTTCTCAGGGTACAAGCTGAACGAGAAGAGCAAATAATTTCTGGTTAATCCCCCAGTGAGGGGAGCTAATCTGAGGGTGTTAACCTTTCAGCTTGCCATGTCTAACTTTTGTTATCTGGGTATCATGTTAGCCCATGATTGGGCCGTGCTCCATAAATTGAACTACACTAGTCTGGTGAGGAAGATTAAGTCAGCTTGTAAAAGTGACCTTCCCCTGCCCTTAGCAGGCAGGGTCCAGTCCATTAAAATGAATATTCTCCCAAGGTTTTTGTTTCTTTCTCAGTGTCTTCCTACTTTTAGCCCTAAATCTTTTTTTTGTCAAGGTTAATAAGTTGGTAGCATCCCTTATATGGGCAGGTTAGACCCCAAGGATTCGTAGGGAATTTCTTCAGAGGGACAGCCGGGGGGGCGTCTAGCGTTGCCCAATTTGCTTTTCTATTACTGGGCAGCAAACATCGAGATTGTTTTGGGGTGTTTCAGTGATCCGGGTTCCATATGGGAATAGTTAGAAGCGAGTTTGTGCAGGGGCTCTAGGTTAGGTGCATTGGTAATGGCCTTGCTGCTGTTTGCTCCGGCAAGGTATTCTTTGAATCCAGCGGCAGTGTCCACTCTAAGGATATGGAAGCAATTTAGGCTGTATTTTAAGCTTGGGTCCATGTCGTTGCTGGCCCCTATCTGTGATAACCACCAACATGCGCCATCCAGATTAGACTCCACATTTGGGGGGGGGGGGGGGGGGGGGAGCTTGAGAGAATTGGGGATTTACTTGTGGAGGGACAGTTCACCCGCCTGGAGGAGCTCTTGGTAAAGTTTGGACTTTTTAGGACTCATTTGTTCAGATTCCTTAAGATTGGTAAAGGCCAAAGGCCTTCCCGTCATTTCCCTTGGCGCCACTGTCGCTGCTGGGAGGATTCTTTCTTTGGCAGGGTCTGGTGAGGGGAGTATTTCAGGTATCGACGGGCAGTTCCTACCAGTGAAGCCGGCCCTGGTGGATGAGGTGAAAGCGATGTGGGAGAGGGAACTGGGACCTATTTTGGATGAGGAAGTGTGGAGTGAGGCCCTTCATCGGTTAAACGCTACATCTTCCTGTATACAGCTCAGCCTGATCAGATTAAGGTGGTACATCGGGCTCACCTGACTAAGGTTAGGGTGAGTGATTTCTTTCCCTGGGTAGAAGACAAATATGAGCGACGTTCCCGGGGGCCGGCCAATCATACCCATGCATTCTGATCCTGTCCAAAGCTAGAAGTTTTTGGGCCTCCTTCTTCAGCACCATGTCAGCGATTCTTAACATTGATCTGAAGCCTAACATGACATAACATATGACATCATAATCTTTATTGTCAGAAGTAGGCTGACATGAACACAGCAATGAAGTTATTGTGAAAAGCCCCTCGTCACCACATTCCGGTGCCTGTTCGGGTACACAGAGGGAGAATTCAGAATGTCCAAATTTCCGAACAACACGTCTTTCGGGACTTGTGGGAGGAAACCAGAGCACCAGGAGGAAACCCACGCAGACACGGCGAGAACATGCAGACTCTGCACAAACAGTGACCCAAGCTGGGAATTGAACCTGGGATCCTGACGCTGTGAAACAGCAGTGCTAACCACTGTGCTACCGTGCGGCCCATTGGTGCCTTGTCCTTTGGTGGTCACTTTTGGGATGTCAGACTCACCGGGGTTGCAAACAGGGGTGAGGACTTTTTGATAGCCCAGAGGCAAGTTCTGCTGGGGTGGAGATCTACTCCGCCCAGGGCCTCAGGTCGGTTGGGTGACCTGAAGTTACTTTTTGCATTTGGAGAAAGTCAAGTACATTGTCAGGGGGTTTGTTGAGGGGTTCTAAATTGAATTGGCAGCCATTCACTTCCTGTTTGAAAGAGTTGGTCACGGGGTGTACAGTGGTTAGCACTACAGCCTCACAATGCCGAGGACTCTGGTTCACTCCTGGCCCTGGGTCACTGTCCGTGTGGCGTTTGCACATTCTCCCCGTGTTTGCCTGGGTCTCACCCCCACAACCCAAAGATGTGCAGGGTAGGTGGATTGGCCACGCTAAAAATGCCCCTTAATTGGAAGAAAAATGAATTGGGTACTTTACATTTATTTTTAAAAACAAAGAAACTAAAGAGTTGATCACCATCAGTTGATTGGGTGGGGTGGTTAGTTTATGGATGAGTGGGTTTTTTTCTTTTACTTTTGGTTCGGATTTATATGGTGGGTTGGGTTTTTGCTATATTGTTTTGTTTTATATCCATTGTTTGTGGTGTTAGTTTGTCATAATTTAAAAAAAAAAATATTATGAAAGTAACATCTTCAATAAAAATATTTTTTAAAAGGCGGCTCGTAGCACAGTAGTTAGCACTGCTGCCTGCAGCGCAGAGGACCCGGTTTCGAATCCCGGCCCTGGGCGTCCATGTGGAATTTGCACATTCTCCCAGCCTGCATGGGTTTCACCCCCCACAACCCAAAGATGTGCAAGTTAGGTGGATTGGCCATGCTAAAATTGCCCCTTAATTGGAAAAGAAATAATTGAGTACTCAAAAAAAAATTTTTTAATTTTAAAACAAATATTTTTTTAAATGTGCAGTGTGGCGTCTTAGTCACATTTGTCTGGTCAAGTGCAAGATCACCTCTTGAGATAAACAAGATATTTGGATAATGTCTTTGTTATAGCCAGCACGAGGTTTACATGGTGGGGGCAATCACTAGCCTCGTGAGTCTCGCAGAATACGAGCTCCCCCGCTAAGTGGGTGGAGAGCCAGGATAGATCATCGTTTAGTTCTACATAAAGTCAGCCAAAGCTGGAATTGACAAAACAGACCCGGCTAGGATCAGATGTATATTGCAAATACCATTAAGTTTAAATGAAAAATGCTTTTTACTGAAATCAGTCTTGACTCCTTGTGGTCTGCAAAAGTCTTTCAAATTAAAAATCCAGTTTGTCTGCATTCCTCAAACCATTTAAAGATGAAGGGAAGATATAGAGATCACATGATGTGAAAAGTGTGGAAATGTTATACTCTCTTCCAGACGAGAAAGCGAAAGGAAGATTTGATGGAGGTGTTCAAAATCTTAAGGAATTCGGTAAAAAGTAATGAAGGACAAACATCTTTCACACGGGAAAGATAATTGATCTGAGCACACCAATTTGAACTATTTGGCAGAAGAACCAGGGGTGACATGAAGAAAGTAATGGGTATACGGTGAGTTGTTGCATGGATTGCATTTTTCTCAACGGAACTGGGAGCAGCTATTAAAATAAAAGGTGTTGGATAAATACATGAAGGTTCAGGGCCATGGGGTAAAAGCACGATATAGGGGTCAATTATAAAACTCTGGAGAAGCGAGCATATAAGGTACTAATCCTTTTTTGTTCTGTATCACTCTACGATTCTATGAACCTGTTTTTGCTATTAATTTTGATATTCTTTTCCACTGGTTGTTTAACGATGAGGATGGGATGGGGGGGAATGGAGAGAAAATGTATTTTTTTATATACAAGCTGAGTTTAGATTCTGTCTTACCTGCACTGGTTTGTCAAGAAGCGTATTGCTGATGGGGATACTTAAATCTCCCTCACCCTACAGACAGAGAAGAACAAAAGGGAGTTTTAAGTAACATCTTCATAATGATGTGGTGTTTTGATAGAGCAAGAATAAATAAAAGGATAAATTGTTGCCACTGACATTGCCATTGCTAATTAGCAAGATGAACAGAGAGGAGAATGAGTTTTTTAGCAGGAAGGTTGTTTGAAAGGGTGTGAAAGTAAATTCAACAGTAATTATCAAAAGAGGTTATGGCACAGTCTCCCCACCCTAGATGACATGCATTTTTGTACAAAGGCAATTTTCCCACCTTGGGTGTTAGACTCATCTGAAACTAGGTGTTGGGTAAATACGTGAAGAGGAAAATGTTCAGGGCCACGGGGTAAAAGCAAGTATAGAGGTCAATTTGAAAACTCTTTGAAGAAGCGAGCATATGACATACTTATCTTCTTTTTTGTTCTGTATCACTCTACGATTCTATGAACCTGTTTTTGCTATTAATTTTGATATTCTTTTGCACTGGTTGTTTAAAGATGAGGGTGGGGCAGGATGGAACGGAGAGACAATGTATTTTTTTATACACAAGGTGAGTTTAAATATTGTTTTACTCGCATTGGGGCTTTGGTCTGCAAAAGTCCTTCAAATTAAAAACCCAGTTTGTCTGCATTCCTGAAACCATTTAAAGGTGAAGGGATGGTACAGAGATAGCATGATGTGAAAAGTGTGGAATTTGAACTATTCGGCAGAAGATCCAGTGGTGACATGAAGAAAGTAAGAGGTCTTCCAACACCAGGTTAAAGTCCAACAGGTTTGTTTCGATAACACCAGCTTTCGAAGTGCTGTTCCTTCCTCAGGTGCGCGCTCCGAAAGCTAGTGATATCGAAACACACCTGTGACCTCTTACTGTGCTCACCCCAGTCCAACGCCGGCATCTCCACATTATGACATGAAGAAAGTAATGGGTATATGGTGAGTTGTTGCATGGGTTGCATTTTTCTCAACGGTACTGGAAGCAGCTATTAAAATAAAAGGTGTTGGGTAAATAAATGAAGAGGAAAATATTCAGGGTAAAAGCACGGTATGGGAGTTGTAATGATATGCGTAAGCAATTCTGTATGTTAGTACGTTAGATCTCCAAAGCAGGTGGCAGTAGAACGACACCACATGAAACTGCAACCTCATGAGTCCGGGTGAGGAGTTGCCATGGAAAGTCGTGTTTTGAATTAGCTCTCGTATTCTAGTTAACAGTTTAATGTTCATTCGTAGTATTAATATTGTTTTCTACCCACTTTATTGTAATTTAATAGATATTAACTAGTCACAAACTAGATGTTCTTTGGTGCACTGACTCAATCATTTCAACGCACAAGAACGTAACGGGTCAATTCGAAAACTCTTTGGAGAAGCGAGTATATAAGGTACTAATCCTTTTTTTTGTTCTGTATCACTCTACGATACTATGAACCTGTTTTTGCTATTAATTTTGATATTCTTTTCCACTGGTTATTTAAAGATGAGGGTGGGGTGGGAGGGAATGGAGAGAACATTTTTTTGTATACAAGCTGAGTTTAGATGCTGCCTTACCTGCACTGGTTTGTCGAGAAGCATATTGCCGATGGGGATATTTAAACCTTCCCCAACCTGCAGACAGAGAAGCACAAAAGGGAGTTTTAAGTAACATCTTCAAAATTATGTGGGGTTTTGATAGAGCAAGAATAAATAAAAGGATAAATTAGCAAGTGAACAGAGAGGAGAATGAGGTTTTTTTAGCAGGAAGGTTGTTTGAAAGGGTGTGGAAGTAAATTCAACAGTAATTATCAAAAGGGAACCGAATATGGCACAATCTCCCCACCCAAGCTAACATGTATTTTTGTACAAAGGCAATTTTCCCACCTTTAGTGTTAGACTCATCTGAAACTGGGTGTTGGGTAAATGGAAGAAGAGGAAAATGTTCAGTGCCGTGGGGTAAAAGCACAGAATGCGGGTCAATTTGAAAACTCTTTGAAGTTTGGCTAGAGGCTGCTCACAGTCAAAGGGGGTGAAACTGACTTTCATGCGAGAAGCTGCAGCAGGGCTCAGTCCTGGAAGTGTTTGGTAGGACAGACAGGCTACAGCTGTGGTTACCCCTCCTATACGTCTCCACAAGATTTAAAGTTGGCTTGGAGGTCTCACAGATGCAAAGCCCCCCCTCAGCCTGTAGCGAAAAGGGTTTTTTGACGGAGGAGTGTCGAATTTCAGAGGCATGGAGGGTACAGGAGAAGAAAGCCATGGGCCTGCCCGCCTGGTTGAGGGTAGCGACCAGCGCAAAGTTCGACGCATCGCTCTCCACCTGGAATGAAATGGACCCGCCCACAGCATGCATCGCGGCTCTGGCAATATCTATCTTGATGCGGTTAAAGGCCAGGCGGGCCTCAGCCATCAGGAAAAAATGGTGGATTTAATAAGTGGATGGGCCTTGTCCACATAATTGAGGACCCACTGGGCATAATAGGAGAAGAACCCCAGGCATTTCTTCAGGGCCTTGGGGCAATGGGGGAGGGGGAGTTCCAGGAGGGGGCGCATGCGGTCGGGGTCGGGCCCTAGAACTCCGTTTTCCACAACGTAGCCAAGGATGGCTAGGCGGGTTGTGTGGAAAACACATTTTTCCTTATTGTAGGTGAGGTTCAGGAGTTTAGTGGTGTGGAGGAAGTGCCGGAGGTTTTTGACATGGTCCTGCTGGTCATGGCCGCAGATGGTGACATTATCTAAGTACGGGCACGTGGCCCGCAGCCCATACTGGTCAACCATTCGGTCCATTTCACGTCCCTTTGGAAGATCGAGACCCCATTGGTGACGCCAAAGGGAACCCTGAGGAAGTGGTAGAAGCGGCCATCTGCCTCGGAGGCAGTGTATTGGCGGTCCTCCGGGCAGATAGGGAGCTGGTGGTACACGGACTTCAAGTCAACTGTGGAGAAAACTTGATACTGCGCAATCTGATTGACCATGTCAGATATGCGGGGGAGGGAGTACGCATCGAGCTGCGTGTTCCAGTTAATGGTCTGACTGTAGTCGATGACCTTCCGGTGCTTCTCCCCAGTCTTGACGATCACCACTTGGGATCTCCAGGGGCTGTTACTAGCCTCAATGGTTCCCTCTCGTAGGAGCCGCTGGACCTCTGACCTGATAAAGGTCCTATCCTGGGCACTGTATCGCCTGCTCCTAGTAGCGATGGGCTTACAGTCCAGGGTGAGATTAGCGAAGAGCGAGGGTGGGGCAACCTTAAGGGTCGCGAGACTACAGACGGTGAGGGGGGGGCAGGAGTCCACCGAACTTTAAAATAAGGCTTTGGAGGTGGCACTGGAAGTCGATCCTCAGTAATATTGCAGCGCAGAGATGGGAAAGGACGTAGAGTTTGAAGTTAGTGTACTCTACGCCTTGTACAGTAAGGGTCTCGATCCGTGATCGAGAAGGCTACAACGTACGAAACAGCGGTCAAAATCCTACAGAAGTGCTTCGTTAAGCCGATAAACGAGGTACACGCCCGATATTTGCTCTCGACCTGCCGCCAGCGTTCCGGGGAAACGTTGGACGAATATCTGAAGAGACACCGCACTCACCAGGAACTGCGATCATAAAGAGGTGACGGCAGATGTCCATATGAACTTACATATTCGTGATGCGTTCGTGTCCGGTGTCCGATCCACGTACATCAGGCAGCGGCTCCTAGAAGACGGGGCAAAGGATCTCCAAGGCACGGTAACGCTCGCCTCGTCTCTGGAAGCGGCCCACCATAATCTCCGCACGTACTCCGCGGACCTTGCGAACCCCTCTCGATCCCCTCCAGACTCGGCCACGCTACAGGCCTGCACCGCGCAGCGACCCGCTCACACCGAGGGTACACCGTGCTATTTCTGTGGGCAAGGTAAACACCCACGCCTGCGTTGCCCAGCCCGCTCCGCTATCTGCAACGATTGCGGAAAGAAGGGGCACTTCGCAAAGGTCTGCCTGGCTGGGCCCAATGGCCAGAAACAAAAGTCTCATCGGGCCCAGAAATCCAACTCCCGGGCCCACAGGCCCCGCAACGTGACAGCGCGCCGGCCGGACATGCCCACTTCTTTTTTTTTAAATATATTTTATTCAATTTTTTTTCGTTCAAACAAGAACAGTACAGGATTTTCCCCTTTTTACAACTTTAAAACAATATAAATAATAATGACCGTTTTTTTTTTTAACAAATAAATAATATATTAACTAAACGGCAACTGCCAACAAGACATGCCCACTTCTGACGCGTCATCGGCCTCGCGTGAGTCATGGGGGTGGCCATCTTGGCGGAGGCCATCTTCAAAATCCGACACGTGCGACTGACGGCGGCAGCCATTTTGTGACTCCCGGTGGCCATTTTGTGAGTCCGACTCAACCGAGGACTCTGACTACCCGCAACTGGGAGCAATCACTCTCGATCAATCACGGCCGAAGCACCTGCGGAACTCAATGATGCAGGTCCAAATCAACGGTCGCGACACCCCCTGCCTATTTGACTCCGGGAGCACAGAGAGCTTTGTTCACCCAGACACGGTAAGACGCTGCTCCTTGCGCACCTATCCCGCCTCCCTAACTATCGCCCTCGCATCTGGGTCTCATTCGGTCCAAATCACGGGGTATTGTGTCGCGAACCTCACTATTCAAGGCGCCGAATACGTCCGTTTTAAACTTTATATCCTCCCTCACCTCTGCGCCCCCCTGCTGCTCGGTCTGGACTTTCAGTGCAGCCACCGAAGCCTGACACTGAAGTTTGGCGGACCCCTGCCCCCACTCAGGTATGTAGCCTGGCGACACTCAAAGTTGCACCACCCCCCCTCTTCGCGTACCTCACTCCCGACTGTAAGCCCGTCGCCACCAGGAGTCGGCGGTACAGTGCCCAAGACCTGACTTTCATCAAGTCAGAAGTTCAGCGACTACTAAAAGAAGGAGTCATAGATGCTTGCAACAGCCCTTGGAGAGCACAAGTATTGGTAGTCCGGTCTGGGGAAAAGCAACGAATGGTGGTGGACTATAGTCAGACCATAAACCGTTTTACGCAACTTGATGCGCACCCTCTTCCCTGCATAGCAGAAATGACAAACCAAATCGCTCAGTATCGGGTATTCTCCACGGTTGATCTAAAATCCGCCTGTCATCAGCTCCCTATCCGCCCGGAGGACCGCCCCTACACGGCCTTCAAAGCAGCCGGTCGGCTTTTTCACTTCCTCAGGGTCCCTTTTGGCGTCACAAATGGAGTCTCCATTTTTCAAAGGGCGATGGATCAAATGATGGCTTACGAGCTATGACCAGCAGGACCACGACGCAAGCCTGAGGAAGTTCCTCCAGACTACCCGGGCTCTCAATCTGACATACAACAAAGAGAAATGCGTGTTCCACACAACCCGACTAGCCATCCTCGGCTACGTCGTGGAAAACGGGGTCCTCGGCCCAGACCCCGACTGCATGCGCCCCCTTAACGAACTTCCCTGCCCCCGTAGCCTCAAGGCACTCAAACGGTGCTTGGGGCTCTTTTCCTATTACGCCCAGTGGGTCCCCAGATATGTGGACAAAGCCCCACCACTCATTAAAACCATGGTTTTTCCCCTGACGGTTGAGGCTCAGTTGGCCTTCAGTCGTATCAAGACCAATATCATCAAGGCCGCCATGCACGCGGTGGCCGAAACCGTCCCCGTCCAAGTAGAAAGCGATGCATCAGACGTCGCCCTGGCTGCTATCCTCAACCAGGCGGGCAGACCAGTAGCGTTCTTCTCCCGAACCCTCACCGCCTCGGAAATCCAGCACTCTGCAGTCAAGAAGGAGGCACAAGCCATAGTGGAGGCCGTGCGGCACTGGAGGCACTACCTAGCTGGTAGGAAGTTCGCCCTCGTCACCGACCAACGGTCAGTCGCCTTTATGTTCGATAACGCACAACGGGGCAAAATAAAGAATGATAAAATTCTGAGGTGGAGAATAGAACTCTCCACCTATGTGTACGATATTACATATCGTCCGGGGAAGCTCAACTAGTCCCCAGAAGCCCTGTCCCGCGGCACGTGCGCCAACGCGCAGAAAGACCGCCTCTGTCACCCGGGGGTCACCCGGCTTGCTCATTTCAACAAGTCCCGAAACCTACCTTACTCCACCGAGGAGGTCAAGGCCATGACCAAGGCTTGACAGATCTGTGCGGAGTGCAAACCGCACTTCTACCAACCAGACAAGGCATGCCTGGTCAAGGCCTCTGGGCCCTTTGAGCGACTAAGCGTGGACTTCAAAGGGCTCCTCCCGTCCACCAACTGCTACGTTTATTTCCTCACTGTCATCATGAATTCTCCCGCTTCCCATTCGCTGTCCCCTGCCATGATATGACCTCGGCCTCTGTAATCAAGGCACTGCACAGCATCTTCACCCTGTTTGGTTTCCCTGCTTATATCCACAGCGACCGGGGTACATCGTTCATGAGCGATGATCTGCGTCGATATCTGCTCAACAAGGCATCGCCTCGAGCAGAACGACCAGCTATAACCAGCGGGGAAACGGGCAGATGGAGAGGGAGAACGCGACAGTTTGGAAGGCAGTCCTTCTAGCTCTACGGTCAAGAAGTCTCCCAACCGCCCACTGGCAGGAGGTCCTACACGATGCCCTACACTTCATTAGGTCGCTCCTCTGTATGGCCACGAACGAGACCCCTCGCAACCATTTGTTTGTCTTCCCCAGGAAGTCCACCTCTGGGGTCTCGCTTCCACGTTGGCTGACGACTCCGGGACCAGTTCTACTCCGGAGGCACTTGAGGAGCCATAAGACAGACCCACTAGTCGAGAGGGTCCAACTGCTACATGCAAACCCTCAATATGCCTACGTCAAGCACCTTGATGGCAGGCAAGACACCATTTCCCTGTGGGACCTGGCACCCGCTGACTCTACCATCGACGCCCCCCTTTTACCGACGCTCCCCTCCCCGCACCGGCTGCCGACTCCGACAGCGCCCCCCCCATAGCGCCCCCTTCCCCCCAGCCAGCGCCGGCACCAATCACCCTAGTCACCCCGGATACCCCTCCGTACTCCAACACGGGCAAAGGCTCAGACAACCGTGCTCCCGGATATACCCCCACCGAGGACGACCGTATCCGCTGGAGCTGAGAAGGTCAACACGGACAATCAGACCACCCAAAAGACGGAACATGTAATTCCACTTCACCCCCGACGGACTCTGCGTTTTTTTAAAAACGGGGTGAATGTGATGAATGATAACTGTATCTTTAATGTGATGATCCCTTTAAGGCCGGGTTTGGAACCTTGGGGGACTCCGCCTTCAGCTCCGCCCCCCCCCAGGGAACTGTATATAAGGTAATGTTCAGTGGGCAGCGTGCAGTGAGCACACTTCTCGGCAGCTGTCTGGTTCTCTGCTAATTAAAGCCTTTGAATTATCAATCTTCTCTCTCGAGTCGTAATTGAGGGGATCTCAGTTATACTCTCTTCCAGACGAGAAAGCGAAAGGAAGATTTGATGGCGGTGTTCAAAATCTTAAGGAATTCGGTAAAAAGTAATGAAGGACACACATCCTTCACACGGGAAAGATAATTGATCTGAGCACACCAATTTGAACTATTTGGCAGAAGAACCAGGGGTGACAAGGGCAGCACGGTAGCATTGTGGATAGCACAATTGCTTCACAGCTCCAGGGCCCCAGGTTCAATACCAGCTTGGGTCACTGTCTGTGCGGAGTCTGCACATCCTCCCCGTGTGTGCGTGGGTTTCCTCTGGGTTCTCCGGTTTCCTCCCACAGTCCAAAGATGTGCAGGTTAGGTGGATTGGCCATGATAAATTGCCCTTGGTGTCCAAAATTGCCCTTAGTGTTGGGTGGGGTTAGTGGGTTATGGGGATCGGGTGGAGGTGTTGACCTTGGGTACGGTGCTCTTTCCAAGAGCCGGTGCAGACTTGATGGGCTGAATGGCCTCCTTCTGCACTGTAAATTCCATGATAATCTATGACATGAAGAAAGTAATGGGTATACGGTGAGTTGTTGCATGGATTGCATTTTTCTCAACGGAACTGGAAGCAGCTATTAAAATAAAAGGTGTTTGGTAAATACATGAAGGTTCAGGGCCATGGGGTAAAAGCACGTTATAGGGGTCAATTATAAAACTCTGGAGAAGCGAGCATATAAGGTACTAATCCTTTTTTTGGTCCTGTATCACTACGATTCTATGAATCTGTTTTTGCTATTAATTTTGATATTCTTTTCCACTGGTTATTTAAAGATGAGGGTGGGGTGGGAGGGAATGGAGAGAACATTTTTTTGTATACAAGCTGAGTTTAGATGCTGTCTTACCTGCACTGGTTTGTCGAGACGCATAATGCCGATGGGGATATTTAAACCTTCCCCACCCTGCAGACAGAGAAACACAAAAGGGAGTTTTAAGTAACATCTTCAGAATTATGTGGTGTTTTGATAGAGCAAGAATAAATAAAAGGATAAGTTGTTGCCACTGACATTGTCATTGCTAATTAGCAAGGTGAACAGAGAGGCGAATTAGTTTTTTAGCAGGAAGTTGTTTCAAAGGGTGTGAAAGTAAATTCAACAGTAATTATCAAAAGAGGTTATGGCACAGTCTCCCCACCCTGGATGACATGCATTTTTGGAACAAGGCAATTTTCCCACCTTGGGTGTGTTTTTGAAAACTCACCACTATTCTTAGAATTCCCCCTATACCAAAAAGGGCCAACATTCTAAATGGTGATCAAGGGTTCTCACTCCCCGACTCCGATGCAAGCTTCAGTGGGTGCTATTCAGGTCAAACTATGTTTTCAAGTTATCCCCTGGTATAACCCATACCTTCACCGACGGTTTCATCTACTTACAACTTAGTAGCATCGATCCTGGGTCCCGCATTGCTAAGTAAGTAAAGTAGACTTTGGAATAACCACTATTTCAGGTTAAATTAAGTTAGTTTATTATTATATTTTTTCTTTTAAAAGCTGCAAATACTTTCTTTACAGATAGGAAAAATATCTTGCTTCTGGATCCTTCTGGTTGGTTGAAGGGACCTTCAGGCCCAACTTGACAATCAATCTTCTTTAAAGTCTGGTCTTCTTTAGATGTATTCGCTGGTTAACTCAGTTGCTGTGTCCTATCTTTCCCATGTACCGAGCTGTGAGAGCTGACTATTTCTGAGCTGACTCTGGCTCCTCTTTAAATTCTAGTCTTCCTTAGATGTATTAGCTATTTTAGCTCGGCTGCTATGCCCTGTCCATTTCCCATGGCCGAGCTGACTGTAATCTGACTCTGAACTGCTTCTCCCCTCTCTCTCTCTCCCTCTGGTTCTGCTTCTGGTTCTGGTAGTTCCTGCCCTGGTCTCTAGGTTTATATTCTCTTTCTAACAGTTATTAAGTTTTTATGACGTTATTGTAAAGTAACATTTTTCACTTTGATTGTAAAAAGTATCTTTGATCTAAACCTTCTAATCCAACTAAGTATTCATTTTGACATGACTTCACCTCAGATCTGATTACATTGTTTCCTTTGTGATGTTCGAAATGCTTTGGTTTCAATAGAGGTGTTACTTTTAATTCCTACCATTTCTATAGTTTTATTTTCCAATTGTGTCCTCAGCTCATAATTTTGACTTTGATTTTGGCTTTGAATTATGTTTCTCGTAGACTGATAGTCTCCAGTTTTCTTTAATTTACCTGGTATTAGCAAATTTTCACACCTAGAATACTCACCAAATTCAACTGAACCTCATTCATTCTTTTCCAGATGCTTACTAAGATAGTTACTTTCAATGAAGGTGTGAGCCATTGTTTTTGGCTTCATTCAAAATCATGTTTGTCTTGTTTGCTAAGCCTGCTTGATCAAGGATATCTGCATATTACAATCCTTCCCTGGCAGCTGCTGTTAACCCTTCGTGGGATCTTTTCCTACGTTCTCTCATGTTTCTCTCAGACCAGATATTGCCACACTTCCATGTTTCAAACGACACATCTTTCCATATTTTCAATAACACCCTGTCTTGACATTTGAAACATTACTATATCATTTGGTCAATTATCCCCCCATCTAATTGTACTGACTAACATTTATCCCCGATCTTTCTCATTTGTATGTACATGTTTTGTGATTTTAAATTGTGCACCAAAATCAATTCGTAAATGTATCCATATCACAGACCAGTGTCTTTTTTCGTTCTTTCCTCAAGTCCAATTACCGTGAACCATGGCACAGCCGCTCAGGAAGGTAACACAATAGCTTTATCCGTGTTCCACTACCTCCAAAGCATTTTACTTCCTTGGGGTAGCAGCACCGTAGAAGCATCCGCATGTCCCTTAGAAACAGCACACAACTCAGTCCATCAGTAACCAAAAAGGTCATTTATCCATCACTGGCTCTTAAGTGTCCCCTTTTTCCATCATCCAAATTGCTTTCCGTTTCTCAATGGAATGGTAAATTATGATATCATGTACCACCCCTTGCTTCATTAATTTAAAAGGTTCAATTGACCCTGCTTCTATCCCTGACTTCTCCACATTAATGTCTAACATTGTCCTGAACCATGTATGTCGGCCAGCCCCTGGTGTACATGAGAGAATATCTTTCTGACAAATTTCCTTCAAATCCCTTTCATCTGTTATCATTTCCCTTACATTTGCAATACAATATGCCGACAGTATTCACAAAACCACATCGAACTATCACTTCTTCCAAATAAATTCTCCCTATTGTTAAATACAAAGTTGTTTTTTTTAAGTCTTATCTTAACACATTACTCATTACCTAAGCACACAAATAGACCGTGTGTTACAACTTTACATATTTGCAACTGTTATCACAATTTTAATACTAAAAATAAAGTACAATATCGACACATCCCTTCGTGGCTTTGGGATCCATAGTCATTACATACTAAATATAGCGTGTGAACAACATCAATATTATTTGTGATGTTCTATGCAGTTAAATCAAGAAAACACACTAAACTACCACTATTCCCCCTCTACTAAAACATTCACACAGTTTAGAAATGCTGATCAAGTTCTCGAACGGCACACATACCCCCATTATCATAACATAACAGCCCCAACCAATTTACATGACATTTCTTCCTTAATAATGTTTACAGCTGTTCAATGCAATATTGTTTGCTGCATTGGTAATACTTTTCCCGCCGTGGCATCAAGCTCCAAAAATTCTTAAACTATTGTCTTTTATCATATTGGGGTTCCTCGTCAGTCACTGCTGTCTGCCGAGATCCTTAATAACTCCACCACGTAGTACATACCGCATGGAGACCACAGATCATCCATCAGCTGATGTCCAATTAGAGATGTCTGACCGGAGGTTTCACTGTTCAGTAATAATTTGATATTTTGATTTGTTTCTAACCCGTAAAGTTTTCCTCCGGGCTCTGTCATTGAATTCCCTCAAATATGTAGCCAATTGTATCATTAGTTTTCCCCCAACGCTGTCTAAAACATTCTTCTCTGGAGTGCAGTTCTCTTCCTTCTTGTGAACTGGTTTGTCTGTTATTTATTTTTTCCATCTGAAAAATCACATGAATAAGTCAAGGGTTGAGAGGGCCCTATTCTTTAATTTATACTTTCTATCTTCGTTTGAACACTCCAGGCGTACCCTCTCCAGGACTTCCGGATTTCTTTGCTACCATTTCTTTCCTTTTTCTTTTTGAACTGGTTTATTTTCCTTATCCTTTATGTCCTTCATACAATTAAACCTGTTAAGCCTCCTCCTTCTGTCATTGCACCCCTGAGTGAGATTCGAAGAATCTCAAACTCCTCCTCTTTTGCTCACTCTGATCCAATCTGTCGAAACCTTACCCTGATACATTCCTGATATTGCTACTGCATTTACTTTAATTACTTTATTTTGATTATGGCCGGATTTTTATGAAGGTAAGTTCCAAACATGACATTTTAACTTCATCATCTGTCCAATAAATGCTGCTAACAAGTTTTAATTCACTGTCTTCCCACCAATTGGGTCATGTGTTTTAATTGTGATATAATTTCTTTTGCTCCAGACACCATGCTTCTCTAAATCAACTGTATGTTTACTCAGATTCTGAACAATCTTTTCTTTACATTTTACAGCTTCACTGATTATTTTTCCTGCAGTTTTAGTTGGTAGCTTCACCCAAATTTCCTCTGTGTCATCAATTGTTTTAATATCTTAATTTTACCTGCATCTATTTTTATTAAATCTTTTCCTGCCATCAGATTCTCTTTTCCTTATGCTGCAAGTAATTCTCTGCAAAATCTTTATTCTCTAAAGCTCCATCTTCAATGTATTTAACATTCTAAATATCATTATTTTTGCTCGTGGATCTTGTGTTCATCGGGCACTAGGACCCTGCGGAGCTATACAGTGTCAATTTCAATGCTCAGTTTCAAAGCCTGCAAGCAGCTGACTGCTGCCCAGTGCAAACTCTTTATCTGTTTATTCTGAGACTAATTTAGTTCTGAACATGCTGATTTATCACCTCATAATACTGGTCACATTTCTACCTGCCTTTTATAACTTCCAGTTGATGTGAAACTCGGTTTTACAAAATACAACATTTTTTAAAAATACGAACACCAAAGGAAATTCACAATTCCTTTTAAACATACACACACTCATTCATCCACTCAGATCTTGGATCTCTACTTTGTAGGGTTTCACAAATCCTTATTAAACACACACACATTTATCCACTGAGATGTTGGATCTCTATTCAGTAGGGTTTTAGTTACTCTTAACAAAAATTGAGACCCCTCCATGCTGATAAAGTTTCACTTATGCAGGAGTTTTTTTGCCTGTTAATTTCTTCCACTCTTGTTTCATTGCTTCAACTCTCTTGACCATGTTTCAGAGCAAGAGGACTATTCTAATTGCCATTTTTCGGAATTCTAAGTTCTGTTCCTGGTTGTCCCTTTCAGTTGCAATCTGAAATTAAGGATGAGTACCCTTTCTGGGCCATATCCAAGGCTAACTAAGGCACTATCTTCCTGTTTTAGTTGAGGGTCGATTGGTTATTGGTCTCTAAAGATTCTAGGCGTCCCCTATTTCTCTAGGCGTTAACCTCACAATCTGCCTTATTTTTTGGCCTCCTTTTACCAGTAATGGATGCAAGATTTTTACTGCTGTCATGAAGATGTCTTACAGAGTTTTTCTCAGGGTCAGCATCTTCTAGTCTGCTGATTTTACACACCCAACCTGAGCTTCAGTCCCCTGGATCCACAGAATATCCTTACAAACGCCAATCGCACATGACTTTCCAGACTAAACTCGGCAGGTAAAGTCTGACTCACACATAGACCAGAAACTTTTAATATTCTAGCCTTTGTGCCGGTTAGAAACTTCTAATATTCCAACCATTTCTTGGGAACTATAAACTTCTAATATTCTAGCCCCCACTCTAGCCCCCATTCTGCTCAACTAGAAACTTCTAATATTCTAACTTCGCTTTACCAAGAAACTTCTAATATTCTAGGCCTCCACGCTGGATGCCATGGAGAAAACAAAACAACCGGCTGGGCGTAATTAACACAGTGCGAACACATCAGGTGCCATGTAGAAAATAAAGCAACCTGCTAGGCATAATTAACAAGGTTTTAATTAAAACGTTGGGCGCCATGGTTTTGAAAAATCACCACTATTCTTAGAATTCCCCCATACCAAAAAGGGCCAACATTCTAAATGGTGATCAGGGATTCTCACTCCCCGACTCCGATGCAAGCTTCAGTGGGTGCTATTCAGGTCAAACTATGCTTTCAAGTTATCCCCCGGTATAACACATACCTTCACCGAAGATTTCATCTACTTACTACTTAGAAGCATCGATCCTGGGTCCCGCATTGCTAAGTAAGTAAAGTAGATTTTGGAATAACCACTATTTCAGGTTAAATTAAGTTATTTTATTATTATATTTTTTCTTTTAAAAGCTGCAAATACTTTCTTTACAGAAAGGAAAAATATCTTGCTTCTGGATCCTTCTGGCTGGTTGAAGGGCCCTTCAGGCCCAACTTGACAATCAATCTTCTTTAAGAAGTCTTACAACACCAGGTTAAAGTCCAACAGGGTTGTTTCGATATCACTAGCTTTCGGAGCGCTGCTCCTTCCTCAGGTGAATGAAGAGGTATGTTCCAGAAACATATATATAGACAGATTCAAAGATGCCAGACAATGCTTGGAATGCGAGCATTAGCAGGTGATTAAATCTTTACAGATCCAGAGATGGGGTAACCCCAGGTTAAAGAGGTGTGAATTGTGTCAAGCCAGGACAGTTGGTAGGATTTTGCAGGCCAGATGGTAGGGGATGAATGTAATGCGACATGAATCCCAGGTCCCGGCTGAGGCCGCACTCGTGTGCGGAACTTGGCTATAAGTTTCTGCTCGGTGAAAAAACGGGTCACCCCTGGATGACAGAGGTCATTGTGGAGGGCCCGAAGTCGGTCAACTTGTGCGCAGGCACATGTACCGTGGGATAGGGCATCTGGGGGCTCATTGAGCTTCCCAGGTCGATACAAGTTATCGTAGTTGTAGGTGGAGAGCTCGATCCTCCACCTCAGAATCTTGTCATTGTTGATCTTGGCCTGCTGTGTGTTATTGAACATGAAGGCAACCGACCGTTGGTCAGTGAGGAGAGTGAATCGCCTGCCGGCCAGATAATGCCTCCAATGTCGCACAGGTTCTACAATGGCTTGGGCTTCCTTTTCGACGGAGGTGTGTCGAATTTCGGAGGCATGGAGGGTACAGGAGAAGAAAGCCATGGGCCTACCCGCCTGGTTGAGGGTGACGACCAGCGCAAAGTCCGATGCATCGCATTCCACCTGGAACGGAATGGACTTGTCCACAGCATGCATCGTGGCTCTGGCAATATCTGCCTTGATGCGGTTAAAGGCCAGGTGGGCCTCAGCCGTCAGGAAAAAACGGTGGATTTAATAAGTGGATGGGCCTTGTCCGCATAATTGAGGACCCACTGGGCATAGTAGGAGAAGAACCCAGGCATTTCTTCAGAGCCTTGGGGCAGTGGTGGAGGGAGAGTTCCAGGAGGGGGCGCATGCGGTCGGTGTCGGGCCCTAGGACTCCGTTTTCCACAACGTAGCCAAGGATGGCTAGGCGGGTTGTGCGGAAAACGCATTTTTCCTTATTGTAGGTGAGGTTCAGGAGTTTAGCGGTGTGGAGGAAGTGCCGGAGGTTTTCGTCATGGTCCTGCTGGTCATGGCCGCAGATGGTGACATTATCTAAGTACGGGCACGTGGCCCGCAGCCCATACTGGTCAACCATTCGGTCCATTTCCCGTTGGAAGATCGAGACCCCATTGGTGACACCGAAGGGAACCCTGAGGAAGTAGTAGAGGCGGCCATCTACCTCGAAGGCAGTGTATTGGCGGTCCTCCGAGCAGATTGGGAGCTGGTGGTACACGGACTTCAAGTCAACTGTGGAGAAGACTCGATACTGCGCAATCTGATTGACCATGTCAGATATGCGGGGGAGGGGGTACGCATCGAGCTGCGTGTACCAGTTGATGGTCTGACTGTAGATGATGACCATCCGGTGCATCTCCCCAGTCTTGATGACCACCACTTGGGCTCTCCAGGGGCTGTTACTAGCCTCAATGATCCCCTCTCGTAGGAGTCGCTGGGCCTCCAACCTGATAAAGGTCCTATCCCGGGCACTGTATCGCCTGCTCCTAGTAGCAACGGGCTTACAGTCCAGGGTGAGGTTAGCGAAGAGCGAGGGTGGGGCGACCTTAAGGGCCGCGAGGCTACAGACGGTGAGGGGGGGGCAGGGGTCTGCCGAACTTTAAGGTAAGGCTTTGGAGGTGGCACTGGAAGTCGAGCCCCAGTAATAGGGCAGTGCAGAGATGGGGAAGGAAGTAGAGTTTGAAGTTAGTGTACTCTACGCCTTGTACAGTAAGGGTCGCGACACAGTACCCCCGGAGTTCTACTGCATGTGATCCGGAAGCCAGGGAGATTTTCTGGGTCGTGGGTAAGATTGGGAGGGAGCAGCGCCTTACCGTGTCTGGATGTATGAAGCTGCCTGTGCTCCCGGAATCGAAAAGGTAGGCCGTCTCGTGCCCGGTGATCCGGAGGTCATCATCGATTTTGTGAGGTGATGAGGCCGGGACTGGTCGAGCGTGATGGAGGCGAGCTTCGGAAGGTGATGGGTAGGCCGGTCGGAGGTAGCGGCGGCCAGCGTATGATTGGGTGAGCAGGGCTCCTGGGAGGCTGCGTAGTGGTCCCAAGATGGTGGCTCCCATGGGTCGTGCGTGGTGGGTGGCATCGAAGATGGCGTCAAAGATGGCAGCCCCCATGGGTCGCGAGTGGTGGGTGAAGTACATAATGGCATTAAAGATGGCGGCCCCCATGGGTCGCACGTGGCAGCCGAAATTGAAGATGGCGGCGAAGGTGGTGGCGCCCACGGGTCGCACATAGCGGGTGGCGCGGCAGCTGGGGGCGGCCCCGACAGGCAGCAGGCAGCACTGCTGGGCCTAGAAGCTTTAGGGAGAGATCGGGCCTGGCATGCTTTTACGAAGTGGCCCTTCCTCCCACACCCGTTGCAAGTCGCGTTCCGTGCAGGGCAGCGTTGTCTGGGATGCGTACCCTGGCCACAAGAGTAGCACTTGGGGTTTCTGGCGTTGGCGGGCTGCTGCGCGGCACAAGTTTGTGCCGCACACGGGTCGGATGATGGCGGCGCCCATGAGGTCCACGAAGGTGCCGTGCGGTCGGAAATGTAGGCCTCCATGTTCTGGTAGGCCACCTCCAGCAAGTTTGAGAGCTGCACTGTCTCTGGGAGGCCGCGTGTATCCCCTTCTAGCAATCGCTGGCGGATGTAGTTTGATTTCATGCCTGCGACATAAGCGTCCCTGACCAACAGCTCCGCGTGTTGGGTAGCCGATACCGCCTGGCAGTCACAGTTCCTGCAGTGTACCCGCAAGGCACGCAGGAATTCTGCTAGTGACTCCCCAGGGCGTTGTCGTCTCGTGGCAAGAAAGTGCCTAACCTTGTTAACATAGTGTCCCTTCAGCAGCATTATCGCCTCTGTATACGAGCGTCCCTGATGAGAAGAAAGACTTGCGGGCTCAGCTGTGCGTGGCGGATCTGTTTCTTTTGGAGGTCAGTGAAGTTTTCGGTGAAAGATCCGAGATACGCTTCAAAGCAGCTTAGCCAGTGCTCGAACGTTGCAGTGGCGTCGACTGCCTGTGGGTCCAGCTCCAAGCGATCAGGCTTGAGTGATGAATTCATATTAGATGTTTAGTTTATTAAATTGAACACACAACGAGTGGTGACCGTAACTGAGGCTTTAATACATTAAACAGAAAGCCTCCTGGCCTCTGATCCCAAATTGGATCAGAGGCGGAGACCAGCCACCTTTATACATGAGCCCGAGGGGAGGAGCCACAGGCGGAGCCAGCAGGGACAAGCCCAGGCTGTAACAATGCAATACAGTGGTTTACCACACCCTCAAACCCCCCTAAGGCCCCCCCCCCCCCACCCTCACACACCCCCAACCTCCAGAGCACTAGGGAACACGCTCTGGTGCGTTGAGCTTGCATACTTGTAAATGAAGTGGGCTACTCACCTCCTTACTTCCCCTCAGTAGCCATTGCATCAGATCCCCATTTTTGTCGAGGAGTTCTAAACGATACCCTTGTAACTTCTTGCTGGGATGTGAGGTAACTACCAGGAGGCTCCTGCATTCGACTTCAATCTCGCTAATGAGATTGATATGAATGCAAATTAAACTTAATGAGCTTCTCGCCATTTTTGGACGAGATCCGGATTTCGCCATCAGGAGCAGGTTGAGTGAATTGCAAAACGGTTCATGAATCTCGTTTTTGGCCTTTCCCGCTTGAGAATTGTCACTATGAAGAGTGGTTGGAGAGGCTCATGTTGTTTTCCTCAGAGCAGAGAAAGCTAAGTGGTGATCTAATGAAGGGGTACAAAATTATGAGGGGCCAAGACAGTGGACAGGAAAGAATTGTTTCTTCTAGCTGAGGGGTCAATTGGCAGGAAGCATTAAAGTGATTGGTGGAAGGACTGGAGAAGGCATGAGGAAAAGCCTTTTTCACCCAGAAAGTGGTAGATGTCTGAAATGAGCAGCTCGCTTCTTCTTTGTCTGGAGCAGGCACGATGGGCTGAATGGCCCCTTTCTTCACTGTAACATTTTTTTTAAAAATATTTTTATTCAAGGCATTTTCACAGATACCAAAAGAAGCATAAGAACAACAGAACAATTCAATAAACAATAAGCAACCATACCCCGCCTGCTCCCCTGATGCTGACCCCCACCTCGAGTCCCACCTTCCCCATTTTACCCCCCAGCCCCCCACTCCCATTGCTGGCCCTTCAAACCTCCTTAAAGAAATCAATAAACGGCTTCCACCGGGTGAACCCCCCTGCCAACCCCCTCAACGCGAACTTGATCTCCAGACTCAGGAATTCTGCCAGGGCACTCACCCACACTGCCGCTTTCGGCAGCTCCTCGTCCTGCCACCCTAGCAAAATCCATCTCCAGGCTATCAGGGAGGCAAAGGCCAAAACATCGGCCTCTCTCACCCCCTGGACTCCCGGGTCTTCCGACACCCCGAATATTGCCACCTCTGGACGCAGAACCGCCTCCACACACAATACCTCGGATATCACGTCCGAGAACCCCTGCCAGAATCCCCTCAAACCCCCCCCCCCCCCAAATCGCCAAGCCCTAACCTCTACCCCTCCAAAGAAACTACTCATCCTCGCCACCGTCATATGAGCCCAATGCACCACTTTAAACTGGATGAGGCTTAACCTCACACATGACGAGGATGGGTTTAACCTCCGCAAGGCCTCCGCTCACATCTCAGTCCCCGCCCCCTTCCCTCCCAGCTCTTACTCCCATTTACACCTAATATCCCCCACCAGGGTCCCACCCGCTCCATCAACTCCTTATTCACATCTGACACCTCCCCAATTTCATCCTTCGACAGCACCTGGTCCTGCAACCCCGGGCACGGCAGCCCAGGAAAGGATGGCATCTCTCTCCTTACAAAGTCCTGAACCTGCAGGTACCTAAAGCCATTCCCCCCGGGCAACTTATACACTTCCTCCTGGTCCTCCAACCTCACAAGTTACCCCGTGTAAACAAGTGGCCAAGGCACTCAATCCCTGTCTGCCGCCACCACCTAAACCTCACATCCAGCTCCGCACGTGCAAACCTATGGTTTTTATAGATCAATGCCCACGCCGAGGCACCCTCCAGCCGAGATGCTGCCTCCACAATCCGCACACCCTCAGGGCCGACACCACCACTGGGCTCACCGCGTACATGGCCGACGAGAACAGTAAAGGCGCCAACAACAAAGCCCTCAAACATAGACCCCTACACGATGCCGCCTCTACCTGCTGCCACACCCACCCCTCCCCCACTGCCCATTTGCTAACCATAGCAATATTCACCACCGAGTAATAGTTCATCATATTCGGCAATGCCAGCCTCAAACCCCCTTCGCCCCCGTTCCAAGAAAGCCCACCTGACCCAAAGGGTCTTCCCTACCCACACAAACCCATTGACCATCCTAAAAAATGACTTGGGGACATATATTGGGAGGTTCTGAAATCTGAACAGAAACCTTGGCAGCACCGTCATTTTTACTATCTGAGCCCGCCCTGCCAGCGACAGCGGCAGCACATCCCACCTCTTAAAGTCCCCCTTCATCTGCTCCACCAACCGAGCCAGGTTCAGTTTGTACAACAGTGCCCAACTCTGCGCCACCTGGATACTCCAAATACCTGAAATTCGCCCCAACCACCCTAAACGGCAACTCCCCTAGTCTCCTTTCCTACGCTCTGGCTTCTATCCGGAGCACCTCGCACTTTCCCATATTGAATTTGCATCCCAAAAACGGGCCAATTCCCCCAGGATCTCCATGATGCCTCCGATGCTGCCCACTAGGTCCGAAATATATAATAGTAGCAGGTAATCTGCATACAATGAGACCCTGAGCTCAAAGCCAACACCCTTCCCCCCCCCCCCCCCCCCTCTACCCCTGCTCAATCCCTCTCCAGTCCCTCGACGCCCTAAGCGCCATTGCCAGAGGCTCTATCGCCAAGGCAAATAGCAATGGGGTGAGTGGACACCACTGCCTCGTCCCACGGTGCAACCCGAAGTACCCCAAACTCACTCGGTTCGTCCACACACTCGCGACCGGCGCCTTATATAACAGTGGACCCAATCCACAAACCCCTGCCCGAACCGGAACCGCCCCAGCACTCCAGCAAATACGCCCACTCCATCCGATCACTAGCCTTCTCCGCGTCCATCGGCACCACTACCTCCACCTCCTGCCCCTCCAAAGGCATCATAATCGCATTGAGGAGCCTCCTCACATTCGCCGACAACTGCCTCCCCTTCACAAAACCTGTCTGATCCTCACCTATCACCCCCGGGACGCAGTCCTCGATTCATGAAGCCAACACCTTCGCCAATAACTTGGCTTCCATGTTCAGTGGTGATATCAGGCGGTACGACTCACATTGCTTCGGATCCTTATCCTTCTTTAAACTCAGGGAGAAGGGAGCCTGTGACAGTGTAGGGGGGGCATTGTCCCTTCTCCCTTGCTTCATTATATACCCTCACTACTAGTGGCCCCAGGACCGCCCCAAACCTTTTGTAAAACTCTACCAGGAACCCGCCTCGACCCAGAGCCTTCGCTACCTGCAGCATCCTCATACTATCCATCACCTCCCTCAGCCCAATTGGAACACCCAGTCCCTGAACCAGCCCCTCCTCCACTTTGGGAAACTCTAACCCATCCAGGAATTGCCGCATCCCCTCCTCCCTGGTTGGGGGCTCCGGCCTATAGAGCCTCCTGTAGAACTCCTCGAACATCCCATTCACCCCCTCTGGGTCCATCATCACCTTATCCTTATCATCCATAACTCCACCGATCTCCCTTGCCACCTCCTGCTTTCTCAGCTGATGGGCAACATCATACTTGCCTTTTCCCCATACTCATACACCGACCCTCTGGCCCTCCGCAGCTGCCCCATCGCTTTCCCCATAGAAACTAGCCCAAACTTCATCTGGGGTCTCTGTCTCCCCTTCAACTGTCCTGCCTCCGGCGCCTCCGAATGCCTCCTGTCCACCCTCAAAATCTCGTCCACCAGTCTTGCCCTTTCTCCTGCTCCATTTTCTCCCTTTGCGCCTGAATTGATATAAACTCCCCCCGATACGGCCTTGAGAGCCTCCCACAGCGTGGTGGCTGTGATCTCCACCATGTCATTCAGCTCCATGTAGCCCCAAATGGCAGCCCTCACCTGCTCACACACCTCCTCTTCCACCAGCAACCCATCATCCAGCCTCCACTGTGGGCACTAGGCCCCCCTCCAGGCCACCTGTAAATCCACCCAGTACAGTGCGTGGTCATAAATCACAATCGGCGAGTACTCCCAGTCGGCCAACCCCACCAGCAATGTTTTGTCCAACAGAAATAATCAATCTAGGAGTACTCCCGTGCACATGGGAGAAATATGAAAACTCCTTCGCCCTCGGCATCCCAAACTTCCATGGATCCAACCGCCCTCTAGGTGCTCCATAAACCCCAGCTCCTTTGCCACTGCTGACACCCTCGATGTCTTGGAACTCGACTGATTCACACTCGGATCTATGACCGTATTAAAATTCCCCCCCCACCATAATCATCCGATGCAAGTAGCATCCACGGTAGCATTGTGGATAGCATAATTGCTTCACAGCTCCAGGGTCCCTGGTTCGATTCCGGCTTGGGTCACTGTCTGTGCGGAGTCTGCACATTTTCCCCGTGTCTGCGTGGGTTTCTTCCTGGTGCTCCGGTTTCCTCCCACAGTCCAAAGATGTGCAGGTTAGTTGGAATGGCCATGCTAAATTGCTCTTAGTGTCCAAAAAAAAAGGTTATGTGGGGGTTACAGGGATAGGTTGGAAGTGTGGGATGAAATGGGGTGCTCTTTCCAAGGACCGGTGCAGACTCGATGGGCCAAATGTCCTCCTTCTGCACTGTAAATTCTATGATTCTATGTTTGAGGCTCACACCCACAGACACCATTCTACACATTTTAATATCGGAAACAACGTTTTGGAATAAAGAAGGTTTTGTGGATCACAGTTGGCCAAAATTAAAACTTCATGAAGTTAGTTTGGTATATTTTTGAAGAATGGAGTTAGTTAAACACTACTTTCCCAGAGGTCATTTAATAGAAGGGGAAGTTTTCATAACAGCATGGTTTTGTGAGTGAGTCTGCACATCCTCCCCGTGTGTGCGTGGGTTTCCTCCAGGTGCTCCGGTTTCCTCGCACAGTCCAAAGATGTGCAAGTTAGGTGGATTAGCCATGATAAATTGCCCTTAGTGTCCAAGATTGCCCTTAGTGTTGGGTGGGGTTACTGGGTTGTGGGGATGGGGTGGAGGTGTTGACCTTGGGTAGGGTGCTCTTTCCAAGAGCCGGTGCAGACTCGATGGGTCAAATGGCCTCCTTCTGCACTGTAAATTCTATGATAATCTATGAAATCCGGGATATTCTCCAACACCCGCCTTATAAAATCCACATCATCCCAATTTGTGGCATAAACATGGACAAGAACTATCGGCATCTCCTCCAACTTTCCACTCACCATCACATATCTCCTCCCCCCCCGGATCGGCCACAATTATTCCCACCTCGAATGCAACCCGCTTATTAATCAACACCGTCACCCCCCTCGTCTTCATATCCAGCCCGAATGTAACACCTGTCCCACCCATCCCTTTCTCAGCCTCGTCTGACCCCCCCTCTCCCCCCCCACTACAGCTGCGTCTCCAGCAAAAAAGCCACATCCACCTTCAAGCTCCTCGGGTGCATGAACACACTAGCCCATTCAACCCCCTCACATTCCACATGACCAGCCTGGCCGGGGGGGGATCGCCACCCCCTTCCCCTGCCGGTCAGCAATACCCCTTTTTGAGGCAGCCCACGGCCGTGCCACGGGACCCTCCAGGCCCGCCCTCGACTGTCCATTGTCATCGATCTCTTCCCAACTGCACTACACCAACCACACCCATGTCACCCTCCCTCCTGGAGACCCTCCAATCTGACTCCCGCTAACTAATCCGCCCAGCTAGCATGGTGGTTCCCCCCCCGCAAGGCCTCCAACCACCCTTCCTCCCTTCAGTTCCCCTCGCCCCCCCGCTCAACTGGCCCAGCCGTCAACCCCTAAAGAGTAACAAAAGGCAGCCACACTCCTCCCGGTCCATTGTCGCTCATAAAATCCATCGCCTCCTCTGGCGTGTCAAAATAGAGCTCTCGCTTCTGGAAAGTCACCCACAGGCGGGCCGGGTGCAATACCCCAAACTTCACCCCCTTTTTGAAGAGGGCAGCCTTAATCCAATTAAACCCAGCCCTCCACTTTGCGAGCTCCGCACCCAGATCCTGGTACACCCACAGTTCAACCCCTTCCCTGGTACATTTCCTGGTCTGCCTCGCCCATGGAAGGATCTTCTCCTTGACCAGAAAGCGGTGCAACCGCGCCACCATGGCCCTCGGGAATGCCTGCCTGCGGCCTCCTCCTCAGCACCCTGTGTGCTCGGTCCACCTCCAGGGGATGATCAAAGGCTCCCTCCCCCACCATGTTCTCCAGCATCCTTGCCACATACATAGCAACCTCCACACCTCCTTAAATTTTGGGCGATTCTTCAGATGCTCCACCTTCTCCCTCAGCGTCTTCTGGCTCTCTCGCATCACTCCCACCTCCGCCACAAACGAGGCCTACTGCTCCTGGTGCTCCCCCACTGCCTCCTCCACTTCCTGGATTGCCTGACCCTGGGACTCCAGCCTCTGCTCCACTCGCTCGATCCCAGATCTCAGCAGTTCCACTGCCTTGGCTAGGTCTTCCACGGCCTCTTTCCTTGTTGCCGAAACATATCATTCAGGAACTCTACCAACTGCTCTGTCGACCACTGGACAGGCAGCACAGCCACTTTTCGTCCGCCACCTTTTCCTGTGGCGCACCACGAAGACTCTCCTGGTCCAGTGGCCCTTTCTTCCTTGCACCACTCCTTGTCCACAGGTCCATCCACCAACCACACCAGAGGAGCGTTACCTTCCCCCCAGGCGCTCCTGTACCTTTTGCCTCAAATACAAAGCCCTTCAGGTAGGAGAAAAAAATTTAAAAACCCGCCTTGAGCGGGAGCCACTAAATGTGCGACCACTCTCTCCTTGGCCGTTATCGGAAGTCCCCACTCTGTAACATTTCTAACTTAAGGTTTGCTTGCATTGCTTACTTCAAATATTTAATTATTAACATTTCTCTTTTTTTTTCAGTATGTCCTCCAACATTTTTCTCCGGATCATATTGGTGGTGATTTTGGCGCTTGTGATATTCTTTTGCACAAAATTTACTACACTGAGGAATTTACGTCCTGTCAGGAAAAATAACAAGCACATTGCTAACCTGCACTTAAATCTCACACCTTCGGAAAAACTAACTTTTCTGTCTCCCTATGGAGGAAGTTGGTAAGGCTTGTTGTATTATATTTATTATTTGAAATTAACCCCATTCTAGAAATGTTCCAATGTATCCTTAATTCTGTCCTTGAAATAACTACGATTTTTTATTATGTTCAAATGTTTCACTTTTCCTTTACTTAAATCAGAAAATTGTCAGCAATATGTCTATTGTGGAATGGCATCTTTAAAACCAGTGGCGATCCCCCAATCCCACACCTACTGCCTGACTATGGTGACCCCCTACCCCGCCTTATGTCTATGAGAAATTGACTTTCGGACATGCCTTTTTTAAAAATAAATTTAGAGTATCCAATTTTTTTTCCAATTAAGGGGCAATTTAGCTTGGCCAATTCACCTACCCTGCACATCTTTGGGTTGTTGGGATGAGGCCCACGCAGGCACAGGGACAAGGTGCAAACTTCACACAGACAGTGACCAGGAGGCCAGGATCGATCTGGGGTCCTCGGCGCTGTGAGGCAGCAGTGCTAACCACAGCGCCATGTGCCGCCCCTGCTTTTGGACATGTCATGCATTTCCCCTTAATAAAGTTGATGAGCTGTGTAGAAATGATGAGAAAGGACAACTATCCAAATGTTTTTACTGTAAGACCTTCTGCAGATCTTACACAACATGCCTAAAGCCACCTGGTGAGAACTCCCGTGCTACCAACCCATCATTTTTTGTGTACAGGTCATGGCAACATGTACATGAATACACATTCTACATCTTCTCCATTTTAGTTGGGAAAATCCATACTCACATGCAAAAGACAATGTTGAATGCAGTAACAGATATCACAACATCGTAGGCCAGTGCGCATTCAATTCCAATCGCACTTGACCCAGAGTGGCAACACGGGTGAAATAAGGGGCAACATTCTCCAGCCCCCAGCCGCGTGGTTCTCGGCTATGGAAGGTGGTATGCTGTTCGCGAGTGGGATTCTCTGTTCCTGCCACTATCAATGGAAATTCCCATTGAAGCTGCCCCACATTGCCATGAAACCTGGGGGGGGGGTTGAGGGGATTCTGGCAGGGGTTCTCGGACGTGATATCTGAGGTATTGGGTGTGGAGGTGGTTCTGCGTCCAGAGGTGGCAATATTCGGGGTGTCGGAAGACACGGGAGTCCAGGGGGTGAGACAAGGGTGTGCTGCCAGAGAGACCAGAGAATTCCACCGCCAGCGAACAGCCGGAGAATTCCGGCCAACATTTTCTTTACAATACCCAAGGTCCTTGGTTGGTCCCAATAACTGCAGTCACCTGGTTTGGAGCTTTAAGTTAAGTAAACTTTTATTATTCAAAGTATTATAATGAAACGGACAAAAATTGTAACTGACCATCAAATACCCCTTTCCAACCCCCCCCCCCCCCACACTTCATAACTCGCCCACACTCTACACACATAAGCAACACAGGGAGGAAAAGGTGGTGGTAAGGGAAAGAAAATACAAGGGTAAGGATTTGTGATGCACTGGGATGATTTCTAGTTCGTGTCTTTCTGGAGTTTAGTTCTCATTTTGATACTTCTTCCTTCTTAGGCTTGAGCTGGTTTACTCCGGCAAGGTTATCTATCTTCTCTGCAGACTCAGCATCCTTCCAAGTTCACAGCAAAGGATTTAGCAGGCACTGTTTTCTGATTAATAGAGCAGTTCATTCAGTTCAGAGAGAGAGAGAGAGTTCTCTCAGAAAGTAACATGCAGGAACCAATCACAGACTGTTGTCCGGCAGAACAGTCCCTGGCCAACCCACAGGGTGACAGCCAACCAATCAATACTACTTCCTCCAAACCTGGTTCCTGAGATCAATTCGGTGCTGAGGAGTCTGGCTAAAAACAAAACCTGGGAACACAGTGTCCTGACAAGCATACTGCTTCAACCTCGAGTGTTCTACAAAAGAGACACATTCCAATTATGGGCCCATGGACCAAAATAAGAAAATAACATAAAAGAAATGGCAACAAAGGAAATAAACAGGAAAGAGTCTGACATACCACCCCCCTTTGAGGGATGAAACATCACTGCAAGGACATTTCATCACAAGGTATATGACACAAACCACAAAACAAACATCCATTCATCCTTCCTTTCCCCACTACATAGGTTCTCTCAATTCTTATATTTGCCATTTATCAACACTTAAACCTGTGACAATGCATCCGCAATAATATTGTCCTTTCCAGGAATTTGTACAATTTTTATGTTGAAGGGTTGGAACAATAAACTCCAAAGGTACAATCTTGCATTCCGAGTTTTAAATATTTCCACATTCGCAGGCGGGTTATGGTCAGTATAAACTAAGCTTTGCTTATTATCATGCCGGATAAACTTCAAAATTCTGAAGAGTTAGTAGCAATGCTAAGGCTTCCTTCTCAATGGTGGAGTGCTTTCATTGGCACAGACTTATTTTCTTCCAAAAATATCCCACTCTATTTCTGACTCGTCACCCTCTAGTAACACTGCCCCACCCCCAGGTCACAGGCCTGCGTGGCCATTTTAAAAGGTTTGGAAAAATCAGGGGCGGCCAACACTGGTTTGCTTACCCGATATTGCCCTCTATTTCTCCAAAGCTGCTTGGCATTCTGCGGACATTGGCATCATTGCTTGTTTCTGCAATACATTAGTCAAAGGTACCACAATGGCACTAAAGTTAGGTCCAAATTTTCTATAGAACCCAGATATGCCTAGGAACCGCATCATCACCCATTTTGTTTTGGAAATGTGGAAATCTAATAACACCCTTCCCTTGGCTGTTCTGGGTACCACTCATCCCTGTCCCACAATGTAGGTTCCTTTTGCTTTGGCAAACGCGTTTTTGCCCAAATTGAAGACTAAATCGGCCAACAGCAGTTCTTTAAATAACTCCTCCAATTGTTCTACATGCTCCTTCCATGTGTCACTGTAAACTACCACATTGTCCAAATAGACCACGCAGTTTGGCACCCTAGACACTACTTGATGTATGAGTCGTTGAAATGTACCCGGTGCATTTTTAAATCCAAACAGCATCACTTTACACCTTGGAGTCACAAAGGCAGATATCTTTTTAGTCCTGGATATTAAAGGAACCTGCCAACACCCCTTTAACAAATTGATTTTTGAAAGGCATACGGCACTGCCTATCCTATCGATACAGTCCTCCAATCAGGGAGTCAGGTACAAATCTGTTTTGTTGATGGCATCGACTTTCCGTAGTCTATACAGAGATGGGTTGTCCCTTCCAGCTTAGGTACGAACATGACCAGGAAACTCCAACTCCTCTTATTCGGCTCAATTAAATGATTCTCCAACATGTAATGGATCGGCTAAATTGCCCTTAGTGTCCAAAAAGGTAAGCAGAGTTTATTAGGTTATGTGGATAGGGTGGAAGTGAGTGCTTAAGTGGGTCGGTGCAGACTCGATGGGCCGAATGGCCTCCTTCTGTACCATATGTTCTATGCGTTTATATCTGAGCTAGTTCCTGTGGGTTCAGACAATATGGATGCTGTTTTACCGGGTTGGAGTCACCTACATCTACAACATGTTCAGTTAATATAGTGCATCCCCAAGGGTGGCATGGTGGCTCATTGGTTAGCACTGCTGCCTACGGCACTGAGGACCCGGGTTCGATCCCGGCCCTGGGTCACTGCCTGCGTGGAGTTTGCACATTCTCCCGTGTCTGCATGGATTTCACCCCCATAACCCAAAGATGTGCAGAGTAGGTAGATTGGCCACTCTAAATTGACCCTTCATTGGATTTTTAAAAATTGGGTACTCCGAATTTAAAAAAAATATATAGTGCACCCCAGTGTGTCCTACAAATCTTCTTATGCTTTTGCAGTACCCTTACGGGATATTTTAATTGCTCTTCATTTAAGTATGCAAACTCAGTATCTAACTGTTCTAGTATTACAGTATTTGCTAGTTGTGCCACAGAGGGTCGCTCTGTTAACTGTAGATCTCCTTCCCTACCTCACTCTTACTATCTCTGTCCTCTCCCACTGACACACTGATTCAGTCCTATCTTTTTCCCGATGATGATACTTCTTCAACATATTTATGTTTTATAAACTTTGCTTCCTTCAACTTTAATGGACCCCATAATTCATGGCCATAGACTAATTCAAATGGGCTAAATCCAGCCGATTTGTTCAGGGAATCCTAGTTGGCAAATAGTAAAAAATCCAATACCTTGTCCCAAACTCTTGGATATTTATGGAAATAGGCTCTAATCATGGTTTTGAGAGTCTGATGCTATCTCTCCAAAGTTCCCTGAGTTTGTGGGTGACAGGCGTTCAACTTTAGTTGCTTGATACCTAAACTACAAATTATGCCCTGAAAGATTTTAGATATAAAGTTAGAACCTTGGTCAGATTGTACCTCTAAGGGTAGCCATAACATGTGAAGAATTGCATTTACTTTTATACTGCAACTCAGCTGTAATTGTTCTTAAAGGTATTGCTTCCGGAAATCGGGTGGTCAGATCCATAACGATAAGAACGTACTAATGTCCTGGCCTTCGTTTTAGGCAATGTTCCGATACAATCTACCAATACCTGACTAAATAGTTCTTTAAATACTGGTATGGTTATCAAAGACGCTATTCTAATCCATGTTGTGGTTTACCTATTACCTGACAGGTATGACAGGTTTTACAGAATTGCATTACATCCTTATGCTGTCCTGGCCAGGAGAAATGCCTGTTGATTGATGCCTGCGTTTTCTGAATTCATACATGCCCTGCCATTGATATCTCATATGCCACTGGCAGTATTCCCCCATGATATTCGGGCAGTACCGATTAATCATCCTTTCCTCGTCCACAGGTCTATGAGGATGCCTCCACTTCATAGAACATAGAACATAGAAAATACAGCACAGAACAGGCCCTTCGGCCCACGATGTTGTGCCGAACCTTTGTCCTAGATTAATCATAGATTATCATTGAATTTACAGTGCAGAAGGAGGCCATTCGGCCCCCCGAGTCTGCACCGGCCCCCGGAAAGAGCACCCCACCCAAACTCAACACCTCCACCCAACACCAAGGGCAATTTGGACATTAAGGGCAATTTATCATTGGCCAATTCACCTAACCCGCACATCTTTGGATTGTGGGAGGAAACCGGAGCACCCAGAGGAAACCCACGCAGACACGGGGAGGATGTGCAGACTCCGCACAGACAGTGATCCAAGCCGGAATCGAACCTGGGACTTCCTCATCAGAACTCCGTTCTTAATGTAATAGCATTGTGGGACATCCTCAGCCTCAACTTTTCTGAGACCTGACTGTGCTAATCGATGTAACTCTGGGTCTGTCTCCTGGGTCTCAATTAATGAAGTCCTACCAAACACTTCCTCACAATTATCATCATCCTCATGGATAGTTTCGGCTATTCTACCATTCAATAGTGATGTGACTTCCCTCTTTGGTGGTGGGCTTTGCTTAGCCATTGCCCTGGTCACCACACATGATGGACACATACCTGGAAACTGTTCCTGTGACTGTTCTGTCTCAGACTCTCTGTAATCAGAGGTGAACTATAACCTTCAGTCCTGCCAAATCATTCCCCAAAAATAAGTCGACTCCATCTACTACTAACTTCCTAATCACTCGGACAACTACTGGACCCGAGATTAAATCACACTCCAATTTGTACTTTATACAATGGAACTGGGGGATAATCTCCATTTATCCCATTTACTAAAACCTTAGCTTTCATTGAACTCTCTGGAGAGATAGCCAAATCCCTCTCCAGAAAGAGAGTTTCATTGAACTCTCTGGAGGGATAGCCAAATCCCTCTCCAGAAAGAGAGTTTGCGCCTGTGCCCCATAAAATGGTTATGTGTTTGGTAACATAATTTGATAAAACTGGGGTGATCTTCGACTTAAACAAGAACCCTGCATATCTCCCATCTACCTCATTCACCACACCTGCTCCCACAGCAAAGTTTACCTTGTGTCTTATAGCTCTCGGTAGAGCTCAAGTCTGCCCTGTAGTATTCTCCATTTTTGTGTCCTTTTCAGAATCCACCTTATGAACCGTAACAAGTCCCATGGATTTTCCTCGCAACTTCCAACATACTGAACGACTGTGTCCCACTTTATTGCAACACCTAGGCCTCTGAGTCTCATGTCTACCCTTAATACCTTCCTTCCTGGTCTGAAAAGGAGATCTTGGAGTATTCCCAGCTATCCAGTCCTTGCCTTGGCTACCTGCCTTTCTTTCACTCTCCCACTTCCTATCCTTTCAATATTATGGGGTGACAGAACAAAGGTTTAAATGTATGGGTCCATTCATAGTCATCAATGATTATTATTGCTTGTCTAGCGGTCATAAACCTTTGGGTTTCAACATGGGTTCTTATCACAGAAGGTGGTGAATTCTTAAATTCTTCCAAGCGAATGCTTTATTTCAGAGCCTTATAGGGAGTTTCAGCTCACAATGCTCATACTCACCCATCAAAGTTTAACCCTTTCAACACGAGTCCGTTCCGGCTGTTTCCTCAAATTCTGAAATTTTGCCTATATGCCTCCGGAATTAATTCATAAGCGCCCATAGTGGTCCTTTTTACCTCATAATCCTCAGACATCCCTTCTGGCAGGGAAGCATTAACTTCCTGCACCCGTCCCGACAGTTAAGTTTGCATGAGTGATGTCCACTTTTTAAAAAATACCTTACTTAGATTCAGGAAGCGTGCTGCTTTAAATAATGCCGCTGCAGGATCCGTCTTTATACCTTCAATTTTTTTTTCAAAAATAAACAATGCAGACAGTGCCTGTACATTCTTTTCCCAAATTTGGGATCCAGGCGCTTCCCACCTGCACCTAGAGGGTTAGCAGTATCAGCGGGTCTGGTCCATAGGATGGAGGATGATGGCGACCTGCTCTGCAATGTGCTCTGGGGCTCCGCATCGTTTGACAAGGTCTGACTTTTGCCCTCAGTAGCACATTCCACCATCTACCCGGGTGATCCCTACATGCGTGCTGGCCATTCCATCTCATGGTCCTGTCGAACCCATGGGGTGGTGGGCATGGGGAGAGGGTCTGGGGGGGGGGGGGAATGGTGGGCTTGGGTACCGGAGCTGTGTGCGGTGGTGAGGCACTCATCGGGTAGGCTCTACCACATGGTGCCAGCACATACCTGGCCCTATTCCCTGATGCCACTGAGGGCAAAACCGGGGTGGCTTCTGACAGCCAAGGGGTTTCCGGTCCGTGCCCCCCCCCCCCCCCCCCCCCCCCCCCCCCGCCCCGGTACACCCTCTGCTCACAGCCCAGCCCACACCTCACACCATTCATACAGAGGGCTGAGGCATTTCAGAACATCGATGAACAGGTATTTATTGTGATATACAAGTATTGTAATAATAATAATAATGATTGCGTCTTGTCACAAGTAGGCTTCAATGAAGTTACTGTGAAAAGCCCCTAGTTGCTACATTTCGCCGCCTGTTCGGGAGGCCGGTACGGGAAATAGCTTGTTCTGCATTACAAGTCAGCTGTTTAGCCCACTGTGCTAAACCAGCCCCTTGTGCTCTAGCCCCTAACGCTAATCTATGTGCTTCACCTGTGCCAACTTAACTACTCTGACTTTTTTGACCTTACGTGCCCTTACACTCCTTCCAGTGAGTCCCCCAGGTGGTACATCGGAGTGGAGGTGCCCTGCTACATATCTCGCCCTGCAACATGGGTCCCTGTGGCAGCCATCCTCTGTAGTGACCGAGCCGAGATGGACCCAGCAGTCTTCCGAGTGTCACAGGTGGCGTGTTGTTCTGCCCGCTGTCCATCCGATGCACAGAGTGCCCCAGGTCTTGGACATCTTGAGCCAGAGCCAATACCTTCGTACCCAAGGTCTCCACCGTGGACACCATCTGCATGGTGTTGGCTTGGGTGCCACGCATGGTAGGCACAGCCTCCTGCAGTTAGACTCCTCCAACTGCACCTGCAGGCGCTGGATTGTTGTTGACATCCCCTCCTGTAGTCCCCGGCTCGGCATCTGCATCTCCAACATTGATGGGACCATCCTTTCCTGAAGCCCGAGACCATTCTGGATAGCAACTAGTCCCTGGGGTTGGCCGCCCTCTGATTGTCCGACACTTGGGGGTTCCTTCATCCATCTGATGTACCACTGTATGTGTGGTGTGCACCAGATAGAGCCAAGGAGCCTCTTCACCAGCCGAGCTGAATGTCTCTGGGATGGTGAAGGGTGCTGGTGACAGCAGTGATGAAAAGCCAGTGTCGTCCTCGAGATGTGCTCTGGGGTGTCGCGGGATTGCAGCGGGGGGGGGGGGGGGGGGGTCACCTTATGGACCCACCTCATCACTAGGTGATCATGTAAGACATAAGATAAGTCACATGGTTAGATTGTGGGTAGGCGTGTTGCGGGGGGAGGGGGCGGGGGGGGGGGTGGATGGCACAGGTGCCATAGGGACATTGCAATTCATTGGGGCTCACTTGCATCTCTGATGCCGACCTCCACCTTGGCAACTGGCTGTTCTCCAACCCTATCAACCGGGTCCAATGCCCTCTGATCTGTGATGGTGAAGGGCCTCAGGTCTGGCCATCTGGTTCACTAGTGTCCTATAGCGAAGGAAATCTGCCATCCTTACCTGTTCTATACATGACACCAGATCCATAGCAGTTGTGGGCCCCTTCTCCTGGGGGGACAGATATTGCACAGTGTGAGAAGAGGGCAGCACATGGAATCCGCAGCCAGTGTCTTGTGTGTGTGGAACACCTGACCATGGCGGGTGGTATGGTAGTAGGCAAATGGTGCAGGGTGGGGTTCGATTGCTCTATAGTTGGGGGAAGGGGGGGTGCTACATGTGTGTGGGATGGTGTTGGCGCCAAGGGCATAGTGCTGGTGACTCACCCTGGCTGGTATCAGGGGATCGTGCACTGCTGCCCGGTCCTGGCGCTGGGACCCACGGCCTCTGTGACCTGCGCCCAGACCCGGTCGACATCAGCGGGTGGCAGCCACCTCTGCAGTCCCGGGGAACGGGGTGTCCTGCCTGTCCTGCACAGCATCCAGCAGTGTCTCCAGTTCTGGGTCAGCGAATCTCGGGGCCGCTCTCTGGGGTGGCATCTTCTTGGCTGGAATGAGAATGTGTGGGGAGTGGGGTGCTTATCTGCAGCTCCAGCTTGGCAGGCTCTCCAGTGCCAATCCTGACCACAGCGAATCTGATGCCGGCATCAGATGGAATGGCACTAGTTCCACCTAGTGCCGGTGTGGCCCATTAGAATGTCCTGAATTGCTCCGGTACCGGCGCTGCTCAGGGACTGTAGAACACCCGCAATTCAGTCCTGGAGTCACCACTTAGTTGCTCAAATGGAGAATCCGGACCAATGAACAAGCAATTTGTACAATGCTTGACTCAATTTAAGTGTTTATCAGCCTCACAAATACATCTACCCAAGAGCTGAGGGACAGAATGGAATAACAGAAATTGAACTCAAATCATTTAATCTTTCACTTGAGGTTCTCCATAATGATTATTGAATAATTAAAACATTTCCAAACCTGGTGCCAAGGATCATAGCAATGGTTACTTAGACCTGAATGTTGAATCGGGGGAGCGGCATGCATATTAAATAATGAATAAATGCATGAAATGTTTTACCATTTTTTTTGTCACATTGGCTTGAGTCAATTTTAAATCCTCTACAGGTTACATGGCAAAAATAATTGCAGCTGTAACATTGGGAAACAATGGACTCTATTAGCAGCTTATGATTCAAAACATATTTTATCCATTGAAAAGAGGAGAAAACTACAGTATGAACAACACAAGAAGAGGTAATGGGTTTCAAATACTGTTCCTTTAAATATTCAAAAGCACAATTGATTTTCCCAGAAGTCAAAGTCTACCCAAAGTAATGCTAATTTAGGATGCAAATTAAAACTCCTTTACCCTACCTCAACAAGCCTCAGTGCCAAATTATAATGGATTCCATTCCCTGACCTGTTATTGATGCAAATTTGAGAATATAAGAAATAGAAACAGGTGAATAGTCATTCTATTTGTGCGTGCTCCATTATTCAATAAGATCATGGCTGTTGTTCTGCCCTCTGGGAGGCAGTGACACTGGACTAGTATTCCAGAGACTCGGGTAGTGCTCTGGGGACCCACGGCACATGGTGAAATTTGAATTGAATGAAAGTCTGGAATTCAAAGCCTAATGATGACCACGAAACCACTGACGATTGTCCATAATAACCTATCTGGTTCACTAATGTCCTGTAGGGAAGGAAATCTGCCATCCTTATCGGTTCTCTACATGACTCCAGATCCATAGCAATGTGGCTGCCCCTCAAGGCAATTAGGGATGGGCAATAAAGCCAGCGACGTCTATAATGCACGCAGGTTTAACTCAGTGGGCTAGACAGCTGGTTTGTGATGCAGAACAAAGCCAGCAGCACGGGTTCAATTCCCGTACCAGCTGAGCTTATTCATGAAGGCCCCATCTTCTCAACCTAGCCTCTCACCTGAGGTGTGGTGATCCTCAGGTTAAACCGCCACCAGTCAGCTCTCCCCCTCAAAGGGGAAAGCAGCCTATGGCCATCTAGGACTATGGCAACTTTACCTGACCTTGCATGAAAGAATATCTTTTAAAAGCTGCAGAATTTCCCATACTGTCCTTAGTGTCCAAACATCTTTTGAACTCTGATTTGAATATATTCAATGACTGAGCATCACATCTCTCTCTGAAGATGAGAGTTCCAAAGATTTCTATTCATCTCAGTCTTAAACGGTCTATCCCTTATTTGAATACTGTGAATTATAGCACTGGACCCCCAGCAAAGGGAACTATGCTCCCAGCAATTGCCTTGTTAAACCACTTAAGAATTTTATATGTTTAAATGAGAGACGCATTCTTGCAAACTGGGAGTGTGGGAGGAGCAAATTGGGTAAAATATTAGAGAGCCACTAATAAATCCAAAAGGGAATTCAGGAGAAACGTCTTTATGGAAAGAGTGGTAAGAATGTAGAATTCAGTTCCTCGAGGAGTACTTTTTGCGAATAGTGTAAATGGATTTAGCGAGAAGCTCAATCAGCTCATGAGGAACTCAACGTCAAAGGTTTCAGGAAATTAGAAGAGTTTATCGCGCTTGCTCTCTGAAGGTGTGAACATTTAATTTAATGGTGGATTTCTCATTTCTGCATCAGAAGGTTGCATCATTCAACTATGGTCTAGACGGTTCTAAGAAGTGGGGCTCCAGTGAGTGACTCCGTCTCTGAGTTCTGAGATGACTCCATGGAATAGTATCATCTGCTGAATTGTGGAGTCCATAAAACATACTGGTTGCATAGGACTGACCACCCCATTGGCTGATATTAATATTGATGCAGCCATGTCAGGACCTGATAGACTGTTACTCAGCCAGAAAATACTTAGGAACAAAGGACATAGAACTTAGGAGTAGGTAATTCGGCCTTTTGAACCTGCTCCACCATTTGGATTAGATTTGGATTTATTGTCACATAGAACATAGAACACTACAGCACAGAACAGGCCCCTCGGCCCTCGATGTTGTGCAGAGCTTTGTCCGAAACCAAGATCAAGCTATCCCACTCCCTGTCATTGCGGTGTGCTCCATGTGCCTATCCAATAACCGCTTGAAAGTTCCTAAAGTGTCCGACTCCACTATCACAGCAGGCAGTCCATTCCACACCCTAACCGCTCTCTGAGTAAAGAACCTACCTCGGACATCCCTCCTATATCTCCCACCCCGAATCTTATAGTTATGCCCCCTTGTAACAGCTACATCCACCCGAGGAAATAGTCTCTGAACGTCCACTCTATCTATCCCCCTCATCATCTTATAAACCTCTATTAAGTCGCCTCTCATCCTCCTCCGCTCCAAAGAGAAAAGCCCTAGCTCCCTCAACCTTTCCTCATGTACGAAGGTACAGTGAAAATTTTTGTTCTGCGTACAGCCCAGACAGATCGTTCCATACTTGAAATACCTAGGTTAAGGTGGGGTTACTGGGATAGGGTAGAGGCATGGGATTAAGTAGGGTGTTCTTTCCAAGGGCCAGTGCAAACTCAATGGACCGAATGGCCTCCTTCTGCATTGTAAATTCTATGATTCTATAACCTACATTCTGGAGCGTGATGTGGAGAAGGGTGGTGATAGCTGATACATTGGCAGAGTACCTGGGGTCAGCATTAGGCGGGCTGAGTGGGGCAGAGAGGACATTGGAAAGATGAGCCTCCAACAGGTGCACTGGGTCAGAAACTCGAGCAAAAGAGTAAGATGTGGCAGGTGGAAGCTATGACGAGGGCCTCAATGTGGTCTCGCATTGTGCAAAGAGAGGCAAAAAGAGAAGGTGCAGGCTGATGTGAGATAGGAGTGAAGAATGGGAATGGGATAGCAGCAGGAAAGTAAGAATGATGTATGAGTGCTGAAATATTTATTGCAAGGAAATAGAATACAAAAGTAGTCAAGAGTTACTGCAGCTGTACAGGGCCTTGGTGAACCACACCTAGAGTACCATGAACTACTTTAATCTCCTTATTTGAGAAAGGATATAATTGCATTAGAAGCAGATGATTGAAAATTCACCTGATTCATGCCTGAAACATTATCTTATAAAGAAAGATTGAACAGGTTGGTGTATCCCAGTTTTGATTTTTGTATCTACACCTCAAGGACTGCAGATGGTCAAGAGGGCAACCCACCACCACATTTTGAAGAGCAGCTAGGGATGGGCAGCGACACCCACATCCCGTAAATGAATTTTACAAAATTTATTTAAATGTGATGTGATCTCATTGAAACATATAAGATCCTGTCAGAAAGGATGCTGAGAGGTTATTTTTAAATACTTTCCTGGGATGTGGGCACCACTGACCAGACCAGCATTTGCTGCCCGTTTGTTGCCAACTACAATACTGTGGATCTGGAGTCACCTGTAGACCAGATTAGGTAAGGGTGGCAGAATTCCTTCGCTAAAGGACTTCAGTGAATCCGACTGGAGAGCCTAGAACTTGGTGGCACAGTGATTGGCACTGCTGCCTCACATCGCCAGGGATCCGGGTTTGATTCCAACCTTGAGTGACTGTGTGGAGTTTGCATGTTCTCCCCATGTCTGCATGGGTTTCCTCTGGGTGCGCCGGTTTTCTCCCATAGTTCAAAGTTGTGCAGCTTAGGTGGTTTGGCCATATGAAATTGTCCCTTATGTCCAAAGATATTCAAATTGACTTGGGTTATGGGGAGTGGGTCTTGGAAGAGTGATCCTTCGGAGGGCGGTGCGTACTCGGTGGGCCGAATGGCCTCCTTCTGCCCTGTAGAGATTCTATGGGATGCAATTTAAGACGGAGATGAGAAGAAATATTTTTCTCTGAGAGGGTTTTTAGTCGATGGAATTCTCTTCCCCAGAAGGAGGCTGGATCTTTGAATGTATTCAAGGCTGAGTTAGTTAGAGTTTTGATGGAACAAGGGAGTTGAGGGTTATTGGGGGTGCAGATAGAAAACTGGTGGTGGGACACAACCAGAATTTCTAAGGACTCAGTGTGGAAATAAAACAAACAAATCTCTTTGAGAGACAGGCTGGGATTTGAACAGGTTTGAGAAGTCTATTAATTTCTAATGAAAGAATGCTTTTCCACCACGAATGGATCTATTTTAATGGGTGCTGTTTAATTTTGAGATTAACATCATTTTAACTGATGTTGATCAGAGGACATTTGTTTCAAGTTATTTGCAGGTGAAAACAAAGTAGAGTGTATTCATTAAGTGGCAAATATTTAACTATTTCTACACAGAAATGAATCGCCCTTGAAGAATGTAATTATTGCCCAACCCAATTCCCCACTAAGCTATCCTAGCAATGGGGTTGAAGTGATGCCGCTGCAGTCAATTGTCATTCCAGGTGAGAATAACAATTTAATTTTCAGTAAAGCAATGAATGTTATTCATTTGTACTTCTTCTTGTCATATAAAACATAAAATCTCTTCTTTCAGGATTAGGTGTGTTTGCATCGGAAAGACGGGACTATATGGTATGTACATTCTCTTCGTCTTCCAGGTTTTTTTCTTGCCCTGAAAGCACCGACTCCTGTCGGGTGACAATTCCACAACTACTGGTAGCTCCTTCACACCATGTTCAGCAAGGGGCCTGTCTGAACCCAAGAGGGCCTTGTGTGTCACTTAGGCTCAGTGTTTGCACTCAATGTCAGATGATGGTGGGTGAGTCAGTCCTGTTCGGGAATCCGGCTGTATAATCAAAGCTAAAGCTTCGGTGCTGACTTGTCAGAGGCAGTGCCTTTTGGATCAGGTTAGATTCCATTCCTGTTAACTCAAGTCATCGTTGCACCAAATAATGGAATTATCCAATATTTGAATTAATTACATAACTAAAAATGAAATATGGCAGTTTAGTGGTAAAAAAATGAAGTAGTCAATATTAAATTGCCACTGAAACATTATTCACTTTGTATTCCTGTCTGACAAAGCCAAACGATATTTTGTATTATCCCCTAACCTAAAGTTGCTTTTATATTCATCTGAAAAAAAGCAACGTAACAACAGATTGTCTACACAAGGGGGTGGCACGATAGCACAGTGGTTAGCACCGTTGCTTCACAACGCCAGGGGCCCAGGTTCGATTACAGGCTTGGGTCACTGTCTGGGCGGAGTCTGCACGTTCTCCCCACGTCTGCGTGGGTTTCCTCCGGGAGCTCCGGTTTCCTCCCACAAGTCCCGAAACACGTGCTTGTTAGGTGAATTGAACATTCTGAATTCTCCCTCAGTGTACCCAAACAGGCGCTGGAATGTGGTGACTAGGGGATTTTCACAGTAGTCATTGCAGTGTTAATGTAAGCTTACTTGTGACATTAATAAAGATTATTATTATTAATTGCATTAAATTACTATAAAAAATATTAGCAGCAAACACTCCACACTTTTACCTGGCATCCTTTGTTAGAGTTATCTTTTTTATCTAAATTTGTATCTTCCTTCTCTCGTCCCATCCATTAAAATCTGTCTATTGCTCTTCTTTATCTCTCCTACTTCATTTCTCTCTCGCTCCTCTCAATTTCTGATTATTCTGTTGCCTTAAAATTGTGTCAAATTGGTACTCTTGGCAATGGAAGATTACAACCAAATCACCCAATGTGACAGAATTGGTATCAAATTCTTGAATCAGGTGACATAGCACCCCAATTATGCCACTTTGAAGAATTTGAAGACCAAATTGGGAAAAAGAAAAATTAAACCCAGGTATCAATCAATGGTGGGATCTACCTGCCTGTGAGACAAAGCAACTCAGAAAAATAAGGTTAGCTTTTCCTTCCTAGCTAACAATCAATTTAAGATTATCCATTGGGCACGCAGTGTGGTTCACCTACCTGTGCTAGAAGCTACATATATTCACAAACAGGGCCCTGTCCTTTGCAAGCAAAAAGAGAATATCCATACATTTTCAACTAAAAAAAAGCTTGGGAGTCAGCCATTCCCTGGTTCATTCCTCATGGCAATGTCTTTACCAATCAGAATCAACATAACTGGTTTGAAATTAAACAAAATCTTGGCAGTTAACTGTTCCCTGGTGAATTCTCCATGGCAATGCCTCTGCTAATCAGAGGTCACTTGCCAACCAATCACTATCACCCTTTCCTCACACAGTATAGATTGTTGCTCCCTTTGAGGTTTGGTATTCTTGCATCTTTCCTGATGAGTGCAAGACAAAAAGCTTCAACAGCATTTCACTTTTTTCAATAATACTCAAGCTCTCTACAACCAACCAACAAATTATTATTTGGCAAATTTTGATCTCCATTTCTATGGAAGATATATTTCATTAGAGGTGGGGTGAAGGGTCACTTGGTTGGTTTCTGGGATAATAAGATGTCCCATGATGAGAAGCTGAGTAAATTGACCCTATCCTATCTGGGGTTTAGAAGAATGAAAAATAAAAGATTCAGAAAGGGCTTGAAAGAGTATACATTTGAGAGGGAGCTTCCTCTGGCTCAGGAACCTAGAACACAGGGGCATAGTGGAAGAATAAAACTTTGATCATTTAGGACTGAGATGAGGAGAAATCTCTTATTCAGAGAGTTGTGAATCTTTTGAATTCTCTGCACCAGAGAGTCGAGGAGACACCATCGCTGAGAATATTCAAGGTTGACACAGACAGCTTTTTGTACCTCAAGGAATCCAGGGGCATGGCGAGCAGATGGGAGAGTGGAGTTGAGATGGAAGATCAGCTTTGATTGTCACACTCCGGTTCCCTGAAAACACATTCACACATCACTGCTGCTCCACAATTCCTCATAGTTCAATTCCTCTGGTACGAACCATCAGAGCGTCCACTTGGCCAACCTGCTAAAAAAAAAGACAGTACAGCAAGACCATTCCATTGCAACTTTATCCAAATGACGCTTCCAATAATGCATACAAAACTGGACTTCTCAAGGCAAGGAAATATCCATCCTTCTGCACTCCCTGAGCGCCACCCTTTCAGATGCCTTTCCTGTCCTAGTTCTCCTACATGGTGCTACCCCAGTGGCTGCAGCATGGCTGGTAGAAGGCTGCTGACCGTCAGTGGTATAAGCTGCTGATGGCCTTTCGATAGCACCTCCTGTGCATGGGTGGCAGCCATCTGAAAGATAACAGGAAGGGCACTGTGGGGCAGTACCAGTCTGGGAACACAAATGCTGTCATCCCGAAAGAAGGCAGTAGTTTTGTGCTCCACTGAACCAATGACACTGCCATGGGTAGCATATCAGGATTCTCACAAATCTGCTGGAGCACAGTTAGCTGCACGCCCTTTGAACAGGAGTATCCACAGCCTTGATGGCCAGAGTCTGAGGCTGCACTGTGTGGTAGTCTGTGTAGAGGTATTATGGTACCTGGTAATGCTGGAACACCATTGGTAGATATTGTATGCTTCCTATTGGTCAAGCTGTATGGTAGCCTGCCCTGCTAGGCAGGGTATAAGAGCCTGTGCCGCCCCAGCAGCCTTCATTCTGTACCTGAGCTGCTGGGGGAAACATCTAGCTTGTTAAAGCCTTCAGTTGGACTACAACCTCGCTTTAGTGGTCATTGATCGTGCATCAATTTAATAAGCTAGATTTAAAAGGATGGAGTTCTGAATCAAGCCGGAGTGTCTGCAACTCAGCCCCCACGCGGCGAACTCTGCGGCAATCTTCAAGCACTGGCTGCCGTGTTTTAAAGGGTATCTCGGAGCGGCCGAAAACACACCCACAAGAGAACAGAAAATGCAAGTCCTGCACTCGAGGGTGAGCCCGGAAATTTACACCCTCATTGAGGACGCGGAAGACTTTGATGCGGCAATAGAGCTGCTAAAAGGACATTATATCCGTCCAGTAAACCAGGTCTACGCCCGACATCTGCTAGCAACGAGGCGACAAATCCCTGGGGAATCGCTGGAAGAATTCTACCGTGCACTCCTGGTGTTGGGGAGAAACTGCAGCTGCCCGCAAGTTTTGGCGAGCGACCACACAGAACTCTTGATCCGGGACGCTTTTGTAGCAGGTATGCTGTCCTCCCAGATCTGCCAGCGATTGCTGGAAAAAGACACCCTAGGCCTCAAGGAGGCACGGGCCCTTGCCGGTTCCCTGAACGTGGCCTCCAGAAACGCCCGCGCTTACGTTCCCGACCGCGCGGCAGCCGCCTGGGCAGCGTGGAACCCTTCCGCAGCCGACCTCGAGACATCCCCCATCCCCCCACAAGCTTGTGCTGCAAGGCGGCCTGGCAACCCGGGAGGCCCCGCTGCTACTTTTGCGGGCAAGCCAAGCATCCCCGCCAGCGCTGGCTGGCCCGCACTTCCAACTGCAAGGGATGCGGTAAAAAGAGCCATTTCGTGGTGGTATGCCAGGCCCGTGCGGTCGCCGCGGTCTCCGGCGGCGAATGCGGACCGCCACCACAAACCTCCACGGCCCCCTGCGGCCAGCGGGCGCCGCCATCATGTCCCGCGGACGCCACATTCGATGGATGGGCGCCGTCAGTTTGTGCACCCCCAGCCATGTGCGACCAATGGGAGCCGCCATCTTGGATGGACTCCCAGGACCCCAGCTCGGCTGACCACACACCGCCCGAAGAGAACACTCAACTGCTGAGATTGCTGCAATGGAAGCTGAAGCATCGATTACAAGACACTGCCCCACTGGCTGTCATCGATTACAAGACACTGCCCCACTGGCTGTCATCGATTACAAGACACTGCCCCACTGGCTGTCATCGATTACAAGACACTGCCCCACTGGCTGTCATCAATTACAAGACACTGCCCCACTGGCTGTCATCGATTACAAGACACTGCCCCACTGGCTGTCATCAATTACAAGACACTGCCCCACTGGCTGTCATCGATTACAAGACACTGCCCCACTGGCTGTCATCGATTACAAGACACTGCCCCATTGACTGTCATCGATTACAAGACACTGCCCCACTGGCTGTCATCGATTACAAGACACTGCCCCACTGGCTGTCATCGATTACAAGACACTGCCCCATTGGTGCTGTCACAGACTTAGTCATCACTCCCACACCGGAAAGGATGGGCTCCAAGCTGTACTCTGCCATGCTCCTTGACAATGGCAATGGACTTTATGGCATTCCTGCTCTTATGAGCAATCCCTGGAAAAAGTCCCTGAATTTGTTAACTTCCGAACGGGACCCCAATTTTTTAATGCCCCAGGTAAGGAGGAATGGGCTGGCTCCCCTTCTTTATTCATTGCCCTCAGTTGGTCGCAACAGGGTTAATTTAAAAGGGAATCCTTCCTTCACGGATACCTTTGCTCATTCCATTAATGGCTGCACCTTTGATCTGGTGGCAGCTTTTGGGTATCTGAAAGTGGAAATATTGTAGGCGAAGGTTCGGGTGAGGGAAAAAGTGTTGGGTAGAAAGCAAGAACTCCGTCATACCATCTTAAGTTTGAACTTCGTGTCAGATGGCAGGATGCGGGTAAAGTGGGATTTGAGAAGGTAATTGAGGCAGGAATATACTGTCACCCTGGATGTCCTTGACAGCACCAGTTGCAACATCCTTAACTGCTGCTGCACCAATGATTCAGAGCAACAAAACTTCCAAAGGGCTCAGGTGATGCAACAGTGCATCCCACTGCCAGCGACCTGCTGAACCTTTCTGTTACTTGCAATCTTGTATCTCAAGAGAGAGGTATCATGCAGTGTGTTGCAATCTGTTTGGGTGGTGTACCTGAATAGCTAGGTGCATTTGAAAGCTGTGAGATATGGGCGTCAGGCTAACAACATGTGTTGTGTGAGGGTGAGCGAGAGCATTTGAATGTTAGGTACAAGTTCTGATTGCTGATGGGTAAGTGATGGGGGTGTGGTACATTGAGTTGGATGACGTTGATGGTGTAGTGGTTAATGTAATAAGTCCACGGAGGCAGAAGTCCTTTCACCAGAATCCCTTTTATTAACAAAACCAACAGCAGTATGACCATGCACATTCAGCCTGATATCTGCACTGGGAGTGCAGAGGATCTGACACTCTCTGTTATATACAATAAGAAGTCTTACAACACCAGGTTAAAGTCCAACAGGTTTGTTTCGAATCACTAGCTTTCGGAACACTGCTCCTTCCTCAGGTGAATGAAGAGGTGGGTTCCAGAAACATATATATAGACAAAGTCCCCCAGAAACATATATATAGACAAAGTCTATAGACTAAGGCATATTGAGGAAGGAGCAGTGCTCCGAAAGCTAGTGATGTGAAACAAACCTGTTGGACTTTAACCTGGTGTGGTAAGACTTCTTACTGTGCTCACGCCAGTCCAACGCCAGAATCGCCTCATCATGTTATATACAAAGAAGAGGTTCCCTGATTGGCCCACTAATCAGGGAACTCATATTCCAATTGGCCAATCTCAAAGGCCTGGCCTAAGTCATTACAGTTGGGATATGACATTTAAAGATGCAACTCTGACCCCGACCATCCATGGAAGGTTATTGAACTTTTACTTGCACTGCAAGCCACGCCCATGGAATTTATCTCCAAAGCTACATGCTCCCGTTCGCAAGACAGAGTGTGCCTTGAGGGTCTCCTGGACCCTGATAAATATCCTCCTGGACTAAGGCTTCCAGTGCTATTTCATAGAACCTGAAGCCGTCCCTCTGGCCTGCTGCTCTATTGGTAGTCTTATTCATTCCCTGTGAGATTCGCTGGATGGCACTCTGAGAGAAGGTGAAAACGTAAAGATGGGCGTTCGATGTCCCCGGGGTGGAAGCCATAATTGACTGTTGATCTCTCTCCCTCTCTAATTCCTTACAGATATCACATTATGGATGGTATCATGGACCCTACAGCACCTGCCCTCGCGGTGCTGGTGGCAGTCCAGGCCGCCAAACGCCCGAGAAGGCGGCGCCAGCAGCGTCGACACATGCTCGAGGCGGCAGCCCATGTGCAGGGGCCCAACCCACACCCTGAGAACCCAGACACCCATCAAGCTAGGGAATGACCCAGAGGGGAGAGGCCGGCGATGGGCCAAGGTGAACAGGCGTCGCTGGTCATTTGAGAAGTTGTCGACATCATGTGCCCCAGGAGGCTCCGTCTCAACCAAGAGGTGCGACACCTGTGCCATGTCCTTTCAGACTTGGCACCAGGTGGAGGAGGATGATATGCACTCCTGGTGGCTGTCAAGGTCATTGCAGCCCTGAACTTTTATGCTTCTGGTTCATTCCATGGATCGAATGGGGCTTGTGCGGCATTTCACAACCTACAGCCCACAAGTGCATCCGTGAAGTCACGGGAACCTCTGTATGCCCGGGCATCAGACTATACAAATTTTGAGCTGGACCAAGCCCATGAAGGTGCCCGGGCAGCAGGATTTTCCGCCATCGCCGGGATGCGCCAGGTCCAGGCAGTAATAGATGGCACGCATGTCGCCTTGCAGACACCAGGGCAACAGGGAGTCTCCTTCATCAAAGGAAGGGGTTCCACTCCCTGAATGTTCAACTCGTGTGCAATCACCACCTCTGGATCATGCATGTGGGTGCACATTTCCCAGGGAGTGTGCACAACAGCTACATCCTGGAACACTCGAAGATCCCCGGCATCTTCGAGGACCATCCCAGGTTGACGGGTTGGCTCTTGGGGGTTAAGTTGAGTCCTGGCCAATGATGCCAGTACGGAGGCCGGAGATCAATGCAGTGACCCGGTATAACGAGGCCCATGTTGGCACCCATTGAGCCATGCATCGGACTGCTCAAAATGCGGTTCCGATGCCTCAACCGCTCTGGTTGTGCGCTGCAGTGCATTCCACAGAGGGTCGCCTGTGATCCACAATCTTCTTAGTCCTCCGTGTTCTATTGTTACATCTCGGTCCCCAGGATGCACATCGGGGGTGGAGGCAGCCTGTTGCTTTCCACGCCTGTGCGCTTTGATGCCCTTCGCGTGTGTCCTCTGCAGGGCCTGAGGCTGGACGGCCCAGTCACCTTACCAGTGGCACTTGCCTCACTGTGCACCCTGTTCTGCCCGCTGACCTTGAGATGTGCCAGTGTCTGGAGAAGGGGATTCGGGGGAGCTGGAAACTGCTACCTTCTCCCTGTTGGAAGGCTCCAGGTTGGCTTCTGGCCCCCCCTCCTCCCAGATGGTGCCCATGGGCCCTGGGGGGTCTCCATGGGACAGAGGAACAGCTGAAGCGAGCTCTGAAGGCCCCTACGACATCTGGCTCTGCCAGCCCTGGCGGCTCCCCATTGTCTGCACCATGCTACCGATGCCCGCAGCGATGCTCCTCTGTGATTGGGCCACGCTCCGCAGCGCCTCGGCAAAGTCCACATGCATCTGGGACACTCCCCAGTGACTGAAACATGCTACGGTTGTTGCTGACTCAGCCATGCCTCGGACACCACCACTCATGATGCTGACATCATGCTGCAGGTTTTCCACTGTGGTCGCCACCCAAGCAGTATTGACCTCAGGGCCACACATTGTTGCTGCCATCTCCTGCGCCAGTCGCCTTTGGGACTCCCCCAATCTGCTATGGACCCACTGGAGTGTCGCTGACATTCCCTCTTGAATCTCATGACCACGCTCTTTCGGCTGCATTAGCTGTGGCAAAACCTGATCCAGAGACCCGACATCTGGCTGGGACCCAACTGTGCTCTGGGATCCAACAGATCTCCGACTGCTGACACCCTTCGATGTTCCTGCCTCCACATGATTTGTATCATCAACTGTGTGTTGCTCACCAGAATGTGTCCCAGAAGCCTGCCCACTAATGTTGCCCACCTGGGTGTGTGTCTTGTAAGGGGGGGGGGGGTCTCTGGGGGGGGTTGGGGTGGCCACCACCGATGCATAGATGGGCCGGCACCATCTGATGGAGATTCTAATGGAGAATATGCATGTTGTCAGTGAGATGGAAGGATAATTTTGTCTGACATGAACAACCCTCTTGAGGCAGGTTGGAGGGGCAGTGGTTCCTTATCTTTGCGGTGCAGGCCAACCTCGCTGTCAGTGACCACTTTGCCCTCCGTCATTTCCGTAATCTACAGGGCCATTCCTCATTGGTGGTGAGGCCTCTGATGCCCGGCACCCCGCTGCCTGTCTGTGGAGGTCTGGGGGTGGCAGGAGGGACCAGTGCCAGGGAGCAGATGCCACCTGTGCAGTTGTGGTTGCCCCTCCGATGCGTCTCCATAATATTTAAGGATGGCTTGATGGCCTCACAGACGCAAAGCTCTCCCGGTGGAGGTCATTGAGCTTCTTACTGCATTGGGCTGTGCCCTCCTGGTAAGGCTGCACAACCAACGGGGCTCGTTTTTTGCATTAAGTGCGGGTGAATACAGGCCACGATCTTGCCATTACAGCAGGTATGAAACACCGCACCAAACACGCCCAAAATGACACTTAGTCATTTTTCAGGTAAATCGTGCCCTTTGACTGCCTTTCCCAGGTGCTCAACTGCACAAACACACCATAGACTTCCAGAAACACTGCACCATATTTTATGCATTGAGTGACATTTGCCTGGAGTTAAATATCTATTCTCTTGTTATTTAGGTGAAACTAAAAGCTACACAAGGAGTATTTAACACAATTGCTGAAGTCCCTGAAGGTGTGTTAAATGGATTAGGTGGCAAGGAATTAACAGTAACAAGCCCAAGTTTGGAATTCCTCAATATTGTACTCAAATATATTACTTACACAAGCAAAATATATCACATTAATACAGCTGATATTGGTAAGTACAAACCTTCATCTTTTGCTTGTTAATGTTGTATCAAATTGCGTTTCAATTCAATCCAAACATGAAATTAACCCATTTCCTTGGCAACTTATTCCAACCTTCCTGCAGGCATTCAAAACAATAGGATTTTGACAGTTATTTGCGGCTCACAATGATATTCCTGCTAACAGAGTGGGTACGCTTTGTCGATCAGAAACTTCACATTCTACTGACCCTGACGGAGATTCTACATTCAGATCTACTTAACCATCCATCTCCATCCCAACTTGGCTTACCTGCTCCTGAAATCCTCATCCATGTCTTTGTTACCTCTGGACTTGGCAACTTCAGTGCACTCCTGGCAAGATTCCCATCTTCCCATAAAATAGATTTCATCCAAAATTCTGCTGCCTGAACAGTTCACCATCACCCCCAGCAATCGCAGACCTACATTGGATCTCAGTCCACCAATGCCTTTAGTTTAATATTTTCATTCTTTTTATAAATTTAGAGCAAATTCATTTTTTCCAATTAAGGGGCAATCTAGCGTGGCCAATCCACCTAACCTGCATATCGTTGGGTTGTTTTTAGTCACACAGGTAGTGGTACTTCCATCTGCCTGAACCCTTTGCTCTTGAATTTACTCCCTAAACTTTGCTGACTCTCCGGCTCCCTCTTCTCCTCCAAGACGCTCCTTAAAATCCAATTCTTCAATCGGATTTTGGTGACCTGCCCTAATATCTCCTTACGCGGTGGATGTCAAATTCTCTTTGTTGACACTTTTTTTACTTTGGGATACTTTACTACATTAAACATCTATATAAATTCAATCTATTATTGAAATCTCTTGGGTTGAATTTAATGTCATTGGATAAATCCTGGAACTCCCGCCCCCCACTACATCCTGTAAATGAGTAAAACAAAATGGGTCCATCCACTGACAAAGCCCATGGTAACCCCAACATGAGCACTTCAGAGAGCCCCGATGTGATCAAAAGCCTACCAGACATCTGCCTGGCCCGTTGCCACTCCGAGCTGCCAGTAGGTCACGCAGAGAGTTAAGGGGGACAAGCTGGTTAGAGCCAACAGGCCTTCAACCCCCTATCGGGAGTAAGTCCTCGCTGCCAGTGGCTCCCTCCATTGCTCACGTGGCACTAATCGTATTCTTAAAAGCAGTGATGACATGAGACCCTTAAATGACCACTTTAAAGTCTCAATTTAGTGTCTGAGTGGGAAAGCCCTCATCCTTAATTGCGGAATATCAGGTCGGCGAAGGACACTCCATGCCATGCCTTCCCTCCCATTATACAATCCTTTCCACCGCTTAGCCCACTCTCGAGGATAAGGTCATTAAATCTCACCCATTGAGACCAACCATTAGAATCTCATGATAGCACTGTGATATAACATTTTTCTTAGCATTCTCCTTTTTTTCTGTCTGACACTGAGGAAAATCCCACTGTTTCAGCTCTGAATGTAGCCCCTCCTATGGGAGCAATCTCACCACAGCGGCCACTCTAATCCATCAGGTTGAAAATCCTGATTTAAAAGTCACGTCAGATCAACTTAGAGCAGTAGCTCTCTCTTAGTACAGCGTATTCTTTGCTGCTCAATCTGATAGTGGAGCATTCACTAGGACAAAGGAGCGGCATGGTGGCACAGTGGTTAGCACTGCTGCCTCACAGCTCCGAGGTCCCAGGTTCAATTCCAGCCTCGGGTGACTGTGTGGAGTTTGCACTTTCTCCCCGTGTCTGCGTGGGTTTCCTCCGTGAGCTCCGATTTCCTCCCACTGTCCAAAGAAGTACAGATTAGGTGGATTGGCCATGCTAAATTGCCCCTTAGTGTCCAAAAGTGTGTGTGGTGTTACTGGGTTACGGGGCTAGGGTGGAGGCATGGGCTTGGGTAGGGTGCTCTTTCCAAGGGCCGGTGTATACTCAATGGACTGAATGGCCTCCTTCTGAATTGTAAATTCTCTGAATCTATGATTTACCCTATTTTAATATCTTGGAAACTTTGATCAAATCATCCCTTAACCTTCAAAGTTCTAGGGAGTACAATATTATGAAGGAAATGCATAGATATTTTTCAGATCAGATTTGTAGTCATAATGGAAAAAAAACATTATTCTATTTCCATCCTTTCGTGGGACGTAAGCATCGCGAGCAAGACTGGTATTTGTTGTTCATTCCTAATTGCCCTTGAGAAGGTGGTGGTGAGTCGCCTTCCTGGACTGCTGCAGTCCATCCGTAGTAGGTGTACCCACAACGCTGTTAGAGAGTAAAGGAACAGTGATATTGTTGCAAGTCAGGATGCTGTGTGGCTTGGAGGGGAATTTAGGGGTGATGGTTTTTCCATGCATCTGCTCTTCTTGTTCTAGGTTGTAGAGTTTGTGGGTTTGGAAAGTACCGTTGAAGGAAACTTGATAAGTTGCTGCAATGCATCTTGTGGCATACATTGCTGCCACCTTTTGATTGTGGTGGAGGGAGTGAATGTTTAAGTTGGTGAATAGGATGCTGATCAAGTGTCCTTTGTTCTGGATTGTATCATGCTTCTTGAGTGTTCTTGGAGCCACACTCATCCAGGCATGTGGAGAGTATTCCAGTGCACCCTTGACTTGTGCCTTGGTGGATAGGCTTTAGAGAGTCAGGAGGTGAGTTACTTGCCTATGAATTCCCAGCCTTTGACCTGCTCTTGTAACCACACTATTTATATGATAAGTCCAGTTAAGTTTCTGGTCAATGCTATCCCTCACGATGTTGATGATGGAGGATTCAGCAATAATAATTCTCTTGAATATCAAGAGGAGATGGTTAGATTCTCTGTTGTTGGAGATTATCATTGCTTGGCACTTGTGTGGCTCAAATACTACTTACCACGTTTTAGTCCAAGCCTGCATAATGTCCAGGTCTTGCTGCATATGGACATGGAACGCTTCAGAATCTGAGGAGTCACAAATACAATACAATTATCAGATAACATCCCCACTTCTGTCTTCTGATCAAAGGAAGGCCATTAATGAAGCAATTGAAGATGGTTGGGCCTAGGATGGTTGGCCTGAGGAAATCCTGTGGCAATATCCTGGCACTGAGATGATTGGTCTCAAGCAACCACAACCATCTTCCTTTGTGCTAGGTATGGTTCTAACCAGTGGAGAGATTTTCTCCTGATTCCCATTGACAACAATTTTACTGGGGCTCCTTGATGTCACACTCAAGTCAAATTATATTTTGATGTTAAGAGTAGACACTCTCACCTCACCTCTTGAGTTCAGCTCTTTGTTCATGTGGACCAAGGCTGTAATGAGATGAAGAACTGAATGGAGGAATTGTATTTCTGTGTAAGTGCTGCTTGCTAGAACTGAAGGCAACATCTTCCATCACATTGTAGGTGATCAATGGTGGACTGATAGGGCAATAACTGACTGGATTAAATTATTGTGGATAGGACATATCTGAGCAATTGTTCACATCGCTGGGTAGAAGCCAGTGTCATAACTGAACTGGAACTGCTTGGCTTAGGGCATAGCTGGTTCTGAACGCAATTCTTCAGTACTATACCGGGATGTTGTCAGGGCCCATAGCCTTTGCAGTATGCAGTGCCTTATCAGCCGTTTCTTGATATCATGTTGAGTGAATTAAATTGGCTGAAGGCTGGCATCCTGTCGTGTTGGGGACCTCAGGAGGAGGACGAGATGAATCACCCACTCAGCACTTCTGGCTGAAGATGGTTGCCGGGCTAGCTGTGCCAAGTGGCCAGGTGCCAAGGGGAGTGCCACCCTGCCCAGTGCCAACCACCCGGGGGCCTCAACTCCCCAGCGAGAACCCTGAGGTTCAATCATGACTGGTTCACGGCTTTATGAGTCAGTACCAAACAGCACCCAGTTGAGACCTCGCTGGCGAGCCTGGTGAATCCCGGGCCCTGGGTGAATTTGAAGACAAGCAGGATGGTTGAAACAATGGGTTTAAGAGTAAGATTCTTTACTTTTTTTAAGACCTGGAATCAAATATTTTTGTATTCCATAAGGCCTTCTGCGATTTTTGTTACAATCAGTCAGTGAATTTATTTTAAACTGCTGGTCACTAAATATGTTGTTTTTCGCTTATTGTACCTCTTTATTTTCTTTATACACAAGTGTCTTTTCAGTTTGAAGAGCATGCTGCTGAATTTCCGATTCTTATCAGACAACCCCCAATGCCACGGTTGTTTGATCCCGGACAAGGTAAATTCAGTTTGAATTTGGGCTATGAATATTTACATCATATTTTTTCATCAAATAACAAGCCTTCCCTTTCCTTAATCCAGACAGAGACATCAACTCCCTGGTAACCATTACAACAAAGACGTTCTTAAGATATCATAAGCTTCGAATCTTGATAGATAGCATTCGGAGATTTTACCCAAACATGACGATAATCATTGCAGACGACAGTGAAATTCCTGAAAAAATTGAAGGACCCCACATCGAACAATACCTGATGCCATTCGCAAAAGTACAGTAAAGATATTCAATTTATAATCTATACAGACATTAAACCAAATTTAGATTTCAAAGCACAATTCGGTGAATTTGTATCGTATCTGATTTCCAGTTTTTGTGACCAATTTCCTACAATCTCAACTTCCCTAGTACCAACATTGCCCATGCATTGCCCATGCATTGTCCATTGTATAAAAAACAAATCAAGTTTATTCGGGATTATTTTTAAACCACCCAAACGAAGTGGGAATTCAGCCAAGATGGAGTTCCACTTGTTCATTTGTTCTGAGTCATGTTTGACCCCAGGCTCCTGTATGATTCCAGTGAACTCCAAATACCAAGCAGGTGCATCATCACAGTTCACCTGCTCTGGAAGGATAAGCAATTGGTCAATTCACCTACTGAGCCTGCCAACAGGGTGAATCCTGGGGAGCTAGGTTTGGCCTGAGTTGACCTAAGCCACCTGCTCTTGAGATATTCAGCTAAGCAAATGGGAAAAAAGTCCGACCATATCATTGCAATCTCAAGTTCTGATTCTCCGAATGTGGGAGATCTAAGCAGCAACCCCCTCACACAAGCTTCAGTGTTTTCTTAAATCCGTTCCTCCCCTTTGATCTCTCTACCCTCTGGTGTTCATCCAATCTCTCAGAACTGATCAAACTCCTTTATTTACTTTAACTCATATTTTAAAAAGTAAACTGACCCTATCTTTGCCTCACTTACTTACAACTTTTACAACTTGTGTATGTCTCCCTTTGAACAAAAACAACCCACATCAAAACTAGTTCTTTTATTGCCTTGCGTAAATTCTTGAAGTTCCTCATGGTTTATTAACATATTAAAACCACTTCTTATAGTTGTTTTGGATCCTGGCAGTCATCCTGGCCCTCCATCCAATTACAACAATCACACCCCCTTGATGCGACCATCAATTCACATGAAACATGGAGTAGAAGTAAACTGTGGCTTTAATCGACTTGAACAGTGCCTGCCTGCGACTGCTCTGCTACTGATAGCCGCCTACAGGGCTACTGCACTTTATACCTCCCCTCAAGGGGAGGAGCAAGGGGCGGAGCCCACAAAGGCACCAACATGTTACATCACAGGTAATACCTTACAATGGTCCATAGGTGGAGCCCTCAATGGCAACAGCGTGATACAGTTACATACATGGTGAATGGTTAATGCAATACATTCACCACATCCACCCTCTGTTAAAAAATGAAGTCCGGTGGGGGTGAAGGGTTCATAAGTTCAGCCTGTCCGGCGCCCGGATCGTGCGCTGTGATCGCCGGATCGCAGCTGGCCAGGGTGTCAAACTCATCCGTGCAGGCATGGGTAATGACGTTACCGGTGCGGGTACAGATGTGGACTCCAGGAGCGTGTCTTCCGGAGCTTCGTTCCTGCGGGTCGGTGAAGAGGGAATGGGGGGTGGGAGGGGGTCCGGGTGCCATGTAGGTTCTGGTCAGCGTAGGTTGGGTGGGGTAAGTTGGGGTGGCGGTGATAGTGGAGCCTGCGGGCGCTAGGTCCCGGAGGGAAACCGTATCCTGTCGGCCGTCGGGGTGTTCTATGTATGCGTACTGGGGGTTGGAGCTGGACCCTCTCAACCGGGAGGTCGGATTATGACTCCTGACATGTTTGCGAAGTAGGACGGGCCCTGGTGTCTTCAGCCAGGACAGAAGCGAGGCCCCGGAGGTGGATTTCCTGGGGAAAACAAACAGGCGGTCATGAGGGGTCTCGTTTGTGGCCGTGCAAAGGAGAGACCTAATAGAGTGGAGCGCATCGGGGAGGACCTCCTGCCAGTGAGAAGCTGGGAGATTCCTAGACCATAGGGCCAGGAGGACGGTCTTCCAGACCGTTGCATTCTCCCTCTCCACCTGCCCGTTTCCACGGGGGTTATAACTGGTAGTCATACTCGAGGCGATGCCCTTATTGAGCAGGTACTGACGCAGTTCATCGCTCATGAACGACGAGCCCCGGTCAATGTGAACATACGTGGGGAAACCAAACAGGGTGAAGACAATATGTTGGGCTTTAATGACGGTGGTGGCAATCATGTCGGGGCAGGGGATTGCAAAGGGGAAGCGGGAGAATTCGTCAATGACATTGAGGAAATATGTGTTGCAGTTGGTGGAAGGGAGGGGCCCTTTAAAATTGATACTGAGGCGCTCAAAGGGCCGGGATGCCTTTACCAGGTGGGCCTTATCCGGACGATAGAAGTGCGGCTTGCACTCCGCGCAGATCGGGCAGTCCCTGGTCATGGCTCTGACCTCCTCAGTGGTGTAGGGCAGGTTGCAGGCCTTGATGTAGTGGAGAAGCCGGGTGACCCCTGGGTGGCAGAGGTCAGTTTGGATAGCCCGGAGTCGGGCCTCTTGCGCGCTGGCACATGTGCCATGGGACAGGGCATCTGGGGGCTCGTTGAGCTTCCCAGGCAAAATACTATATTGTAATTATAGATGGAGAGTTCGATCCTCCACCTCAAGATCTTATCGTTCTTGATTTTGTCCCGCTGCGTATTATCGAACATGAAGGCTACTGATCGTTGGTCGGTGACGAGGGTAAACCTCCTACCAGCGATGTAGTGCCTCCAGTGCCGTATGGCTTCCACGATGGCTTGGGCTTCTTTTTCGACCGAGGAGTGTCGAATTTCAGAGGCGGTGAGGGTGCGTGAAACAAATGCTACTGGCCTGCCTGCCTGATTGAGGGTAGCGGCGAGGGTGACCTCTGACGCGTCGCTCTCCACCTGGAAGGGTACGGACTCGTCCACCATGCGCATCGTGGCTTTGGCGATGTCCACCTTGATGGAGCTGAAGGCCTGGTGGGCCTCGGCCGCCAGTGGGAAGGTGGTGGCCTTGATTAGTGGGCAGGCTTTGTCCACATTGTTGGGGACCCACTGGGCGTAATAAGAAAAGAACCCGAGGCACCTTTTCAGGGCCGTGGGGAAGGGGGAGTTGCAGGAGGGGGCGCATACAGTCAGGGTCGGGCCCTAGAACCCAGTTTTCCACGACGTAGCCGAGGATGGCTAGCCTGGTTGTGCGGAAAACGCATTTCTCCTTGTTGTAAGTGAGGTTAAGGGTTTGGGCGGTCTGGAGAAATCTCTGGAGGTTGGCATCGTGGTTCTGCTGATCATGGCCGCAGATGGTGACATTGTCCAAGTATGGAAACGTGGCCCGCAGCCCGTACTGGTCCACCATTCGGTCCATGGTTCTTTGAAAGACCGAGACCACATTTGTGACGCCGAGGGGGACCCGGAGGAAGTGGAAGAGGCGGCCTTCTGCCTCAAAGGCCGTGTAGTGGCGGTCCTCCAGGCGGATTGGGAGCTGGTGGTACACAGACTTCAGATCCACCGTGGAGAACACCCGGTAGTGCGCGATCTGGTTAACCATGTCTGCGATCCGGGAAAGGGGGTACGCCTCAAGATCCGTGTACCGGTTTATGGTTTGTAATTTACAGCCATCCGGTTCTTTTCCCCGGTCCTGACGATCACCACCTGAGCTCTCCAGGGGCTATTGCTGGCCTCAATGATCCTCTCCCGCAAGAGTCGTTGGACCTCGGACCTAATAAAAGTCCTGTCCTGAATGCTATACCGCCTGCTTCTGGTGGCGACTCGCTTACAGTCGGCGGTAAGGTTTGCGAAGAGCAGGGGAGGGTCGGCTTCTAGTGTCGCAAAGCTACATACGGTGAGTGGGGGTAGGGGCCCGCCGAATTTCAGGGTCAGGCTCTTGAGGTTACACTGGAAATCCAGTCCCAACAGGAGAGGAGTGTAGATATGCACCGAGTGCGACCCAGAAGCGAGGGAGATGGTTTGGTGTGCCGGGAAGATTGGGAGCGAGCAGCGTCTTACCATGTCTGGGTGAATAAAGCTCTCCCTGCTCCCGGAGTCGAATATGCAAGGTGTTTTGTGTCCATTTACCCGGACGGTCATCATGGAGCTCCGGAGGTGTTTGGGTCGCGACTGGTCCAGAGTAACCGCGCTGAGTTGCGTGTAGCCGGTGTGGTTGGAGGTGCTGGGATGGTCCAAAGCTGGCTGCCCCCATCGGTCGCACGTGTCAGGCGACATTGCAGATGGCGGCCAAGATGGCGGCCCCCATCTGTCGCACGTGTCGGGCGGTGAGGAAGCTGGCGTCCAAGATGGCCACCCCATGAGTCGCACGTGGTGGGCCGCGTGGGAGAGGATGGCCAAGATAGCGGCCCCCATGAGTCGCACGCGTTGTGCGGGCTTGAAGATGGCTGCCCCCACGGACAGCACGAGGCCGATCACGCGTCCGGGGCGGAGCCGGTAGGCAAGCTGCTACACTGCGGGATCTGCGGGCCTGTGAGTCTAAAGATCGGGCCTGCGATTTTGAGGGTTTTGACCTGGCCAGGCAAACCTTAGCAAAATGTCCTTTTTTTCCGCAGTCGCTGCAGTTCGCGTTCCGGGCCGGGCAGCGCTGCCTGGGGTGCTGACGCTGGCCGCAGAAATAGCAGGGTAGCCCCCCGTGTTGGGCGGGCAGTCGCGCGGCACAGGCCTGGGATACTCTTTGGTCGGGGGTCCACGAGGGGGTCGCGTGATCAGACGGGAACGCGTTGAGTCTTTGGAACGCTACTTCTAGGGAGGAGGCTAGCTTTACCGTCTCTTCCAGATCTAGGGCACCCTTCTCGAGTAGGCGCTGTCTCACGTAGTTGGACCGGACTCCAGCCACGTAGGCGTCCCGGACTGCGAGGTTCATATGTTGAGTGGCCGTAACAGCCTGGTAGTTGCAACTTCGCACAAGGATTTTGAGGTCGCGTAGGTACTCCTCCAGCGATTCCACGGGGCGTTGGCGGCGCATAGTGAGGAGATGCCGCACGTACACCTCATTCACTGGCCTTACATATAGGCGCCTCAAAATCACGAGCACGTCTGCGTAGGTGGAAGCTTCCTCAAGTTGAATAGAGATTCGATGGCTCACCCGGGCATGGAGGAGGTTCAGCTTCTGATCGTCGGAGACGGAAGGCGAGGAGGAGGCTGCGAGGTAGGCCTCGAAACAGCGGAGCCAATGCGAAAAAATCCCTTTTGCCTCCGTGGCTTGCGGGTCGAGTTCAAGTCGGTCAGGTTTGAGGGCTGATTCCATTGTGGTGTTGTAGTCGATTAAATTGATGCGACCATCAATTCACACGAAACATGGAGTAGAAGTAAACTGTGGCTTTAATCGACTAGAACAGTGCCTGCCTGCGACTGCTCTGCTACTGAGAGCCGCCTACAGGGCTACTGCTCTTTATACCTCCCCTCAAGGGGAGGAGCCAGGGGCGGAGCCCACAAAGGCACCAACATGATACATCACAGGTTATACCTTACAACGGTCCATAGGTGGAGCCCTCCCATGGCAACAGTGTGATACAGTTACATACATGGTGAATGGTTACTGCAATACATTCACCACACCCCCTCCAATCTGTTTTCCAGTACATGAGTAATACAAGTGATATTATCAAATGAAAAGTATTATGGGTGTGATTTTGTGGGCCCATTCAACGTGCACGCAAATCCCGTCATGGCCGCTAACTCTCTCAAGAGGGTCATAATGGGATACGCGGCAGTTTGAGATCTTTCCTGCCCCCTGCCAGCGGCATAATCAGTTTCCGGCCAGAAGTTAAATGTATTTTAATATCATTCAGTGACTTACACCCATTGGTTCAGGGCACGTTAGCTGTCACATTAGACGGTGGAAATCATAACAGGCTGTGAAAAATTAAAGACAGTTGTGATGATTATGCCAGGACCGGGGGGGGGGGGGGGGGGGTGTATAGTCCTCGAGTGGTGCCGGATATGGGGCACTGCCCTGGCACCTTGGCAATGCCATCCTGGCACCCTGGCAGTGCCGCATACGTAAGCAAAAACTAGGCATATGGGCCTGAATTATCAGGATGCCGAGCTCTCAGCGCCCGTTATCAGCAGAGTCGATGGGGAACATATCCCTGCAGACTCTAATAGGCCCACTGCCATTTCACACTCAAATGAATGCTGATCGGTAGCAGATCGAATTTCTGCTGCTGGAAATCCAATCGTGGCTCTCCAGCCCATCCAGGCGCAGCACTGCAGTGGCCAGAAGAGGTACTGCAGTGCATGCCTGAGACTAAGTCCTGGGAACCTTAGTTCTGCTAATTTCCGGGGGTCCGAGGGAGGAGAGAGTGTGGTTTTCCCTAGGAGGGGGGTGGTCACAAGGGGGGCAATTTCACTGACAGGTGGTAGGCTGGAGGAGGACGTGGTGCGGATGGAGGGCCTGAAGCCTATAGTTCATAAGGGGAGGGCTCCGCCAGTCTTTCGGGGCTGTGCGATGGAGGTGCACCCCACTTCCTGCCCAAATTGAGGGTGAGAACTTCAGTTTCCCACCCTTAGTCATCAGACACCTGCCAGCCTAAAAGTTGAGGCTGGTAGGAAAAGGCCCTGAAGTGACCATTGAGTGGCCAGTTAAGGGCCTTAATTGGGGCAAGGGCGGGCTTCCTGCCCAAGGCCCTATCTGCCCTGCTGTAAAATCGTGCCAGCTTAGGGATCCCGTAAGGAATCCTGTCCACTACCTACCCCCACCCCTACCCCCCTCCTTGCGCCACCAAAACAACTGGGTGTGGGGGGAGCATAAAATTCAGACCATATGGTAACAACTTCAAAATGCAGAAGAACTAAAAAATCGATTCATCTGTTTTCCTTCTTAATTGAAACATGTTTGGAGGCTACTTTTATCCACGATGAATCAAACAGATCCATCTGAAAGGTATTGGGCTAGGAGTGTCGGGGCAATTAAAATTCAGGTGATGCAAATGGGCCAGCACACTGCCCATGTGAAGCCCGAGAAATTCTAGGCCCCGCTGGCATCTGATTCGCTGGGGCCGTGATTTGCATTAAAAAGCTTCACAAGCTGGAGCAGCTTTTAAGTGAACCACTCACAACAGACTGTGATTCCAGCCAAGGCGATGGCAGCTAAAAGAACAGCCTCCAGATTCCAGGAGTTGGAGATGGACAGAATGCTGGATGCCATTGAGGAGAGGAGGGACACCCTTTCCCCCAGGGTGGGGCGGCAGAGACTCAAGCCCATCCTTCTCAACAGAGCCTGGCATGAGGTGGCAGAGGCTGGCAGCATTACCAAGAGGATCGGCACGCAATGCAGTAAGAAGATGAACGACCTCCTTAGGGCAGCTTGGGTGAGTCATCGCCTCCGTGGCATCACTCCTGTCCTTTAATAATCTTTATTAACACTGCAATGAAGTTACTGTGAAAAGCCCCTAGTTGCTGTCATGATATTCAGGTGAACATCACAGCACATACATACACACATAATGATGGACAGATCAACGGACCAATCAACACACAAAACACGACAGCCAATCACGGACACGAGCATACACAGTACAAAGCAGGGAACACAACACTTCCTGGGCACTCGAGCAGGAGAGGGCTCAGGGCACAGACCTCATTGCCAGCCACTCAGAGGTTCACCATGTGCTGAATACCAGAGTTTAATATGTTAATAGTTCATTGAAATAAAACTGCGTTGTACCATTCGCAACCGTGTTGGTTCGTCTGTGTATCAGAGTACCCAACACTTCAGTCGCCACATTCCGGCGCCTGTTCGAGTACACTGAGGAAGAATTCAGAATGTCCAAATTAACTATCGGCACCTCACACACTCTCGCACACAGTCACACACAGTCACACTCTTGCACACAATCACACTCTCACACAGTCACACACACACCGACACACACACAGTGTCGCACACACACAGTGTCACACACACAGACACAGGCAAATAAATCAGCTCGTCCCAAAATGGCCACAATGGGGGTTGTTTTGGAGACAGTCTCCAGTTTGTAGGGTTCAGGGTGGACCTGGGCACCTTCTGCACAAAATAAAGCTTCAAGGGCACGGGTTGAGCAGGATTGTCCAAGGAGTGTCATGATATTTAGATCAGCATATCATGGTGCAATCAAACAGCTCAGAGCACCAAGCTCAGAGCCTGCCACTCAGACATTCACCATGTGCTGAGTGCCTCACCCAGATAGTAATAGGGCAAGGTCCACAGATTAGCTGGTAATGCACTTACCCAAGTTTGCAGTGTGTTGTTACAGTTAACCAGTTAATAAAATTGAGTTACACCATCTCCAGCCGTGTTGGATCGTTTGTACATCAGAACACCCAACACGACAAGGAGGAGAGTCTGAGAGCGTGCAGAGGGGTGGGGGGCTTAATACCCTCTCACATATCATGGGCGTCATTCTCCGACCCCCCGCCGGGTAGGAGAATCGCCGGGGGCTGGCGGGAATCGGGCCGCACCGGTTGGCGGGCCCCCCCCCGGATTCTCCGGCCCGAATGGGCCGAAGTCCCGCCGATAAATTGCCTGTCCCGCCGGCGTGGATTAAACCACCTTTTGAATGGCGGGACAAGGCGGCGCGGGCGGGCTCTGGGGTCCTGGGGGGGGCGTGGGGCGATCTGATCCCGGGGGGTGCCCCCACGGTGGCCTGGCCCGCGACCGGGGCCCACCGATCCGCGGGCGGGCCTGTTCCGTGGGGGCACTCTTTCCCTTCCGCCTCCGCAACGGTCTCCACCATGGCGGAGGCGGAAGAGACTCCCTCCACTACGCATGAGTGGGAAACTGTCAGCGGCCGCTGACGCTCCCACGCATGCGCCGCCCGGAGATGTCATTTCCGCGCCAGCTGGCGGGGCAACAAAGGCCGTTTCCGCCAGCTGGCGGGGCGGAAATTCCTCCGGCGCCGGCCTAGCCCCTCAATGTTGGGGCTCGGCCCCCAAAGATGCGGAGCATTCCGCACCTTTGGGCCGGGGCGATGCCCGTCTGATTGGCGCCGTTTTGGGCACCAGTCGGCGGACATCGCGCCATTTCGGGAGAATGTTGCCCCATATTCTCACTCCTCATATCAGCCCCCAAACCACTAGATGGCAACAACACCCCATCTGCCTGCAACTCTCTTACAACCAACCCTCCATCAAAGCCCAACACATGTATTGTCCTCTTTGGCCAGGCACCTTGCACACACATGCCACCGGCTGCAGATCCCCCCCCCCCCAATAGAACTCACCTCCCAGCGTCTCACTATGTCCTTTTTGTGTTGCCAAGGATAAGGCAGCCCATAACCGCTGCGAGCGCCAGAAGATGGGAAGGGGAGTCCCAGATATTCGGATCCACAACCCCTCTGAAGAGAGGGCACTGCAACTCCCATGGGAGATCAAGGATAGGGCAGTGGCTGTGACGGAGGTCGGCACAGTAAGAAGGTGAAAGCCCAGTGCAACACAGATGTCCCTACAGGAAGTGGGTCACCGCTCTCCCACAGAGCAGTCCTTCCCACAATCTCACCCCATGTCTTTTGTCTTGCAGGATCACTATCAGGCAAGGCTGACACTGCTTTCACAGCACCATCCACCATCGCAGAGAACATTACCTCAGTGGGTAATGTTACTGATCAGGCTCCTGGATCACCCTCTGGTGAGCGGTACACACATGCTGCAGCACATCAAATGGAGGCAGGGGCTTTTCAAGTCAGCGGGTGGTCGGAGGGCTGCCCGATCCCAGGGAACTGCTGTCGTCCAGATACATGTCGCGCTTCTGGAAAATATGATCCCATCGCTGGTGCAGATGCAGAGCCAGGATTTGCTCGGAGAGGGTGTCAGCAACAGGAGGAGGTGTCCAGCTGCCTTCAGGAGCAGGAGATGTTGCTGACAATGCGTGGCACCCAGGCTAACACAGAAAGGGTGGCATCCACAGTGTGAGGCCAGGGGCAAGACATCAGAGCAATGTGTCAGGATATCCAAGTCTATACTGTGCTATCCATGGCTGAGGTACAGGACAGGAGAACCCAGTCACAGGTGGACATGTCCCGGATGCAGGAGCACATTGCTGCGATGCTCCAGAGCTTCGCTCATTCACAAAGAGACATGGCTGAGGGCACAAAAGCATTGGCCAGGTACTAACTGACCTCGATCAGTCACTCAGGGACACATCACAGGCAGTGAGATATATGGCTCATGGGATATGTCCCAGTCTCAATGCTCCATGGCTGAGGGCATCAAGACCATGACAAAGTTGAGGACGGGCCTCCAGGGCTGCAACGCCAGCTGATGGTCCACCTTCGCAGCTCACTCCGGCTTCACTTCCATCCCATGGAGTAGCCTGGGGGCCAGTCAGCATCCCAAGGAGGAGGAAGGGATGGGTCCCATGTCGCCGTCTTCCACAGGGACGTGCTGCAATACTTCCGCCTTCTAAATCCCCCCAACTGACACAGGCCCAGCTCTTGGGCAGCGGGCAGAACTGTGCGATAACTTTGACACCCAAATGTTGGTCGGGCCCATCCAGGTCCAGGACCTCCAGTGTATGCCCGCCAAGGGCATTACATGTCTGAAGGCAGGATAAGCAGCAGGCCATCTCCACTTCTGATGTGTTGTCTGGGAAAACAAATAGAAGGAGAGGTAGGCCACGTAGGATAAGGAATATAGATGACATTTAAGTTGGTACGGGTGTAGCAGCTACAAGATAGTCAGGGGGAAAAGTACACTTATTGTAAATACACACAATTAAACACTGTTTTCCACCACCACCTGTCCGATGGGCTGTGCACCGTCCAACTGAGAAGGGGGAGGAAGGTGGGCCCGTGAGAAGGATTTGCCAGTAGACACGCAGGGACCACCCGGGTGGACAGTGGAATGTCATCTTGAAGACAAGAGTCAGACTTTGTCAGACAACGAGGAGCAGCAGAGCTCATTTCACAGTGGGTCGCCATCATCCTCCATTCTGTGAACAAGGCCAGCTGATACTGGCAGCCCAGGGCCAACACCCAAGGCGATGCAGATATTACCTCCTAGTTGGTAAATCACTTTGTGAAGAGGTTTTCGCATGTGTGACGGCCCTTTTTTAACAAAGCCACGTTTGACTTTGTTTCAAAATGCTGGACGTCAGTCGTATTCTGGTTTGACTTGGATCGCTGTGATCAATTTATAGCACTGTATCCCAAAACAGCGACAGAATACAGGACCTGGCATTGAATCCTGTTAATTTCAGTAAGTAATTAAGGCAAGAAAAAAGGCTCCCTTTGAAGGAAGCACAATCACCTGGATTTTAATTCTTTCCTGAAAGAATATTGCAAGTAGCTTTTCACAAGTAAAATAATACAATGATCACAATTTTTTGAAGCCAAATGCCCACCTGATTTTGATTTAGTTGGAGTAAATAGGCATGAGTTTGGTTCCGTAGCATCGCTGGAGACAAGACAGAGATGGACTCGAGGGTGAGAAACGGGCAAGCTCTGCACAATGGTATCTGCCATGTTAGAGCCAGACTCATCCATGCTCCTCCAGGGCGACAAGAGGCAGCCTGGCAAGCCAGCCAGTGCACCCAGCATTAAGGTGTGCTTGCCCACCACAATATTTTTCTCTGCTACCCCATCGTGGTCATCATCTGAGTCCTCTGCGGCAGCACTCAACGATGACCTTGGCTTCTGGTGAGCTGCATCTATCACAAATCACGGCCTGGCTGCATCCCGCTCTCGGGCAATAAATGCCGGCCTAACCAGTGACGCCCACATCCCATAAATAAATTTTTTAAATCTCATGACAGCTGGCTCATCATGTATCGATCACAACTCCATAACAGTACATGCAAGTGCCACTATCTGGCTGTGACTGTCCGATCCAGTGGTGAGGCCTCCTCATTAAAGCTTTCCTGTTGCTCTCTTTGTGCTGGGGCTGCTGCGACCGGGCAACCAACACTTCTTGGGTGTCTGTGGTAGTCTAGATTAGGGGTATTATGGCACCTAGGTTGAGGCTGTAAGATCATTGGTGTGGGAGGTACCTGAGACAGGAAGATCATTGGTGAAGACTGCCTGCTGGTTCCGCCCAGTAAGGCGGAGTATAAGAGTCTGTGTCTCCCTAGCAGCTGCATTCTCTATCTGCGCTGCTGGGGGAAACATCTAGTCCAATAAAGCCTTCAATTGTCAAACAATCTCGCTTCTGGAGTTATTGATCGAGCATCAGTGTCCAAAAACCGGAAGGAGAGGGTTGGCACAAAGACGGTGGAATGTGAAACAAGGTGCCCATGGTTACATTGTTGACAACCTGCTTGTCATGCCAGATCTCAGGATGAGCGTCAACTCAAAGTTGAGAAGGGGCATAAGGCAGGAACACACTCTCAGCCTCGATTTTCTCAGCGATACCTGTCACCATGGACTCTGCGACAACCAGTCTCATAATGCTGAGAGGCCACAACCTCTGTAGGTTCAGGAGATGCCAACGGCTGTGACTCTTAACAATTCTACTTTGCTCCATTCTATTGTGTACTAGCTTGTCCTGCAAGAAAGAGGGCAGAAAGCCAGTGATCATGTCACACTATGTTTGGGTGATCTGCCTACCATAGCTGAATAGCTGGAGCTATGTGGAGGCATCGAGTGGTGGGTGGAACGCAGGCAGCATTGGTAGGTGTGAGTTCTGCGTGTCACGAACTGCTGCTGGATAAGTGTTGTAGGTGATGTACTTTGAACAGCACGAATGGTTGGTGGTGGGGTGGGAAGAGATGCCATGTGAAGTGGCATTCACTGACATTGACCACCCAAGTGAGTTTGTTAGACTTCTTATGGCACTGTTGCCAGGTCCTGGAAGATAGATGTTAGGAATTGACATCTGTCACCATATGCCCCCACTCCATTCTGAGGATGTTCCTTGAGCTCTTCCTTCTTTCCATGGCATCATGCCATTTCTCCTCCTGCCCACCTCCACCACTAATACCTCCAGCGCCAAATCAATCATGCTGGAACCCCTTTCTGCCTTTGTCTTCCATTTTCCACGTTGTAATTTGTAGCAATATTATTCAGTGCAGCTTTTGTAAGAATGACAGACTGCCTTTAAGAACAGAAGGCTGACTGCACTATGTACTATTCACACAATGTTGCAGAGCCCTTACACAGTGCAGAGGCAGCCAGAAGCAGGGCAGACACTTGGCCCTGCGCTCAGATCATAGTAATGAGGTGGCAGCACCAAACAAACATGAAGTTCACTTCTAATGAAAGCAGCAGGGGCAAGTTGCAAATCACAACCCCGGCTCCCAAAAGGCTGTGTCAGCCAAATTGCAGGTCACTATATCTGCTGTTATTAAGGCTAATCGTGCCTTTTCTCTAATATTTATTTCCGTTTGCTTCATTAGGGTCGAAGAGTTCACTCCCTGAGGTGATTTGCAGACTTTCAACAATTCCTGTTCGCTGTTAACTGGCATTTCAGGTTTCCCTGCCATTCTGCATTTTGGGCAGTGCCCTTCACCACTGAAGACTGAGATTTTGCAGCTGAATTAGAGGAACGGGTGGGAACCATGGGAGGGGGGATTGGGGGGCGGGGGGGGGGGGGGCGTGGAGTACCAGAGAACAGACAGACCTCCCGCCATTGCTGTCACTTAACCTTACACAAAATCATTCTTGCGGCAAGAGTGAGATCAAGCCAATTCCGAAAAACCAAATGATCCGCATTTAATTGATCTTGAACCTCTTTCATTTTCTTCTTCTCAGGGATGGTTTGCTGGGAGAAATTTGGCGGCATCTCAAGTCACAACTAAATACCTTCTTTGGGTGGATGAGGATTTTTTGTTCACAAAAGACACAAAATTAGAAAAACTGCTGGAAGTTTTGGAAAGCACGAGCTTGGATGTGGTAAGCATGGAGCCGCAGGGCCCGGGGGGGGTGGGGGGGGGGGGTGCTGAGGGGGGTGGAATGGAGGCGGGGGGGGGGGGGGGGGTGAATGCAAGTAGTTCAAATATCCCAGTCTGATGAACATTTCAGTTTGGCACATTCCACAATGTAACTTTTATTTGTATAGAAGATATAGCTATGGGTGCTATGTTGATGTTTTGGGAGCCACACAAATGATTTCCGTCTATTACCTTGTCGTTCAAAGCCATTCCTAGAATGAGATGTGAAAATAGTTTAGTAATTTTTATATTTACCTCCCAACAACTGATGAGTTTGATTCAGCTGCAAGGCTAAAAAGCTGAAAATCTGAAATGGGAGCTCAGCTTATCTCAAATCCACCTACTTAATATTTCAGCAGAGGTGGGACAAGGGATTTGGTGCAAGTAGCCAATTCTCCTCAGGAAGAGATTGGTTATTTAAATATTATTACGATGCTGAATGCCTTCATTTTAGGTTTCCCTGTTTCTCTGGCCTTGTGGTAAAAAGGAGACAAGAAGGGTTGAATACATAAGGAAAGTGTCTTTATTGAACTGACTTTGGGCCAAGAGGTGCAAAAGAGCGGAGGCTGGATTTTCCATTTCAGCAACTAAGTGTTGAAGCCAACGGAGCATGTGTGGTCTTTTACGACCGAATTTTCTGCGTGAAACCCTCACTGATTCCGGGACCGGTGAGGGACTAGCACCGGCAGCGGATGCAACTCCCGGCTCCCGTGCCGAAAGTAGCCGGATCCCTGGCCGCCCATGCGCGCGCGCGGCTGACGACCTGCAGCGGTCACGACGTACAACATGGCGCCAGCCATGCGAGGACCTGACCCGCGACCCCACAGCGCACCCCCTGGCCACCCCATGGCCATTCACACCAGCCCCCCCAGCCCTCGCAGAAGCCCTCTCTGGCCAGCGGCATGGATCCCGGCAGAGAGTGGCGGCGCTGGACACAGTCCGCAGCCGCCACGCCGGGTTCCCGCACTGCTGAGACCACCTGTGTCCTGCACCGTCAGGAACTCAGCCCATCGGGGCGGAGCATCGCAGGAGGGACGGCAGATGAAGCACCAACTGAGCGCGACATGATTACGCCATTTCTGAGCGGGCGGAGCATGGCTGACCAGAGTCAAACCGGCAGCAGCCCCAATTTGGCCGATGGAGTCGATTCTCTGCCCGATCAGCAATTACAATATCGCCGTTGGGCAAGGGGGGATTCCCGCCCCTTAACTGTGCACTCCCTCCGTGTGATCTGTCTGCTCATCTCCAACCCACAGTCAAATATCCCAAACACCATCTCTCCCAGCTCCCCAGCCCATCACCACTAGACCTACAAGACCTCAGCTTGGCTTTATTCTTGTGCTGCAAGCTTTCGTAACCAACAGTAGGTACCTTATCAATCAGGGATCAAAATAAAAAGACATCCTGCAGTTAAAATATGCAGAAGATTCCAGAAACCCATGCATCCAAGCTCCTAGCTCAGTGTAGTCACTATTGTAATGTAGGAAATGTAGCAGGAAGCTAACGGGATCACTAACAGTAATGGGGTAAAAGTCTAGCTTCCACCAGCAAAGGCCTGAAAGACAATTAGCTGAAATTATGTAAAGAAAACTTTCCAAACGTTTACTCGCTACTTGGTAAAGGAGATCCTGAAACATTTTTGAGGTGGTGAATGTGAAAAGGATGGGCGGGATTCTCCAGTTCCCCAGCCCAGCCGCGTGTTTCTCGGGATTCTCTATTCCCGGCGTTTGTCAATGGGTTTTTCCCTTGAAGCCACCCCACGCTGCCGGTAAACCCATGGGCGGGGCTGCGCTGCCGGCGCAACAGCGGCCTGAGAATTCCAGCCACTATTTCCTCTTGTGGGCGCGTCCTGGACTAGGGGGAACTGTTTGAAAATGAGGGGATGCAGTTATAGGACGTATGTACAAACATCCATTTCTTCAAACTTGCCCAAAAGACAATAACATCGGCGGCCCCTGGTTCATAAGAAAAATAGATAATGTATTAGAGAAACAATGTTCAACTTCTCGAGTAACAAGGAATATAATTTTCCGTAGGTTGGCGCCTCAGTGAATGGTAATAAATTCCAATTTAAGCTGTGGTATGAAAAAGGAAACGAGGATGATGGAGAATGTTTGTTTTCCAAGCCTGGTGGCTTCCATGCACTGGATGGGTTTCCACACTGTGTGGTAACCAGCGGTGTTGTGAACTTCTTTATGGCCAGGACAGCGAAGATACTGAGTGTTGGATTTGATCCCCGATTGGCAAGGATAGCTCACTCAGGTAAATGAACCATTCGCTTGTGCTTCCCCAATGTTAATGATGCAACTAGATGGTGATATTCAGGTTTTATTCAAATTTGTTTGTCTTGATGTCTAGATAACAATCTTGTTACCTAGACATGGTACAAAATGCACCATGAACTGGTGGCAGGATTTTCGAGGCAAGGTGCGGCTGGGAACAGGAAAGGGCAGGCCCGGAATTTCCCGCTATTGATGGCTTTCTTGCTTGTTCGCGGCATGGTCCAAAATCTTGAACATTTCCCACAAGGCCAGGTTGTGTCCAGATAGTAACCTGCCCACAAGCAGCAGGTAGCCAATTGAGCTAATTAGGAACCATAGTAAGGCCTTTTTTTTTTGTTCTGACGAGAAGGTTCCATACAGTAAATGATGTTGATATAGCCAAAATGCAGCCATAGGAAGTAAGTGGCTTCCCAGTGGAAGACCAGGCTCGGCCCCTCTGGATTACTTTTAAACCACTAAGCTCCCACCTCCACCATCACCACTACACTGCTGCCAAAATGATCAAAGCTGCAGCCTCAACCCACTCTTTAGAGGGGCTACTCCTCCACAATGGTGATCTGACATCTGTCGCCATTTTTACTTCCATATATTTTTTTTCATTATAAATTTAGAGTACCCAATTAATTTTTTCCAATTAAGGGGCAATTTAGCATCGCCACTCCACCTACCCTGCACATCTTGGGTTGTGGAGGCAAAACCCACGCAAGCACGGGGAGAATGTGCAAACTCCACACGGACAGTGACCCAGAGCTGGGATCGAACCTGGGATCTCGGCGCCATGAGGAAGCAATACTAACCACTGCACCACCGTACTTCCATATATTTTTAACGTGCTGAGAGAGAACCTCCATATTGAGACACCCTCTCTCTCTCCCTCTCTCTCTCTTCTATTGGCATCACCCACTGTATTTATTGAACTGCAAGCACACCCTCTGTCCGTCAGTTGACCAATCCTACAAAAATCATTTGTTTATTTTTATTTGTTCATGGGATGTGGGTGTTGCTGGCTAGCAAAAGGGCAAACCCCGCAAATAGCGACTGATCGGTCAAACATCAGTTGGTGGGGAAACGTATAAACACAATAACCTGAATCAAAATTAATTGACATTTGGAAAAGTTGAGTCTAATAAATGCAAGTCAACACAGAATGGTGCATAGGAAGGGTTATAGTTTGGCAATATTGACATACCTGTCTGGTGTTGCTTCATTCCCACAATGCCTCACCCTTGATCACAATGCAGACTCAGCTCCTGATCGTCTCCAGTCGCCTCTTCCCACTGAATTCAGGTACTGTTGCTTTGGGCCCTACTGACAATGTTCCACTCCCAATCACAGACCAGATGTAGACCTCATAGGGTGCCTGGAGGGGCTCTGGGAACTTTAAGCAAATGAACTTGTGCTGTTGAGATCAGTCAGGCCCCCAAATTGCCAGCTACCAAATTGCCATGGTAGCAAAGTGGTTAGCACAATTGCTTCACAGCTCCAGGGTCCCTGGTTTGATTCCTGGCTTGGGTCACTGTCTGTGCGGAGTCTGCACATTTTCCCCGTGTCTGCGTGGGTTTCTTCCTGGTGCTCCGGTTTCCTCCCACAGTCCAAAGATGTGCAGGTTAGTTGGAATGGCCATGCTAAATTGCTCTTAGTGTCCAAAAAAAAAGGTTATGTGGGGGTTACAGGGATAGGTTGGAAGTGTGGGATGAAATGGGGTGCTCTTTCCAAGGGCCGGTGCAGACTCGATGGGCCAAATGTCCTCCTCCTGCACTGTAAATTCTATGATTCTACGTTTGAGGCTCACACCCACAGACACCATTCTACACATTTTAATATCGGAAACAACGTTTTGGAATAAAGAAGGTTTTGTGGATCACAGTTGGCCAAAATTAAAACTTCATGAAGTTAGTTTGGTATATTTTTGAAGAATGGAGTTAGTTAAACACTACTTTCCCAGAGGTCATTTAATAGAAGGGGAAGTTTTCATAACAGCATGGTTTTGTGAGTGAAAGAACTGGGCTTGATAGATTGATAATGGTCTTTTTCATTCTGTGCTATTTTATGACTAAGTTTAATTTTTATATATCAATGATTTTACCAACAAAATTGAATTTGAATTATTCCTAGAGTTTTTCATTGATGCCCTTGGCAGACTTCTTGTGGGATCGTGCAATGATGTCACCATCAGCCATCAGGCGAAGAGAAATACAGAAAACGTTTCAGTGAAAGCAGTTGAACAAAAATATGCAAAATTTAGATGGCCCACTAAACATGACACGGAGTACAAACTTGCTCTACATTATTTCAAAAACCACTTAAAATGTTACACCAGGATTTAATGGCGATGGTTCAACACCACCTCAGGTTACCCATATACAGTGACGGCACCAAGGCCAACTTCATCACTACCTCTGTCAGCCTTTCTACTTTCTTTACCCCCTCTATACTATGATGCTGCCTCTTTGATATTAATTCCTGGATGAACTGAAATTTCCTGCAATTCAACTTTTTTCAATTTCTTTCATGGAATGTGAGCTTCACTGGCAAGGTCAGCCTTTGTTGCCCAGCTCTAATTGCACCTCCCACCCCCGACCCCCCACCCCCACCACCACCACGCCAAATACCAGTTACTGTCTCAACCAAACTGTTTGGAGACTCTGTGTCCCACTTGACCAAGTGCTGAAGTTTTGACTACATATCCTGTCCATCACTGCATATCTTGGGGTTGTGGGGGCGAAACTCACGCAAACATGGGGAGAATGTGCAAACTCCACACGGACAGTGAGCCAGAGCCGGGGTCGAACCTGGAACCTCGGCAGCAGTGCTAACCACTGCACCACCGTGCTGCCCACAAGATTGAGATCTTAAGAACGTCAGACCTATTGGTCTGTATTGCTGAGTGTTAAATCAGTCAGTTCAATAGTGGCATGGTGGTGCAGTGGTTAGCACCGCTGCCTCACGGCGCCAAGAACCCGGGTTCGATTCCGGCCCGGGTTCACTGTCTGTGTGGAGTTTGCACATTCCCCCCGTGTATGTGGGGGTCTTACCCCCACAACACAAAAAGATGTGCAGGATAGGTGGATTGACCCTGCTGAATTGCCCCTTAATTGGAAAAAAAGAATTGGGTACTCTAATTTTTTTTCAAATTCAACCCGTTCTTTTCTCACGCAACACATTGTGAAATAAATAATTCCAAAACACTAAATCGTTGAGTGGAAAAAGAGAAAAATAATAGGGTATGAAATTGGTTGATATACCCTATTATTTTTGTATAAAATAATAGGGTATGAAATTGGTGAGGACTTTCAATGAGGCAAGGGAGGGGGAGACCCTGCCCCCGACAATGTCCGGAGCGCTGATTTCTCTGATCCTGAAGCGGGACAAGGACCCACTGCAATGTGGATCATATAGACCGACCTTGCTCCTCAATGTGGACGCTAAACTGCTGGCAAAAGTGCTGGCTATGAGAATTGAGGACTGTGGCCCGGGGGTGATTCATGAGGACCAGACGGGATTTATAAAGGGCAGGCAGCTAAACACCAATGTGCGGAGGCTCCTTAACGTGATTATGATGCCATCGGTGGAGGGAGAGGCGGAGATAGTGGCAGCTATGGACGCGGAGAAGGCCTTTGACCGGGTGGAGTGGGAGTATCTCTGGGAAGTGTTGCGGAGGTTTGGGTTTGGGGAGGGGTTTATTAGTTGGGTTAAGCTTCTATATAGAGCCCCGGTGGCGAGTGTGGCTACGAATTGGCGGAGGTCGGAGTATTTACGGCTGTATCGAGGGACGAGGCAGGGGTGCCCCCTGTCCCCCCTGTTGTTTGCATTAGCAATTGAGCCTTTGGCCATGGCATTAAGGGAGTCCAGGAAATGGAGGGGGGTGGTCCGAGGGGGAGAGGAGCATCGGGTGTCGCTGTATGCGGACGACCTGTTGCTGTACATTGCAGATCCAGCGGAGGGGATGGTGGAGGTCATGCGGATCCTAAGGGAGTTTGGGGACTTCTCGGGCTATAAGCTCAATATAGGGAAAAGTGAGCTCTTTGTGGTGTATCCAGGGGACCAGGGAAGAGGGTTAGACGACCTACCGTTGAGGAGGGCGGAAAGGAGCTTTCGGTACTTGGGGATCCAGGTAGCTTGGAGCTGGGGGGCCCTGCACAAACTTAATTTGATGCGGCTGGTGGAGCAGATGGAGGAGGATTTCAAACGATGGGATGTGTTGCTACTCTCGCTAGCGGGCAGGGTACAGTCAATTAAAATGACGGTCCTCTTGAGGTTTCTTTTTGTGTTCCAATGCCTTCTTATTAGGATTACCAAGGCCTGTTTTAAGCGGGTAGGTAGGAGCATCATGGGCTTTGTGTGGGAAAACAAGACCCGGAGGGTAAGGAGGGGGTTTCTGGAGCGTAGTAGGGACAGGGAGGGCTGGCGTTGCCAAATCTGGAGGGCTATTATTGGGCAGCCAATGTAGCGATGATCCGTAAGTGGGTGATAGAGGGAGAGGGGGCAGCATGGAAGAGGTTGGAGATGGCGTCCTGAGGGTGCTGGTGACGGCACCGCTGCCGCTCTCGCCGACAAGGTACACCACGAGTCCGGTAGTGGCAGAAACGCTAAAGATCTGGGGGCAGTGGAGACGACATATGGGTGAGATGGGAGCCTCGGTGTGGTCCCCGATCCGGGAGAACCACCAGTTCGTCCCAGCGAGGATAGATGGGGGGTTTCGGAGCTGGCATTGGGCAGGGATCAGAAGGATGGGGGACCTGTTTATAGACGGGACGTTTGTGAGCCTCGGGGCGCTGGAGGAGAAGTTCAGGTTACCCCCGGGAAATGCGTTCAGGTATATGCAAGTGAGGGCGTTTGTGAGGCGGCAGGTGAGGGAATTCCCGTCGCTCCCGGCACAGCGGATCCAGGACAGGGTGATTTCGGGTGTATGGGTCGGAGAGGGCAAGGTTTCGGCGATATAACAGGAGATGAAAGAAGAGGGGGAGGCTTTGGTAGAGGAGCTGAAGGGCAAGTGGGAGGAGGAGTTGGGGGAGGAAATTGAAGAGGGTCTGTGGGCGGATGCCCTGAGTAAGTTAATTCCTCTTCCTCATGTGCCAGGCTCAGCCTGATACAGTTTAAGGTTGTTCACAGAACGCATATGACGGGGGCGAGGCTGAGTAGGTTCTTTGGGGTGGAGGACAGATGTGGGAGGTGCTCGGGAAGCCCGGCGAATCACGTCCACATGTTTTGGTCGTGCCCGGCACTGGAAGGGTTCTGGAGGGGTTTCGCGAGGACTATGTCCAAGGTGGTGAAAGTCCAGGTCAAACCAAGTTGGGGGCTGGCATTATTTGGGGTGGCGGATGAGCCGGGAGTGCAGGAGGCGAAAGAGGCTGGCATTCTGGCCTTTGCGTCCCTGGTAGCCCGGCGGAGGATCTTGCTATTATGGAAGGACGCGAAGCCCCCCAGTGTGGAAGCCTGGATAAATGACATGGCAGGGTTCATGAAGCTAGAGAGGATAAAGTTTGCCCTGAGAGGGTCTGCGCAGGGGTTCTTGAGGCGGTGGCAACCGTTCCTTGACTATCACGTGGAGCGCTAGAAGGAGCTCGGTCAACAGCAGCAGCAACCCAGGGAGTGCGGGGGGCGGCATTTCTTTTGCGGGGGGGATATTTGGGTGGGTGGGGGAGGTTTTTTTCCCCGGTAGTATTGGTACAAACATAGGGGAGGGTTAATATGTGCGGGAGAAACCCATTGTATAAGTTCTGTGCTATGTTTGCTTGATATGTTTATATTTTGTTTTGCTCTTTTGTCTTTTTCTTTTCTGTTACGGGGGGGGTTTAACTGGTTGAAAATCTTTGTTGGAAAAACTTTGAATAAACATATTTTTAAAAAAATAATAATAAATTCTATATCGAGAACCAGAAAGATTCTTAATTCCTAGTGAGTAGGGACATCCGTAATCTTTCTATTTACCCTCGCTGGAAATCAGTTTTAATGAATATTGTGCAATTTTTTCATACATATCAAATAATAATTTTAGCATGGGGTATCTTTGGTATTACAAATTATTTGGGTTTTGGTTATTATAGTATTATTGAATTCTGCTGTCCTTATTTACTCATTTTTTTAAATGGAGGTGGTGGTTGTGAAATTTGAATTTGCACAATAGAAAATTAAAATGTTAAAAACTATTCTTTGAAATAAAGTCTTTTCACGATGAATGCAAAATACATGTTGTAATTTGAATCAAGAGAATTATTTATATGTCTATATTCATATTGATTCTTAATCTGAGTAGCTTCCTCAGTCAGAAAACTCCAGAGCAATGGATTTTATTAAATGGGTGAGAAATATTTATCTATTTAACCAGGTCAGTCAGTTGAGAAGCAATTCTCATTTCCATTGATGACCTAGCCAAGAGGCTAACATTGCAGCATTAGAAATTACACAACAAATCAGAAGGCCACGGTTCGACAAACAACAAAATAACCATCACAAACACGACAAACAAATCAAAACATCTTGTTACATTGACAGAACTTGGTATTAACAAACAATCAAGTGCAATTCATCGAGGTTGAATGAGCATTATTTCATGTTTTGAACTATTTTACTACATGTTCATAAACCTCTAATTATATTGGTTATTTTTTATGTGAAGTAGCATACGTTTTAATGTTGCACAATGGGAATTCAATGGAATAGGAGCAATAATATTATCCATCACTTTTTGACCACTTTTTGGTGGGGCAGGAACAGGCTGACGCAATGGGCTTACCGGGACAGTCCCGTTTGTGATTTTGGGGAGAAGGTAGAAGCAGGCTGTCTGGGGTTGAAAGATTATGAGGTTGGAAGCTGTGGAGGGAAGGTCGCCAGAGGAGATGAGGTCACTGACAGTCCTGGAAACAATGGAAACAACCGGTAAACTCTCTGCCATTTCAATTGTATTTGGCTTGGCTAAGGATTGTGCCAAAAGATCTGGGTAGAAATTGTAACAATTTCAAGTTCCTATTTTATTCTATTCTGTTCTTCCGTCTTGAGTTGGTAAACTTTAAAGGACATCTTTTCTGCAGCCAGAACTCCACACTCGAAACAAATTCAAGGTAAGATTGATTGTCTTCAGTTATGCAGGGATGTTCCTCGTAATAAAGTTGGTTGTAATATACTATTTAAAAACAAAATAAATTGTACTGTTCTCCTATTTATGGATGACTCTAACTACAGCTTTGCTTCTTTGATCAGGGTTAGAAATGGGGAAATTGTGATGAAAGTTCAGTCAGCTCATGATTGGGTTTTCAGTGTTTAAAAAAAGTCATGACTTATTTTGCTGAAGAAGCTGAAATAATAGGATAGTAGAAAAATAATATCTTCCTAATTTCTCTTAAATGTGCTAATAATCATTGGCTCCACCAGCCTCAACCTGGTCATTTCTCTATCCTGCCATGAAGTGTCCAAATAAAATTCCGATAGTCTTTGACTCGATTAGTTTTCAATCGTTTTAACAGAGGTTTTGTTAAGGGGCTGGTTTAACACAGGGCTAAATCGCTGGCTTTTAAAGCAGACCAAGGCAGGCCAGCAGCACAGGTTCAATTCCCGTCCCAGCCTCCCCGAACAGGTGCCGGAATGTGGCGACTAGGGGCTTTTCACAGTAACTTCATTGAACCTACTTGTGACAATAAGTGATTTTCATTTCATTTTTCATTTCATTCAGGTACAAGTAAGAATTACTCATACTAGTGGACTCTATATTTTGCATTTTTTAAGTTACTCTTATTTATTTCATGGGTGGCACCATGGCACTGTGAGGCAGCAGTGGTAACCACTGTGCCCGTGTCTAGTAGTTCCTCTAATATTGAGTGCCTCGGGTTTGTGGGTACGACGTTGTCTCCTTGGTGAGGAAGTCCTTTGCCTGCAGATGTCGCAGTTCGTTCTCGTTGGGTAGTTGTAGTTTTCTGTTAGTTCCTTTAAAGTCGCTAGTCTGTCCCCTATAGAAGTCCCTAAAAGTCAGCTTCCCCATGTCCTGTCTCCACCTCTTAAAGGTGGCATCCAACATGGCTGGGACGAACCTGTGGTTGCTGCAGATGGGGGCCATGGTGGACATTTTGGATAGGCTGAAGTGCTGTCTCATTTGATTCCAGGTTCATAGTGTGGCTACCACCACTGGGCTTGTTGAGTGCTTGGTTGGCAGGGGTGGGAGTGCTGTCGTGGCGAGGGCTCGGAGGGCCGTCCCTGTACAGGAACTCTCCTCCATCTTCACCCATACCGTTTCCGTTTTTTCACCCATCCCCTCCCACTCTCTGCTGCGGCAGCCAACTGGGATAAACAGCACTTGATGAATGACAACACAACAGCATGCTTAAAACAAGGTGCAACATCAGATCTGAGAAAAGGCAATAAGCAAAGTGAGAAAGAATTGCATTGATTACTTCACTGGCAGAGATCAATCAAGACAGCGAACATAAGCATCACAGCAGGGAAAAGTTAGTTGTTTGAATTATATGGTCAATACTATCAACAGCAAGCTACATGCAAAAAATGCACAAGAAGAATGACAAGAAAGACGGATCTCATTCACAATGAGATTTGTTAGATAGTATTCTACGAAGAGGCTGCCCCTTGGTGTGGAGCATAAGAATTATAACTGGAGGTAGCAAAAACATCCAGGATATTTGTTAGCCTTCAAGCTCACTGTGGCTAGATGAAGAGATGCCAACGCTCGATGGAATGCTTGCCATGAAGAAAATCATTATGAGGAATGTCCATCAGTTCTATTGATGGTGTAAATGGAGTTGGGGTTCATTTGTGATCTTTGCTTCGTGAGTCAAAACTAGAACCACCAGAAATGCATGGAGTAACCACTGTCCCAACTCCGCCACGTCTGAGCAGTTCTTTGGCTGCCGCCACTCTTCTAGATTAGGTTCTAGGGGAACAGGTATCATCTGATTTAGCATGGAAGCTATTTCCCATTAGATGGCAGTGATATGAAGATGCTGTTTATGATAATCGTGGCCTTCTGGCAAAGGAAAATTGCATTTTCATGGGCTAAGGCGATCTATTTGCTATCGGGCTCAGCGATGCAATTAGACCCTGCTCGGACTTGTGGCCAGTGATCAACTAACTGCAGGATCATATCTGAATCCCACTGATCAATATGATTAGTCTCTCACACAGTGCATTAACGTACTGAATTATCGGATAGCCTCATTTTGCACATATTCAGTACAGTTAAAACGATTTGATTTCAATCTGATTAATTTACATGTTTAATTTGCATTACGTACATCTTTTTCAGCATGCAGTACAAGACATTTTGCCTGATTTTCATGTTGGCTGGATTGGAAGCAGTTTTTATCAGTGTTATCATCAACAGGACCTTTATCGCATCAAGGAATTTACATCCCATCAGGAAAGTTAACAATCCTACAGCTAACTTGCACTTAAACCTCATGCCATGGGAAAAGTTAAAATTTCTGTCTCCATATGGAGGGAACTGGTAAGCCTTGTTTCATGTAATATTTAGAGTTCCTAGTTTTTGAATTTTGAAATGATGGCCCTGATTTTCTTCATCGCACAGGGTGGAGGTAAAGGCGGCAGATTCTTTTCCCCAAAGGATATTAGTGAACCAGATGCGTTTTTAAAACAACCGACAATGGTTTCATGGTCATCATTAATTCCAGATTTTTATGGAATTCAAATCTCACTATTTGCCATGTTGGGATTCAAACCCAGGTCCCCAAATTATTACCCTGGGTCTCTGAATTACCAGTCCAATGACAATACCACTATGCCACCACCTCCCCCAGACATTGGCAGGCTCCTGCACCCAAACATCGGCAGTAGAAACCAAGCTGTGAGTCCGAGAGCAGAGGGAATGGTCAGCCCTTTCAGGAATCTCTGATTCCTGTCTGAAAGCAATAGTCAGAAGCCCTGGTTCTTGGGCCTACCTGTCATAAGTCCATCCAGTGCAAGAAAGGGGAGACACAATTAAGAGCAACTTGCAAGGGGTATAAGTAATTTGTAGACTATTTGGCTGCAAATCAAAAGGTTTCAAATCCAGCTATTCCCCCCTTTGTGCTTCTGTTTGGTACAGTTGGTGATCAGGAAGGCCAGAGGAATGCTGTCATTTACTGTAAAGGGAATGGAATGTCAAAGTTGGGATGTTTTGTTCCAGTTGTACTGAGTGTTGTTGAGACCACTATTTTTTTTCAGAAGCTTTATTGTCACAAATAGGCTTACATGAACACTGCAATTAAGTTACTGTGAAAAGCCCCTAGTCGCCACATTCCAGCACCTATTCGGGTACACAGAGGGAGAATTCAGAATGTCCAAATTACCTAACAGCACGTCTTTCGGAACTTGTGGGAGGAAACCGGAGCACCCGGAGGAAACCCACGCAGACACAGGGAGAACGTGCAGACTCCGCATAAACAGTGACCCAAGCCGGGAATCAGACCTGGGACCCTATAACTTGATGGTACTTGTATGAAGTTTAATAGCCCCAAAAATGTCTTGTCCACATTGAAGTACATCTCATATAGATGAATTAATTTCCTACGGTTCGATTCCCGGCTTGGTACATCCTCTCCCTGCACCCAGGTCATTGATATAATTGTAAATAGTTGGGGTCTGAGGACCAAACCCTGTGGCGCACCACAAGTTACAGCTTGTCAACCAGAAAAAGCCCCATTTATCCCCACACTTTACTTTCTGTTGGTTTGCCAATCCACTATCCAAGCTAATATATTACCCCCAAACCTGTGGGGTCCACTAGCGCCAAATCTGTCCTAATGCCTATGTAATTAACTTAGTTTAACACCAGAACACAAGTGCGGGACTTAAGTCTATTGCCCTCAAACTGAATTTGAAATCCAAGCATGGAAAATTACTGTTCCCTAGATGATCCTTTACTGCAAGATCGTTAATTAATCCTGGGTGCAATCTAACGGCCACGCCATGCCCGACTCAGGGTGCGACACAGCCAATAAATCTCACAAGAGGCCTCGGAGCTAAGTGCAGTCGTGGCGGGGCATTTCCCACTGAGGCCCAAATGAAAACAGCGTGTTGTTTGATGGTGGGGCAAGTGCAGGGAATGACCCCCTAATCCTGTCCAGAACGGACTCTTTTTTTTCATTAGATCATGACCCCCCATCTCATTACACAATACTAAATCCAAAACAGCCTGCTCCCAGGTTGGTTTGACAACATATTTGTTCCCAGAAACAATCTCTAATACACCATCTCTAATACACTATATATAACTTCTATTGGTAATCCTGTGGCTACTAGGAATGTAGCAAGTTGAAGCTCAAAGCTTCCATTACAGGGCGGCCCGGTGGAGCAGTGTTTAGCACTGCTGCCTCACAGCGCCTAGGACCCGGGTTCGATCCTGGCCCCGGATCACTGTCCATGTGGAGTTTGCACATTCTCCACCATAACCCAAAGGTGTGCAGGTTAGGTGGATTGGCCACGCTAAATTGCCCTTCAATTAGAAAAAAAACATTTTTAAAAGCTTCCATTGCGCCCTCCTCTGCTTACTTCCAGCAGATGCTCCTTGTGCATGTACGCTAATACCCTCACCAAAACAGCATCCAGTCTGGTCAGCGCAAAAACGGGGAGGTGGTGGGTGCAGTGGTATTGTCAGTGCACTAGTAATCCAGAGACCCGAGTAATGCTCTGGGGTCCCGGATTTGAATCCCACCAAGGCAGATGGTGGATTTAAATACAATAAAAACCTGAATTACAGGTCCAATGATGACTATAAACCACCTTCTTAAAAACCCATCTGGTTCACTAATGCTCCACAGGGAAGGAAACCTGCTATCTTTATGTAGTCTGACCTAGACTACATGTGACTCCAGAGTCACAGCAATGTGGCTGCTTCTTAAATGCCCTATGATAATGGTCTCCCAAGCCACTCAGCTCAAGAACAATTTTATGATCCCAAAGGTCAGGGCCCTGCAGATGGTCTGGAGGATGATTTTCAGATGGTCTTCCCCCAAAATCCCTTTAGCCTGGTAGAAATACCTCATGCGTTCAGCATACTGACTCCAGTCTTCCAGGCCTGCATCAAAGGCTTCCAGCTTCCAGAACAGTGGCATCCTGAACAGTTATGTGTCCATGTTCTGGGATAGTAATTGACTGGGTGGCTAAGCGATTCCATGCGCAAGTTTCCTTTCCAGGGGCTGGTTTAGCACAATGGGCAAAACAGCTGGCTTGCAAAGCAGAACAAGGCCAGCAGCGCGGATTCAATGCCTGTAACAGCCTCCCCGAACTGGCGCCGGAACGTGGCAACTAGGGGCTTTTCACAGTAACTTCATTTGAAGCCTACTTGTGACAATAAGCGATTTTCATTTCATTTTGTCCTCGTTACCAGTTTAGTAACTTGAGGAAGCCAGTGGCTGTAGAACAGAGATTTATTTACTATGTACAATATTCTGCTCACGGCAGTAACTCGCTCCCACTCCAGTCCTTGCTGGGAGAACTAGGCACACCAGGCCCTGCTTTGGGCCGGCTTTTGTGTAAATCTGTAACGAGCTCCAGCTGGGTGGCCTCCGCCCTCCATCTGGGAAGCTCGTACTCCACGAATCCTACGGGGAGATCAACAATGGTGTCCTCGTGGGGGCAAAACCACCGTGATGCTCATGTTGTGTGCAGGGCATCATTTTGGAACTAAAGCGACAATCACAGCAATCAAGAAAGGGTGTGGCACTGCTGCATTTCATGGTCTACATATTTTGTTTGCACATTAAAAGCATATAAAGAGCATTTTGAGCATCTCCTTTTGCAAATATCCTTTGTTGATCTTTTGTCACGGAAATTTATAGATTGCAAAGTGCTCATAAATTTCAGGTTTAGCCTAAAGATTCCCAACAAGAAAGCAATCTCTCAAAAAGCTTCTGCTTCTTGACTTGTACGCAAAACGTAGTTAAGTTCTATACTCTAATTGCACTTGGTGCATTTGGTGCATTTAGGAAGGACATGAATGTTCTTCTCAGGGTCTGTTGAACTGGCTAATCTCAATTTTAAATGTTTCCGTGTTTTGCAGGACGTATGGCAAAAATGAATGCAGCTGTAGAGCTTTAGAATCAGAAATGGTTTTGCATGATTTTGAAAAAGTTTACATTAAGAAAGATGTTTTGTCAGTCAAGGAACGAAGGAGAATACAATACGAACAACATAGAAAAAGGTAGTTTATAAATGCCAACCATTGCAGCATTTATTCTATGCATTCAGCACCTCATTCAGGGAGAAATGCAGGCTTTTAGGGTAGTGGCATAAAAATGCCTTATCACTGCGGTTAACAAATTGGTCAGTTGAGAATATCTGTCGAGGAATGTTTGATGGTCACTGTCCTTTCAGTTCCTACATACATTAACTTTCAAAGGGAATTTCTGAACATGAATATTAACTGGGGAAATGATCTGAGCTGTGGTACCAACTTAAATTCAGAAAACTTTCCAAATGAACTTTCTAACAATAACCTAATCCAACAATAAGTATGACGTTGGAGACATCTTTCAGATGGAATGTTAAACCCTGTCTGCCCTACCTAGTAGACATAAAGATACCACGGCACTATTCGACAAAGAGTAAGGGCAACAATTATCCTTCATCCGACCTAACGAAAAGATTATTTTGGTGTTTATCTCATTGTTGCTTATGGAATTGTGCTGCATGCAAATCAGCTTTATTTAGAAATTCTTTCCTGGGATGTAGGCACTGCACGCAGGGCCAGAATTAGCTGCCCACCCAAATTGCCCTTGAACTGAGTAGCTTGCTTGTCCATTGCAGTGAGCAGTTAAGAGTTAACCACATTGCTGTGTGTCTGGAGTCACATCTGTGTGTCTGGCAACACGGTAGCACACGTGGATAGCACTGTGGCTTTACAGCGCCAGGGTCCCAGGTTCGATTCCTTGCTGGGTCACTGTCTGTGCGGAGTCTGCACATTCTCCCCGTGTCTGCGTGGGTTTCCTCCGGGTGCTCTGGTTTCCTCCCACAGTCCAAAGACGTGCAGGTTAGGTGGATTGGCCATGCTAAATTGCCCTTAGTGACCAAAAAGGTTAGGAGGGGTTATTGAGTTATGGGGATAGGGTGGAAGTGAGGGCTTAAGTGGGTCGGTGCAGACTCGGTGGTCCGAATGGCCTCCTTCTGCACTGTCTTTTCTATGTACATGTAGGCCATACCAGGTAAGGATGGCAGGTTTCCTCGCTAAAGGACATTAGTGAACAGGGTGGGCTTTTCACGACAAGCAATGATAGTTTCACCGTCACCATTACTTTTTTAAAAAATATTTTTATTGGTATTTTTCAGAGTAACAGCTCAATCTATGGTGCACCTGGTATTTACAATAAAGTTGCTTCTTATTTATGGAGATTTTTACATGAGTACCTTCCGTCTGCCGCCCCCCCCCCCCCTTCCATCCCTCCCCCCCCCCCCCCCCCCCCCCCCCCCCGTTGATAGTCTGTTTTTCCCCCCAGTACTGACTTCTGCCCTGGGTATCACACCCTGTGCTCTGCTCCTCTCTATTGTGGACCATCACCATTACTGAGAGACCTTTCAATTCAAGACTTTGTATTTGTATGTTTAAATTTCCGTCAGCTGCCGTGGTGGGATTTGGGCCGCGGTCCCCAGATCGTTAGCATGGACCTCTGGACTACTTACCAGTAACATTCTCACTTTCTATTATCATCTATAAACTATTACCATCTCCCCGCACTTGCCTATGTTACAGTAGTGAATACACTTCAAAGATGTTTCATTGACTGAAAAGCTTTAGGAGATCCTGAAAAAAGGAAAGGTGCCACATTTTTGCAAGTTTTTTCTTTACCATTTGGCTGGTAAGCAGTTACATTGTGGTGCAGAGAACTTGCATTCGCACTTGAACCATTAATGGCATGCCTAACTTTACTTTAACTCTGTCTTTATTGAACAACATTTTAAGGGCAATATATTAGTCATGCAGAATTTAGTAGTGTTCAACCAAGTATCTTGCATTCTATTACATTTTAATGGAGGAATTGTACAGCACAGAAGGAGGCCATTTGGCTCGTCTGAACATGCTTTAGAACATACAATGCAGAAGGAGGCCATTCGGCCCATCGAGTCTGCACCGACCCACTTAAGCCCCCACTTCCACCCTATCCCTGTAACCCAATAACCCCTCCAAACCTTTTTGGTCACTAAGGGCAATTTATCATGGCCAATCCACCTAACCTGCACGTCTTTGGACTGTGGGAGGAAACCGGAGCACCCAGAGGAAACCCACGCCGACACGGGGAGAACGTGCAGACTCCGCACAGACAGTGACCCAGCGGGGAATCGAACCTGGGACCGTGGCGCTGTGAAGCCACAGTGCTATCCACTTGTGCCACTGTGCTGCCCACCTGCTTAATACATTTTGCAATACAGGGTAATTTCAATAGATTTGGAAATGAACTCATCTATATGAGATGTTCTTCAATGTGGACAAGTAGTATAACATTTTTAGGGCTATTAAACTTCATACAAGTATTATCAAGTATAAAAAGAATGTAGAAATTAGGATATATAAAGCTTTGGTGTGTCTGCACTTGGTGTACTTATTCCAATTTTAGTCTCCACTTATCTCAGTGGTCATACTCTGGAGAAGTACAAGTAAAAATGACCATATTCATAGTTGTTCTGAGTTTAAGTGTTATGAGAAATTTACTTTATTGAAATATAGGTTGAGAGCAGAGATGATTTACAGTTGTAGGTATCACACTATATAGATTTGTTTTTTCTGAACTCTACCACTTTTAATCACACCCCGATCAGATTGTTCTAAAATGTTCATCTTCTTCGGCAGTAATCGACCACTTTCCATTGCACATGACTACGGAAGCACCTCCCTGTACAGTTTGTAAAGTAAGCTGTTCTACTCCAGAAAGGCAGATGGTGAAAGATAGAACTGGAGCCAATCTTTGCACACCTTTACATTTATTTGAGGAACTACATATTACATGCATGCATTGCCTAACCCAACACCTGAAATTTAGTCTGTGTCAGTGAATACACAGTTAATGCACCATTTGGATACAATTAAACACTATTAATGTACATTTAACATTAGCTGTTCCAATGTTACATTTCTGTTTTCTGTCTGGATTGCTCAAGATTCTCTAGCACTTTGGGAGTTCAAGAGAAATTTTCCAGAAGATTTTTTTCCCTCTCTCTCTGTTTTCTGGCTTTTGCTAGATTACATAATGAGGAGTTCGGTTCACAGTCGCACCACATCTGCACTGAATGGGCTTGGCAGGCCTCGTGCCTTTTCCCAACCTTCTTTGCATATATTGCACCTAGTTTTGGTTCTATAAAGCAGCTACTTATTTGGAAATGTCTGAAAAGCATTCTTAGTTCGCACATTCCCCAAATCCATGGTCAATCTGATTCTTGTCCCTTCTGCACAATTGGCTTCCAAGGAACTGAGGGCAATCTTGATACAGAAATATGGTGTCTTGGATGCCACAGTAACATTCTTTTGTGAAGGGATTGATGGGTGGAGCACCTGTCTGCTGTATTTGATTCATTTATTGTTCCTCTTTCTACCGTTTCAACAAGTGCAATTTTATTTATAGTGTCAGTGTGACTTCAAGTGAAAACACAAATCTGCAGCAGACATTTTATTAATGATTGTAGAGAAAATGAACAAAACGTGTTCACTGTTGAACAATGCTTGTTTCTACACAGGAGTGAATCAACCATGAAGAAAATAATCATTGCACAGCCCAATTCGCCCCTAAGCTATCCTATTCAAGGAGTTGAGGTCATGCCATTGTATTCTATTCTCATCCCAGGTTTGTGCATTTGTTTCATTTTCCAGCAAAGAAATTTAAAACACCACACAAAAATTGATCTTTTAAAATTTACTTTGCTTTAGGTTTAGGGGTGCATGTCTCCCAAAGAGAGAGCTATATGGTATGTACAATCTTAATGAGAATCGGTCATTAATGTAGACAACTTATCGTGTTGGCACAATTTAATTGGAAATGTATTTTTAAACTTTTTCTGTTTTATTTATATGACAGAAATTCTCCATTTGTAGACTGCAAAATTTTTGTACTAACAGTATGTTATTTACTTTTTGGACCAAGGTCAAACTGAAAGCGACACAAGGAGTATTCAATACAATTGTCGAAACTTCTGAATTTGTGTTAAATGGAGCAGGCGAAAAAGAATTGACAATAATAAGCTCAAGCCTGGATATCATTAATAATATACTCAAACATGTTACGTATACAAGTATAAGGTACCAGATTGATGCTGTGGATTTAGGTAAGCGAAGCATTTACTATTTTGCCTTAAAATACTCCTGTATCCAGAATTACAGGGCTAAATCGCTGGCTTTGAAAGCAGACCAAGGCAGGCCAGCAGCACGGTTCAATTCCTGTACCAGCTTCCCCGAACAGGCGCCGGAATGTGGCGACTAGGGGCTTTTCACAGTAACTTCATTTAAAGCCTACTTGTGACAATAAGCGATTTTCATTTTTTCATTTTTCAATTAGGTTTTGGGTGCCTGGCAAATGCTACCAAGTCCTGGTACAAAGGTAGTCAGAGCTGTAGAGTATGAACTCCACACTTCCTGCTGCAATGTTCCAGTGAAGCCCAGTACAAACTGGAAGAACAGCACCACATCTTCCGATTAGGCATGTTACAGCCTTCCGGGCTTAACATTGAGTTCCACAACTTCAGCCTGTGAATTCTGTCCTCCACCTTCACCCCATTTTTATTTCTATCAATTTATTTTCATTTCTTGCAACAATCTGTTTTTCCCCAACATTGTCCCTCTCCCCCATCCTACTTTGGCCACCTGTTCCCTGTTCCAGGTTGTCCTTTGACACACTGCTCACCTTTGTTCTGCCATTCACACATTCTAATCTCTTTATGTGCCACTATCAGCAACCTTCTTAGTCTTGATCACCCCCATTTACATTTCTTTTGTCTTTCTGTCCATGACACCTTTGTAAATCTCCACCTATCACTGGCCCCCCTATCCAGTCCCACCGCTCCATGCGCCCCCCCCCCCCCCCAAACAGTATAAATCTGACCCTAGTTCCAGTTCTCCCCAGCTTTGTTGAAGTATCATCCAGACTCGAAAGTTAGCTCCCTTCTCTGTCCACAGACGCTGTCAGACCCGCTGAGACTGCCCAGCATTTTTTGTTTTTGTTTCAGATCCCAGCATCCGCAGTAATTTTGTTTTATTCACACTTTCTGAGTCATTTGCAGCTTCCACTGCAACAATTTGCCTAATTCAGGAACTAGATTAAGGATACCAGAAAATCATGAACATGTGAAATTTTGAAGAGCTACAGCTACTTAAAGGCTGGACAAAGTTCAATAGTTCTTGCGGCCCTTAGAAAAGCTCAGAGACACTTCAGTTGTTTGGCAGCTTGCCGCTGTTGGTAAAACTGAACGGGTAAGAGACAGGGAAGAAGTACCAGACAGAAATGAAGTGAAAGGAAAATAAATAATATCGAGGCTGGGGGGAGATGACTGAGCAGCCTAGAACCTGACCCTGTTTCAATGGCTGGAGAAGTGAGCATTATACTGCATGAAGTGTTTGTTTCACAGTCGCGGACACCCTCTCCAGAGCAGGTGGGCATTATTCCTGCAATAAGCCTGGGGTATGAATGGTAAGATCTGATCTACGCATTTGTAACTTTATACGTTTATTGTCCAGAGATATTTTATTCAGTGCTAATCATTCTATTGTTATTCTTTGTTTCCATTTCATAAAAGTATACTTTCAGTTTGAAGAACATACTGCTGTTTTTCCAATCACCATCAGGCAACCACCAATGCCACGGTTATTTGATCCTGGACCAGGCAAGCTAAATTAGAATTTATGTTACCAAAATCTGAAGGTCAGCCGAGTTTTAAGACAGAACTAAAGTGATCCAAGCTGACAGTAAATATTGAGCATGTTTGCAATGAATTTCAATAATTTCAAAACATTTCTAAATGGCCTTGCTTGAGTCAAAGTTTAATCAACCTGTCAATGCAGTTTGCTGCTACAACTAATTTCAGTTTTCTTTTACCTTATTTGCAGATAGTAACATCAACTCCTTGGTTACGATAGTGACAAAGACATTTTTAAGATACCATAAGCTCCGGATCTTAATCAATAGCATTCGTCATTTTTATCCAAATATTACAATAATCATTGCAGATGACAGTGAAATTCCTGAAAAAATTAAAGGACCCCACATCGAACAGTACATGATGCCGTTTGCAAAAGTACAGTATTTTCTTTGGATGTTATGATTTGCAACATTGATAATGTAAACCAAAAGTAAGTTCATGAGCAGGATTCTCCGTCCCGCCAGCCCCGTTTTCCGGTGCGGCGCCCTTCCGCCGGCAGTCTTAATCTTAGTCTTAAACATCAGTTAGGGCTCGGCCGCTCAAGATGTGGAGGATTCCGCACCTTTGGGGCGGCGTGATGCCGGACTGATTTGCACCGTTTTTGGCACTGGTCGGCGGACATCGCGCCGATTATGCAGAATTTCACCCCAATCTCCTTTGAAAGATCTTCATTTTCCTTATTTTTCTTCTCAGGGATGGTTTGCTGGGAGAAACTTGGCAGCTTCTCAGGTCACAACTAAATATCTTCTTTGGGTGGATGAGGATTTTCTATTCACAGAAGAAACTAAACTCGAGAGACTGGTGAATGTATTGGAACAAACCAACTTGGATGTGGTAAGGGACCTGTTATGTCACTGGCTTCCAGAATTCAGAATAATTACACCTTGAACTCAGAATGTTGGAGCTTCATTGAGAATATTTCTTGCATCTCGCCACGTGGCTGATAGACATTATTACACCAGACATAACCGCAGCACAATAGTTAATTTTACACCCTGATATAAATTCATGGAATTAATTCCTAGCTCTTTATGAATAATATAAGAATGTTACAGGATCTCTTTTGTAACTGCATTGAGAGAACTGTATATATAGAAAAACCATGGGCGGGATCCTCCAGTCTCGCCGATGTCAATCTCCGACCTGGATCCCACCGCAGCGGGACAGGCGAGACATGCAAATTGCCATCGACTTCGTTGGGACCAGACAATCCCACCAGCGGCCAATGGCAAGCCGCCTCGGCTGGGGAAAATTTCCCCAAGTGTAATGCCACTTTGTCATTTCCAGCATTAACACCTTAAATTGTGAATGTGACGCCTGTTTCTGCCAGTTTGCACAAATATACTTAAGGAGAAATTGTGCATGGCCGATTAACAATAGTGCAGGATGATTGTTATGATCCCAGTTGATGTTATAACTGGACGGGAAAATCCCAGAACGGAACCCTGCCTCAAAAGACCCTAACTTATATTTTATTTCATAAAACATGGAGGAGCAGACTCACAGGACTGCTAATTAGATTTAACAACAGGAAAAAATATTTATTAAACATGAAAAATTAGATTATAATACAACACTCCTTTACCCCCCCCCCCCCCCCTTAGCTTAACAGATAGACACATATTTAAAGTTTAACATGGATTACAAAGTACAACTTAAGCTACAATGGTCTTATTAACATCAAAATTCATTTTTAAGCACACAAGATGACGTTGGTCAAATACACACCCTGCTCTGAACCCAAGTTAGATTTTTAATTCATTTTTACAGGGTGTGGGCTTCACTGGAGAGGCCAGCATTTGTTGCCCATCCCCAAGTGTCCTTGAGAAGATGGTGGTGAGCTGCCTTCCTGAACCACTGCTGTTCATGTGGTGTAGGTATACCCACAGTGCTGTTAGGGAGGGAGTTCCAAGATTTTGGCCCAGTGACAGTGAAGGAATGGCGATATATTTCCAAGCCAGGATGATGAGTGACTTGGAGGGAAACCACCAAGTGGTGGCGCACCCAGGTATCTGCTGCCCTTGTCTTTCTAAATGGTAGTGGTTGTGGGTTTGGAAGCTGCTGCCTAAGGAGCCTTGGTTAGTTCCTGCAGTGCATCATGTAGATGGTGCACACTGCTGCTACTTTGTGTTGGTGGTGGTGGGAGTGAATGTTTGTGGAGCGCATGCCAATCCAGTGGGCTGTTTTGTCCTGGATTGTGTCAAGCTTCTTAAGTGCTGTTGGAGCAGCACTCATCCAAGCAGGTGGAGTGTATTCCATCACACTCCTGACTTGTGCCGTATAGGTAGTGGACAGGTTTTGGGAAGTCAAGAGGCGGGTTATTCGGCACAGAATTCCTAGTCTGTGACCTGCTCTTGTAGCCATAGTATTTATGTGGCTAGTCCAGTTCAGTTTCTGGTCAATGATAACGTCCAGGATGTTGGTAGTGGGGAATTCAATGATTGTAATTTCATTGAATGTCATGGTGCCATGGTTTGATTCTCTCTTCTTGGAGATGTCATTGCCTGGCATTTGTGTGGCACGAATGTTACTTGCCACTTGTCAGCTCAATACTGTCTAGGTCTTGCTGCATTTGCACGTGGACTGCTTTAGTGTCTGAGGAGTGGCAAATGGTTCCGAACACTGTGTAATCGTCAGTGAACATCCCAAGTCTGACCTTATACTGGAAGACCTTATACTGAAGATGCTGAAGATGGTTGGGCATGGGATACTACCCTGATGAACTCCTGCAGTGATGTCCCAGGACTGAGGTGACTGACCTCCAACAAACACAATTATCTTCCTTTGTGCTGAGTATGACTCCAACTATTGGGAGTTTCGCCCCTAATTCCCATCAACTCCAGTTTTGCTGGGGCTCCTTGGTGCCATGATGTCAAGAGCAGTCACTCTCATCTCAGGAGTTCAGCTCTTTTGTTCATGTTTGAATCAAGGCTGCAAGAAGGTCAAGAACTTGAGTGACCCTGACAGAACCCAAACTGAATGTCAGTGAGCAGGCTATTGCTAAGTAAGTGCCACTTGATAGCACTGTTGATGACCTCTACCATCACTTTACTGACAATTGACAGTAGACTGATAGGGTGGTAATTGGCCAGATAGGTTTTGTCCTTTTTTTTTTGTGTACATGACATACCTGGGCAATTTTCCACATTACCGGGTAGATGCCAGTGTTGTAGCTGCACTGGGACAGCTTGATTAGGGACACGGCCAGCTCTGGAGCACAATACCGCAGTACAATTGCCAGAATATTGTCAGGCCCACACCCTTTACAATATCCAGTGCCTTCAGCCGTTTCTTGATTTCATGTGGAGTGAATGGAATTGGCTGAAGACTGGCATTTGTGATGTTGGGGGCCTCTGCAGGAGACCGAGGTGGATCCTCCACTCGGCCCTTCTGGCTGAAGATTATTGCAAATGTTTCATCCTCCTCTTTTTCACTTGTGCTGGGCTCCTCCATCATTGATGATGGAGATATTTGTGGAGCCTCCTCCTCCAGTGAGTTGTTTAATTTCCCACCTCCATTCACAACTGGATGTAGCAGGACTGCAGAGATTAGATTTGATCTGTTGGTTGTGGGATCGTTTAGCTCTGTCTATCACTAGCTGCTTATTTGGCATACAAGTAGTCCTGTGTTGTATCTTCACCAGGTTGACACCTCTCGTGGTTTTCTTCTCGGAATCCCCACAAATGATTGTCACATGAGCGTTTTCGAACTCCATCCCAAAAACACTCTAAAATCTTCTCATAATAATGGTTACTCTTGCTCGCTTGCATTCCGAAATCCAGTCCAGATCTTACAAATGACACTTTCATCCAAAGCTTCTACTTCACTTAGTCATAGATGTGTACAGCATGGAAACAGGCCCTTCGGCCCAGCTGGTCTATGCCACCCAGTTTCTATCACTAAGCTAGTCTCACTTGCCTGCATTTAGCCCATATCCCTCTATACCCACCCTGCCCATGTAACTGTCTAGCTGCTTTTTAAAGGATAAAATTGTACCCACCTCTAGCGCTGCCTCTGGGAGCCCGTTCCAGATGCTCGCCACCCTGTGTGAAAACATTTCCCCTCTGTATCTCTTTCCTCTCACCTTAAACCTATGCCCGCTAGTTCTAGACCCTCGACCTTTGTGAAAAGATGTCAACTATCTACTTTTAACAGTGAACCCAGTCCAGGATTTCACATCAATCCCTTTAGGATTTCTTGATCTTGACAGCTTGCAAATTGCTCACAATTGCTTTAATTCTCGATTTCCAGATTCTTATTAAAATTACATCAAACCTTTCATTTACTTCTGAAGTTTGCTGCCCCACTTTAAATCATGTTACTGTGATTGTCTCTTTAACTCAGAAAATTTTGTTTACTTTTCCTTTAATTCTTCTGAACACTACCTTGGTCTCTGTTCACTTAACTCTAGACTTCTTAGACCGTCTTTCTGTCCCAATTCCCTGGTTATCTGGACTGTATCTTGTTCCTTAGGAAGCTTGCACCTTTGCAATTCCACTGTCCTGTCCAGCTTCTCCTGGCATAGTTCCGAGTTTTTTTATTCCTCAGTGACCTGGCTCCAGATGCTCCGGCTTTCGCTTAAAACTAGGAACAAAGTAAAGCCCTTCCCTCTAGAATTGGCCTCCTGTCGCTAAGCAACTCCCCTTGCTACTACCATTTATTCTTCATGCTGTAGCCCTCTCGAAGCACAACAGATGGAACTTAACCAACCCACTCACATACAAACACCTTTGTCCAACATGAATCTAACTATAGGTTTTACCCTTCCAGGTACAGAAACATTAAATTAAACCCATTTAAAACTATACCGTATTTCTAATGTTTATCAATACAAATGTAAATCCCTTAAAACCTTTGTTTTCCGAACAAGATACATTTTCAGTATTTGTTACAACCTGCCTTGAGCTTCATTGGACACTAAAATGATATGTAAATTGTAAAGGACAGAATGGATCTTGCACGGAGGAATAATCAATGTTTTTTGGCTATAATATTCTACAAATGATTGCTTAATTTGAAACTATTAAAATCTACTGAGAATTTAGTTATACATCAGTATGGGTTAACAATAACTGAAATACTTTGATAAGGAACAATGATCAAACAACAGCATGTTAAACAAGGGCATGCCTTTCTTTGCAGCACAGAACCTAGTGATGTTCGCTGATAGATTAGTATGAATGCTCAACATGTTTTTATATTATTTTGTCTGCTATTTTAATGCAGATATTAACCATCTTATTTTAAATAAGTGCCTCCATTAAATATTACAAAACATACATTATAATCACACTACAACATCTAGACTATAAATAAATGAATACTTTCACATCAGTTTTGTTGCATATGTGCCACTTTTTCAAATATCAAGAAATATTATTTTCTCTAGGTTGGGGCCTCTGTGAGTGGGAGTCGATTCCAGTTTAAGTTGTGGTATGAAAAAGGAAATGATGATGGGGACTGCCTATTTTCCCAATTTGGAAGTTTTCACACTCTTGATGGGTTTCCACATTGCGTGGTAACCAGTCTTGTGGTGAATTTTTTTCTGGCCAGGACACAAAAGGTATGGAGTGTTGGATTTGACCCACGATTGTCAAGGGTAGCTCATCCAGGTAACTTCACTCGTATCATTTGTATGTTTGCACTAGTTCTGGTTGCAGTAATCAACTTTGACCAAGTTTTGTCTATGGATGTACAGAGTTATCAGAGTAAAGCTTAGCTCACTAGAATCTCTGGGAGGAGTTTCTTCCCCTGCGCGGCCTGTTTTGTGGCAGCAGGGGTGGCCTGCCATTGGCCGGCAGTGGGATTTCCCATTCCTGTCACTGGGTCTTCCCATTGTTTGGACCCTCCGCCGCCAGGGAACCCCCAACGGGGGTGGCCATTGGTGGGACTGGAAGACCCCACCGGTGGAAAAGGCTGGAAGATTTTGGCCTCTATTAACTGAGGATGAGCAGCAAGCCATCCAAATTTCCACATGGTTGGCTGGTGAAATTATAGTCGATGCTTCGACATATACACTTCCTTTAATGCTGTCAAATCAACCACACATCATGAAAGTCTTTTTATGTAACAAAATATTTCAGTTTTACCAAGGATTGATATCCTGTGCGAAACTTTTTCAAAAGAACATTGATGCATTGAGAAGATTAGAGAAGAGTGACAAGGGCTTCACAGTGTCACAGGGAAATAGGTAAATCTAAAATGAATTTTATTAGAAGAAAGAAGATTGAATGGTGACAATGGGCGCAATTCACCCAAAAATGACTAAATGTCATTTTGGGCAGGTTTGGTGGGATGATACCCATTGGTTTTTTGGGCGAGATCCAGACCAGTATTCATCTACACCAGTTATTTTTGGGGGGGCTTTTCACCCTTTCGCTAGTGCAGACTCAATGTGCCAAATGGCCTCCTTCTGCACTGTATGTTCTATGTTGCTATACTTCTAATATGCCTGAATCTTTGTAACAAAGAGATACTTTATCCAAAGCCTTCTGAAAAACAAATCACAAAAAAGTTCAGGCAGTCAAAAAGCACTGGCAGCTTTTAGTCAATATGGTTGTTGATTTGTCAATCTCCAAAATAGAGTTTGATGAATTCCTGATTAAATATTGGAATGAATACAGGTTGTGTGGAATCCAAGATGAAAATATATGCCATGTAAAGTAGTGGGTTCAAGTGTGGTGTACAGACAGTAAGATTGAGTAAAATGGGTTTTCTCGATGGATAGATATTCTGGAATTTCACTTTGGATGGACTGTCTTTTCGTGTTCCACGTTGTTGGAGGTAAAAAGTCAGAGATTAAGATAAAGTAATGCTAATGACTAAAATTTATTTTGAATCATTCCTAGAGTTTTTCATTGATGGCCTTGGCAGTTTGCTTGTGGGATCGTGCAATGACGTCCACATAGTTCACCAGAAGAAAGAAAAACAAACACAGGAATCACTGAAGGCAGTTGAAAAGAGATATGCAACTTTTAGACATGCAAATAAGGGCCAATTCAAATCCCGTCTTGCAATGGTTCATTTCAAAAATTGGCTTAAATGTTACACGCAGTACAAACACTGAACAGCTGGATTGCCTTTGCATTCAATCAACTGCTGAAGTTGTTTCTCCTTTGTGCACAAATTAAGTTGCTTGAAGCACTCATTTTTATTTGAAAACAAGATTGTGCCCATGGAGTTGGAGCACACAATCAAGCTTAGCTGCTCATGGTAATAAGGTTCTCACATAAGGTATTAACACTGCTTCTTCACCTGTTGATCACGATTCACTCGGCTAACCACAGGTAGAAACTACACTTTTGCTTCAGCTACAAAAGATTTAATGTTATAGGATAATTCTGAAGTTGCAAGTTCAATCTAATCAAAATTAGCTCTGGATACATGTATGCAATATTAAGCTTCAATTTAATTAAAGAAAGTCCGGAATAAGAAAATGTAATTCAGCCTGTTAGTTTATCTTTCTAAATGCGCATTTATATTACAAATGTGCTATCATTGCAAAGTGACTATTACTTAGCACCAACATTAATCTTGTGCAGCATTAATTGTATGTTGAGGCCCAACCTGACACCAAAGCAAAGTGGAGAGTCCCCTTCCTAGGAACATGAATGCTAAAGTCATTGTTCATAATTCAATAAAGGATGAACGGTAGCCAGTCTTTTCCTTAACACAGATGTATTCACAAGGCCCCAGGGCAAGGGCCAAAACATGGGCTTCTCCCCTTTCCACCGGTGTAAATCAGTTCTTATATATGCAAGAATAATTCCCTAATCTTTCCCCAATTAGTAACAGCTCCCAAAACAAAAGCATGCACTTCATTGTAACAGCATTCCAACGTTAACAATGGGAACCTGTGGAATTCCTCCAGAGAATCTCACACGTTCAGTCTGGTGTTAGTCTAGACCGATTCCAAATTAAGGCTGCATATTTGCTATTGTTGCAGTACTGGTACCAAGAGAAACCGATATACACTGTCATACAATTGTAAATAACCCCTAATTTACCACCATTGTATGTAATTGTCTTTTTAATAACCTTGATTTTTTGGGGCTTTGTTGCTTGGTTGACTATTTTAATAATTTATCATGCTTTCAATAAAAGGATGTTTTGGGATATCTATTTTATTATGCTAATTATTTATATATTTTAAGATCCAATCTAACTACTGTCTTACTAATTTGTTTATTTCAGTTCTTTAGAGCATAGCGTAGCCATTTTAAACTTGGGATTGGTTTTGTTGCTGTTTTCTGTCACTTAAGTGTTTATAATTTGTTCAAAATCTGGCTGCATGTATTGCCCATTCTAGAGATGGAAGTCATTCAAGTGAATTTGTTGTGGCATGATGACCAAAACAGAGCAGTGTTCTAACAAATGTCAGCATAGCCTCTACAAAAATCAGTGAGAATAAATTTTCAGAGACTCCGCTTTCAATGCAAACACATACTAACAAGTATCAGGCAGAAAATCAGATCAGGGAGATCTGCACTTCCAACATGCAACCCTCTCAATTACCTAGTTGCAATTAATAACTTGAAAATCAGACGATGTAAATTGAGCTTTCCTTTGTCCAATATGCACTCACATCGAATCCGCCTCTGTACTAGGAGTCTTCAAATCTTTAATCCCAATATGTAATTGATTTTTCATAAAATCCATTCATTGAAAAGAATATGTTCATTATGAAAAATGAAATGACTATAATAAAAGCAAAATACTGCGGATGCTGGAACCTGAAACAAAAAAGAGAATGCTGGAAAACCCAGGTCTCGCAGCATCTGTAGGGAGTAAAAACAGTTAACGTTTCAAGTCCATGGGACTCATCAGAATTAAAGAGAGGGAAAGATATGGTGGTTTATATACTGTATGGGGTGGAGCTAGCAAAGATGTAGCAACCCTTAAAAACTAGTGATAGCCGGCCAAGAGGTGGGTAACATTTGCATAGGAACAAAAATGTTTAGGATATATAATCTGAAGTTGTTAAACTAAATGTTGAGTCCAGATGGCTGTAACGTGCCTAGTCGGAAAATACGCGTGTTGTTGCTACGGTGTGCATTGGGCTTCACTGGAATATTGCAGGAGGCCAAGGATGGATATGTGGGCTTGACAGCAAGATGCAGAGTTGAAATGGCAAGTGACAAGAAGGTTGAGATCATGCTTGCAGACTGAGCGAAGGAGTTCCACAAAACCAGTCTTCATTGTCCCCAAAGTAGAGGAGACTACTGGTCTACTGTATTCACTGTTCCTAATGTGGAAAGGCTTGCCATAATCTTCCAATCTCCCCTAGGTACAGAGACGCCAGAAAATTGGATTGTGGTAAATGTGATATTCTAATTCAAGGGTGTAAAGACAGTCCTTACAACTACAGGGCAGTTGGTTTATCAAGAGTGCCTTAGGTTTTAGAATCAAGAATCAGGAGGGGGCGGGGGCAGGCAGAGAGGTTGGAGTTAGTTAAGGAGGGCCAGCTCAGATTTGTCAAGGCAGATTATGTCTGACAAATCCAAATTTAATTTTTTGATAGAGATTGATGAATGGAATTTGGTGGATGTTGTCTATACAGATGTTAATGAAGCGTTTGACACATAAAAGGCTCATTAACAAAATTGAGGCACAATGAATAGGGCAGTCAGTGCCCAATTGGGTAAAAGTGTCTGAAGGACAGAAAACAGCAAACCATAGTAGTTGGCTATTTTTCACCACAGGATAGTAGATGGTGGTTTTCCCCAAATGCAAGTGTTTTTTTTTTTTGCTATACATACATAACTTGGATCTTGGAATTGAGAAATTGGTGATATCAAATTTGAAAGTAGCAAAGAGTGAGGATTATATGAATTGCCTCTGACAGGCTAGCAGAATGGGCAGGCATGTGGAATTTAATAGAGAAGAGCGAGCTGATGCATTTTGGCAGTAGGGAGAGGCAATACAGACATAATGGCACAGCTCTGGGAACAGAGACCCGGGGCTGCATGTGCATCAATCACTGAAGGTTGCAGGGCATATTGAGTGGTTAGCAAACCATATGGGGTCTTGGACTTCATAAGAGGGGAAATGAGTACAAAATCAGGGAAGCTAGCCATAACTTTTATAAACCGCTGGTTAGACTATAACTAGATATTTCATCCAGTTATGACCATATTTCAGGATGAATGTGAGGGGCCCTTGATAGGGTGCAGAGAAGGAACGGAAGACTCCAGTTACAACGTTAGGGTGGAAAAGCTGGAGTTGATTGCCTAGGAACAAAGGTTATTTGACAGAAATGCAGAATATGACAGGTTTAGATAAGGATGACAAAAGAAAATGTGTTCCTGTTAGCTGATAGCACAAGGACATGGGGACACAAGTTTAAAGTTTTGGGCAAGAGATGCAGGAAGTATTTATTTTACACAGTGAATGATAATGACCTAAAACTTGCTGATCATGAGTTCAGTGGAAGCAGAAACAACCAATGATTTCAGAAATAAATTGGATGGACACTAAAGCAAACAAACAAACATGGATGGCTTCAGTGATTGAGTGGAACTGTTTGGACTGCTCTACGGCGAGATGGCATAGACATGATTAGCCTAATGGTCTCCTTCTGTGTTATACCTGACTCTGACTCGAAGTATCATTAGCATCATGCAATCCCATAACATGGTGAGAATAAAAGTCTGTCATTGCCAAACTAAAAAATTTTTTTTTTTAGAATTAACAGTTGAGCAATTTAAAACAAACCAATTTTGTAGAACTCCAATACAAAGTCAAACTATAAATATACACATACGTATAAAAGTTCAGAACATCTGCCGCCACATTTCAAATGGCACTTTTGCAAGTGTTAAAAGGATGAGAGAATGCAAGATCGAGAGGTTAATGTTTTATTCTGACGTGGTGCTGGAAATATACAACTTCCTTCTGATCTGTAAACTGAACTTACCAACCAGCACTTAAATATTGTGCCCTTAAAGGCAAAGGCCATCTCCAAACATACCTGCATCTCAACAGAATTGTGCATTGCCAGCTTTTCATTACCAAACAGCTTAGCAGGAGCAATACCACAGGCTTGTACTAGTATACATTCATTGTAAAACTAATTTCATTTTCTAAATGTACATATGATGGGACCTGGAATATTACAACCTTTACAATGTTGTTCTGAGGATGGAAACTAAAACTGCAGAATTCCAGTAAACACATGATTACAGATTTTCATTAAATTCCATTTGTCTCTCACACACTACAGATCAAAAAATGTTAATTAAGTTTGTTCCAATGTTTTCCCCAATCACACTTGCGTTGTTTTCAGGTACGAGAAACAGTGAATTACAATCCTCAAGGACAGTTAAAATTTTAAAATAATGGAGTGATTAAAGCTGTGATTTTCTTTAATTATTGTCCGCCTGTATCCAAGCTATCTCCTAACCCTCTGAAATGAATCGTCCTCCCTCCTCTGACACCCACAATAACTGCCAAACTAGATAACAAACACAAAATCACCAAGTTTATGGAGTAGTTTATTGCCCAGTTCATGGCGACACCACTGTTTAACAGGTGATTACCCACATTGCAATGTTTTTGAGAACATGAAGAATTAACGATAGTGACATTCTTAATCTAAATTTGTGAAATACGGAGAAAGAGGAAAGTCACGCATCACCTGTGTCAGCCCAATAGCTTTTCCCTTCATTGTTATGCATCAATATAAAATGCTCAATATCAGCCAAATATCTGCTTGTATGCAAAATCTGCACGATGGCGCAGTGAGTAGCACTGCAGCCTCATGGCGCCGAGGTCCCAGGTTCGATCTCGGCTCTGGGTCACTGTCCGTGTGAAGTTTGCACATTCTCCCCATGTTTGCGTGGGTTTCGCCCCCACAACCCAAAAGATGTGCAGGGTAGGTGGGTTGTCCACGCTAAATTGCCCCTTAATTGGAAAAATGAATTGGGTACTCTAAATTTATAAAAAAATAAAAATCCCAAATCTATTTTCTTCATAATGATGTTCAAAGCCTATCTTTGATATCTCTGCCTATAAATTTTTTATTGATGAAAAAGTACAAATCCAGAAAAACCCTTTGCCACATCAGAAGAAAAGCAAAGGAATCCATACAAAGCAGAAAATCTACAGTAGAATAAAGGTAGACGGCAAATCATGAAAGAACATTTACAGTGCCCAAAAAGTAACTCCACAAAGACAATATTCACTGTTGATGAATCCCTGAATGCAGTACCACCAGCACATGTCCATGTATTAAGAGATTCCATTACCATCTTGTGTTTTTAGTCTGGCAAGTGAACTTGAAAGTCCAATTAAAATCAAACTTGTTACATCAGTAAAATAAGCAAGTCAATGTTCTCTGATGTTTCTCTCCATTAAAGGAAACATGTCCACTAGATATTTCTTCCCAGATCATGTAAATAGAAGAATATCATCAGTTTAGTTCTGTAGAAGGTTGGCGTAATAATGAGCTTCATCATCAGGATCGCCCTCACTATATTTTCACCAAATACAGGTGTTTATTTTGAACCTTGATTTAATGGTTATACTATTTATGATAAATCCACTCCTGTTCAGATTTACTCAATACATTTCAAAGAAACGCACAACTTCATTGTACATTTTAGAACAAAGGCTTTCAGTAATATTCCAGAAGTCAATTCACTATTTTATACAAAATTAAAATATAACCATATCAATGCCACGTCCTTGACATTTTAGTCAGATTTCTCATAACATTTTTCTGTCATCTTAGGAACAAACGATTCTAGAAAATGAAAGAATTCTAGGAATAAAGCAGTTTGTTGAATGGGGGTGACTCTGATCATAGTCCTTGTGTCTTCATTACCTCCAACCAGAAAGGCACAGAGTGTAAACATTATTAACGGGCTAGATTTATCTCCATTCTCCTCCTGCTTCAATATAGCTTCAGTAACCTTTTCTTCAATTTCCAAGGAACTGATAACTACGCTAGTGCTTGTATCAGATTCCCGTGTTCTATAATGGAGCTGACGCCTCATTTTTCTCCGCCCAATCCATACTCTGTTCCAAACAGCACAGTGCCATGTCACTTCTCCCTGGTACTGGAGAGATTCAGCCCTTGCTTTTTTGGTGCTTGACGTTTCGGGTATCTCTTCCACAGGAAATGGTCTCTTCAATCCAAAGTGGTCTTCTTCTTTGTTCCCAGTTCCACCAAAGCTACTGATCTTTACATCATTGGTTTGTACATTATTTCCCTCAGTACATGAACAACTACATTCAAGGACAGTCTCCATCACATAGAGGACAGCATGACACACCTTGTTAAACCAGATTTCGCGGAAATCTGGAGATCCATGCAGTTTTCCCCTCGTTTGCTCTGAAAGGCTTGACAATTTGAAAGGAATAGTCAACATATTCACACCATGGCTCAATTCTTTTCCTGGACTATAATCCACTGCTGGAGAATGTGCAGGGGAACATTCAGTACTACTTAGAGGTTGAAACAATCGGACTATGCCCCAGATCTTCCCTTTATTTGATTTTCTTTGATACTGTAGGCTGCGACAGTACTTAAAGGCTTCATCCAATTGTCGTTTAAACTTTTGTCCTGTCCTTTCATTAATGTTTCCAGAAACATTATGACTCAGCTCAAATGGATCCTGGATGTTAATTGGTCCAAGTCGCAGAGTTTTGTCTGATTCTGGACCAATAAAATCAGTTACAAGATGAACTTTACCTTTTCTCAGTGAAATGACAGTTCCAGCAAAGTCGAATTGTGAATAAAATTTGTAGAATTCTGTAAAAAGCCCACCTGTCATATATAAAAAAAAGTTAAGATTTCCAGGAACTGATTTACAAATTTTTTCCATTTCATGCATTCACTATCAACAATGAGTACAAGTCTCCTGAAGCAGTTATGCAGAGTGAAATTACCTCTAATCTTTTCCAATTTCAGATTATGGTTACTGAGTCAAATTGGCAATTAGTGCAGTCAGCTGTTTTATACTGGAGCTGGGTGAAGATTGCCTGAACACATTTCATGCAGGGTCCTGACAGCCAACAGAATTTCATCTCGCCAGTCCAGATTGCAGTCAAATACAGATAGAGTATTTAATTCACTGCATCACCCAGGCCTGATAATTCTAAAGTTTTGAAAACTAAGCAACACTTGCATTATGCATGCACATAATTACTATTGTCTTCAGTTAAAAATAAAGATCAGGAACTAAATACTTACATAATCCCTCAGAATTTGCACTGGGTTCAACTTTAGAACAATCACTTGGAAAAGTACAGTCCCAGCCATCAATCACACAATGGTCATCCTCATCTCAATAAAAAGACACGGAAATTAATTTCCACTTCAGTACAAGGTTGGACATAATAAATACAAATATGAAAAATACGACTAACGTTAAAACTTGCATTACCTACAAGGCAAGATAAGTTGTAAGGTATAATATATATTTCTCCAAGATAAGTTATCCACTGACACTATGGGTATCTTCAGGGACATGCCTGTCAAAATAAAAGTGCTCTAGTTTTATTTATTTCTATTGAGCTTGGACAATCACTTTGATTTTATCATCTACAAACGTCTGATGGAGAGCTACACAATTCATCAAGGCAGTCATAAGATTTTTTTTGAATGTGTTTCAAGCTGTTGTGCTTTCCTAGTCTTGTCAAAATGGTCTACATACTTCATGGAGTAGGAAGTGTGCATCCTCCTCTGCAGACAACACTGTCTTTTACTCACTGATCATCTTCCCTTTCAAACAATTCCCAAGTCATGCACCTTCTATGGCTAAAAGGGCAGCTATGACTGTCAGTCAGCTCTCAGTTCATTGCGAATGTCATTCTTAGCTTAATGCCAGAGTGTCCAAGACAGCAATCCAGTGGAGTTTGCATAAATGCTTCCAGTCAGTATTGTCATGATATGCAGACATGCACATAATGAGATACAGACAGGCAGCTAATGAACACAGAGAACAGGACATAACCAATCAGCAGGCAGAACACTTGGGGGTGGTTTCCCACTAGAAAAGGCACGAGGCACTCACACTCCGCCTCTTTCCACTGGGGACATCTACTGAGTGAGTCAGGTATATATATCACATAACACTTACAGCACGTGGCTATGAGCTAGTCTGGTTCAGTCAGACAGAGGGATCACACTTAGGTTAGCAGAGAGTCAAACTCACAGAAAACTGAGCTAACTGTGTGACAGGTTCAATAAATCAAATTGAACTAACTTCAAGGTCTGGAGTATATTTCAGTTATAGCTGCATCCAGTTGCAGCCCGTGTTATCTCAGTGTGCTTAACACGACAAGCACCTTTTTCCCCCCATGCAACAAAACAGCATACAGTAGCTCTGGAAAGTGGAAATATCAAACTTGTGCCTTTCCACCTCACATCACTAAAAGGTGACACCTTACATTTTAAGAACCGGAAGGTTCTTAATGTGAACAAAGTCTGAGTTCTGATAAAAGGTCATCGCCCTGATACGCTAGCTCTGTCAACAGACTTTGTCTGATCCGCTGAGAGCTTCCAGCATTTTTTGTTTCTCATTCATCCAGCAATTGTGGTATTTTGCTTTTATCTTTTGTACTTTGTGTTTTTAGCTTTTTACATGTTAAAAGGTTTGGAATGTCAAGTGTTGGGGAATGCAAACTGTTGTCTTTGGTTTGCACTTCCTGATAGCAACAAGCACCATCAAGGTCAGCTAAAGCTCTCCCTATGGTGCTCCACCAATGTCTTATTCCAATTTCAGAGAACACCCCAGTGTGACATTTCTATTTCCATTGTAACCATTCTAAATAAGATTGCATAATTCAAAACTGTTTAGTATGACATTTTATCCTGGATTGATATTGCTCACCCTTATTTCATCTAGGGCTCTTACAGTCTAGGTTGAAATCAAATCTATCCCAGATCTGAAAAGGACAGTGCCAAACACAAATTTGAAGTCCTTGTAGTAGTACTAAATCTCTACCAGAAAATGGCACTTTTGCATTTAATAAAAATAACTATGGGAGCAATCGTGTGGCTGCCCTCGACGCCTAGAGGATGGGAGGTGCTGATATCAAATCTCGGGAGAATCGGGAAACGCGATTCTCGCTGGCATATCCCAATTTTTCCTGCCTCTCACCGGCAGTGTCACGGGATTCATGCCCACAAAGAGTGTGAACTTCATTTGAATAAATTTCACCAATTAAATATTAACCGCATTACCCCAATCAGAGATCTCCAAACCTTGCCGACGTGGTTCACAATATGTTGGCCAGGCGTGAAGCTGTCGATGGGATCCCTCCAGGGGAGTAGAGGAACATGCCCAGGCAGTGCAGTTCGAAACTGTGCCATGGCATGCCATTGAGGGTTGGGGGAGAAGAGAAAAAAAAGAGAGAAAGAAAGAGAGAAAGGAGAGAGAGAGAGAAAGAAAGAGAGACAAAGAAACAAAGGAAAGCCCCCGAGACCTCAGAGGTGTGTGCTGCAAAGTAATGAGAGCAGTACAAGATCCTTGGATCCAGTGCTGGTCAGGGCACCCATGAAAGATGGTGCCCCGATCTGTGTGGAGTGAGTTCCCAGCTCTAAGGGCCTTCGCCTGCCAGGGTGATGGCGTAAACCACACCCACTCACTTTTTTTTGGTAAAGTGGCTCAAGATTCAGTGAGAAAACTGGTCTGTGGGACTGGAGCGTTCCATACCAGTTTTCTGTGAGTTCCCCCCGATAACTCAGCAAAACTATCAAAGTGCAAGTGTGAAAAATTTGAAGAGGCTCTACTGATTTCTTGGAAGCACTGAAGAAAACAAAGAACATGTCTGCCCTCTAGAATTCTACTCAACAATAGTTAAGAAATCTTGAAATTTTCTGGTTAAATTCCATTTGAAGTCTTTTGGTGATCTGTTGCAAAGATTACAATGTGTCTTTTAACAGTATTTTAGTGGAAAAATGTTAAAGCAATATCTCCTTTTTTATAAACATACCTGCAATCTCTTTTAAACGATTCACAGTTGGGAGTACTGGAGGTGTCCTGTTCTGAAGGAAGAACACAACCAAGAGAGTCACTGCATAATTATTCATCAATGGCCCCCCTCCAAAAGGATTTCCTGAGACAAAAGTGAAAAATAAATCATATAAAAATAAATCATGGGTGAGCATAAACATTAAGTGTCAGATGGATAAAACAAAGACAAAAATATTGGAAACACTCAGTAAGTCACAGAGAGAGATGGAGAGAGAGGGCGAGACAGAAATAGAGTTAACGTTTCAGGTCAGTGACTCTTCACAGGTCAGCAACCTGAAATGTTTTTTTGTTCATAGAGGCTGCTTGATCTCCTGCAGGTTTCCAATATTTTCTGCATCGGTTTCAAAATCTATCATATTTTGCCTTGAAGTGCTCAGCCCGTCCTTATCTACATGCATGCAGATTTTCCGGTGTATAGGCTGAGATTGGGATTAAGAGCAAGAATATTTTGCATCACCATGCACCATATTTTACTTATCCCAAACTTTCAAATATCCGCAGGCTCCAACTGTAGAACTACTTTTTAAGGCAGGGGTTACAGAGTTACTATACCTTACTCTAACTAGTTTGGCCATTCCTTCCTCATTGGATCAGTCATATAAAAGGAACTTACGGATCTTAGTTTCTAGTTCTGATGAAAGCTTCATTTCTCTTTGTAAGTATTAACAGGTCTGGGAATAGTGTAGATGGGCTTTAGAGTGGTTTCACAGGTCGGCGCAACATCGAGGACCGAAGGGCCTGTACTGCGCTGTAATGTTCTATGTTCTATGGTGCGCACTTCCAGCTATGTCTATTGTGCGCATTGTTGGGTGAAACTTTATGCCTTTCAAGGTGAGGAATATTACTGCTGGGAAACTGATGTGTTGAGTAAACAAAGATCACACAGACAGTAATCTACCTCTGCTTTAGTAAAATAAAGGGTTTCTCTTCTGAACTTGTAGTTCAGGCGCCATATTAGAACAACCTGGACTCTCCCCCTTTCTGTTCTTACTTACAGTAATGATCCTTTTTGCTCAGGCTGGCAATTCAGAGGAAAAGTTACATAACATTATAAGTAATCTTTTCGCATGAATCCTGAAGTGGGTCAGCACTTTGCAAACTCCTTTCAGATAAGACATGCTCTGCCATTTATGGTTGAATTCAAACCCAGGTTATAAAAGGTGGCAGGATAACGTACAAGCATATTACACCCTTCAGGCCTCCTGTAAAATGATTTGCCGTTTCCAATTTTTCCCTGAAAATGCACCTCTAATAATGGGTACAGTAAATAAGAGTGAAATGAAGTGAGCAGCAACATTTGCAATTATGAAGAAAGTCAAGCCAGTCAATTGACAGCTTTTTAGTGTGCATTATGCTAACTTTATGGAACTTTATCTTGGTCCTGGTATTTTACAAACAAGTGTGCGTAACAGTGATACATTCAAGTTCATAAAGTGGTACAACCTGGTCCATTGTGCCATACAGTTGTTTGGTAGTCATCCAATTAATTCCACTGCCCTGCTCTTTCCTCAAAGTACCGCAAGCTTTTCTCTCTTCAAGTATTTATTCAACAAATGTTCCTGCTGAATCTGGTTTCGCCATCCTTTCATGCAGTGCATTCCAGCTCATGAAAAGGTTTGCTGTGCAAGAAGCTGTTTATTCATGCCACCTCTGGGTCTTTTGTCAAGTATCTTAAATTGGTGTCCTCTGCATATTAACCTTATTGCCACTGGAAATGGTTTCGGCTTATTTACTCCATCAAAACATTCCATGATTTTGAACCCCCATCAAATGTACTTTGAAACGCCCCTGCTCTACGGAAAACAATTCCAGTTTCTCCAATCTCTTTATTCTAGTAAATCTCTTCTACACCCTCTCCAAAGTATAAATTGTATATCAATTGTTTTCAATTTTGTGCAGGAGGAGAGCATTAATTGGGGTTTCACTTGAGCACATATAAAGAGACACTTACTGAAACTGTGGGTGGTGTGGTTGAGCTAAGGAGGTGTACCTGGCAATGTTTCACTCCGTAAATAAATGCAGACTAAATAGAGATTGGCTCCACATCATCCTTCGCCAACTGGCTTTCTGGAATCGAACACCAAGGGCTTGACATTCTTCCTAAAATGTGATGCTCAGAACTGGACATATTGATCCAGCTGGTCAATGCTTTATGAAGATTTAGCACAACTTCCTTGCCTTTTTAACTCTATTCCAATATTAAAAAAGCCAAGGATTTTTTTTAACAACCGTCTCAACTTGTCCTCCAACCCTCATTGTGGCCAGATTTTTTTTTGTTCTCTTTATAATTGCACCATTTAGTTCATATTACCTTTATTCATTCTTGCTACCAAAATGAATCATTTTACATTTCTGTGTTGAATTTCATCTGCTCATTTTACCGATCGGTTTCTATTTTCTTCATTGTTTGAGATTTCCAGATTTCATATTATCTGCAGACTTTGAAATGATGTCCTATATACCACAACCTGGTTATTAACATATCAAATAGAGCAGTGACCCCCAACAGTTACATTTGTGTAAAACAATCTCTATATGCTTCCCCCACACCTGAAGATCACTTGTTCACCATTCTGCTTTCTGTTCTTTCATCAATTTTGCACCCAAGCCCCAAGTCCTTAACTTTGTTCACACGTTTTTAAACTATATATCTTTGAGCTAAGTGAAATTGAAGGTGGCAGCACCACCTTCCCATGGGCAAAAAAAATTGGCCTAGCCAATAATGCCTATATCCTGTGAAAAAAAGAATTGCAAGGCTAAAACAAAAACAAGGAGGCCTTTGATGTTTACATTTTGGGGAAGAATGGCCCACCACATTTTAACATTGTTAGATATATTGTGGATAGTAAATTTAGATGGTTTTCCTGCTCCAGTTTGGCGATTACTCCACATGGACAGTCCATAAGGCTACTGCAGCTGAGAGAGCTTTTCTTACCAGCTAGTTGCTTTTGTTTTGCCCAGTAGCGAACAGCATAAACCAGAGGCCTCACTCTTTGATCCACTGATGCACACAACTGAAGAAACATTGTGTTACGTACAGCCAACCTTTAAAAACAGATCATCCTATTATTCATGTAACTTCAAGCAAGTCATCAAAAACATGTTTTAACTTGTTTGATATAGAAAATGCATAAAAAACTAACCATATAGATAGCTAAAATTGTCACAAATTGTACTGAAGATCACTGAATAAGAGGTTCAACAAAGTGACATATATGAGCATGTGAGCAAGATTGAATCATGTTACATTTAACTTGCATATTCTGATCTGTATGTTTTGGGGGAAAAAAGACAGGACAGGTAAAGAGAAATATTCAGGGGCACAGAGACCAAATGTACAAATCTGCTGTCCATTAATTAAGAAAACATCCAAGAAGCTTCAGAGAACACCATGCCATAGAAGGAAATATTAAGGAAAGCAGCTAAAAGCTGGATTTTCCCCTCGGTGGAAGGAAACAGATGACAGGACCATTTCCAGGTCTGATCCGACCTCAGGGGAAACATCACTCATTGGGATTTTCACAGGGCAGAGGCAGGTTCTGGGAGACAGAGTGGACTCTTGAAGGTAGAGGGTCAATCAGAGGCTTCTGGTGAAAGGAACAGCTCTAGTGGAAGGCAAGTAAGAAAGAACACTCTTTAAGATGGAGACCCCTGCTGCAATTTTTTTTTTAAATAATAAAAAATATATTAAGCAGCCATGACATCACTGTTTGGGGAGGGTGGGGTTTAGAAGAAGGGTTTGTGGCGGGGATGAAAGATAATGCTCGCAGAAATGTTGGCAGAAACTGCAGTTGTCACAAGATTGTTTTTAGAACACAGAGGCAGTGAAGAAGAGAGGTAGAATTGGATGTGGGCAGCATACATTACAAAGCTGAGCTCGAGTACGTGGAAGTTGCAAATGGACAGCATGTAGACGAAGAAAAGGAGAAAACCTTAGACCATAGAGATATTGCTGAAGGGGTGGCAAGAGAAGCCATTGCTCGGTCTACGACTGGATAGGTAAGAATAGAAGCAAACAAGGGCAATTCCACAAAGAAAAACAAGAACAAGAGCAGCAGCAATTGAAAATGGTGTAGTGCATGCAACGTCAAAGCATACAGAGGGGTCAGGAGAGATAATGCACCTTGGTTAGAGTCACAGAGACATGGACAAATGATGGTTACTGATTTGGGTGGCAACAACTTATTAAAGAGATGTTGGAAAGGGATGTTGGAGGAGGGTCAATAGCTTGTAAGTAAAGCTGGTGGGTGTTTTTTGAAGATAGAAACCAAGGAGACAGAACCATTTACAATATTAACTGGACTGAAGATGAGGAATAGAGGTCAGCACTCTCTTGGTAATGGACTGTAGGGGGCAGGAGGCGGTGCTCATAATCAAGACAAACTCAGAGGGAGATGGGACAAAATCTGGAGGGGGACATCGGCTCAGGATCAGGCCACTGGGGAAGCAGCAAAGTCATTGAAAGAATGGTCTCAACCTTAGTTAAATCAAGTCCTTGAGCATCTCACCACACCTGTTGAAGACAAAGTTGGAGGATCTGAGAAAAAAAGCTTTGCTGAGATTGTTAGCATTGAAAGTTACCTTTGCTCTCCAGGGTCACCCAGATATATACAATTTATAAATATCAACCTTTTAGTTTGTTGGTTACACCGGGAATTTTCAAAGTGTGATCGTGGCCATCAGGTGGGTGTCAGAAGGATCGCTGCAGTGTTCCCGGAAGAACCCGGTGATATTCTTGAATATTAAACCTCAACAATTCGCAGTACATCCAGCCGAGCGGTTCTAAAACAGCTGCATCACAGTCATCTACCCGGAATGGTGAACAGCGATGCCCACATACTAGAGAGAAAGTAACCCCTTTTTGAGAATGGCATGAATCAGTTGTGGAGCCTTGTTACAAAGATCTGTGATTTGTATCAATTCAGGTTCTGTTTCCACTTACATCGCCGAGAAATAGTGCCGTCTCTTTGGTTTGAGAAGCGTAGGATGAAGATTATTTTCTCATTACAGATGTACGACTAGGCACTTGGAGGCAACAGGTTAATTTCCCTTTTACTGCACTGAAGGCCACTTCTGGTGCCACCAGACCAAAAAAAAGTCTTATAAATCCACACCCTTACTATAAATAAACTATTGTGAATCTGTCCTACCCTGAACATCATAAAGGTAAGAGGTAGAATGACATAATTAAAATGGGAAGGCAGATTTTGAAGCACTCCATGGATGAGTTTTTAAACTGTATTATCAAAAAGGAACAGCCTAATTTTGTCTCTCTGTGTCTAGGTCACTGCTTCTCAATATGTGTGTCAAGCTCCCTACATACCTTTACAACTCTACTTTGATATGCGAGAGCGCTGAAGTAATTGAGACATACATGATGCTGGGGGAAGAAAAACAAAATTGGCGGTCAGACACACAGAAAATTGAAAGAGTCGTTTGGGAACAGGGAAAGAGAGAGGCGAACGAGGAGAGGGGTTGGCTGGACCAGATAGAAACAGAAAGAGAAACAAGAAAAACAAATAAATTCCTGGTGATAAAAGGAAAAAAAAGTCATAGATTAAGAGAAACAAAACTTGCAATGCATGAGAGAAAATTGAAAAAGGAAAATATTGGCACAGGCATGGAGATAAAGCCAATCTGACATGGTAGGAGATGCAGAGTAACTTGTAGGGAGATGAACATGGATAGTGTGGGGGGCGGGATGAGGCAAAAGAGACTGACAGAGCGGCTTGTCTTTCTACTCCAGTTACTCTGCGTCGATGCAGCCAGGGACCGCTTCTTTCCTCCTGTTTCTACCAGCCTGAGGGAGGATGCAAAGATCATGGAGTGAGATTGTGAGGACCAAGCAGGCTCACCTGTCACATTAAAGGTAAGCAAATGTGGCATGGGTCCCAAAGGTCGGCCAGCATGAGACGCGATGGTTGGCCAGTTGGCAAAAGTGGGTGCCGGGAAAACAAAAATTAGGAAACACTGGGTTACATACCTATTATTAATAGAGACGTCCCCTTGCAAGCCCGATTCCTTGTGGATAAATTTAACGACAGGTAGCCTGGCAGTAGTGACAGCTTGAACTTTGTGTACACCTGGAACACACTTCTGCAACACAGTCGCCACAAGTTCAAGCACCTCAGTTGTCGTTGACGTTTCTAGGTTTATGTCAGACAAGATAGAGTCCTCAGACTGAGTATCCTGCTTCGTTTCATTAACCTCCTGCAATTGTATAAAGCATATCATTTGATCTGTGTTACTGTTGTTAATAGTCACCTTTTGTTTCTTATCCTGTCAGCAAACTTCTCAAATTTTAAAAACCATCATGGGTGGGATTTAGGTTGCATTTACCAGAACTTAGCAGAGCTGCAAAAGCAGACAGAGTGAAAATCCAGTGGCAGGACGCCAGAGCAAAGTAGAGTGAATTCTATCCTCTAAAAATCTAGTTTGCAACTAAACTAAGGCCACTCCAAGAGTTCCCACAGAAGAACCAGAGGGTTACAGAAGATAAGGCTATGCAGGTGGTACTTGGAAATTTGTTTTTGCTAAATAACAAGTTACCTTGGAAATATTTGCCTCTTTTCATCATTTAAAGGCTGTTATGGACCTTTTTAGTAAAGTCAAATAGCTAAAACTGAAAAATTATGGTGCTTCATTTCAAGCCATCTTCACTCATCCAGTTCTAATTCAGGAAAATAATACTGGAGTCAGAGATCAAGAACAGTCAATTCCAAATTCCTCCCCCAAAGGAAAAACTACAAACTGACATTGCATCTAAAATGAATTTACGGCAAATGTTTGAGCCTGTTTTCTAACCATCTTTCTGGGAGTTCCTTTAATGCAGGTTGAAATTAAAAATGATCAATATTCTTTAGGGGATTTTCAGCTTTTTAGAAACACTGGGCGAGATTCTCCCAAAGGGAGACAAAATCCCGACGCCGGAGTGAAAACCGGAGTGTTTCACTCCGGCGTCAGAGCCTGCTCCCAGCCCCCTATTCTCCCGCCCCCGGGGGACTAGGAGCGGGGTCGCATATTTTACGCGCTCTGGGCCTTGGCGCCGCGTAAATGATGCGGCCGGCGTCGCATAACTGAAGTCACCCGCGCATGCGCGGTTGCCGTCCTCCCAGAGGCCGCCCCGCAATAAGTTGGCGGATGGATCTTGCGGGGCGACGGAGGAAAGGAGGTCCTCCTTTAGAGAGGTCGGCCCACCGATCGGTGGCCAGATCCCATCAGTGCCCCACCCCCGGTGAAGGACCCCCCCCACCCCCAGCGTTACCGCACAGTTCCCGCCGGCAGCGACCAGGTGTGGAAGGCGGCGGCGGGAACCTGTCGGGTCGGAGCGGCCGCTCGGCCCATCCGGGCAGGAGAATAGCGGGGGTACCGGAGAATCGCCGTTGTGAGTGTCTCAGGCGATTCTCCGGCTGGCGCGGCACAGAACTCGATGGGGCCGTTCTCGCCGGTTGGGGGGGATGCCGTCGGACCGGCGTCGCACGATATAATGGCGCGGCTGGCGATTCTCCCAACCAGCGCAGCCTCAGAAAATCGCGCCCACGATACAGTAAGTAACTACAGACATATATTATAATCTTCTGATATTTTTTAATATTGTGCAGATACTTCTAGATTTCCTAAGGGAAGAAATTAACCCCTTACTTCAGTTTCAGCTGTGCTTCGAGCATTAGCCTGAAAAGTCTTGGTGTGTTCAAGATCCAGATACAAATCCATGTCGCAGCCATGAATGTCGAATGCATTCACCGATGATCCAAAGGGCAAGATTCTACAACCTAAAAACAAAACTGCACTCAGCCACTTGCCATATGGCCCCATGTTTCACCAAGCAGTAAATTAAAATTACAAATTCTTTCAAAAACAAAGAGAAACCATTCTCTCTCTGAAGCAAGGTCCATCAACACATAATTGATATGCGCTGGAATTTTCCACTTTCACCCACAGTGGGAACCATTGCAAGTGGGAAAGGAAAATTCAAAAAGGCAGCCAAAAGTCCATTGACTTTTCGCAGGACCACAAAATCCAAGTCACGGGGGAAGAGCAGAAAATCCTACCCACAACGTCTACCAAGAATAATTACAGGGGGTTACCTACCAACTGACACCTGTGATTTGCAAGCACCTAAAATTAGTGGGATTAAAGTCTTTTCTGTCATTGGTTATAAGAGAAACTAAATTGTGCATGAGCCCATGGAATAATAACTATGCCACAATGTTGGGACTAGAGTGTGGGAAATTAGTGTGCAAGAGCAGGTGCTTGTTTAAGATTGAGGCTATGTCCCAGGGGTAGTTGCCGAAGATCAAACAAGCTTCATGAAGGTCAGGCAGCTCGCGAATAATATAAGACGGCTGTTGAATATAGTGATGAATCCATCAGGAGCTCTGGTACCAGGGATGGTGGCATCCATGGACGTGGAGAAGGCATTTGATCGTGGTGGAGTGGCGGTTAGAGGTTTTGGGAAAGTTTCATGTCGAGATTTGTGGCATGGGAGCAGTTGCTGTATATGGCACCAAGGGCTAGTGTGAGGACGAATAATATGAGTTTGCGAAGCTTTGACTTACACAGGGGTACGAGGCATCTGTCTCCGCTGCTGTTTGCGTTGGCCATGGCTCTTAGGGGGTTGGCGCAGTTGCAGGGCGTTATGAGGGTACAGAGGGAGCATCGGGTGTCGCTCCATGCTGATGACATGTTGCTGTTTTTTCGGATCCACTGGAGTATATGGGAAGGATTATGGGCCTGCTGAGGAGGTTTGGAGGGTTCTCGGGGTACAAACGTAATGTAGGGAAAAGCAAAGTTTTCCCAGTGAATGAGCTGGGACAATGGACTAATTTAGGGAGGGGTGCCATTTCCGGTAACGAGGGATAGGTTTAGGTATTTGGGATTTCAGGTAGCGAGGGGTAATGGACGGGGCTCCATAAGTGGAACTTATCAAAGCTGCTGGAGGAAGCCTGGCGGGACCTCAGGAGGTGGGATACACTGCAGTTGACGCGGAGGGTCCAAATGGTGAAAATGAATATTCTGTCGAGGTTCTTGTTTATTTTTCAGGCTCTCCCGATCTTTATATCAAAGGCTTTTTTTGGAAATTGTACACAATCATTTCGGACTTTGTATGGGCAGGGAAGATGCCGAGGGTCGGGAGGATTCTGCTCCAGGGGCAAAGGTGGCAGGGGGGATTGGCGTTGCCGAATCTGCTTCATTATTATTGGGCGGCAAATGTGGATCAGGTGCGGCGATGGTGGGAAGGAGAAGGGGTAGAGTGGGTTAGGATGGAGGAGGAATCTTGTAAGGGGTTTGAGGGCTACAGTGACAGCAGATTTGCCAATGGCTCAGAGTAGGTGTTCAGGGAGTCCAGTAGTGCAATCCACGGTGAAGATATGAAATCAGTTGATAAGACATTTTAGGGTGGAAGGGATGTCGGTGTTAACTCCGCTGTGCGAGTATCATGGGCTTGAGCCGGGGAGGATAGTGTGTACAGGAGGAGGTGGAGGGAAGTGGAGCTGGTCAAGGTGAGTGATCTGCATTTGGAGGAAGGGTTCTCCAGTCTGGAGAAGCTAAGGGAGAGGATAGAGCTGCCAAGGGGGAGCGAGTTCAGGTATCTGAGCGAAAGGTCTGGAGAGGTTTCCCGGGATACACTCTGCTGGAGACACTGTTGCTTCCGGATGTGGAAGAATTGGGGATATATACAAGTGGCTGGGGGAGCAGGGAGGCAAGCGGGTGAAGATCAAGGAGAAATGGGAAGTGGAGTTGGGAGGGGAGATCAATTGGGGAATACGGAGTGAGGCACTGCATAGGGCAAAGGGGACCTCCTCCTGTGCAAGGATGAGTCTGCTACAGTTTAAGGTGGTGCACATGATTCCGGCGAGAATGAGTGGGGTCTTCCAGGGGATAGAAGACGAGTACGAGGTGTGGGCGGGGGCCAGCAAATCACACGCACATGTTTTGGGGTTGTGAAAAATTGGGAAGATTCAGGGCAGGAGTATTCACGGTCTTAGCCAGGACAGTGGAGGTGGAGGGCCCGGGCCCTTTGGTGGCGATATTTGGGGTTTCAGAGAAGCCGCAGCTCATGGAGAGAAGGAAGGCCAATATTGTGGCCTTCGCCTCAGATTGCACGGCCTGAATTTTGCTGGAGTGGCAGTCAGCTTCGCCACCGGGGTAGCGGCTTGGTTGGTGACCTATACGACTTCCTGCGGTTGGAGTAGATAAAAGTATGAGTTAAGGGGCTCTGCAGAGGGGTTTGAGAAAAGGTGGGGATGTTTGTGACCGTGTTTGAGAAGATGTTCGTCGCCCCCAGGGGGAGGAAGGGGTGACAAAGGGGAGAACGTTTGTACAGCTATACAGTTGATTGCTGGGAAGTATGTTTCCCGGGGCATTTATTTGTTGTAACCTGTTTTGATACATATTTGTAATAAAATACATTTAAAAAAAGATTGAGGTTATGGTTCATTACTAACACAGAGGACCAGTGATTTCCAACCTTTTGTATGTCATGGCACCTCTTTATAGTAGCACAGTGGTCAGCACTATTGCTTCACCGCACCAAGAACCCGGGTTCGATTCCCGGCTTGGGTCATTTGTCTGTGTGGAGTCTGCACGTTCCCCCAGTGTCTGCGTGGGTTCCCTCCAGGTGCTCCGATTTCCTCCCACAAGTCCTGAAAGACGTGCTTGCCAGGTGAATTGGACATACTGAATTTTTCCCTCCGTGTACCCGAACAGGCGCCGGAGTGTGGCGACTAGAGGATTTTCACAGCAACTTCTTGCATTGTTAATGTAAGCCTACTTGTGACACTAATAAAGATTATTACTATTCAAATATTGAGCCACACACCCGATTTTCTACAAAGGAACTTCCTTCTATCAAGATCCTTTGATCTCTAAAACCTCCTAGAATGTCAAAAATCCATCTATTGTTTCCATGAGTTTAAGAAGTTCACAATGAAAGCCCGAACACCAGCTTCACATTAACTAAAATATTTTCATTGAAAATGTACATAATTTAATGTTTCCTATTAAACATTTCAATCATTTTCAGTAATTCTTAAGTCTGCATTTCTCAGTGAAAGTTCATAAATGAAGGAATTACTGTGAGCAGCATCTTACCGACAATGTTAATGCAACACCTGGAACTGCCTCTGTGAGCAGTGTCTCTTGATCCGGGTTGGGGGACTGACGGCAGGGCAATCTGCAGATCTTGTTCCACTGACAGGCATTCCATTTTTTCTTTTTTTTTACATAAGGCAGTGTTGAGAACACCAACTCATACAGGTGATTGTGTGAAATAGTAAGTGTACTGCTACAGCACGATCTGAAATAATGGATTTTCTGGTTTTGCAAGCAACCAAAATGTGTCAAGGCATTTCTGCAAACTTCAGTTTCAGTGTATGATTCATCCTGACCTCTGAAAATTCCTCTTGTTCTTTCCCTACTTGCGAGATTTTCCAGCCAAAGGGCCAGTTTTGATCTGAGGCAGTCAGAATTTCTCGTTTTACTCCTGCAACTTAACATTCAGTTCATTCAGATGGCTAAATAGCTGGCTTAGCACACCAACAATCATCACGTATCATGTGTGGGAATTCATGCAGGGCCAAAAACTCTTCCAGTGTGTTATAGGGCTCATAATAACGAGAGAGGACTTTTCCCTCAGACACTGGTATGTGCATCAGTAAAGCCTCATACTCGGCTCTATCTCTTCACACAAAATAATAAACAGCGCAATTTCAAAGGACGTGACCACTTAATTCACAATTTTCACTGTTTGGTCTAACACTGCAGTTAACTCAGATAGCATCATTTTGGCAACAGGGGCTTCACGGTACAGGATTCCTGGATGTCAGAATTCCGTTCTTACGCCTTACTACAAATTCTTTTGACTTTTTTCCCATCATGGAAGCTGCTCAGTCAGTGCAGATGGTCCAGTTAAGACGGTCTTCCTGCAGATAAACAGTTGTGACAAAAATGACTTCCTCTCTGGTCGTATGACCAGCAATTCTTTGCAAAGGAGGAAAGTTTCTTTGATAGCATCCCCATTACTTACCTGACATTGGCTAAGAGCTGGCAGTGTCCATTAATATCTAGAGTCATCAATCTGCAGGGCAGATTTTACATTAATTTCCAATTTCTGTTCAGTATCAACTGACATTTCATCAACACTTCATTTGATTGAATTATCAGAAAGAGAAACTGTCGAATTCTTTGGCAGCATTGGCTCCCAACATTACTCTCACAATATTTTGCATGCTGGCAGAATTAGGGTTTCGGCAGTGATCTGCAGGTTCTTCGATTTTGCTATGAGCCACCAGGTAAGATGTACCTGAAACCTGTTCACACTCCAGCAAACCTTTGATTTTTTTCCTTTATCAATTGTTCTCTCAGGCACTTTAAGTATTGCATATCCTACTGTTCAGAGTGAACAGTGTTGTGTATTGAAATGGCACTTCAACTTACTTGGTACCAGTGCAGTACTCGAGAGGTTCTCCCTGCAAATTAGGCTTTCCTGGATATGGCAAGAAGCAGAGGCGTCACCAGTCCACAAAAATTCAGACCTACGCTGTAATGTCTGTGGATGAAGCTCACTCCCCCGACCCACCCCACGTCAGAACGGAGTTACCAACCTTTGGTTACTGTCTCGGATCTTTGGGGTTTCTTTTGGAGTCTCTTAAAGACACATAGAATCTTTAGTGCAGGAAGCCATTTGACCCACCGAGTCTGCACTGACCCGCCGAAAGAGCACTCTACCTCAGCCCATTCCCCTGCCCTATCCCGTAACCCTGCGCATTGATCATGGGCAATCCACCTAACCTGCACATCCTTGGACTGTTGGAAGAGCACCCGGAGAAAGCCCACGCAGACACGGGGAGAACATACAAATTCCACACATACCGCCATCCAACGCCGGAATCGAATCCGTGTCCCTGGCATTGTGAGGCAGCAGTGCTAGCCACTGTGTCACCGTGCCCTCTAGGGCTTCTCCCAAGCCAACTTCACTCAAGGTCGGCTCCTTGCAAGCCTTTCACTAATTGTCTTCTTTCCTTCCTGGGCACTTTTTTTTTTTTTTTTAAACTTCTCCCTGTCCCCTCTCCTATTTTTCCGACCTCTCCATCTCCCATGTTTCTCCCAGGGTTTTTGATCCCCTCTTGACTTTTAGGTTTTTGTGCAGAAGGCTTTAGTCTTCAGCTCAGTGGTTGGCATCCCCAGGTCTGGAGGAATCTCGGGCCTCCTGCACAGGCACTGACCAGGAATGGGCCTGACCAAGGTAAAAAATTCAAACCACGCTTTGTGGCTCCTTCCCAGCCACATGCGTGAGGGAATTTCAAAGTTCATCGGGACTTGTAGAGCATGCTGACCATAGAGCTGAAGACAAAAGCTTGTTTTAGTTTATTGACATGAATTTTGGATCTTATTTCGCGACACACTTGGGAATCCTTCATGGCCAGCATTGTGCTGCGGCACTGAGCTCACAGCCGTGGAAGAAACTTTGGGCATTAGCCGGCTGTGTGTTGAGTGTTTGACACTGATACCAGGTGTCCTAAATGGGAAACAGGTTTCATTTCTCAGCACTAATATTTAAAATGATGAGCACAAAAAAAAGTAGAAAATCTGAGTGGAATTTTACTACAATTCTTAGTTTAAATGAAAGTTAGTCCAAAGTCCTTAATGATTTTGTCTACAGGAAAAATTATATTGCAACAATATATTTTTACTTTGGAGAGAGATTGTTTTTTTGTTCATCTTAACATACATTTTGAACAGTAGGGCGGGCCCCACCTTTAGCACAAATGTGAGGTTATCCACTTTGGTAGGAATAACAGCAAAAGGGATTATTATTTAAATGATAAAATATTAAAATATGCTGCTGTGCAGAGAGACCTGGGTGTGCTGGTGCATGAGTCGCAAAAAGTTGGTTTACAGGTGCAACAGGTGATTAAGAAGGCAAATGGAATTTTGTCCTTCATTGCTAGAGGGATGGAGTTTAAGACTAGGGAGGTTATGCTGCAATTGGAGAAGGTGTTAGTGAGGCCACACCTGGAGTATTGTGTTCAGTTTTGGTCTCCTTACCTGAGAAAGGATGTACTGGCGCTGGAGGGTGTGCAGAGGAGATTCACTAGGTTAATCCCAGAGTTGAGGGGGTTGGATTACGAGGAGAGGTGGAGTAGACTGGGACTGTACTCGTTGGAATTTAGAAGAATGCGGAGGGATCTTATAGAAACATATAAAATTATGAAGGGAATAGATAGGATAGATGCGGGCAGGTTGTTTCCACTGGCGGGTGAAAGCAGAACTAGGGGGCATAGCCTCAAAATAAGGGGAAGTACATTTAGGACTGAGCTTAGGAGGAACCTCTTCACCCAAAGGGTTGTGAATCTATGGAATTCCTTGCCCAGTGAAGCAGTTGAGGCTTCTTCATTAAATGTTTTTAAGATAAAGATCGATAGTCTTTTGAAGAATAAAGGGATTAAGGGTTATGGTGTTCGGGCCGGAAAGTGGAGCTGAGTCCACAAAAGATCAACCATGATCTCATTGAATGGCGGAGCAGACTCGAGGGGCCAGATGGCCTACTGCTCCTAGTTCTTATGTTCTTATGTTAATGTTGGTCCATTTCATATCTACAGTGTAACAGAATTGTTAAAAATCAATTGATAATATATCAAGTATAAATGGTAAAAAGTTTTATAAATTAAGATCACTTACTTGGGAAGAATTCTAAGAAGACCTCCTGTAAAAGTGACACAACCAGTTTCCTAAGTATTTTCTCACTATCTGTAAGTTCAAATAACTGCAACAATTGCTTCATTTGTTCATCCACCTATCACACAATAAAACACTGTTATTGAGTAAGAGGGGGAATCAAAAAATGTACTTGTATATACATAACCAAATGATATGGTCCTTTGTGACAGTTAAACAATAAGTTTTGCACGAACAGTTGAGGAAGAATAGAGTATGCATTGAGGCCTTATCTGCACGACACTCGACATAGCTATACAGGTAAATTCAACTGGATTCATATTTTGTGGGTTGATGCCAGAGACAGGTTGGTCCTTATTGATGTGAGGGTTCTATATTGCCAGTTAACTAAGATTTAAATTAAGAGGGAACTACAATAAAGCATTCAACTTAGTATAATTTCTCTCAATGATCATTAAAAACAAATTATAGGATATCCAAGAATCTCACTATTAACTCATGCATGCCAGTGAAGCTCACACTGCAACTGCTCCATACCACTGAAGACTTCTGACTTATCCCAATCTAGCAAGTAGCTGATATGCTTGGACTCATCCTACATCACAATTCATTTAGAATGACTATCCAATTAAATTGCATTTTCTCCAATATACCGACCAACAGCAAAGATAAAGTTCCAGCTGAGAGACATTAGTTAACTTACCTGTTTGGATCGAGATTGAACTTTCATTAAAATAAATTGTTTACTTAACTTTCAGAAAATATACCGTCCCCTCTAAATTTACAAGTCACATTCCCACGAGTCATTGCCAAATTCACTGACCAAAGGGAAGGAATGCTGCCCTTTTGTGGCAATACTACAATGCCAAATTCTTCACATAATAGCTGGCAATGAACAGCAACAAAATAAAGCATTTTCTTGAACAACTTGGTGATGGGATTTAAGACAAAAATGTTTTGTTGCAGAAACCATGGGCAAACTGGTCAGTTCAGATGTATGATGCGGTTTCCCATTACAAAGCAACATGTTTTGAAAGTAAGTGAATCTGGGAGCAAGGTGTTCACAGCTCAGAGATACTAATCACCCATCATTCCTTTAACAATTACATATTTCACTCTCCAATAAATCCATACTCTAAAAATACCATATAGCATATCTTCTGACCACAAGGGGCAGCACGGTAGCACAAGTGATTAGCACTGTGGCTTCACAGCGCCAGGGTCCCAGGTTCGATTCCCCGCTGGGTCACTGTCTGTGCGGAGTTTGCACGTTCTCCCCGTGTCCGCGTGGGTTTCCTCCGGGTGCTCCGGTTTCCTCCCACAGTCCAAAGACGTGCAGGTTAGGTGGATTGGCCATGCTAAATTACCCGTAGTGCCCATAAGGGTTGGGAGGGGTTATTGGGTTGCGGGGATAAGGTGGAAGTGAGGGATTAATGTGGGTCGGTGCAGACTCGATGGGCCGAATGGCCTCCTTCTGCACTGTATGTTCTATGTAATCTATGTAAACTTGTAATAATGCCGCTCCCATGCTGACTCAGTAAAAAAGCAGCACCAGGCACAAATTTCTATTGTTAAATTTCAATGCAAGCTCCCCAAAAAATAGGAAGATGTATTGAGGCTTTATCTGTTCACATCATCTTTAGCTAACATGATGCTAATATCACCCTTCATTACCCAACACATTTATGCAAGGAGCATCTTATGCTAATTATTTATGACCAATATTCCAAATTGGGCTCATTTAGTGGTCACAATAAATTAAACAGCTATGAGCAAGGTTAACATAGAATAATGTAGATTGGTTCTATCACATTTTACCATTCATGCATATGTCCAATATCTTAACCAGCACCTATTTGGAAAACTATTCATTTAAAAAAAAACTTTTTGCAAAACCAAAATAGAAATTACTGAGCACTTCATTGGCACCTAATGTCACTTATGTCTCATGTTAGAATAAAAAGGGGTCAAAAGTTTCATAAAAATGAATAAATTCACCTCCAAGGGATGGGCAGCACTAAGTCTCATCTGGGGCATCCTTTAGAGTACCCAATTCATTTTTCCAATTAAGGGGCAATTTATCGTGATCAATCCACCTACCCTTTTGGGTTGTGGGGGAGAACCCAAGCAAACATGGGGTGACTGTGCAAACTCCACACGGACAGTTACCCAGAGCCGGGATCGAACTTGGGACCTCGGCGCCGTGAGGCAGCAATGCTAACCACTGCGCCACCGTACTGTCCTCTCTTAATCCTTAAAATGCTAGCCACAGGTGGGTAATGAAATTCATTGTAATTGATAAAATGCATATCAGTGTTTGATTAAAATTACATTGACCAAAGAAAATAATGTAAACAGACACCGCAACCTATGTGCAGCATCACACCATAATAGCATTTACAATCAGCATCTAGGTCCTTGGCAGAAATGCTGCAGTTGATCAGAACACCCGAAGGAATTCCCAGAGATCTATTTACACTTAATCTTTTAGGAGCTGTAAATTAACCTTCAGAGCCTCCTACAAAGATGCATTTCCTTCCCCATAACCAAGTCAAGCATTTAGGCCACCCACTTTGAAGATTTCACTATTCGTAGACGAAGGAGGGTGGTCTTCTGTGACTTGCCCTGCAATTTTCTTTCCCTCCCGGAGCCTTTTTATTGGCTTAAGTGCAGGAAAGAACAATGGGGTGAAAATGCCATAGGAGGGTTGGGGGGGGGGGGGGGTTAGACTAAATTACTTCACCTTCAAGCTGCATCACTACATGTCAAAAATCAAACTATTGTTTTAATTATCTGGTAGCTAATCAATAAGATAAAGTACTTACATCAACTGCTTGACAGAGAACTTGTATCAGCTCTTCAAAATCAATCAACTGTTTTTTCCCAGGGTCCTGCTTCTTCTTTGGAATATATTTGAACTCCTTATTCTCCTTGTGCTTCACTCGTAGTTTTTGACCATTCATACAGTGGTGTGTGATAGACAGCACTTTTTCCACTCCCTCAGTACTCTCCATTTCTATAATTGCATATAGACCCTGCAACCACATGCAAAACGAATAAATTACACAAAAGCTTTTATAAATAACAAGTGGCTTTACAGTAACCTTACATGGAAGCCAAGAATTAGTTCCATTCAAATCAGTGAACTAGTTCACCGGTTCTAATTTCTAATCAATCACAAATATCTTAAATTGGCAACATCAAATCTCTCCCATTCTTATTGCCTGACACTTGCGTATGTAGGAAGGATTCGCAAGTTGATACTCAAGCCATTTGACCACATTATGAACGCTCCTTCCTTGGTCATCAAGTCCTGGAGTGGAACTTAAACCTGCAGTTTCCAGCTCAGAGGCAGGGACGTTACCCACTGTGTCACTAGGTCTCAAGTGTTTACTATTAGAGGTCCTCAAAATGTTTATGCAATTAGAACTCATTCTAGTGGCAGAAAACTGTTATTGGCCACTTGGTAATTTACTCCAAAGATTCCAATGCATTATTCCTTCTCCAAATCAGTAATCTGTTCCAGTCACCTTATTTAATTTAGTATCAGATTGAATTTATCTGGCATTTGACTTACTTTGTCTTTGTCCATTATCACATTTGCCACTGTGCCAAAGGTTTGAAAGTAATCAGTGATCTCCAAATTGGATGTGCCTTTGTGAAAACCACTCACAAATAGGCTCTTCTCTTGCTGGGATTTCCTGGCGGTTCTGACACTCAGAAGTTTCTGATGTTTCTTTCCTTTAAGATGATCATTTAAGGTAGGACCTACAAACATAAAAAAGCAAGAACTATTAAAAGAGGGCGACCAGCTTGTTTTGCCAGGGGGCACTTAAAACAAATTTAAAGTAAATCTATTTTCATGCCTGGCTAATTTTTGATTGTAAAGCTTCTTCTAACAAAGCATCAGAATTCAGGTGCTAGCAGTCACCCAGAGCAGTGTTTTTATTCTTAAGATAGGGAAATCTGTACCACATCACTGCAGACAAACAGGCCATTTGGCGCACAATTATGGCACTTTTCTCCATACAAGTTACTGAAACGGGAAACAATCAAAAATGAATATACTCATTGCAACTTCAGTGAGTGGCAAAGGATTTGGCCTGGGTGGATTGGAAATAAAGACTGACAAGTAAGTCAGCAAAGGGAAGCCTTCAATAAAGAGAGTTCGAAATTCAGAAAGCTAGAGCTCCCTGCCTGAATAAAATGGAACAGACTGTTAGTGGGGGAGCATTTTGGAGATAGTGACCACAATTCTGTGACTTTCACTTTAGTAATGGAGAGGGATAGGTGCATGCAACAGGGCAAGGTTTACAATTGGGGGGAAGGGTAAATACGATGTTGTCAGACAAGAATTGAAGTGCATAAGTTGGGAACATAGGCTGTCAGGGAAGGACACAAGTGAAATGTGGAACTTGTTCAAGGAACAGGTACTACATGGCCTTGATATGTATGTCCCTGTCAGGCAGGGAAGAGATGGTCGAGTGAGGGAACCATGGTTGACAAGAGAGGTTGAATGTCTTGTTAAGAGGAAAAAGGAGACTTATGTAAGGCTGAGGAAACAAGGTTCAGACAGGGCATTGGAGGGATACAAGATAGCCAGGAGGGAACTGAAGAAAGGGATTAGGAGAGCTAAGAGAGGGCATGAACAATCTTTGGCGGGTAGGATCAAGGAAAACCCCAAGGCCTTTTACACATATGTGAGAAATATGAGAATGACTAGAGCGAGGGTAGGTCCGATCAAGGACAGTAGCGGGAGATTGTGTATTGAGTCTGAAGAGATAGGTGAGGTCTTGAACGAGTATTTTTCTTCTGTATTTACAAATGAGAGGGGCGATATTGTTGGAGAGGACAGTGTGAAACAGACTGGTAAGCTCAAGGAAATACCTGTTAGGAAGGAAGATGTGTTGGGCATTTTGAAAAACTTGAGGATAGACAAGTCCCCCGGGCCTGACGGGATATATCCAAGGATTCTATGGGAAGCAAGAGATGAAATTGCAGAGCCGTTGGCAATGATCTTTTCGTCCTCTGTCAACAGGGGTGGTACCAGGGGATTGGAGAGTGGCGAATGTCGTGCCCCTGTTCAAAAAAGGGACTAGGGATAACCCTGGGAATTACAGGCCAGTTAGTCTTACTTCGGTGGTAGGTAAAGTAATGGAAAGGGTACTGAAGGATAGGATTTCTGAGCATCTGGAAAGACACTGCTTGATTAGGGATAGTCAGCACGGATTTGTGAGGGGTAGGTCTTGCCTTACAAATCTTATTGAATTCTTTGAGGAGGTGACCAAGCATGTGGATGAAGGTAAAGCAGTGGATGTAGTGTACATGGATTTTAGTAAGGCATTTGATAAGGTTCCCCATGGTAGGCTTCTGCAGAAAGTAAGGAGGCATGGGATAGTGGGAAATTTGGCCAGTTGGATAACGAACTGGCTAACCGATAGAAGTCAGAGAGTGGTGGTGGATGGCAAATATTCAGCCTGGATCCCAGTTACCAATGGCGTACCGCAGGGATCAGTTCTGGGTCCTCTGCTGTTTGTGATTTTCATTAATGACTTGGATGAGGGAGTTGAAGGGTGGGTCAGTAAATTTGCAGACGATGCGAAGATTGGTGGAGGTGTGGATAGTAAGGAGGGCTGTTGTCGGCTGCAAAGAGACATAGATAGGATGCAGAGCTGGGCTGAGAAGTGGCAGGTGGAGTTTAACCCTGAAAAGTGTGAGGTTGTCCATTTTGGAAGGACAAATATGAATGCGGAATACAGGGTTAACGGTAGAGTTCTTGGCAATGTGGAGGAGCAGAGAGATCTTGGGGTCTATGTTCATACATCTTTGAAAGTTGCCACTCAAGTGGATAGAGCTGTGAAGAAGGCCTATGGTGTGCTCGCGTTCATTAACAGAGGGATTGAATTTAAGAGCCGTGAGGTGATGATGCAGCTGTACAAAACTTTGGTAAGGCCACATTTGGAGTACTGTGTACAGTTCTGGTCACCTCATCTTAGGAAGGATGTGGAAGCTTTGGAAAAGGTGCAAAGAAGATTTACCAGGATGTTACCTGGAATGGAGAGTAGGTCTTACGAGGAAAGATTGAGGGTGCTAGGCCTTTTCTCATCAGAACGGAGAAGGATGAGGAGCAACTTGATAGAGGTTTATAAGATGATCAGGGGAATAGATAGAGTAGACAGTCAGAGACTTTTTCCCCGGGTGAAACAAACCATTACAAGGGGACATAAATTTAAGGCGAAAGGTGGAAGATATAGGAGGGATATCAGAGGTAGGTTCTTTACCCAGAGAGTAGTGGGGGCATGGAATGCACTGCCTGTGGAAGTAGTTGAGTCGGAAACATTAGGGACCTTCAAGCAGCTATTGGATAGGTACATGGATTACGGTAAAATGATTTGGTGTAGATTTATTTGTTCTTAAGGGCAGCACAGTAGCATTGTGAATAGCACAATTGCTTCACAGCTCCAGGGTCCCAGGTTCGATTCCGGCTTGGGTCACTGTCTGTGCAGAGTCTGCACATCCTCCCCATGTCTGCGTGGGTTTCCTCCGGGTGCTCCGGTTTCCTCCCACAGTCCAAAGATGTGCAGGGTAGGTGGATTGGCCATGATAAATTGCCCTTAAGTGTCCAAAATTGTCCTTGGCGTTGGGTGGAGGTGTTGAGTTTGGGTCGGGTGCTCTTTCCAAGAGCCGGTGCAGACTCAGGAGGCCGAATGGCCTCCTTCTGCACTGTAAATTCAATGATAATCTATGATTAATCTAGGACAAAGGTTCGGCACAACATCGTGGGCCGAAGGGCCTGTTCTGTGCTGTATTTTCTATGTTCTATAGGTAGTAGAGGAATTGGATAGGATAAAAATAATAAGGTTATTGAAGAGGTTGGTATTGCTCGAAGTGGAATGGTCTCCTGGTCTGTATGGGGACTTTTGTCAATTTTGCAATCTTCCTCGGGTGTGGGAGGACGGGAGGATTCCAAATGTTACATCCCCGTTCAAAATAGGGACAATCAAGTGACTACAGGCCAGCATTCCGTATATCAATAGGTGGGGAACTTGGGAGACGATATTCCCAAACACAATCAATGCTGACTTGGAAACACACAGCATGGATATAAAGACAAATCATATTTGACCAAGTTCATTGATGAAGAGGGATGGTTGATGAGGGTAGAGTGGTTGATGTGTGCACATGAACTTTCAAATGGCCTTTGGCAAAGTACCACATAATAGACTTGTTAGCAAGTCTGGTTAAAGGGGCAGGGAGAGTACGGATACAAAATTAGCTTAGAAACAGAAAATATGAAGTAGCGAACAGTCAGTTGTAAAACAAGTGAAATGTGGAGTGGTGCTCCTGCCAGGGGTGGGTTTGGGACCACTGCACTTTTCGGTATATATTAATAACCTGGACATGGATTTTAAAAAATTATTTTATTGGATGTGGATAAGAAGCAAAATACTGGGAATGCTGTTAACTGAAGTAATTATAGAAAATACTGAAAATATGCAGGTCAGGCAGCATTTGTGGAGAGCGGAAGCGAAGCCTAGATTTTCACTCCTGAGCTCCAAGCCGGGACACTTCCCGGCTCCGCAAACCTGACCCAGGAAACAGTGCCTTCAAGTTGGGATTGTCATTCCATGATGGCAGGGTTTTCTGGGAGTTGAGTCATGTGACCCCGGAACAAGTAGGGACTGCTGGGGGGCGCTGGGCAGAGTCTGCCTTGGTGCTCCGTCACGGTCTTGAGGTTTTAAAAAAAATAAAAGTGAAACATAAAACAGCTTTCACCCTCACTCACTCCCTCAATTCTTGCCAGCCCATGCCCCACAACCACCCCAATAGCTCATCATACCGTGTAAACCTATGCCATTTTATCCACCTCTCAAGGCTTCTCATACCCTCCACGCAAAAGTCAGGATCCCCATCCAGCCCCATGACATTTTACAATTCCCCCCCCCCCCCAGGCCAACTCATGCCCCCGTACCCCCTCCCTTTGCCCTACATACCATGTTAACTCACCCAGAATCCATTATCCACAGACCTCTGGGGTCATGCTGAGATTAAAATAGTGTCAACTGCAAACTTTATTTTAAATCACTCAATTCAAATATGATCCTGTATAAAAATAAACACTGCAATTCATAGTCCCACTTCAAAGACTTTAACCACTTGGGAGCGGTCAAACGTAAAATGGCAAGGGCAACACGGTGGTGCAGTGTGTTAGCCCTGCTGCCTCACGGTGCCGAGGTCCCAGGTTCGATCCCGGCTCTGGGTCACGGTCGGTGTGGAGTTTGCACATTCTCTCAGTGTCTGCGTGGGTTTCACTCCCACAACCCAAAAAGGTGTGCAGGCTAGGTGGATTGGCCACACTAAATTGCCCCTTAATTAAAAAAAACAAATTGGGTACTTAAAACATAAAATGGCAGACATCCTACTCTGATAATGGAAGGCTGAGAAATCAATCATGCAGCACTAACGGTAACCCTCCGGCTTATGCCAACAGAGTGAAGTAGCACGCAATAATTTCTATTACATATTTTTTCAAAGATGTAAAGGACAAGATAATTAAATGCCTCGTCAGCTTGAAAGTTGCCTTTCACAGTTCATTTCGAACAATTGGTTTATGCAGTTTTTACACAAGCCTACTTTTAATAATCCTAAAGAGCAATTTGACCTCCCACAATGGTGTCCTGAGTCACAATCCAAATGGGGCATCATACCTGTCCAAAAGGGTAACCCCACCCCCCACCCCGGACCGTACCAAAGGAGTCCACAAGGTTCAGGCCTGTTCCTACCAGATCTAACCTGCACACACTAGGTGGGATTCTCATGGCGCTAGCCATGTGCGCGAACCTTGCCTGCCAGCTGCCATAGTGCCCCACTAACCACCCCCAACCAGTCCCCGCCAAAGTCCCCACACCAGTCCCTGTTTTTGAGGGGCGGAGCATCCGGAAAACGGCACCGCCCCCGATTTTGGCCTAAAAAACAGATTCTCCGGCCAATCCCGCCCAAAGCGCTAACGCCAACGGAGAATCCGTGGACTTTTACAATAGTAATATCGGCGCCGGGTGGCCACGTTGAGCAGTGGTTAGCACTATGGCCTTGCGGCACCGAGGTACCAGGTTCGATCCCGGCTCTGGGCCGCGGTCCGAGTGGAGTTTGCACATTCTTCCTGTGTTTGCATGGGTTTCACCCCCGCACCCTAAAAGATGCGTAGGGTATGTGGATTGGCCACGCTAAATTGCCCCTTAATTGGAAAACATTTAATTGGGTATTCTAAATTTTAAAAAAGAAATATCGGCACCGTACCTGCACCGATTCCGCTACCGGAGAGGGGCTAGTACCGGTGCCATGTGGAACACCATCGATTCCAATGAAAAAGTGCGGAATTTGCCGCGTCCGTGATCGATACTCTCAGGGCTGACAAGCTACAGCCGCACACATACATTACATTCCCCCCACACACACACTTATTGAAGCCAAAAAGATGGGAGTTTGTGCTGTAGCACCCATACACCTGATGGGTTGACTGGGGCCAGAGGGCACACCTATACGACCCATGGCACTATGTTTAAAGCGGGCTGTCAACGGCAGACGCAGCTGCATGGCTGCCTTGCCGGCTGCTGTAATGGTGTTGCATACCTGTCCACCCCGACCCCATGGCCCACCTCCTGGCCAACCCCACTACTCCGGCTCAAGCCCCCTGGCCAGCTGCAGGACTGTCGGCGAAGTTGGACACTGTCTGTATGCTCTCTCTCTCTCAGCAGCCAACAAGCCAGGTTCACGGGTTTTGAAAGCACAAATGAACCACGGCGTCGGGAACTCGTCTAATCAGAGGCTGAGAATCACGCGTGGGCCCACTATCGATATGCAAATAGGGTTTAAAGTACGCGAGGAGTGAAACGCATCAATGCCATTTTCGAGGTGACAAGAGAATCTCGATTTAGCGTCAAACCAGCACCTGCCACGGTTTTGGCGTTGGAAGCTATTCTCTGCCAGATCGTACTTCCCGATTTCAGCGGCACCTAATGGAGAATACGGCCCCCTTGTGTGTCACAAATCTGGGTCATCAAAATCACATGAGTGAAGGCAACTGCCTCCAGGAAAGGCAAACACGCCAATGCCAACCTGGACCGATTCCAGCCCCTGTGAGAACGGTAGGTGCCATGTTTGGGGATGGGGGCTGGATTACCACCTCTTGCCCAACGATGGAGTAAGTCCAGTTCACAGAAAGCCCTTTCCGGAATGCAAAGCATAATCCTCCGTCATTTTCGCTAACTCCAGCATGATGCCACCATCAAACACATCTTCCCTTTACTCCCTCGGTCAGCATTCCGCGGAGACCGCTCCCTCCTAGATAATCTAGTCCACTCCTCCACCATACCCAACACCTCTCCCATCACCCATGGCACTTTCCCATGCAATCGCAGAAGGTGTAACACCTGTCCCTTTACCTCTTCCATGCTTAACATCCCAGGCCCAAAACACTCAATCCAGGTTAAGCAGTGTTTCACTTGCACCTCTTTCAATCTGGTCTATTGCATTTACTGCACCCAATGTGGTCTCCTCTATATCGCAGAGACCAAACGCAGACTGGGTGATCGCTTTGCTGAGCACCTTCAGTCTGTGCGCATCAACAACAAGGATGAGAATTTTATAACAAAGGCATGGATGAGGGCCTGCCAGCAGATGGGCTGAGGCAGGGGCAGAGTTTGGCCATGTTAAAGAGGTGTAGATCGGTGGCCTTGGTGATCACAGTAACTTCATTGAAGCCTACTTGTGACAATAAGTGATTATTATGAATATGTAGCTAGAATCTTATCTTGGGGCAGATTTGACGTTGCTTGCCATTTTAACACAAGACCCTGCTCCCATGCCCACATATCTTCCCTTGGCCTGCTGCTATGTTCCAGTGAAGTTCAACGCAAACTGGAGGAACAACACCTCATCTTCCAGTTAGGCACGCTACAGCCTTCCGGTCTCAACATCGAATTCAACAACTTCAGATGATTAGCTCTACCTCACCTCGACCCCTTTGTATTCATCCAGTTACTGTTTAGTTGTGTTTTGCCATTTCTTTCTTGTCTTACTTTGTATGAATCCCCCCCCCCCCATCTTATCCCCCTTTCCTTACCTTTTCTTCCTTTTCCCCTCCCCCACATCTACATCTGCACAGTTTGGAGTTGGGGACCAAGTGCAATGTGTCCCAAGTTTGCAGACGACACTAAGATGAGTGTTGAAGCAAAAAGTGCAGAGGATACCGGAAGTCTGCAGAGGCATTTGGATAGGTTAAGTGAATGGGCTAGGGTCTGGCAGATGGAATACAATGTTGACAAATGTGAAGTTATCCATTTTGGTAGGAATAACAGCGAAAGGGATTATTATTTAAATTATAAAATATTAAAACATGCTGCTGTGCAGAGAGACCTGGGTGTGCTAGTGCATGAGTCACAAAAAGTTGGTTTACAGATGCAACAAGTGATTAAGAAGGCAAATGGAGTTTTGTCCTTCATTGCTAGAGGGATGGATTTTAAGACGAGGGAGGTTATGTTGCAATTGGAGAAGGAAACAAAAGATCAGCCATGATCTCATTGAATGGCGGAGCAGGCTCGAGGGGCCAGATGGCCTACTCATGCTCCTAGTTCTTATGTACCCTCTGATGTTAATTTCTCTGCTGTTTGGCCTTTCACACCTTTTGTTCTCTCTGGGGACTGCCATTAGAACTCTGTTCCCTTGGTTTCCGTGGCAATTAGCACTCTGTTTCCTTGGTTTATGTGGCAATGACTCACCTTTCATTCTCTCACGCCACAGTATAAATATTTCCCACTTTCTAAGTCTTTTAACTTTGACAAAGATTCACATGGACTTGAAACGTTAATAATAATCACTTATTGTCACAAGTAGGCTTCAATGAAGTTACTGTGAAAAGCCCCTAGTCGCCACATTCCGGCGCCTGTTCGGGGAGGCTGGAACGGGAATTGAACCAGTGCTGCTGGTCTTGTTCTTAATTACAAGCCAGCTGTCTTAGCCCACTGTGCGAAACCAACATTAGCACATTTAGAATTTGAAGTGCTGAAGGAGGCCATTCGGCCCATCGAGTCTGCACCGGCTCTTGGAAAAAGCACCCCACCCAAACCCACACCGCCACCCTATCCCCATTACCCAGTAACCCCACCCAACACTAAGGGCAATTTTGGACACCAAGGACAATTTAGCACGGCCAATCCACCTAACCTGCACATCTTTGACTCTCCCTACAGATGCTGCCACACCTGTTGAGGTTTATCGGAATGCCACTGGGCGAGAGCAGGTCCGATCGACACCAAAAGTCGGCCAGGATCTTCAGGCCCCGCCGAAGTCAATGGACTCTTGGCTGGCTGGCTCACTAGCTCGATGCGGCAGGGCCAGAAAACCTCCCCGTTAACTCGGTTCCTGTCCTTCCCCAGATGCTGCCTGACTTGTTGAATATTTCCTGCGTTTCCACCTCATGAAATCCGGCCCCGACGGGCTGGTGCCAAAAGGCCAGTCAGAGTGAGGGCGCCTCCTCCCTTGAGGCTCAGATCGGCTGCACTAACACCGCGGCCTCAACTCTGTCCCCCTCCGTCCCCGGCAACCCCGCAGAAAACGGCTCGCTGAAGTGCCCGGATCTCGGCGGGTCAGGAGCGGGTGGTGTTCCCGCCGCAAAGGCCCCGGTGCGCCGCTTCGAAAGGTTTCGGCACTTACTGTTCGGGAGGCGGACGTCGCACAAGGAACAGCGGTAACCACCGCGGGCCAGCGCCGCGACGTCCGGCTCGCTCATGCTCCAGCCGCCTCTTGCCTTTGTTTACGGATAAAACTCCGGCGGCGCGAATTCACCGACCCCCAACGGGCAGCGTGTCACCCTCTACTCCTTCCCACCCTCCCCCAGCGCCCGGGCAAAGGTTCCGCCCAGCCGGTCACAATGCTGAGCGCTGGGGGAAGCGCGCGCGGTTCAGAGCCTGGATTTGAATCTTAACTGCCGAACTTACTGCCTGCTGCACCACACTCAAGGTGCCAAGGGCCTGATCGGAAAAATAAGTCCTTGGAGCTCCAGCATTTGAGTTTAAAAATGTGACTATTTTTAACTTCTGAGAATACACAAGACTTATTGACTGTCCCAAATAACTTGTTTCAAAAGAATACAAGAAGCGCTGTGATACCTTGCAAGCTGATGGACAAATTTGAAAACACTATTAGTCCTTTTTCCTGAAAACGCAGGATAATAACATAAGAACTAGGAGCAGGAGTAGGTCGTCTGGCCCCTCGAGCCTGCTTCACCATTCAATGAGATCATGGCTGATCTTTTGTGGACTCAGCTCCACTTTCCGGCCCGAACACCATATCCCTTAATCCCTTTATTCTCCAAAAAACTATCGATCTTTATCTTGAAAACATTTAATGAAGGAGCCTCAACTGCTTCACTGGGCAAGGAATTCCATAGATTCACTACCCTTTGGGTGAAGAAGTTCCTCCTAAAGTCAATCCTAAATCTACTTTCCCTTATTTTGAGGCTATACCTCCTAGTTCTACTTTCACCCGCCAGTGGAAACAACCTGCCCGCATCTATCCTATCTATTCCCTTCATAATTTTATATGTTTCTATAAGGTCCCCCCAACGCCCCCCCTCCCCAATGCATCCTTCCAAATTCCAACAAGTACAGTCCCAGTCTACTCAACCTCTCATAATCCAACCCCCTCAACTGTGGGATTAACATAGTGAATCTCCTCTGCACACCCTCCAGTGCCAGTACATCCTTTCTCAGGTACAGTAAGAAGTCTTCCAACACCAGGTTAAAGTCCAACAGGTTTGTTTCAGATCACTAGCTTTCGGAGCACTGTTCCTTCCCCAGATGAGCTTCCTCCTTCCTTCATTCACCTGAGGAGAGAGCAGTGCTCCGAAAGCTAGTGAATTGAAACAAACCTGTTGGACTTGAACCTGGTGTTGTAAGACTTCTTACTGTGCTCACCCCAGTCCAACGCCGGCATCTCCACATCATGGCTTTCTCAGGTAAGGAGACCAAAACTGAACACAATACTCCAGGTGTGGCCTCACGAACACCTTATACAGTTTCAGCATAACCTCCCTAGTCTTAAACTCCATCCCTCTAGCAATGAAGGACAAAACTCCATTTGCCCCCTTAATCACCTGTTGCACCTGTAAACCAACTTTTTACGACTCAAGCACTAGGACACCCAGGTCCCTCTGCACAGCAGCATATGTTTTAATATTTTATCATTTAAATAACAATCCCTTTTGCTGTTATTCCTACCAAAATGGATAACCTCACACTTGTCAACATTGTATTCCATCTGCCAGACCCTAGCCCATTCACTTAAACTATCCAAATCCCTCAGCAGACTTCCAGTATCCTCTGCACTTTTTGCTTTCCCACTCATTTTAGTGTCGTCTGCAAATTTGGACTCCAACTCCAGATCATCTATGTCAATTGTGGGCCCAACACTGATCCCTGAGGGACACCACGAACTACTGATTGCCAACCAGAGAAACACCCATTAATCCCCTCTCTTTGCTTTCTATTAATTAACCAATCCTTTATCCATGCTACTACTTTACCCTTAACACCATGCATCATTATTTTATGTAGCAACCTTTTGTGTGGCACCTTGTCAAAAGCTTTTTGGAAATCCAGATATACCACATCCATTGGCTCCCCGTTGCCTACTGTACTGGTAATGTCCTCAAATAATTCCACTAAATTAGTTAGGCACAACCAGCCCTTTATCAACCCATGCTACGTCTGCCCAATGGGACAATTTGCATCCAGATGACTCGCTATTTCTTCTTTGATGATAGATTCCAGCATCTTCCGTACTACTGAAGTAAAGCTAACTGGCCTATAAATACCCGCTTTCTGCCAACCTCCTTTTTTAAACAGTGGTGTCACGTTTGCTAATTTTCAATCCGCCGGATACCAAACATGGTGTTATATTTTTAAAAGCTCCAAGTACCTACTTTATCTGAATCTCAGCATTGGTTTTTTTATATTCATTTTTACGGGAGGGGGGCTTCGCTGGCTAGGCCAGCATTTAACACAATGGTTAGCACTGTTGTTTCACAGCTCCAGTGTCCCAGGTTCGATTCCTGTCTTGGGTCACGTTCTGCATGTTCTCCCCGTGTCTGCGTGGGTTTCCTCCGGGTGCCCCGGTTTCCTCCCTCAAGTCCCGAAAGACGTGCTTTTAGGTAATTTAGACATTCTGAATTCTCCCTCAGTGTACCCGAACAGGCGCTGAAATGTGGCGACTAGGGGCTTTTCACAGTAACTTCATTGCAGTGTTAATGTATGTTTACTTGTGACACTAATAAAGATTAAATGTTGCCCATCCCTAATTACCTTTGAGAAGGGGGTGTTAAACTGCCTTCTTGAATCGCTGCAGTCCATGTGGTGCCGGTACACCCACTGATATTAGGGAGGGAGCTCCAAGACTTTGATCCAGCGAAATGAAGGAACTCTGATATATTTCCACGTCAGGATGGTGAGTGACTTGGAGGGGAACCTCCAGGTGGTGGTGCTCCCAGGTATTGCTGTCCTTGTCCTTCTAGATGGTAGTGGTTGTGGGTTTTGAAGGTGCTGCCTAAGGAGATTTGGTGAGTTCCTGCAGTGCACCTTGCACACGGTACGAACACCTGCTACTATACGGCGGTGGTGGAGGGAGTGAATGTTTATGGAAGTGGTGCCAAGCAAGAAGGCTGCTTTGTCCTTGTTGGTGTCGAGCTTCTTGAATGTTGTTGGAGCTGCACTCATCCAGGCAAGTGGGGAATATTCCATCACATGCCTGATGTGTGCCCTGTAGATGGTGGACAGGCTTTGAAGAGTGAGGAGATGAGTTACTCGCCGCAGGATTCCTAGCCTCTGGCCTGCTCTTGTAGCCACAGTATTAACATGGCTAGTCCAGTTCAGTTTCTGGTCATCCCCCAGGATGTTGATAGTGGGGGATTCAGTGATGATAATGCGACTGAATATCAAGGAGCGATGGCTTGATTCTCTCTTAGTGGAGATGGTCATTGCTTGGCACTTGTGTGGCAGAAATGATACTTGCCGCTTGAAAGCCCAAGCCTGGATATTGTCCAGGTCTTGCAGCATTTGCACGTGGACTGCTTCAGTGTCTGAGGAATCACGAATGGTGCTGAACATTGTGTAATCATCAGCGACATCCCCATTTCTGACCTTATGTTGGAAGGAAGGTCGTAGGTGAAGCAACTGAAGATGGTTAGGCTCAAGACACTAGCCCGAGGCACTCCTACAATGATGTCCCGGGACTGAGATGACTGACCTCCAACAACCACAACCATCTTCCTTTGTGCTAGGTATGGCTCCAACCAGTGCAGACTTTTCCCCCTAATTCCCAATGACTCCAGTTTTGCTAGGAGTCACACTCGACCAAATGCTACCTTGATGTCAAGGGCAGTCACACTCACCACCTCACCTCTGTAGTTCAGCTCTTTTGTCCATGTTTGAACCAAGGCTGTAATGAGAGCAGGAGATGAGTGACCCTAGCGGAACTCAAACTGGGCATCAGTGAACTGGTTATCACTAAGTAAGTGTCGCTTGATAGCACTGCTGATGACTCATTCCGCCACTTTGCTGATGATGGAGAGTAGACTGATAGGGTAGTAATTGGCTGGGTTGGATTTGTCCTGCTTGTGTACAGGATATATCTGGGCAATTTTCCACATTGCCAGGTAGATGCCAGTGTACTGGAACAGCTTGGCCAGGTGTGCGGCAAGTTCTGGAGCACAAGTCTTCAGTACTATTGCCAGAATATTGTCAGGGCCAATAGCCTATGCATTATCCAGTGCCTTCAGCCTTCTCTTGATATCAGGTGGGGTGAATCAAAATGGTTGATGACCGGCATTTGTGATGCTGAGGACCTTTGGAGGAGACCGGGATTAATCATCTACTCGGCACATCTGGCTGAAGAATACTGTGAATGCTTCAGTCTTGTCTTTTGCACAGATGCGCTGTGCTCCTCCATCATTGAGGGTGAGGATATTTATGGGACCTCCTCCTCCAGTGAGTTGTTTAATTTTTCACCACCATTCACGACTGGATGTGGCAGGACAGCAGACCTCTAGACGTTATGAATGGTGGATTTTGACTGGATTCCTTTTTATTCCTAAGAGTGTATGCAGGGTTTGAAACCCCTCATATTCTCTATAGCTTAACCTGGAGCAGGGTTGGATCTCTTCTTCCCTCCCCCACCCCCCATCCCTCTCCCTGCCTCTATTCCTCTATCATTAAGTTTAAGTTGTTTAATTTACCCTACGACTACTGACAACAAATGTATTGTGGTATGAATCGCCCCATTGCTGCAATCCTAGCTTCCAAAAGCAGACTTGTCAACAAGATACGTAACAAGATGTGCAATCACCTGACCCCACACAGAATGGGTTTGCCATTGTCTGAAACAATCATTAGCCACAAGTTCCATTGTACAGGTACTGTATTTGGCACATCAGTTTTGTTATATGCATGTCTAATATGAAGTTCTCCATATTGTTCCAGCTAATTGAGCATTAATCATAATTTCAGTTGGTTCTTCATTATTGAGAACCTTTTCACAGTACATACAATGGCCACTTGGAAAATCTGGATACCTTTAAAAAAGATAGCTGGTGAATCCCTTCGATATCGATAACTTACAGGTTTCACTGTATATAAAGATGATTTGATAAATGATGCCACAAGGCTGCTGTCTTGTTACACAGTGGATTATATCTAGGGACCAGAGAAATAATTCAGCAGCCTCAACCAAGAACACTTGTACCAGTGGGCAACACATTGTGTCCCGCACGGACCATTTCTTTTTAAAAACGGTGCATATAAAACAAAAATTGTTAGAATTTAAAAAAAATAATTTGGATAAAATTAGAATACAAAGAAAATTTACAGATGCAATAAGGGTAAAGACTGGGGCTGCTATGGAGATGTAAGTAAGCAATCCTGGTGATGGATAGGATATAGAGTTTGAAGCTTAGGGGCTTTTCACAGTAACTTCATTTGAAGCCTACTTGTGACAATAAGCGATTTTCATTTCATTAGCTGGTTGAATGGTGCAGCAAATAGCATGACACTAAGGGATAATGCCCCATGTTTGCAGTCATAGAAGGTGTTGATGGCTTTGATTTGGTGGTCTTGCTGCACTAGATAAGGTGGAGCTCCTGAAAGGATTAAAAATAATTTGAAATGGGAGTTATGGGATGTAGCACTATCAATTACTCACGAGACGAGAAGAGATGAAGTCAATCAAAGGCTTTATTAAGCAGACTTGTTCCCCAGCAGCTCAGTTACAGAATGCGGCTGCTGGGAGAACCTGGGTTCTTATACTCTGCCTTACTGGGTGGAGCCAGCAGGCGGCAGATCCAATCAGGACCCAGTGTCTGTCTACCAATAGCCTCTTGGCATCACAGGTACCGTACTACCCCTAATACATACCACCACATGGGAGAACTGGTGATAACACAATAAAGGGTTTTGCAAAGGAAAGGGAGGCTTAAGAGATGAGTTAGAATCCTGTTAAAGCCTTGGAAGATACGCCTGTTTCGCTGGAGAGCTGGTGAGTGATCCGTGTTGCCTCTTTATGAGAAGGCCCACTGAACCACAAGCTAATTGAGCAGCAGCTTTCCCTTGGATTCAATGTCTCACCTGTCGGGAATAGCTGGCTAATCAGAGGCTCAGCAAATCCTATGCTCACTGGGGAGGCTGTGGCTACTACTGGAAGGACAAGCACTGGAGTCCCAGGATCACACAGCACCAGCCACAGGTAAATAAATTGTGGGGGGTGGAGGTGGGGTTTCATGGGTGGGGACATAGGGGGTCAGCAAGAGCAGGGGTTGGGTTTCAGTAGGATCCTCCTTCCTTGATCATTGAGGGATCTCCAACCCGCTTCACTGGACGTGGCAAGCTGGTTGTACAGTTGGCATGCACGTTGCATGGTGACAGGCCTGCCTGCAGCCGGGTGAATATTGCCGGCGGCTGCTGATGTTGCAATCACTGGAGAAGGAGAAATAATTGAGCAGTATGTATTTGGGGCCTGGATTAAGAGCTCGAATGAGAAGGAGATAAATTTCATTGTCGTCTAGGCTGGTTTGCGTGATGGATTGGGCTACATTCACAACCTTTTGTAGTTTCCTGCGGTCTTGGGCAGAGCAGGATCCATACCAAGCTGTGATACAACCAGAAAGAATGCTTTCTATGGTGCATCTGTAAAAGTTAGGGAGAGTCGTAGCTGACATGCCAAACTTCCTTAGTATTCTGAGAAAGTAGAGTCATTGGTGGGCTTTCTTAACTGTAGTGTCGGCATGGGGGGACCAGGACAGGTTGTTGGTGATCTGGACACCTAAAAACTTGAAGCTCTCGACCCTTTCTATTTTGTTCCCATTGATGTAGACAGGAGCATGTTCTCCACTACGCTTCCTGAAATTGATGACAATCTCCTTTGTTTTGTTGACATTGAGGGAGAGATTATTGCCATCGCACCAGTTCATCAGATTCTCTGTGTCATTCTTATACTCTGTCTCGTCATTGTTTGAGATCTGACCCACGATGATGGTGTTATCAAGAAATTTGAAAATCGAGTTGATGGGGAATTTGGCCACACAGTCTTAGGTGTATAAGGAGTAATAGGGGACGAAGGACACAGCTTTGTGGGGCACCGGTGTTGAGGATGATCATGGAGGAGGTGTTGTTGCCTATCCTTACTGATTGTGACCTGTGGGTTAGGAAGTTCAGGATCCAGTCGCAGAGGGAGCAGCCGAGGCCCAGGCCACAGAGTTTGGGGATGAGTTTTGGAGGATAATGGCGTTGAAGGCTAAGCTGTAGTCAATAAATAGGAGTCTGACATAGGTGTCCCTGTTATCTAGGTGTTCTAGGGTTGAGTGCAGGGCCAGGGAGACAGCATCTGCTGTGGACCTGTTGCAGCGGTAGGCGAACTGTCATGGATCAAGACAATCCAGGAGGCTGGCGTTGATTTGTACCATGACTAACCTTTCAAAGCCCTTCATAATGATGGATGTCAGAGCCACTTGATGATAGTCATTAAGGCACGCTGCTTGGCTTTTCTTTGGTACAGGGATGATGGTTGCCTTCTTGAAGCAGATAGGGACCTCAGATTGTTGTAAAGAGAGATGTGTGTGACAGTTGAGGCGTGAGGGCTAGAGGGCCTTTCTGTATTCATTTTAACTTGGACAAGGTCACACAACACCAAGGCGGGCCTTCTAAACAACCCATCCCAGCACCCAGGAGCCCCTGTGGCTACCTCCAAACTTTCTCTCAGGTCGGCTGACCCGACTCCAACCTGCACCCTCCCATCATCCCCATCCCCTGCCTCAACACAATGAAAATCCCGTTCTTGCGGGCACTTTCTCCCAAGGCGGGCAGGCCGAGCAGGAAATTCTCCCGACTCTCACTACCAGTCTCAAGGTTAAAAATCCAGGACGATGTGTCTAGACTTTCAAAAAGGCTTGTAAAAAAGTTGCACACAAAACGTTATTAATTCAGACTAAACCCTTGCAATGGATAAAAACTGATTGAAATGTAATAAGTACTTATTAAATAGATTTTGTCACAATGACAGCAAAAATGTACCAGAGGAATTAATGGCACTTTAAAATGGATAAATGCCCTGGACCTGATGATCTACATTCCAGAATCTTAAAAGAGGTGGCAATAGAGATAGATGCATTGGTAGTCATCTTTCAAAACTCTATAGACTCTGGAATGGTGCCTGAAGATTGGAAGGTGGCAAATGTGACCCCCACGTTTTTAAAAAGGAGTGAGGGAGAAAACGGGGAACATCAGACCTGTTAGCCTGATATCAGTCGTCGGGATAATGCTGGAATCTATATTAACCTACATGATGACAGGTCACTTAAAAAGTAGTGCTGGGATTGGGCAGAGTCAACATGGATTTATGAAAGGGAAATTACATTTAACAAACCTGTTGGAGTTTTTTGTGGATGTAACTAGAAGAATAGATAAGGGGGAATCAGTGGATGTGGCGTAGTCAGATTATCAGAAAACTTTTGGTAAGGCCCCACGCAAGAGGTTAGCAAATACAATCAGAGCACGTGAGATTGGGGGGGGGGATGTGCTGGCATGGATTGAGAGCTGATCAACAGACAGAAAACAGAGAACAGGAACAAATGAGTTATTTTCAAGTTGCCAAACAGACTATTGGGGTACTGTAAAGATAGTAGTTAGGCCCCAGCTATTCACAATCTCAGATGATGATGTGGATGTGATTAAAGGATATATTTCCACATTTGCTGTTGAGACAAAGCCAGATAGAAGTGTGAATTGTGAGGATGCAAGTGGATTTGGAAAGGTAGGGTAGGGTGAGGGGGCAAAGAATTGTTGGATGGAATACAATGTGGAGAAATGTGAGATTACTGGGGCTGGTTTAGCACAGTGGGCTAAACAGCTGGCTTGTAATGCAGAACAAGGCTAGCAGCGCGGGTTCAATTCCCTTACTGGCCTCCCCGAACAGGCACCGGAATGTGGCGACTAGGGGCTTTTCACAGTACCTTCACTGAAGCCTACTTGTGACAATAAGCGATTATTATTATTATCCGCTTTGGTAGGAAAAGCAAAAATGCAGAGTATTTCTTAAATGGCGACAGGTTGGAAAGTGAACTTCAAAGGACTCGGGTGTTTTTCTTCATACGTCACTGACAGCTAACATGCAGGTACAGCAAGCAATTAAGACAAATGGTATGTTGGCTTTCATTACAACAGGCTTTAAGTATAGTATAGAGCCTTGGTGAGATCACACCTGGAGTATTGTGTACAATTTTGATCTCCTTATCTAAGGAAAGATATATTTGCCATAGAGGGAATGCAATGAATGTTCACCAAACTAATTCCCGGGATGGAGGTGTAGGAGCATTTTCAGAGACTGAGTTTTGAGCTGGCTTTGATGTGGGGGATCCCCCCTCTTAATTAACACAAAGACCCGCGGAGACAGCAACTCTGTTTAAGACAGCTTTATTTTCCAAGCTTGGTCAACGTACAAGGGAGAGTTATTTGGATAAGTGTCAAAACCAACTCTGCTTTACATTGCTTTAGGTTCAACAGCTATCAATTTCCAAAAATCAGTAGCCCTGCCTCAGCAAATCCTTGTCGCTATAGATTATACCGTGACCAATGAATTTTACTTTAGGCAGCATGGTAACTGCGTGATCAGGTCATGGTGTAGTGTCCTGCCCACTGGCCACCTGTTATTTTTCAAGAACCCCCCCACCATATGCTGCCTTCGCTCTCCCTCACTCCCATTTCCTCTTATCATAGTGTAGTTGCTGATAAAAGCTGCTTCCTCTGGATGTGTTTCTCCTGACCACATTATTTTTATATGATTCTGTCTTTCTCAGGAATGTGGTCAAGTTAGCTAGCTTAAATCCCACTATACATTGCGGCCACTACTATTAGCAAGAGTTTAAATGCTTGTTACTGTTATGTTCTAAGAACACATGTTTAATGGTTAATAACGATTACTAGATCTATTTTCTATGGTTAGTTTCAATAAACTAACTTATGTAGAACTATTCCAGTGTTATCCTAGCTATCTGGTTTTAAGGGGTCTCATCTCTGGACCCCCCCCCCCCCACCCCCCCCCCCGCTCTTTCAGGAGGGATTATCCTGGGAGGAAGGATTAATTAGACTGGGCCTTTATTCTCTGTAGTTTAGAAGGATGAGAGATGATCTTATTCAAACATACAACATTCTCACAGGGCTCGACAGGGTAGGTGCAGGAAGAATGTTTCCTCTTCTTGGGGGTGTGTGTAGAACCAGGGTACACAATCTCAGAATAAAGGGCCAGCCTGATAGGATTGAAATATGGATGAATTTCTTCATTCAGAGAGTGGTGAATCTTTGGAATTCTCTGCCCCAAAAGGATCTGACAAATTCAGGGAGGCACGGTGGTTAGTACTGCTGCCTCACAGCGCCGGGGACCAGGGTTCAACTCCGACCGCTGGTGACTTTCTGTGTGGAGTTTTTACATTCTCCCAGTGTCTACGTGGGTTTCCTCCGGATGCTCCAGTTTTCTCCCACAGTCCAAAGATGTGCAGGTTAGGTGGATTGACCATGCTAAATTGCCCCTTAAGGTGGGGTTGCAATAATAGGGCAGGTGATTGGGCCTAGATAGGGTGGTCTTTTGAAGGGTCGATACAGACTCGATGGGCTGAATGGCCTCCTTCTGGACTGTAGGGATTCTGTGATTCTATGATGGAGTCTGTGTCTTTGAGCATGTTCAAGACTGAGAGCAATGGATTTCTACATCTTAAAAACATCAAGGGATATAGACATAGTGCAGGGAAATGCTGCTGAAATAGACGATCATCCATGATCTCGTTGAATGGTGGAATGGACTGATGCTCGATCAATAACACCAGAAGCGAGATTGGATGACAATTGAAGGCTTTATTGGACTAGATGTTTCCCGCAGCAGCACAGGTACAGAATGCAGCTGCTAGGGAGACCCAGACTCTTATACTCCGCCTTACTGGGCGGAACCAACAGGCAGGCTTCACCAAGGGGCTGCCGCGCGGTCGGGGGTGTACGCGCGGGTGTTTCGGGAGGCCACATCCAGGGAGCTAGCAAGGGTTCGTGCCTCCTTGAGGCCGAGTGTCTCTTTCTCCAGCAGCCGCTGGCGGATTTGGGAGGACAGCATACCTGCAACGAATGCGTCCCGGATTAAACGTTCTGTGTGGTCGCTGGCTGAAACTTGCGGGCAGTCACAGTTCCTACCCAGTACCAGGAGCGCGCGGTAGAATTCATCCAGCGATTCCCCCGGGATTTGTCGCCTCATCGCTAGCAGATGTCGGGCGTAAACCTGATTTACTGGGCGAATGTAGTGTCCTTTCAACAGGGCCATCGCGGCCTCGAAATCGTCCGCATCCTCGATGATGGTGTAGATCTCTGGGCTCACCCTCGAGTGGAGAACTTGCAGTTTCTGGTCCTCCATGGGTGCAGTCGTGGCCGTCCTGAGGTACCTTTTGAAGCACGCCAGCCAGTGTTTGAAGGTTGCCGCTAAGTTTGCCACGAGGGGCTGAGTTGCAGACACTGCGGCTTGATTCGGAGCTCCATTCTTTAAAATCTGGTTCAATAAATTGATGCTCAATCAATGACTCCAGAAGCGAGGTTGGATGATAATTGAAGGCTTTATTGGACTAGATGTTTCCCCCAGCAGCGCAGGTACAGAATGCAGCTGCTAGGGAGACACAGACTCTTATACTCCGCCTTACTGGGCGGAACCAGCAGGCAGTCTTCACCAATGATCTTCCTGTTTCAGGTACCTCCCACACCAATAATCTTACAGCCTCAACCAACGTACCGTAATACCCCTAATACAGACTACCACATGGACTCAAAGGGCTGAATGGCCTAATCCCTGCTCCTATTTCTAATGCTCTTATGGATAGAAGCCAGTAAAAGCATGATGAGCCCAGTGGCTGCGTTCTAAGTTGTAAGATTCTATGATTCTAAGCACCGAGTGCAGTGACTAGGGGCTGAGTACAAGAACCACAATGATTTCTAATTTACATAAATGATCTGGAATCAGAACCCCAATGCTTAGTGGTCAACATTACAGATGGTATCAAACCATGAGGGGCATGAAATCAGAAGAGACAGCTCAGAACTTATTAAGTTGGAAAATAGTAGATTTTTATTATACACAAGAGCTAAGCAGAACACCAGCAGGTGAAAAATAACATGAACAAACGCAAAGTGATGCACACAGCAAGTAAAAATAGATGAAGTGTATACTCCATGAATAGTTTGAAATAGCTTTAGATAAAATTGTATTTGACCTGAGGGTCTTGGAGGCAGCATGAACATTGTACAAGAGTGGCAATAAACAAAACTAATAGGATATTGAACTACACAGTCAAAACAATGGAATAGTGAGTCAGAGGAAGTAATGGTGAACAGTATAGTGCTCTTGCCAGTTGTGCCTTGAATGTCAATTCCTAATTCTGATCATCAAGAAACGGAGACATTCGAGCACCAGAAACGACACCAAGAAGTGAGCCCCAGTGTTGGGGGGTCTGAGTTATGAGAAAAGAATGGAGAATCTTGGACTTTTCAGTCTGTCTTTTTTCCTGTAACTTTTCAGCCTTCAGTTGACTAGGCCCTCAGATCTGATACCTCTCTCTCCTTCACCTTTCTCCTTTAAGACGCCTCTTAAAGCCTACCTTTTTTGTTGCGGCGAACATCGGGGATCACATGACCTCCCCGACTGAGGCCTCACGAAACCTCGGGGGCCACGTGACGCCATGGCCAATGAGGACAAAGCACACACAATTTCAGCTACCATGGGGCCTTTAGAAACCACAGACTAGATCTGAACTGAGAGAGGAGTTGGAGTCATTGTCTGGTTTGTAACTTGTATTTTTATGCAGTTTGTAAATAATTCCCTCCTGTAAATAAACCGTTTTGCATCTTCTCCACTGGTGGTCGCCTGGAGTCCCGTTATTAGACCTTTGACCAAACATCTGATCATCTGCCTACTATCTCCTAATGTGGCTCTTATGTGTAATAGTTTGTTTCACATTGCTCCAAGAACCATGGCATTAGGTTAAAGGCAATATATAAATATTAGCTTAGTTGCTGTGAAGGAGGTGGGATGAGGGTCATCTTAAAAACACACATAATGGGCGGGATTATCCGAAAACTGCGTGATGTCCGGGTCCCGGCGCCAAAAACGGCGCGGATCACTCCGGCGTCGGCCCCCCCCAAACAACGCAAATTCTCCGGCCCTGAATGGGCTAGCAGCGGCGTGGCGCCATTCGCCATTCACCCATGCCTCAGCCGGTGTCTGTGGAGGGAGGTGGCAGAGGCCGTCAGCACGGTGGCTCTGACACCACGGACAGGCACCCAGTGCCACAAGAAGGTGAACGACCTCGTCAGGGCAGCCAGGGTGAGTCCCCCCCCCTCCCTGCCCGATGTGCGGCACCCCCCCAGGTGAAACCAACCCTAACCCTAACCTCTGCACTATATGCGCAACCGATGGCGTGCATTGTATAACACTGTTGCCTTTTACCCCTGCAGCCCCCCCCACCCCCACAGGAGAAGCACGCACACAACAATAGCGAGCATGAGAGGAGTGGAGGGGGCCCAGCTGATGAGTGGCCACTCACCGTACATGAGGAAAGGGCCCTGGAACTGGCTGGCAGACCTGAGGACCGGGAGGTTGCCGATGCAGAGGTTGGGGTCCCACCAGCAAGTGAGCCACCGACAGCCCGTCCCCATATCCCCTCTCCCCCATATCCCCCCTCCCCCGTATCCCCCTCCCCATATCCCCCCTCCTCCATAACCCCCTCCCCCATATCCCCCTCCCTCATATCCCCCCTCCCCCATATCACCTGATCACCGCCTGCGTGTCTAGCCATGCACGCTTCATTGTGTATCGCAGGAGCAAACGTCGAGGCACCCATCCCCGCAGATGCCGACCGCCCGCAGGATGCCCCAGGGCGACCACGGGAGACGGAGAGACCCGGACCCTCTGGCACCCAACGCCCGCAGGATGCCCCAGGGTGACCACGGGAGACCGAGAGACCCGGACCCTCTGGCACGTGACGCCCACAGGATGTCCCAGGGTGACCATGGGAGACGGAGAGACCTGAAGCAATAGGGAGACGACACCCCCGTCTCGTGCGGGTGTGGCGACGAAGGCGTGTGCCACCCAGCGACGAGAGGGGCAGCCACAGGCCCCCGTCATAGCAGAGCCACAAAACCATTACCCAGGACAGCCCTACCCAGGACAGCCCTACCCACGACACCCCTACCCAGGACATCCCTACCCACGACACTCCTACCCAGGACACCCCCACCCAGGAGACCCCTACCCAGGAAACCAAAATACAGGACAGTGACACAGAGTGGATGGGTGGAGACGAACCGCCACCCCAAAGTACCATGGACTCAGAGTCGGACGATGCGCACGACACAACGCCACTGCTGTCTCCAACACCCTCCACCATCGCAGAGACACTCACCTCGGTTGGGCATTTTTGTGCTGAGGCGCCTGGTACACTCACTGGTGCGCACAACACAGCCGTCCCGGTACAGCAGGTGGAGGTAGGAGCAGCAGAGGGGCCGGGAGGCCAGAGGGCATCCTGGCGCAAGCGAACATCTGCCACCCAGATGGATCCCGGATTCCTGGAGTTACCACACCCACCCATAGCCCCGATGCAACCACCGAACCTGGGACGAGCGAAGCGGGTGACGGCCGGCTCGCAGCGGCTGCAGTCTCAAGTGGAGGCGTCCAGGAGCTGGGAGTGGTGCCGGTCATGTGTGCCACCCAGGCCGACACCGCACGGCTGGCGTCTGCGGTGGAGGCAATGGGTGCGACGGTGTCAGACATGGGGAGCAGTATGCGAGGCCTGGGGCTTTCCGTGCAGGCGGCGTCTGTGGCCCAGGACATGGCTGCCCTCTCACAGGAGGCCATGAGCCAGCACCAGCGGCAGATGCGCTCAATGCCATGGCCCAGTCTCAGCAGGCAATGGCCCAATCCCTGCAGGCCATGGCCCAGTCTCAGCAGGCCATCGCTGAGGGCATCGGCGCCATTGCCCATGTGCTAGCCGGCGTCGCACAGTCACAGACAGAGATGGCCAACTCCCTGAGCTCCATGGCTGCAAACCTGCAGACACTTGTCGATACCAGCACGGGCCTCCAGGACTGGCAGCGCCAGATGTCGGGGGGGCGTCGGATGGCCAGTCCGTTCGCACCCCCGACCCATGTAGAGGCCTGGGAGCCATCTTCCTCACCGCCCGCCACGCTCGACCAACAGGGGCCGCCATCTGCTACGCCGCTCGACACGTATGATCAACAAGGGCAGCCATCGCGGAACCGCCCCAGCACCTCCGATCACGCCGGCTACCCGCAACTCAGCGCGGTCACCTTGGACCAGTCGCGACCCAAGCACCTCCGGAGCTCCATGATGACCGTCCGGGTAAGCGGGCACGAGACGCCTTGCCTTTTCGACTCCGGGAGCACAGAGAGCTTCATTCACCCGGACATGGTAAGACGCTGCTCGCTCCCAATTTTCCCGGCGCACCAAACCATCTCCCTCGCCTCTGGGTCGCACTCGGTGCAAATCCGAGGGTGCACTACCGCAACCCTAGCAATACAGGGCGCTGAGTACGCTAATTTTAAATTATATGTGCTCCCAGACCTCTGCGCTCCTCTCCTATTGGGACTAGATTTCCAATGCAACCTCAGGAGCCTAACCCTGAAGTTCGGGGGGCCCCTACCCCCACTCACCGTATGCAGCCTCGCGACCCTAAAAGTCGACCCTCCCCCACTCTTCGCAAACCTCACCGCCGACTGCAGAAGGAGGCGGTATAGCATACAGGACAGGACTTTTATCAGGTCTGAGGTCCAGCGACTCTTGCGGGAGGGAGTCATCGAGGCCAGCAATAGCCCCTGGAGAGCTCAGGTGGTAGTCGTCAAGACCGGGGAAAAGAACCGAATGGTTGTAGATTGCAGCCAAACCATAAACCGGTACACGCAACACGATGCATACCCCCTTCCCCAGATTGCAGACATGGTAAACCAGATCGCATACTACCGGGTGTTCTCCAGGGTGGATCTGAAGTCTGTATACCACCAGCTCCCAATCCGCCCGGAGGACCGCCACTACATGGCTTTTGAGGCAGACGGCCGCCTTTTCCATTTCCTCTGGGTCCCCTTTGGCGTCACGAACGGAGTTTCGGTGTTCCAAAGAACAATGGACCGAATGGTGGTCGGTCTGGGGGCCACATTTACGTACATGGACAATGTCACCATCTGCAGCCATGATCAGCAGGACCACGACGCCAACCTCCACAGATTTCTCCAAACCGCCCAAATCCTAAACCTCACGTACAACAAAGAGAAATTTGTTTTCCACACAACCAGACTAGCCATCCTCGGCTACGTCGTGGAAAACGGAGTTCTAGGACCCGACCCCGACCGTATGCGCCCCCTCCTGCAACCCCCCCTCCCCCACTGCCCCAAGGCCCTAAAGAGGTGCCTCGGGTTCTTTTCATATTACGCCCAGTGGGTCCCCAACTGTGCGGACAAAGCCCGCCCACTAATCAAGGCCACCATCTTCCCACTGGCGACTGAGGCCCGCCAGGCCTTCAGCTGCATCAAGGCGGACATCGCCAAAGCCGCGATGCACACGGTGGACGAGTCCGTCCCCTTCCAGGTGGAGAGCGACGCATCAGAGGTCGCTCTTGTCGCTACCCTCAATCAAGCAGGCAGACCGGTAGCGTTTCTTTCGCGCACCCTCACCACCTCCGAAATTCGGCACTCCTCAGTCGAAAAAGAGGCCCATGCCATCGTGGAAGCCGTACGGCACTGGAAGCACTACCTCGCTGGTAGGAGGTTTAGCCTCGTCACCGACCAACGATCAGTAGCCTTCATGTTCGATAATACGCAGCGGGGCAAAATCAAGAACGATAAGATCTTGAGGTGGAGGATCAAACTCGTCACCTATAATTATGATATAGTATATCGTCCTGGGAAGCTCAACGAGCCCCCAGATGCTCTGTCCCGCTGCACATGCGCCAGCGCGCAAGATGACCGACTACGGGCTATCTACGATCAACTCTACCACCCGAGGGTCACCCGGCTTATCCACTCCATCAAGGACCGCAACCTGCCCTACTCCACCGAGGAGGTCAGAGCTATGACCAGGGACTGCCAGATCTGGGCGGAGTGTAAACCGCATTTCTATCAACCAGATAAGGCTCACCTGGTGAACGCATCCCGGCCCTTTGAACGCCTCAGTATCGATTTCAAAGGGCCCCTCCCCTCCAATAAACGCAATACATATTTCCTCAACATTATTGAAGAGTTCTTACACTTCCCCTTTGCAATCCCTTGTCCCGACATGACCACGTCCACCATCATTAAAGCCCTACATAGTGTCTTCACCCTGTTTGGTTTCCCCAATTATGTCCACAGTGACCGGGGCTCATCGTTCATGAGTGACGAACTGCGTCAGTACTTGCTCAGCAAGGGCATCGCCTCGAGCAGGACTACCAGTTATAACCCCAGGAGAAACGGGCAGGTGGAGAGGGAGAACGTGACGGTCTGGAAGACCGTGCTACTGACCCTGCGGTCTAGGAATCTCCCAGTTTCTCACTGGCAGGAGGTCCTTCCCGATGCGCTCCACTCTATTAGGTCCCTACTTTGCATGGCCACAAACGAGACTCCTCATGACCGCCTATTTGTTTTCCCCAGGAGATCCACCTCAGGGGCCTCGCTTCCGTCGTGGCTGAAGACACCGGGACCAGTCCTACTCAGAAAACACGTCCGATCCTCTGGTAGAGAGGGTCCAGCTCCTACACTCAAACCCCCAGTACGCTTATATCGAACACCCCGATGACCGACAGGATACAGTCTCCCTCCGGGACCTGGCGCCCGCCGGTTCCACCACCACCACCACCATCGCCCCCCCACCATATCCAACCCAACCTACCATGACCAGTGCCCCCGCCCCCATATGGCTCCCGCGCTCCCTCCCGCCCGCCATCCCCCTTTCACCGATCCACAGGAATGAAGCTCCAGAAGAGACGCTCCCGGAGTCCACGTCTGTACCCGCACCGGCGCCCTCACTACCGATGCCGGCACGGACGAGCTCGACACCCGGGCCAGCAACAACGCCAGAGCTTCAGCAATCACAGCGCACAATCCGTGCGCCGGACCGGCTGAACTTATGAACCCGTCACCCCGCCAGACTTCATTTTTTTAACAGGTGGTGAATGTGGTGAATATATTATATCAATAATCCACCATTGAATTTGTATCTGTGCTATGCTGTTGCCCTTGTGGGCTCCTCCTTTGGGCTATTGTTCATCGGGGAACATGTTGGGGCCTGTATGGGTTCCGCCCATGGCTCCTCCGCTTGAAGGGAGGTATAAAGAGCAGTCGACCTGTAGGTGGTTCTCAGTATTGGATCAGGCGCAGGCAGGCACTGTTCTAAGTTGATTAAAGCCACATTTTACTTCTACTCCCTTCTCGAGTGAATTGATGGTCGCATCACTAAGGAGGCTCTTTAGAATGATGACATTTTTGGACAAATTTGATGCAAGTAAGCTTTCGTGCCATGTAGAGAATTTCAGCACGAAGGATCATAATTTCCAACAAAAATGAACAGGAAATGCAAGAATTAGATGGATCCTTATCAGCACTGATATTCAGGGTGATTGGAAATATACCAAAGGAATACCATGAATTAGTGCGCTAGATGGAACAAAAAAACCTGTCTCAAGATGTTACTTTGATAGCATCGGCAATTGCACCATTAATCACCAAAAATATGTAAGACATCTAATCAGTTATGATTCATTGAGAGCATCATAGAATCATATCATAGAATTTACAGTGCAGAAGGAGGCCATTCGGCCCATCAAGTCTGCACCAGCTCTTGGAAAGAGCACCCCACCCAAGGTCCACACCTCCACCCCATCCCCACAACCCAGTAACCCCACCCAACACTAAGGGCAATTTTGGACACTAAGGGCAATTTAGCATGGCCAATCCACCTAACCCGCACATCTTTGGACTGTGGGAGGAAACCGGAGCAACCGGAGGAAACCCACGCACACACGGGGAGGATGTGCAGACTCCGCACAGACAGTGACCCAAGCCGGAATCGAACCTGAGACCCTGGAGCTGTGAAGCAATTGTGCTATCCACAAGGCTACCGTGCTGCCCAACACATTAAATAAACGCTGAATTCTGAAGATTCCTGAGGGATGGGCCATGGTTTCTCTGGCTAGTTCTCCGCGGGTGCAAATTCTGTAATGTCTGCTAACTCTAGTGAGAGCCCAAAGACGTGAAGATCCCAGGCACTCCCCGCCAACGTAATCAGGTTCACACCCAACGAGGGCATGAACCTGATTATCATAAATTTAAATGTGGTTCCGGTTGCGGCGATGACCAGCTAAGCCGCACGTTTCGGCGGCTCCAGCTCCAACGGACCTTCGGGCTCTTTTAAGAGCCCCAACGGGAAATTTTCTCACGACAAAACCCGGTGTGGGGTGAGTTAATAGGGAGTCCCCCCCCCAACGAAAGAGGAAAATATCGGCGGCGGCGGCTACATCGCGAGGAATCCTCGACGATAGGGTCAGAAGGGAAAAGAAGCAAGATGGCGGCAGAGAAAGCCCAGGCGACATGGGGGCCCGATCAAGACGAATTTTTAAGACGGTGTGTGGAGCTACTAAAGAAGGAGGTGCTGACCCCGATGCTACAGGCAATTGAGGGGCTTAAGGAGGCACAAAGGACCCAGGAGACAGAGCTCCGCGTGGTGGAGCAGAAGGTGACGGATAATGAGGACGAGATCCTGGGCCTGGCGGTCAAAACACAGACGCACGAGGCGCTCCACAAAAAGTGCATTGAAAGGATTGAGGCCCTAGAAAACAGAGCACGAAGGAAGAACCTTCGGATCCTGGGTCTCCTGAGGGAGTGGAAGGAGCGGACTGCGGGGCTTACGTGAGCACGATGCTAAGCTCGCTGATGGGAGCTGAGGCCCCTTCGGGCCCCTTAGAAGTGGAGGGGGCTCAACGGGTCCCGGCGAGGAGACCAAAGGCGGGAGAACCACCTAGGGCGACAATCGTGCGATTTCACCGCTTTAATGATAGAGAAGTGGTTCTGAGATGGGCCAAAAAGGTACGGAGTAGTAGATGGGAGAATGCAGTGGTACGGGTGTACCAGGATTGGAGTGCGTAGGTGGCGAGAAGGAGGGTGAGTTTTAATCGAGCCAAGGAGGTGTTACACAAGAAGAAGGTGAAGTTCGGGATGCTGCAGCCGGCGCGACTATGGGTCACGTACCAGGAGAGACATCACTACTTCGAAACGGCGGATGAAGCATGGACCTTTAATAAAGGTGAGAAATTGGATCAGAACTGAGGGACTGATATTAGAGGGAAATGTCACTGTTGATGTATATAGAGATGTAAATTGAGAAGGGGGGAGACACTAAGAAATGTGGGCGCCGGTGGGGGGGGAAAGAAGAGACATAGGCGGAGGATGAGGAATGGGAGTGGGGTGGCAGAGGGAGCTGCGCCACAAGGGGCGGGTCAGCTACAGAGATGTTCCCGCGCCAGAAAGATAATGGCGGGAAGATAGGCGCAAGGTAGATGGGAGTTCCCCACACGGGGGGGGGGTCAAGGAGTGAGCAGGAGAAGCCGGGGTCAGTTGAAGTCAGCTGACTTGCGGAAGTTATATGGGGGGAGCAATTACGCTAGAGGGGGATCTAGCGGGGGGGGGGGGGGGGGGGGAGGATAACTGGGTTGCTGCTGCAGAAATCAAAGAGGAACTGGCTAAAGAAAGGGTGGTCGGGGCTGGAATGCGACACCTGGGGAACGAGTGGGAGCGCGGAATCGGGACGTGGGACTGGCCTAGAGAGGGTGATGGCTAGTCGACACGGGAAGGGGGCAGGTAGCCCCCTACTGAGGCTGATCACGTGGAACGTGAGAGGCCTAAATGGACCGATTAAAAGGGCCCGAGTGCTCGCGCACTTGAAAGGACTGAGAGCAGACATGGCTATGCTCCAGGAGACGCACCTGAAGGTGGCGGACCAAGTTAGGTTAAGGAAAGGATGGGTGGGACAGGTGTTCCATTCAGGGCTAGATGCAAAGAATAGAGGGGTGGCCATACTGGTGGGGAAACGGGTATCATTCGAAGCAAGGAGCATTGTAGCAGATAGTGGAGGCAGATATGTAATGGTGAGTGGCAGGCTGGAGAGAATGGAGGTTGTGTTGGTTAACGTATATGCCCCGAATTGGGACGATGCGGGATTTATGAGGCGGATGCTGGGACGTATACCGGACCTGGAGGTAGGAAACTTGATAATGGGGGGAGACTTCGACACCGTGCTGGACCCAGGGTTAGATAGATCCAGATCTAAGACCGGAAGAAGGCCGGCAGCGGCCAAGGTGCTTAAGGGGTTTATGGACCAAATGGGGGGAGTGGATCCATGGCGATTCCTTAGACCGAGGGCCAGGGAGTTCTCCTTCTTCTCCCATGTTCATAAGGTGTACTCCCGGATAGATTTTTTTGTTTTGGGAAGGTCGTTGATCTCGAGGGTGGAAGAAACTGAGTATTCAGCCATAGCTATTTCGGATCATGCCCCACATTGGGTGGACCTGGAACTAGGAGAGGAGAGGGAGCAGCGTGCACTCTGGCGATTAGATGTGGGATTGCTGGCGGCTGAAGGAGTTTGTGGAAGAGTGCGGGGATGTATCGAGAGGTACCTGGAGGCCAATGGCGACGGGGAGGTCCGAGTGGGAGTGGTATGGGAAGCAATAAAGGCGGTGGTCAGAGGAGAGCTGATCTCCATCAGGGCCCACAAAGGGAAAACAGAGGCCAAGGAAAGGGAAAGACTACTGGGGGAGATCTTAAGGGTGGACAGAGAATTTGCGGAGACCCCGGAGGAGGGACTGTACAGGGAGAGACAACGACTCCAGACAGAGTTCGACCTTCTGACCACCAGGAGGGCGGAGGTGCTGTGGAGGAAGGCACAGGGGGTGAGGTATGAATATGGGGAAAAGGCTAGTCGCCTGTTGGCCCATCAGCTGCGAAAGAGGACAGCGGCGAGGGAGATAGGGGGAATTAGAGACGAAAAGGGAGCTACGGTGCGGAGAGCAGGGAAGATAAACGGGGTGTTTAAGACCTTTTATGAAAGACTTTATAGGTCCCAACCCCCGGAGGGAAAAGAGGAGATGCGGCAGTTCCTGGACCAATTAAGGTTCCCGAGGGTGGAGGAGCAGGAGGCGGAAGGCCTGGGGGCACCAATTGGGGTGGACGAGGTTACCAAGGGGCTGGGGAACATGCAGGCAGGGAAGGCTCCGGGACCAGATGGGTTCCCGGTGGAATTTTATAGAAAATATGTGGACCTGCTGGCCCCGCTGTTGGTGAGGACTTTTAACGAGGCCAGGGAAGGAGGGACTCTACCCCCGACAATGTCGGAGGCGACGATATCGCTAATTTTGAAGCGGGATAAAGATCCGCTGCAGTGCGGGTCCTATAGGCCTATTTCACTATTAAATGTGGACGCCAAATTGCTAGCAAAGGTGCTGGCATCGAGGATAGAGGACTGTGTCCCGGGGGTGGTGCACGAAGACCAGACAGGATTCGTAAAGGGGAGACAACTAAATGTCAACGTGCGACGGCTATTAGGGGTGATAATGATGCCCCCAGTAGAGGGGGAGGCAGAGATAGTGGCGGCAATGAATGCAGAGAAGGCATTTGACAGGGTGGAGTGGGAGTACCTATGGGAGGTGCTGAGGAGGTTCGGGTTCGGGGACGGGTTTGTTAGCTGGGTCAAACTCCTTTATGGGGCCCCAACGGCAAGTGTGGTCACAGGTCGGCAAAGATCGGAGTATTTCCGACTATACAGGGGAACAAGACAGGGATGCCCGCTATCTCCATTACTGTTCGCATTGGCAATTGAACCACTGGCCATGGCGCTGAGAGACTCCAGGAAATGGAGGGAGGTGATTAGAGGGGGAGAAGAACACCGAGTGTCACTCTACGCGGATGACCTACTGTTGTATGTGACGGACCCAGTGGGGGGGATGACAGAGGTCATGCAGATATTGAGGGAGTTCGGAGATTTCTCGGGATATAGGCTTAACATGGGGAAGCGTGAACTTTTCGTGATACACCCTGGGGACCAGAGTAGAGGGATAGATGGCCTGCCTCTAAGGAAAGTGGAAAGAAACTTCCGATACCTGGGGATTCAGATAGCCAGGAGCTGGGGAACCTTGCACAGACTTAATCTGACATGACTGGTAGAACAAATGGAAGAGGACTTCAAGAGGTGGGACATGCAGCCACTGTCACTGGCGGGCAGAGTGCAGGCAATTAAGATGATGGTCCTCACTTCTGGGTGCGGCGATGACCAGCTGAGTCGCACGTTTCGGCAGCTCCCGGTGAAACGGACTTTTGGGCTCTTGATAGGAGCCCCAACGGCAATTTTGACGGCTAAAAACACTGTGCGGTAAACCAGAAGGGAATCCCCCCTGGATACGGATGAAAAAAGGAGGAGAAAGTGGCCGGATTGCGGTGGATCCTTTAGAACAGCGGCAAGGAAGGCAAGCAAAAACCAAGATGGAGTCGGAAGGTGGCAGTTTAACATGGGGCCCTGAACAACAAGAGTTCTTGAAATGCTGTGTGGAAGAGCTCAAAAAGGAAATGAAGAAAGAGCTGTTGGCCCCGATACTACAGGCGATCGAAGGGCTAAAGGAGGAACAAAAGGCCCAGGAGCGGGAGCTTCGGGTCGTGAAGGCAAAGGCAGCCGAGAATGAGGACGACATACAGGGCCTGGTGGTGAAGACAGAGACGCATGAGGCACATCAGAAACGATTTGTGGAAAGGTTGGAGTCACTGGAGAACAACGCAAGGAGGAACAACCTGAGGATTCTTGGTCTTCCTGAAGGTGCGGAGGGAGCGGACGTCGGGGCATATGTGAGCACGATGCTGCACTCGTTAATGGGAGCGGAGGCCCCGGCGGGTCCGTTGGAGGTGGAGGGAGCATACCGAGTGATGGCGCGAGGACCGAGAGCAGGAGAAATTCCCAGAGCCATAGTGGTGAGATTCCTCCGTTTTAAGGATAGAGAAATGGTCCTTAGATGGGCAAAGAAAACTCGGAGCAGTAAATGGGAGAACGCGGTGATCCGCGTTTATCAAGACTGGAGTGCGGAGGTGGCGAGAAGGAGGGCGAGCTTTAATCGGGCCAAGGCGGTGCTTCATAAAAAGAAGATAACATTTGGAATGCTGCAACCGGCAAGACTGTGGGTCACATATCGAGGGAGGCACCACTACTTTGAGACGGCGGATGAAGCGTGGACTTTTATTGTGGAAGAAAAACTGGAATGAGCGGGCTATTAAAAAGAACGTTTGAACAAAGTGGTGGGGCGAATGTGGGGGGCGAAGAGGGGGGTTAAAAAGGGGGGAAAGAGGAGTTTTATGTACTAATCCTGCGATGTGGTAACTTTTCTCTCTTCCACAGGTGGTGATGGGGGGAGGAGGGGAGGTGGAGGAGATGGGGCGTTGGCCATTGGGGGCGGGGCCAAGGGAGAAGCGCGGGCTTGGTTCCCGCGCTATGATAATCATGGCGGGAATAGAGAAGCAGGAAGGAGGGGGCGTCGCACGGTGCGAGCCGAGGTCACGGGGGGAAGCCGAGGTCGGCCAGAGTTTGCTGACTTCTGGGAGCAACATGGGGGGAGTAATTACGCTTGCGGGGGATCTAGCGGGGGGGGGGGGGGTGGGAGGGGGGAATTACTGGGTTGCTGCTGCTGGGGAAAGGGGGGAGCTGGTATGGGAGGGGATGGGCGGGGGGGCACCGCCTGGGGGAGATACAGCTGCGTGGGAACCGGGTGAGGAGCTGGAAAAAGGGGATGGCTAATCGACAAGGGGGGGGTAGGAAGCCCCCCAACCCGGCTGATCACGTGGAACGTGAGAGGGCTGAACGGGCCGATAAAGAGGGCACGGGTACTCGCACACCTTAAGAAACTTAAGGCAGGACTTCCGGGTGCGGCTATGCAGAGCTAGGTCGCATATTCGGCAGCTCCTGCTTGGAACGGACTTTTGGGCTCTTTTACAGGGCCCCCACGGCATTTGTTTGACATTTCCCGGTGTGGGAAGAAGGCTGCAATATTCCCCCGACAGTGTCCCCCAGGAAGGGTACGTCTCTGGGTTGCCAGACACGGCAGAAAGAGTAAAAGATTTGGCTGCAACTGCAGGATAAACAGGGCCTCTTCCAGCATGCAGGCGGGGGAAGGGCAAGCTTAAAGCTGCAAGCTGACCTGAGGGCCTGTATCAAAGGTGAATTCTAGCAGCAGAGGGAACAACTGTGAAAAGACCTCATCAAGGCCACTGAAGGGACTTCCGGTTGCGGTGATGCCTAGCTAGCCGCACGCTTCGGCGGCTCCAGCTCCGACGGACCTTCGGGCTCTTTTAAGAGCCCCAACGGGGAATTTTTCGACGACGCAACCCGGTGTGGGGTGTGTGAGAAGGGAGTCCCCCCCAAACGAAGGAGGGAAAAAACCGGCGGCGGCGGCTGCAGCGCGAGGAATCATCGACCAAAGGGTCAGAAAGAGAGAAGTACAAGATGGCGGCGGAGAAAGCGCAGGCGACATGGGGGCCTGAGCAGGATGAAATTGTGAGACGGTGCGTGGAGCTGCTGAAGAGGGAGGTGCTGACCCCGTTGCTACAGGCAATTGAGGGGCTCAAGGAGACATTAAAGACCCAGGAGACAGAGCTCCGCGTGGTGGAGCAGAAGGTGACAGATATTGAGGACGAGATCCTGGGCCTGGCGGTTAAGACACAGACGCACGAGGCACTTCATAAAAAGTGTACTGAAAGGATCGAAGCCCTAGAAAATGGAGGGCGAAGGAAGAACCTTCGGATACTGGGTCTCCCTGAGGGTGTGGAAGGAGTGGACTGTGGAGCGTACGCAAGTACGATGCTGAGCTCACTGATGGGTGCTGAGGCCCCTACGGGCCCCTTGGAGGTGGAGTGGGCAAATCGGATTCCGGCGAGAAGACCAAAAGCGGGAGAACCACCCAGGGCGATAATCGTGCGATTTTACCGCCTTAAGGATAGAGAAGAGGTCCTGAGATGGGCTAAAAAGGTGCGGAGTAGCAGATGGGAGAATGCAGTGGTACGGGTATACCAGGATTGGAGTGCGGAGGTGGCGAGAAGGAGGGCGAGCTTCAATCGAGCCAAAGAGGTGTTGCATAAAAGGAAGGTGAAGTTTAGGATGCTGCAGCCGGCAAGACTACGGGTCACGTATCAGGAGAGACACCATTATTTCGAGACGGCGGAGGAAGCATGGACCTTCATCAAAGAAGAGAAATTGGATCGGAACTGAGGGACTGATGCTGCAGGAAATGTGATTGTTAATGTTATGGTTGAAGTTAATTGAGAAGTAAATTGGGAAGGGGGGAGACATTGGGGAAATGTGGGCGCCGGTGAGGGGGGAAAGACGGGACATAGTCGGAGAATGGGGAAGGGGAGGGGGAGGGGAAAGGGAGCTGCGCCATAAGAGGCGGGTCAGGTAAAGGGATGTTCCCGCGCCAGAAAGAATAAGGCGGGAAGACAGGCGCAAGGCGGATGGGAGTTCCCCACACGGGGGGGGTCGAGGAGTGAGCAGGAGTAGCCGGGGTCAGTTGAAGTCAGCTGACTTACGGAAGTAATATGGGGGGAGCAATCATGCTAGAAAGAGATCTAGCGGGGGGGGGGGGGGGGGGGGGGGAGGGGGGGGACAACTGGGTTGCTGCTGCGGAAATCGAAAAGGAAATGGCTAAAGAGAGGGTGGGCGGGGATGGTGTGCGACGCTGGGGGAGCGAGCGGGAGCGCGGAGGCGGGATATGGGGCTGGCCTAGAGAAGGTAATGGCTAGTCGACACGGGAGGGGGGCAGGTAGCCCCCTAGTGAGGCTGATCACGTGGAACGTGAGAGGCCTGAACGGACCGATAAAAAGGGCCCGAGTGCTCGCGCATTTGAAAGGACTAAGGGCAGACGTGGTTATGCTCCAAGAGACGCACCTAAAGGTGGTGGACCAAGTTAGGTTAAGGAAAGGATGGGTGGGACAGGTGTTCCACTCAGGACTGGACACAAAGAATAGAGAGGTGGCCATTTTGGTGGGGAAACGGGTAGCATTTGAAGCAAAGAACATCGTAGCAGATAGCGGAGGTAGATATGTAATGGTGAGTGGCAGGCTGGAGGGAATGGAGGTCGTGTTGGTTAATGTGTATGCCCCAAACTGGGACGATGCGGGATTTATGAGACGGATGCTGGGGCGTATACCGGACCTGGAGGTAGGAAACTTGATTTTAGGAGGGGACTTTAATACGGTGCTGGACCCGGGGCTAGATAGATCCAGCTCAAGGACCGGAAGAAGGACGGCAGCGGCCAAGGTACTTAAGGGGTTTATGGACCAAATGGGGGGAGTGGATCCATGGCGATTTCTTAGACCTAGGGCTAGGGAGTTTTCCTTCTTCTCCCATGTCCATAAAGTGTACTCCCGGATAGATTTTTTTGTTTTGGGAAGGTCGTTGATCTCTAGGGTGGAAGAAGCTGAGTACTCAGCCATAGCGGTTTCGGACCATGCCCCACATTGGGTGGACCTGGAATTAGGAGAGGAAAGGGAGCAGAGAACACTCTGGCGATTAGATGTGGGACTGATGGCGGATGAGGGAGTGTGTGCAAGAGTGCGGGGGTGTATTGAGAGATACCTGGAGGTCAATGACGACGGCGAGGTCCCTGTGGGAGTGGTTTGGGAAGCACTAAAAGCGGTGGTCAGAGGAGAGCTGATCTCTATTGGGGCCCACAAAAGGAAAACAGAGGCCAAGGAAAGGCAAAGATTACTGGGGGAGATTTTAAGGGTGGACAGGGAATTTGCAGAGACCCCGGAGGAGTAATTGTGCAGGGAGAGGAGACGACTCCAGACGGAGTTTGACCTTCTGACCACCAGAAAGGCGGAGGTACTGTGGAGGAAGACACAGGGGATGAGGTATGAATATGGGGAAAAGGCTAGTCGCCTGTTGGCTCATCAATTGCGAAAGAGGGCAGCAGCGAGGGGAATAGGAGGAATTAGAGACGAAAGGGGAGACACGGTGCGAAGGGCAGGAAAGATAAATGAGGTGTTCAAGACCTTTTATGAGGAACTGTATAGGTCTCAACCCCCAGAGGGAGAGGAGGGGATGCGGCAGTTCCTGGACCAATTGAGGTTCCCGAAAGTGGAGGAGCAGGAGGTGGTAGGCCTGGGGGCACCGATTGAGGTGGACGAGGTCATTAAGGGACTGGGAAGCATGCAAGCAGGGAAGGCCCCGGGGCCAGACGGGTTCCCGGTGGAATATTACAGAAAATATGTGGACTTGTTGGCCCCGTTGATGGCGAGGACGTTCAATGAGGCCAGGGAAGGGGGGACTCTACCTCCGACGATGTCGGAGGCGACGATATCGCTAATTTTGAAGAGGGACAAAGATCCGTTGCAGTGCGGGTCCTATAGACCTATTTCACTATTGAACGTGGACGCCAAATTGCTGGCAAAGGTACTGGCATCGAGGATAGAGGACTGTGTCCCGGGGGTGGTGCACGAAGACCAGACAGGGTTCGTAAAAGGGAGACAACTGAATGTTAACGTGCGACGACTATTAGGGGTGATAATGATGCCCCCAGTGGAGGGGGAGGCAGAGATAGTGGCGGCAATGGACGCAGAGAAGGCATTTGATTGGGTGGAGTGGGAGTATTTATGGGAAGTGTTAAGGAGGTTTGGGTTTGGGAACGGGTTTATTAGCTGGGTTAGACTTCTTTATGGGGCTCCAACGGCAAGCGTAGTTACAGGTCGACATAGATCGGAGTATTTCCGACTATATAGGGGAACAAGACAGGGATGCCCGCTGTCTCCATTGTTGTTCGCGTTGGCAATTGAACCTCTGGCCATGGCGTTGAGAGACTCCAGGAAATGGAGAGGGGTGATTAGAGGGGGAGAAGAACACAGAGTCTCGTTATACGCGGATGACCTATTGTTATACGTGTCGGACCCAGCGGGGGGGATGGTAGAGGTTATGCGAATTTTGAGGGGGTTCGGGGAATTCTCGGGGTATAGGCTAAACATGGGGAAGAGTGAATTATTTGTGATACATCCAGGGGACCAGAGTAGAGAGATAGAAGGCTTGCCGCTAAGGAAAGTGGAAAGAAACTTCCGATACCTGGGGATTCAGATCACTAGGAGCTGGGGAACCTTGCACAGACTTAATCTGACACGGCTGGTAGAACAAATGGAGAGGACTTCAAGAGGTGGGACATGCAGCCTCTATCGCTGGCGGGCAGGGTGCAAGCAATTAAGATGATGGTCCTCCTGAGGTTCTTATTTGTATTTCAATGTCTCCCTATATTAATCACCAAGACCTTTTTTAATAAAATAGACAGGAGCATCACGAGCTTCGTGTGGGCAGGGAAAGTCCCGAGAGTAAGGAGGGGGTTCCTTCAGCGTAGTAGGGACAGAGGAGGATTGGCACTACCGAACTTGGGCGATTACTATTGGGCCGCCAATGTGGCAATGATACGTAGATGGATGATGGAGGGTGAGGGAGCGGCATGGAAAAGACTGGAGAGAAAGTCCTGTAAAGGGACAAGTTTAGAGGCGCTGGTAACGGCGCCGCTACCGTTCTCACCTAAAAGGTTTACCACGAACCCGGTGGTGGCGGCAACACTGAATATTTGGGGACAGTGGAGGTGACAGAGAGGGGTGCGGGGAGCCCTGGTGGGGTCCCCTATCAGGAACAACCATAGGTTCGCCCCAGGAAGAATGGATGGAGGATTTCAGAGCTGGTACCAGTTGGGAATTAAGAGGGTGGGAGATTTATTTATAGATGGGACTTTTGCGAGCTTGGGAGCATTGGAGGAAAAGTATAAGTTGCCCCGGGGAAATTTCTTGAGATATATGCAGGTGAGGGCGTTTACTAGACAACAGGTGAGGGAATTTCCGTTGCTCCCGACACAGGGGATACAGGACAGGGTGCTTTCAGGGGTGTGGGTCGGAGAGGGCAAGGTGTCAGAGATTTATCGAGAGATGAGGGAAGAGGGGGAGGAGTTGGTGGGCGAACTAAAAGGAAAGTGGGAAGAAGAACTAGGGGAGGAGATAGAGGAGGGTATGTGGGCTGATGCCCTAAGCAGGGTAAATTCCTCTTCCTCATGCGCCAGGCTTAGCCTGATTCAATTTAAGGTGCTACATAGAGCACACATAACGGGAGCAAGATTGAGCAGGTTCTTTTGAGTGGAGGACAAATGTGGGAGGTGTGGCGGGAGCCCGGCAAACCACGCACATATGTTTTGGGTGTGCCCGGCACTGGAAGGGTATTGGAAGGGAGTGACGGGAGTGATTTCGCAGGTGGTGAAGGCCCGGGTCAAACCAGGCTGGGGGTTAGCTCTATTTGGAGTTGCGGAAGAGCCGGGAGTGCAGGAGGCGATAGAGGCCGACGTTGTGGCCTTTGCGTCCCTCGTAGCCCGGCGCAGGATCCTACTCATGTGGAAGGAGGCGAAACCCCCCGGACTGGAGGCCTGGGTAAATGATATGGCGGGGTTCATTAAACTGGAGCAGATAAAGTTTGCCCTGAGAGGATCGGCTCAAGGGTTCACCAGGCGGTGGCAGCCATTTCTCGACTACCTAGGGAAACGTTAGAGGGAAGACAGATGACCAGCAGCAGCAACCCAGGGGGAAGGGGGGGGGGGGGAGGGGGGGAGGAGGTTTAGTTTAGGTCAAAGATAAAGGGGTTTTGTTACTTGTGTATTGTTTAAAATTTCTGTATTGTTTGCTTTGTAAGAGGGGAAAAATTGTTGTTTGGGAAAAAAAATTCAATAAAACATATTTAAAAAAAAAAAGAAACTTAAGGCAGATGTGGTTATGTTACAGGAAACGCACCTGAAACTGATAGACCAGGTTAGGCTACGCAAAGGATGGGTGGGGCAGGTGTTCCATTCGGGGCTAGATGCGAAAAACAGGGGGGTGGCTATATTAGTGGGGAAGCGGGTAATGTTCGAGGCAAAGACTATAGTGGCGGATAACGGGGGCAGATACGTGATGGTGAGTGGCAAACTACAGGGGGAGACGGTGGTTTTGGTAAACGTATATGCCTCGAACTGGGATGATGCCAATTGTATGAGGCGGATGCTAGGACGCATTCCGGACCTAGAGATGGGAAAGCTGATAATGGGGGGAGATTTTAATACGGTGTTGGAACCAGGGCTGGATAGGTCGAAGTCCAGGACTGGAAGGAGGCCGGCAGCAGCCAAGGTACTTAAAGATTTTATGGAGCAGATGGGAGGTGTAGACCCGTGGAGATTTAGCAGACCTAGGAGTAAGGAGTTCTCGTTTTTCTCCTATGTCCATAAAGTCTACTCGCGAATAGACTTTTTTGTGCTGGGAAGGGCGTTGATCCCGAAGGTGAGGGGAACGGAGTATACGGCTATAGCCATTTCGGATCACGCTCCACACTGGGTAGACTTGGAGATAGGGGAGGAAACAGGAGGGCGCCCACCCTGGAGAATGGACATGGGACTAATGGCAGATGAGGGGGTGTGTCTAAGGGTGAGGGGGTGCATTGAAAAGTACTTGGAACTCAATGATAATGGGGAGGTCCAGGTGGGAGTGGTCTGGGAGGCGTTGAAGGCGGTGGTTAGAGGGGAGCTGATATCAATAAGGGCACATAAAGGGAAGCAGGAGAGTAAGGAACGGGAGCGGTTGCTGCAAGAACCTTTGAGGGTGGACAGACAATATGCGGAAGCACCGGAGGAGGGACTGTACAGGGAAAGGCAAAGGCTACATGTAGAATTTGACTTGCTGACGACGGGCACTGCAGAGGCACAATGGAGGAAGGCACAGGGTGTACAGTACGAATATGGGGAGAAGGCGAGCAGGTTGCTGGCACACCAATTGAGGAAAAGGGGAGCAGCGAGGGAAATAGGGGGAGTGAGGGATGAGGAAGGAGAGATGGAGCGGGGAGCGGAGAGAGTGAATGGAGTGTTCAAGACATTTTATAAAAAATTATATGAAGCTCAACCCCCGGATGGGAGGGAGAGAATGATGGGCTTCTTGGATCGGCTGGAATTTCCCAAGGTGGAAGAGCAGGAAAGGGTGGGACTGGGAGCACAGATCGAGGTAGAAGAAGTGGTGAAAGGAATTAGGAGCATGCAGGCGGGAAAGGCCCCGGGACCGGATGGATTCCCAGTCGAATTCTATAGAAAATATGTGGACTTGCTCGCCCCGGTATTGACGAGGACCTTTAATGAGGCAAAGGAAAGGGGACAACTGCCCCCGACTATGTCTGAAGCAACGATATTGCTTCTCTTAAAGAAGGAAAAGGACCCGCTACAATGCGGGTCCTATAGACCTATTTCCCTCCTAAATGTAGATGCCAAGATCCTGGCCAAGGTAATGGCAATGAGAATAGAGGAATGTGTCCCGGGGGTGGTCCACGAGGACCAAACTGGGTTTGTGAAGAGGAGACAGCTGAACACGAATATACGGAGGCTGTTAGGGGTAATGATGATGGCCCCACCAGAGGGGGAAACGGAGATAGTAGTGGCGATGGATGCCGAGAAAGCATTTGATAGAGTGGAGTGGGATTATTTGTGGGAGGTGTTGAGGAGATTTGGTTTTGGAGAGGGGTATGTTAGATGGGTGCAGCTGTTGTATAGGGCCCCGATGGCGAGCGTGGTCACGAATGGACGGGGATCTGCATATTTTCGGCTCCATAGAGGGACAAGGCAGGGATGCCCTCTGTCCCCATTATTGTTTGCACTGTCGATTGAGCCCCTGGCGATAGCGTTGAGGGGTTCCAAGAAGTGGAGGGGAGTACTTAGAGGAGGAGAAGAACACCGGGTATCTTTGTATGCGGACGATTTGCTACTATACGTGGCAGACCCGGCGGAGGGGATGCCAGAAATAATGCGGATACTTGGGGAGTTTGGGGATTTTTCAGGGTATAAATTGAACATGGGGAAAAGTGAGTTGTTTGTGGTGCATCCAGGGGAGCAGAGTAGAGAAATAGAGGACTTACCGTTGAGGAAGGTAACAAGGGACTTTCGTTACCTGGGGATCCAGATAGCCAAGAATTGGGGCACATTGCATAGGTTAAATTTAACGCGGTTGGTGGAACAAATGGAGGAGGATTTCAAGAGATGGGATATGGTATCCCTGTCACTGGCAGGGAGGGTGCAGGCGGTTAAGATGGTGGTCCTCCAGAGATTCCTCTTTGTGTTTCAGTGCCACCCGGTGGTGATCACAAAGGCTTTTTTTAAAAGGATTGAAAAGAGCATCATGGGTTTTGTGTGGGCCGGGAAGACCCCGAGAGTGAGGAAGGGATTCTTACAGCGTAGCAGGGATAGGGGGGGGCTGGCACTACCGAGCCTAAGTGAGTATTATTGGGCCGCTAATATTTCAATGGTGAGTAAGTGGATGGGAGAGGAGGAGGGAGCGGCGTGGAAGAGATTGGAGAGGGCGTCCTGTAGGGGGACTAGCCTACAGGCTATGGTGACAGCCCCATTGCCGTTCTCACCGAGGAACTACACCACAAGCCCGGTGGTGGTGGCTACACTGAAGATTTGGGGACAGTGGAGACGGCATAGGGGAAAGACTGGAGCCTTGGGGGGGTCCCCGATAAGAAACAACCATAGGTTTGCCCCGGGGGGAATGGATGGGGGATATGGAATGTGGCAAAGAGCAGGAATAACGCAACTGAAAGATCTGTTTGTGGATGGGAAGTTTGCGAGTCTGGGAGCGCTGACCGAGAAATATAGGTTGCCCCAAGGGAATGCATTCAGGTATATGCAACTGAGGGCTTTTGCGAGGCAACAGGTGAGGGAATTCCCGCAGCTCCCGACACAAGAGGTGCAGGACAGAGTGATCTCAAAGACATGGGTGGGGGATGGTAAGGTGTCAGATATATATAGGGAAATGAGGGACGAAGGGGAGACTATGGTAGATGAACTAAAAGGGAAATGGGAAGAAGAGCTGGGGGAGGAGATCGAGGAGGGGCTGTGGGCAGATGCCCTAAGCAGGGTAAACTCGTCGTCCTCGTGTGCCAGGCTAAGCCTGATTCCGTTTAAGGTATTACACAGGGCGCATATGACTGGAGCACGGCTCAGTAAATTTTTTGGGGTGGAGGATAGGTGTGCGAGGTGCTCGAGAAGCCCAGCGAATCATACCCATATGTTTTGGTCATGCCCGGCACTACAGGGGTTTTGGATGGGGGTGACAAAGGTGCTTTCAAAAGTAGTGGGGGTCCGGGTCGAACCAAGCTGGGGGTTGGCTATATTTGGGGTTGCACAAGAGCCGGGAGTCCAGGAGGCGAGAGAGGCCGATGTTTTGGCCTTTGCGTCCCTAGTAGCCCGGCGCAGGATATTGTTAATGTGGAAAGAAGCCAAGCCCCCGGGGGTGGAGACCTGGATAAATGACATGGCAGGGTTTATAAAGCTAGAGCGGATTAAGTTCGTTCTAAGGGGGTCGGCTCAAGGGTTCACCAGGCGGTGGCAACCGTTCGTCGAATACCTCGCAGAAAGATAGATGGAATGGAAAAAAGAAGGCAGCAGCAGCAGCCCAGGATCGGGGGGGGGGGGGGGGGGGGGAGGGCGGGGGGAGGAGGAACCAGAAGGACTCTCAGGGTTGTTAATATATACTGTATAATATGTATAGGTCGTTGCTACAGATAATTATATATTGGACTGTTAAATTATATTTTTAGAGAGTGTTACTTGTGATAAGGCAGGTGCCAATTAGGGTTAGTTTTCATTTTTGTTATTTATTATTTATTCATTTTTTTTTGTTTGTTTATAAAATAGGTCATTGTTATTTGTGTTGTTATAATATTGTGTAAAGGATGCACAATGTACTGTGTTGGTTGACCAAAAATTTTCAATAAAATATTTAATAAAAAAAAAAGATGATGGTCCTCCCGAGGTTCCTATTTGTATTCCAATGTCTCCCTATACTGATCACTAAGGCCTTCTTTAAAAAAATAGACAGGAGCATCACGAGCTTCGTGTGGGCAGGGAAAGTCCCGAGGGTAAGGAGGGGGTTCTTACAACGTAGCAGAGACAGAGGGGGACTGGCGCTGCCGAATTTGGGCGACTACTATTGGGCCGCCAATGTGGCGATGATCCGTAAATGGATGATAGAGGGAGAGGGAGCGGCATGGAAAAGACTAGAGAGAAAGTCCTGTAAAGGGACGAGTCTAGAGGCGCTGGTCACGGCGCCACTACCGTTCTCACCAAAAAGATTTACCACAAACCCAGTGGTGGCGGCAACATTAAATATCTGGGGGCAATGGAGGCGACAGAGAGGTGTGCTGGGAGCCCTGGTGGGGTCCCCAATTAGGAACAACCATAGGTTTGCCCCAGGGAGGATGGATGGAGGATTCCAGAGCTGGCACCAGTTGGGAATTAGGAGGGTGGGAGATTTATTTATAGACGGGACGTTTGCGAGCTTGGGAGCGTTGGAGGAAAAGTATAAGCTGCCCCGGGGAAATTTCTTTAGGTATATGCAGGTGAGGGCGTTCACAAGACAACAGGTGAGGGAATTTCCATTGCTCCCGACACAGGGGATCCAGGATAGAATGCTCTTGGGGGTGTGGGTCAGGGAGGGCAAGGTGTCAGAGATATACCGAGAGATGAGAGAAGAGGGGGAGGAGTTGGTGGGCGAACTGAAGGGAAAATGGGAAGAAGAGCTCGGGGAGGAGATTGAGGAGGGTTTGTGGGCTGATGCCCTAAGCAGGGTAAATTCCTCTTCCTCGTGTGCCAGGCTTAGCCTGATCCAATTTAAGGTGCTGCATAGAGCACACATAACGGGAGCAAGGTTGAGCAGGTTCTTCGGAGTGGTGGACAAGTGTGGGAGGTGCGGGGGAAGCCCGGCGAACCACACACATATGTTTTGGCTGTGTCCGGCACTGGAGACGTATTGGAGGGGAGTGACGGGAGTGATCTCGAAGGTGGTGAAGGTCCGGGTCAAACCAGGCTGGGGGTTAGCTCTATTTGGAGTTGCGGATGAGCCGGGAGTGCAGGAGGCGAAAGAGGCCGATGTCGTGGCCTTTGCGTCCCTAGTAGCCCGGCGTAGGATTTTACTCATGTGGAAGGAAGCGAAACCCCCCGGACTGGAGGCCTGGATAAACGATATGGCGGGGTTCATAAAACTGGAGCAGATTAAGTTTGCACTGAGAGGGTCGGCTCAAGGGTTCACCAGAAGGTGGCAACCATTCCTCGACTACCTAGCGGAACGTTAGAGGGAAGATAGATGACCAACAGCAGCAACCCAGGGGGGGGGGGGAGGGGGAGGGGAAAGTTTTATTTTATGTTAATTGATTAGTTTACCATGTTAGTTAGTTACTTTTTATTAGACTGTGGTTATCATGTTACATGTACTGTTAAATTTTTTTTATGTTTGATGTGTAAGGGGAAAAAAAATTGTGATCGAAAAATTTCAATAAAATATATTTCAAAAAAATAATAAATAAATTTAAATGTGCTGAAGCAGCTTAACGCTGTTGCTACCGGGTCACAAGGGGCTGGATTCTCCAAAAATGGGGTTATGTCCCCTCGCCGGCGTAAAAACGCTGGCGTTTCACTCCCCAGTTTCTTGCAAAAAAAAATAGTGATTCACTTACCTGCAGGGGGCTAGCAGGGACCCAGGGAGCTTCACGCAGCTTTGGTTGCAGATATGGGCCCCCGCACATCCGGTTCCGAGTCCGCGCATGTGCACCACCAGCGGCCGCACCGAGCGTCATGGCAGACTCGGATCACGGACCATCACGAAGAAACAAGGTCCCCCCGATCAGCCCCGCGCCCATGCATCGGACCGGGCCCGATCGTTGCCCCAGGCACCCATAAGACCCCTCCCCCCCCTAGTGCTGTATCACCCTGCCCCCCTCCACCAGGGCGGCCGCAGGCTGAGTCCGCAGCCGCTGCGCGAGATTCCCGACCGGCCATATGTGGTTAGAACCAAAGCGTCGGGAACGCGGCCTGCTGGGAGCGGAGTATCGCGGGAAGAGCCTCTGGCAATGGCCTCCCAGCTACGTGCCGTGATTCACGGACGAGCGATTCTCCGGGGCCCGGAGAATCGCCGGTGTGGCGCCGGGTGCAGTTTGGTCGTGAACGTCGATTCTCCGCCCCCATGCCAAACGCGGTTTCGGCGCGGGGCTGCTGAGATGCCAGCCCCAGGTGTTCCTCTCACTCCGGTGTGAATCACCACTGGTTTCCAAAAAGGCAAACCAGTCGTGATGACCATGCCAGGGGCTCAGACGTGAGTATAACCCACGGGCGGTGAGGGACATGGCTGGGAAGTGTTGCCAGGTCCGTGGGGTCTCCAGGGAATTCTATTGGTGGGGGAAGAGTTCCCACTATGTGGGGATGCAACCAAGTTTGAGGGGGCGGGGCATGGGGGCACTGAAGACCCAATGCCAGCAACGTTGGGCGAACGTGGCCTTCCATTTTCAAATCGTGCCGCCCTTTAAAAATGGCACCCTGATCTCTGCAGAACCAGGCTTGCTGGTGTCCTTATGCCCCGCCCCTCAAGAATGGTGGGGCAAAGCACGCCCACCCCGCCTTTTGTTGACAATGTCAGGAGATCTGGAGAGAAAACCTGACTGTTTTCATTCAGAACCAGACACTTTGTCATTTTTATGAGAAAGTTCCGCCCATGATTTACTTCTCAGAGGTTTGCTGACCTTACAAGAAATAGAAGCGCTTGCAAGTCCCATGAAACATTATTCAAGTAAATTATGTAGCAATATATACATATATATTTATTTAATTACGCATTATAGTCATTCTTGATTTGAGTCCAGTGCACCTGGAGGCAATATGATGACTAATTTGGAAATTGTTGTGTAATGTTTATTTATTTATGTGGGAATATTTTCCTCAAAATGAACTTTCAAAGGGAAAAAATCATTCCATTAATTAGAATGTGATTCAGTTTCACGAAATATGAAACATATTTAGCGGAAACACGATGTTATCAATTGTATTGCAGCGCACTCACAGGCCTTATCTGGCTCTTCTGAGAGAGACATTTAGCGTAACGTATTATTTTGCAGTTATTGCGTTCTACATCAAGTCAGTCACCTTTTGGAATGATTTCTAACACAGTTTCTGGAGAGTTGGAAGAATAGTGAACATTTGCAACTAATTAACTTAACAGAAGATGTCGGCTAAAGTGTAAAAACAGAAAATAATAGAAGTGAAGCCAGGTTAGTCGATGGCTGGGATTTTCCAGATCCAACCCCGCGGCAGGTTGTCTGCCGGCAGAGGCAGTACCCCCTTGGCCGCTGGCGGGATCTTCCAGTCCCGCTGTAATCAATGGTCATTTGCATTCCACAGGGGCCTCACCGCCAGAGGATCCATTGCTGGGGTTTGCTTACAGCGGGATTGGAAAATCCCACTGGCAGGAGGGGCCTGAAAATTCAACCCAATATCTGAAAGAAAGACTGGCGGAATCTTCCCCAAAATGCAGATTGTTGGGTCAGGTGAGGAAAACGGTGTGAAGCTCGCAGGATTAACAGTTGGATTTTTTTGCCACATTGAACAACACTCTGCAATTTAAAAGGGGAAGTGAGATAGCCATCTGGAGGGGCGGGTGCATAAAGAATCCGACAAGGCCAGGAATCCTGAGACCAGAAGCCGTTTTTAAAGGGTGCCCCGATCTCTGACTTAAATAATCCCCCCCCCCACCCCCCCCCGCCTCAATGGACTTCAGGACCCTGCTCCCAAGCATCAGGGCACACCTGCCCCTCTGCAACGCAAAAGATCAGGATACCAGCCCCCCCCCCCCTCAACCACGCAAACATTGCCCACTGATATTGGGGCACCCCCCTCCCTCACAGGCATTGGGCCCCCCTCCTCAATACAGGCATAACCACCAGCACCTCACCATTGGCACCGCCCCCAACCCCCTTCACATGCATCGTCTCAACCCACAAGTTTTGGGGTGAGCCCTCCCAGTATTGGGCACTGCTGCCCCTTCACAGGGACTGCCCCCGCCCCACGCCAATGCTGGCACCACCCCGACCTCACAAGCATCGGCCACCCCTCCTCACACATAAGGGTGGGGTTATTGAAATAATTTGATAGTGAAACAAATATGAAGATGTACATTTACAGTTTCAGAAATAGGTGACTGTCATAATCATAAAGAGAGAGGAAGTAATCGAAGGATTGAAATCCTTGAAAGTTGATAAGTCACCAGGGCCAGATGGCGGTACCGGAGGACTGTGGTACCATTGTTCAAAAAGGGATCAAAGGAAATGCCGAACAATTATAGGCCTAACATTTTATAGCTCTTACATCAGTGGTGGGAAAATGAGTAGAATCAATCCTGAGAGATGGGATTCACTCACATAGAAAGGCATGGACTAGTTAGGGATAGTCAGCATGGATTTGTTAAAGGAAGGGCTTGCCTCACAAATTTGAGGAAGTGACAAGAAGGGTTGATGAAGGTAGTGCAGTGGATGTGGTGTACATGGACCTTTGCAAGGCATTTGACAAAGTCCCACATGGCAGATTGGTCAAGAAAGTGAAAGCCCATGGGATACAGGGCAATGCGGCAAACTGGATAAAAAGTTGACTTAGTAACAGGAAACAAAGGGTAATGGTTGATGGCTGCCCTTGCAATTGGAAAGTTATTCAAGTGGTATTCCTCAGGGTTTGGTGTTGGGACCCTTACGGTTTGTGTTATATATTAACAACTTGGACATGAACGTGGGGAGCATGATTGGGAAATTTGCAGACGACACAAAGATTGGCCGAGTGGTGGACAGTGTAGAGGATAGCTATAACGATACAGATGGATTGGCGGAGTGGGCGATAAAGTGGCAGATGGAATTCAACACAGAGAAGTGTGAAGTCATTCATTTAGGGAGGTCAAACAGTTATAGGGAGTACGCAATAAATGGAAATATATTAAGCAGGGTAGATGAAGTGAGAGATCTTGGCATTCAAGTACACAGGTCCCAAAAGGCAGCAGTTAAAGTAGACCAGATTGTTAAAGCATATGGAATACGCTCCTTCTTTGGCAGAGGGATAGAATATAAGATTAAAGATATAAATGTTGGAATTGTATAAAACACTGGTAAGGCCACAACTGGAATATTGTGTGCAGATCTGGTCGCTACATTACAGGAAGGACGTTATTGCTCTGGAGAGAGTGCAGAGGAGGTTTACACGAATGTTGTCAGGGCTAGAAAAGTGTGATTACCAGGAGGGATTGGTTAGGTTGAGGTTATTTTCCTTGGAACAAAGAAGACTGAGGGGTGACTTAATTGAGGTGTACAAAATTATGAGGAGAAGAGATAGGGGGGAATAGGATAAAATTGTTTTCCTTCGTGGAGAATCCTAGAACCAGAGGACATAGATTCAAGATAAGTGGCAGAAGGTGTAAGGGGGACATCAGCAAAAAACTTTTTATGCAGAGGGTAGCGAGAGTCTGGAATTCGCTGCCCGAGTTGGTGGTGGAGGCAGAGACCCTAAACTCTTTTAAAAAGAACCTGGATCTGCACCTTAAGTTCTCTAAGCTAGGAAGGTGGTATTAGAAAGGACACCGGGGTGTCCTCTGGCTGGCATGGACAAGTTGAAGTCAGCTATGGGAGCCTTTCAGGCATGATGGGAACGCTCGTTAAAGCAAGGCATTAAAGAGATATTAAAGCGGACAGGGAGTTGTTCCTGATGTGAGTCAGGAAGACCACACTACAGAGCTAAGAGACCATCTATGTAAGCTATATAACTGATTTATTGATGTATGTGTGAGACCAAAATATGTAAATATGTCATGCAGACTTGGCACTAGTCAGACATTTTTAGGAGCACAGCTATGTCTCTCAGATATGTTTCTGAATAAAGTCTCAGTTACTGAAACATACAGACTTGAGTGATTTCAATCTTTGTCCACACCAATTTGGCGTAGTTGGCAGGATCCTCGCAATATCGGACGTTGGAACTGGATCGAATGCCGACAATAGAGGATGGGTGAGTCTGTTAATTTATCATCCATTAGATAGAGTTGTCAGCATTTGAAATGGGAAGCCAGTGGGTCGGTTTGAGGATCCAAACCAGTCTGTGAGTGTAGCAAAGAAGTTTACGACTGAAAAGGCAATGGGTCTTTTGGTTTATGAAGTGTTGCATTTCTTTGTTAACTGCAAAGAGAAATTGTATAGAGGTGCCTAACTCTGGATTCTTTCTAACACATCATGTGATGTATTCTCTGATACATAACCCCCCTCCTTCTTTACTTCATTAGTGCAACAACATCTATTTAACATTTATACAACCGATCCACTCATGCATTATCTTTATACACATATATACGTTTGAATTAGACAGTCTCTCAGTTGGACGTCTATACCGTTTGGGTTGAATTTGGCGTCTTGGAACCTGGCTACTCGAGACCTTGGAAGTCTCCTCATTTCCTTCAGTAAGTGGTACTTCCTGGGAAGTTCCTCCAGTAAGTCTAGCAAACAAGTCTTCAATCAGGGGCAGTGGATAATGATCTGTGCATAATACTTGGTTAATAGTTGCTTTAAAATCGCCACATATTCTCACTGAGCCATCATTTTTCAATATAGGAACTATTGGTGTTGCCTAATCATTTGTAGCAACCAGGTCAATGACTCCTGTTTGTATTAGTCTTCTTCAACCTTTGGCCTAATGGCGAATGGTACAGTTCTAGCTTTGAGACATTTTGGTGTACTGTTTGGCTTGATTTTTTAAGTGCACCTCAACTCCAGTTATTGAGCCTAGTGAATCTTTGAACACCTTCTCATACTTCGGCAAAAGTTGTTGGAACTTCCTCTTTGAATTTACTAGTTGATTTACTGCTCCCCAATTGAGTTTAATTTTTGCCAACCAAATAAAGGAGGAAAATTTCTATGGACAACGCGAGAGTCAACTTTGCCGTCTGCCTATTTGCTTTTACTTTCACCATAATGCATCCTTTTAATAGTACAATCTGTTCTGTGTACCTCTTTAGGATCACATTTGATAGTTTTGAAAGCAGATGCTTCAGTTTTTTATTGCAAATTGTCTCGAGTATTAACGATACAGCTGTAACGAGAGCAGGAGCAGAGATTTAGCTCAGAGTGATTAGTGTAGTTAAACATAGCTACTGTATTTAGATCTTGTAACCTTACAACTAGTATTAATCTTAAAGTAAAGAAATCACGAGAATATTGTTTTAGTTACTCAATAAACCTTTCATTACTACTGGACGACTTTGAGTCTTTTTCATCAAGATTCAGAAAACCTCATCAGCAACAGGATTGAGTAACGTATATTACATTCAGTAGCATAACCAAATATACTACAGAAGTGTAACAAAAGAGCACCCACATCTATCTCCATTTTGTTGTGACCTCCAAGATTTTGATATGCCCAAAAACGTTGTTGATCACCCCGTACCAACAAGTCAAGAACAACGCAGGAACTCGGGTATGTTGTCTTCTGAGTGGTCTTGAACTTCATCTCCTAAGTTATAGAAACATATCTATCAGCTGGGCTACTTTATAAAGTCTTTTTATTAATGTTTAGATGTGTTTATTTTCTTGCATCTTCTCCAACATGCCTTGGGGAAATGTCCCTTTTTCTCACATTTCTTGAATGTATTTGTTCTCCTCCAGCATTCCCCCGCTGAGTGTCCAACCTGCGTACTTTGGTGACATGGTTGTACTTTTGCAGCCTTGTTCAATCTGGTACCATTTTGTGGATCTTCGCTACAGCCCCTATCTGAGAAGCTTCTTTCCTTGCCAACTCCATAGATGTGGCAACTTCCACAGCAGCTTTGAGAGTTAAATCACTTACAGTAAGCAGCTTTCACGGAATAGCTTTACTGCTGTGTTCACAAGCCAGCCTATCACGAAGAGTATCATTATGTATTGCACCAAATTTGCAATATTTTGCTAACCTTCTTAAAGTCACTATGAATTGTAAGATGCATTCACCTTCTTCCTGACTACGGCAGTGGAATCAAAACCTTTCTGCAATCAATAACAGTCTAGGAGAGAAATTCCCTTCTTAATGTTTCATTAGTTCGATGTTGGTCTTTTCTCCTGGTTTTGTTGGCTGAACTAAATTTTGTTGCGGCATAAAAGTTTTACACCCTACCGAACTGAGAAATGTTGTACTTTTAGGTCCTCCAATGTTTGATTTGCCATGAGATACAATTGAAATCTTTCCTCATATGAATTGTAAGTCTCACAGTCTTCCTGCCGAGTGTGTGTGTGTGTGTGTGTGTCGGTGTACCAGCGGCTCATGGAGCATATGACCATGCTCAGAACGTTGAGAGGCAGGTGTTTTAAGGTTCGGAGATGGGCAGTCAGCTCCAATATCACAATAGCAGCACATGTCCACTTTTCATGCATATTCTCTCTTGGTTGAGCTACAGCAACTCCGGCACAAACTCGCAGAAAGTAGCAGGACAAATATGAGGAGGCGCTTACAGGAGCTGTGTGATGCCAGAAGATCTTTAAGGGAAGAAGTTAAGCTGCCTCAGAGAAGCTGGTCGCTCTCTGCGTCAGTTTCGGGTTGTGACGTAAAAAGGGCAATTGGGAAAACAGCAGCCATTGGTGGCGGCAGTTATAGGAGGCATGCAGTGAGATGACGCATGCTTGTGCGCCTGAACAAAACATAAAACAATCAGTTTCTCTAGTCATAAGTAAGGTTAAGATAGTTAGGAGAAAGTAAGAAATTAATTCATTGTCCACAATGTAGTTCAGATGCTGTGTGAAAAGGCAACAAAAGGACAAAATATAACTTGTGACGATCTTTGTGTTTTGCTGATGTATAAATGCTTTTCCTGTCAGAATGTGATTCCTGTGTGTCTGTAAGTGCTGTTTTTGTGTCGGTGAACTAGTGGCTTGTTCACCCCCCTGTAGTCTGGTCATGTATGTTGTTATTTTTTCCTTGTTTGTTTAATGTATGCATCAGGTATTTCTAGGGGTACAGTAATGTGAAGCTGTGAATGTGATTACTGCATGTTCCTAAATGTTTAGTCAGTGATTGTGAGTTTGCAGTGTTCTGACTTTAAGAACCTTCAGCTGCGAGAGAATGCTGAGAATTAACTGTTTGAAATTTACAGCTGTGAGAATCCGTGTGTTGTTTTAGTTTTACGTGGATGTTTCTAGGTAGAGTGTTCTTTCGGAGGGTTCATGCAAACCCAATGGGCCGAATGGCCTCCTTCTGCACTGTAAGGATTCTATGGAAAAGCTGGGCCAACTATTTTGTTTCAGGCAAATCCTCAGAGCAATGACAATCGGGAGGACAACAGCATCAGTAGTCACACTCTTAACAATAACAGCAGCATGGGAGGCACCGACCATGAACATGAATAAAGCCACCTGTCTGCCACCAGGACATGTGCAGCTATCTGAAGGAGCGAGCAGACAGTGGATAATGAAACCAAACGTTGGAATTTCTGACAGAAGTCACTTCCAGTAGTCATCATGTTATCAAAATGAGGCAGTGTAACTTGGGTAACAATGTCCTGACATTTTACACTAATGATAAAGCTGGATATATAGACATAAAGGAGTGAACAATGCCAACTGTTACCTATGTCCAACACAGGGGTGAACATTACAGCGAGACAAACTAATTTCCCCATTGTGGTGAATATTATATCAATAATCCACCATTGTATCTGTGCTGTGCTGTTGCCCTTGTATTTGTATCTGTGCTATGCTGTTGCCCTTCTGGGCTCCACCTATGGGCCATTGTATGGCATTATCCATAAGGGAACATGTTGAGGCCTGTATGGGCTCCGCCCATGGCTCCTCCCCTTGAAGGGAGGTATAAAGAGCAGTCGACCTGTATGCGATTTTCAGTGTGAGATCAGTCGCAGGCAGGCACTGTTCTAGTTGATTAAAGCCACAGTTTATTTCTACTCTTGTCTCGAGTGAATTGATGGTCGCATCAATTTAATCAACGACAACGCAACGATGGAATCGGCCCTCAAACCTAACCGACTGGAACTCGATCCGCAGGCCGCGGAGGCGAAATAAATTTTTTCACACTGGCTCCGCTGTTTCAAGGCCTATCTCGCCGCCTCCTTCACGCCTTCTGTCACCGACGAACAGAATCTGAGCGTCCTCCATGCACGGGTGAGCCATCGAATCTCTGTTCAACTAGAGGAGGCCTCATCCTACGCAGACACCCTCGCGATGCTCAACGCCTCTATGTAAGGCCCGTGAACGAGGTATACGCGCGACACATCCTCACCACTCGCCGCCAGCGTCGCGGGGAATCGCTAGAAGACTACCTATGCGACCTCAAAGTCCTCGCATACAGCTGCAACTACCAGGCCATTATGGCCACTCAACATATGGACCTCACCGTCCGAGACGTCTACGTGGCGGGAGTCCGGTCCAACTACGTGAGACAGCGCCTACTCGAAAAAGGGGCCCTAGACCTGGATCAGACGGTAAAGTTAGCCTCCTCTCTGGAAGTAGCGTTCCAGAGCCTTAATGCGTCCCGGGTGACCACGCGACCCCCTCGTGGACCCCCGACCAAAGACTACCCCAGGCCTGTGCCACGCGGCCGCCCGCCCACCATGGGGGGCTACCCTGCTATTTCTGCGGCCAGTCCCAACACCCCCGGCAGCACTGCCCGGCCCGTAACGCGAACTGCAGCAGCTGCGGGAGAAAAGGACATTTGGCCAAAGTTTGCCAGGCCAGGTCCAAGATCTCTAAACCGCAGGCCCGACCCTCAGACTCACAGGTCCGCAGACCCCGCAGTGTGGTAGCGTGTCTGCTGACTCCGTCCCCTGTAGGCACGTCATCAGCCTCGTGCTATCCGTGGGGGCAGCCATCTTCCAGCCCACACAGCACGTGCGACTCATGGGGGCCGCCATCTTGGCCATCCGCCCCCATGCGGCCGGCCACGTGCGATCCATGGGGGCCGCCATCTTCCTCACCGCCCGACACGCTCGACCAACGGGGTCCGCCATCTTGGCCGCCATCTGCTACGCCGCTCGACACGTGCGACCAACAAGGGCAGCCATTGTGGAACCGCCCCAGCGCCTCCGACCACGCCGGCTACCCGCAACGCAGCGCAGTCGCAACCCAAACACTTCCGGAGTTCCATGACGATCGTTCGGGTAAACGGGCACGAAACGCCTTGCCTCTTCGACTCCGGGAGCACAGAGAGCTTCACTCATCCGGACAAGGTAAGACGCTGCTCGCTCCCAATTTTCCCGGCGCACCAAACCATCTCCCCGTCTCTGGGTCACAGTCGGTGCAAATCCGGGGGTGCACTACCGCAACCCTAGCAATACAGGGCCGAGTACGCCAATTTTAAATTATATGTGCTCCCAGACCTCTGCGCTCCTCTCCTATTGGGACTAGATTTCCAATGCAACCTCAGGAGCCTAACCCTGAAATTCAGGGGGCCCCTACCCCCACTCGCCGTATGTAGCCTCGCGACCCTAAAGGTCGACCGTCCCCCACTCTTCGCAAACCTCACCGCCGACTGCAAACCAGTCGCCACCAGGAGCAGGCGGTATAGCATACAGGACAGGACTTTCATCAGGTCCGAGGTCCGGCAACTCTTGCGGGATGGAGTCATCGAGGCCAGCAATAGCCCCTGGAGAGCTCAGGTGGTTGTCGTCAAGGCCGGGGCAAAGAACCGGACGGTTGTAGATTACAGCCAAACCATAAACCGGTACACGCAACTCGATGTGTCCCACCTTCCCCGGATCACAGACATGGTTAACCAGATCGCACACTACCGGGTGTTCTCCACGGTGGATCTGAAGTCTGCATACCACCAGCTCCCAATCCGTCCGGAGGACCGCCACTACATGGTTTTTGAGGCAGACGGCCGCCTTTTCCACTTCCTCCGGGTCCCCATTGGCGTCACGAACGGAGTCTCGGTGTTCCAAAGAACAATGGACCGAATGGTGGACCAATACGGGCCACATTTCCGTACTTGGACAATGTCACCATCTCCGGCCATGTTCAGCAGGACCACGATGCCAACCTCCACAGATTCCTCCAACCGCCCAAACCCTTAACCTCACTTACAACAAGAAGGAATGCGTTTTCCGCACAACCAGACTAGCCATCCTCGGTAACGTCGTGGAAAACGGGGTTCTAGGACTCGACCCTGACCGTATGCGCCCCCTCCTGCAACTCCCCCTCCCCCATTGCCCCAAGGCCCTGAAGAGGTGCCTTGGGTTCTTTTCATATTATGCCCAGTGGGTCCCCAACTGTGCGGACAAAGCCCGCCCACTAATCAAGGCCACCATCTTCCCACTGGCAACTGAGGCCTGCCAGGCCTTCAGCTGCATCAAGGCGGACATCGCCAAAGCAGCGATGTGTGCGGTGGACGAGTCCGTCCCCATCCAGGTGGAGAGTGATGCATCAGAGGTCGCTCTCGCCGCTGCCCTCAATCAAGCAGGCAGACCGATAGCGTTTTTTTCGTGCACCCTCACCACCTCTGAAATTCGGCACTCCTCAGTCGAAAAAGAGGCCCAAGCCATCGTGGAAGCCGTACGGCACTGGAGGCACTACCTCGCTGGTAGGAGGTTTACCCTCATCACCGACCAACGATCGGTAGCCTTCATGTTCGATAATGCGCAGTGGGGCAAAATCAAGAACGATAAGATCTTGAGATGGAGGATCAAACTCGCCACCTATAATTATGATATAGTATATCGTCCTGGTAAGCTCAACGAGCCCCCAGATGCCCTGTCCCGCTGCACATGCGCCAGCACGCAAGATGACCGACTACAGGCTATCCACGATGACCTCTGCCACCCAGGTGTCACCCGGCTTATCCACTACATCAAGGACCGCAACCTGCCCTACTCCACCGAGGAGGTCAGAGCTATGACCAGGGACTGCCAGATCTGGGCGGAGTGTAAACCGCATTTCTATCAACCAGATAAGGCTCACCTGGTAAAGGCATCCCGGCCCTTTGAACGCCTCAGTATCGATTTCAAAGGGCCCCTCCCCTCCAATAAACGCAATACATATTTCCTCAACATTATTGATGAGTTCTCCCGCTTCCCCTTTGCAATCCCTTGCCCCGACATGACCACGTCCACCATCATTAAAGCCCTACATAGTGTCTTCACCCTGTTTGGTTTCCCCAATTATGTCCACAGTGACCGGGGCTCGTCGTTCATGAGCGACGAACTGCGTCAGTACCTGCTCAGTAAGGGCATTACCTTCAACAAGAGTACCAGTTATAATCCCCGGGGAAACGGGCAGGTGGAGAGGGAGAATGCGACGGTCTGGAAGACCGTCCTACTGACCCTGCGGTCTAGGAATCTCCCACTTTCCCACTGGCAGGAGGTCCTCCCCGATGCGCTCCACTCTATAAGGTCCCTACTTTGCACGGCCACAAACGAGACCCCTCATGACCGCCTATTTGTTTTCCCCAGGAGATCCACCTCAGGACCCTCGCTTCCGTCGTGGCTGAAGACACCGGGACCAGTCCTACTCAGGAAACACGTCAGGAGCCATAAGTCGACCCTCTGGTAGAGAGGGTCCAGCTCCTACACTCCAACCCCCAGTACGCTTATATCGAACACCCCGATGACCGACAGGATACAGTCCCCCTCCGGGACCTGGCGCCCGCCGGTTCCACCACCACCACCACCACCGCCACTCCACCCTATCCCACCCAATCTACCATGACCAGCGCCCCGCCCCTATATGGCTCCCGCGCTCCCTCCCGCCCCCTTCACCGATCCACAGGAATGAAGCTCCAGAAGAGACGCTCCCGGAGTCCACGTCTGTACCCGCACCAGCGCCCTCACTACCGATGCCAGCACGGACGAGTTCGACACCCGGGCCAGCACCAACACCAGAGCTTCGGCGATCACAGCACACAATCCGTGCGCCAGCCCAGCTGAACTTATGAACCCGTCACCCCCGCCGGACTTCATTTTTTTTAACAGGGGGTGAATGTGGTGAATGTATTATATCAATAATCCACCATTGTATCGATGCTATGCTGTTGCCCTTGTATTTGTATCTGTGCTATGCTGTTGCCCTTGTGGGCTCCACCTATGGGCCATTGTATGGCATTATCCATAAGGGAACATGTTGGGGCCTGTATGGGCTCCGCCCCCTGGGAATCTCTCCTGGCACGACCCTTTGGCACTGCCCCTTGGGAGAGGTTTTGTGGTGAGGGAGGGGAGTTCTGTGGTGGGGGTATTCCAGAGGGAGGGGGCTGTTCTGTGAGGGAAAGTGATTCTGTGTCCATGGTGAGGCTCGTGGTGGTGGTGGGGGGGTGGATTTTGTTTGGGGGGAGGAGTTTGGTTGCATGGGGAGGAGTGTTCCATGGGCGGATGATTTCTGTTTTAATTTTTTTTAATCGGAGTCTCCTTTTTTCTTGATCCCGTCCAGCCAGCCTAACATCATGGACCCTCCCCTTAGCCTTATTTTAATCTATGAGCCTAAAAACCCAGCAGCCTGGGGGCTTCCATCTCGTTTTTCACACCACTGCGACATTCTGCGGAAAAATCAAAACATTCCACCCTGTCTTTTGTCCTTAAAAACTGCCAAGTTTTTTTTGTGTTTTCTCCTTGCAGGTCTTGAACTGATCTCAAAATGGCAACTTCCAGAGAGCTGTCGCATGGTAGTGGCCACATGACTATGGAAAGCCATATAGGATATGTAGAACTGATTGCATTTCAAACCCAAAAAGGCAATTGGGCTTGGGCAATAAATGCTGGCCTAGCCAGCAATGCCCATATCCCGTAAAAGGTTAAATAAAAATGAAAATCCAGTCCAATCCCAATGGATATCAGTGATCCTGCTGGAAGCGCTTAAGTGGATGAGTACAGAGTCACTTTTAACCTGGATAGATCCACAGTTAGAAGCAATTCATCAATATCTCACACTTGACGAATGACACTTATACTCAGAATTAGCGCCTTGCGAGGGCCTATAGCCCATCACATGTGCTTTCCTTCAAGGGAAAGGGTAGAGGAAACAAATTAGAGGAGAAAAAAGACGGACAAGTGGTGTAACTCATTTTGGTTGTGCTCCAGACTTACATCAACTTTGTAAGTAATTGATTTTTTGTTTGGTTGACATTTTTTAAAAAAAATCTTTATTGTCACAAGTAGGCTTATATTAACACTGCAATGAAGCTACTGTGAAAAGCCCCGGGTCGCCACATTCCGGCGCCTGTTCGGTTACACAGAGGGAGAATGCAGAATGTCCAAATTACCTAAAAGCACGTCTTTCAGGACTTGTGGGAGGAAACCAGAGCACCCGGAGGAAGCCCACGCAGACACAGGGAGAACTCCGCACAGACAATGACCCAAGCCGGGAATCGACCTGGGACACTGACGTTGTGAAGCTACAGTGCTAACCACTGTGCTGACATATTTCAAAAAATAAAATTTGTTTAAGTCTAATAGTTAAAGATAAATCCAGGTATAGAGTGTAATTCAATCATAATTTACAATGTGCATCTAAAACCTAGCCAAACACATCATTATTGACTGCATTTTATTAGGCAGTCGTTTGCAGTGTCTAAGCATGGCTTCGAAGGGTCATTATCATCAGTTGTAGCATGAACTGGCATTATGGCTTGTGTGGGCTAAATTTGTTTTGTTCAATTGTTTCTCTGTCCCAAGGGAGGATGCTGACATTTGAGTCAGCCAGTCTCTGGGTACGTTTGAAAAACTGAGTCACCTAATAACCAGGTATGAATCATACATCTCTGAGTAAAAAAATAACATCCTCTGGGGTTCAGTGATCACAATATTGTGGCTGGGAATAAATGCAGAGCCTTGTCCTTGCTGCAGATAATCTCTGAACCATTAAATACAATCACACATTTCAATTTCTGTTGAAAACCTCTATAGTTGAAAAGGCACAATCACGACCAGTACAGCTTTAACTGAATTCCAGAATAATTGCTTTTGTTGTGTAACCAAGGCACCGAGAAAGCATAAATTGTAGCATGCAGTGGTCTGCCATTTACACTACTATATTTCCTTGCATTCTGCTATTTCTATTTATACATATACTTCCTCTAAAGACACATTATTACATTCACAGAATAACTGGAATATTTAGTCCACTATTTATTTTTCATTTCATTAATGGATTACCTTCTCTACTCTGGTTGCAAAGCAGTCATGTTTTATTTGAAATCTTTTTAAAATCCTGCTTTGGATTTTCTCATGAATTTATTCATTCACTTGCATTTGGAAAGCCTCTATTCAGACATTCACACTCATTTGGACACATTTTTGTTCTTTCACTTTACCCAGTATCACTAAACCTTGATCTCTCTTGCCATCCACCCTCTCACAAACCTCCCCTTTAGTTCTTCTTCGGTCTCTCCCCCCACCCCCCAATTCACTTGCTCTAAACCCTACTCCATTTCTTTCTTTCCTCAGTTCATCATCGGCCTGGAGTTTCGACAAATTGGGATGACTTGGGAGCCCGTTAAAAATGGTGGGTAAATCCCAATTCTGGGATTCCCGACCCCATTTCTGGGGTTTCAGATTTTCAGGAATGCCCCTTAAGGGTGTGGGCTGGTTTGGGGCGCAAGCCCGCACTCTGCACTCCCAACGTGGCCAACTCCATGGAAGGATAGATATGTCCTCGTCCGTTACAATTTTCATGGAGCCAAACGAGATTTTCAAAGAGTCATGGTTCATGGAACTTCAGATGCGCAATGAACCATAGTCCAAATGAGGGAACCTTTTGAAAGATAAGTTCAAAAGATCCCCTTCATTCCCCATGCAAAAGTATGCCCTCCATCCACCCAATGGCCTCTTATGCCCCCATGCCAAGGTATGCCCCCACCCAATTCTTATGGTCCCTCTTGCCCCAATGCAATGACAAGGAATGGCCCCATAAAAACCCTATTAACCCCTCATGCCACCGATATCAAGTTATGACCCCACCACAACCTGTAGCCCCCAATGCTCCCTCATGCCAAGGTACGGTCCCTCTTGCTTCCCATGTCAAGTCTTTACCCCCTCCTGAAACAACCCCTATAACCTCTTATGCTCCCATGTCAAACTATGGCACTTCCATGTTGGATTGGATTTGTTTATTGTCATGTGTACCGAGGGACAGTGAAAAGTATTTTTCTGCGAGCAACTCAAACAGATCATTTCGTACATGAGAATAAAAGAAAATAAAAAGAACAAAAAACAAAGAAAAGTACAGCACAGGAACAGGCCCTTCGGCCCTCCAAGCCCGTGCCGACCATGCTGCCCAATTAAACTACAATCTTCTACACTTCCTGGGTCCGTATCTCTCTATTCCCATCCTATTTGTCAAGATGCCCCTTAAATGTCACTATCGTCCCTGCTTCCACCACCTCCTATGGCAGCGAGTTCCAGGCACCCACTACCCTCTGTGTAAAAAACTTGTCTCATACATCTACTCTAAACCTTACCCCTCGCACCTTAAACCTATGCCCCCTAGTAATTGACACCTCTACCCTGGGGAAAAGCCTCTGACTATCCACTCTGTCTAAGCCCCTCATAATTTTGTATACTTCTATCAGGTCGCCCCTCAACCTCCGTCATTCCAGTGAGAACAAACTGAGTTTATTCATCCGCTCCTCATAGCTAATGCCCTCCATACCAGGCAACATCGTGGTAAATCTCTTCTGCACCCTCTCTAAAGCCTCCACATCCTTCTGGTAGTGTGGCGACCAGAATTGAACACTATACTCCAAGTGTGGCCTAACTAAGGTTCTATACAGCTGCAACATGACTTGCCAATTCTTATACTCAATGCCCCAGCCAATGAAGGCAAGCATGCCGTATGCCTTCTTGACTACCTTCTCCACCTATGTTGCCCCTTTCAGCGACCTGTGGACTGTACACCTAGATCTCTCTGACTTTCAATACTCTTGAGGGTTCTACCATTCACTGTATATTCCCGACCTGCATTAGACCTTCCAAAATGCATTACCTCACATTTGTCCGGATTAAACTCCATCTGCCATCTCTCCGCCCAAGTCTCCAAATGATCTAAATCCTGCTGTATCCTCTGACAGTCCTCATCGCTATCCGCAATTCCACCAACCTTTGTGTCGTCTGCAAACTTACTAATCAGACCAGTTACATTTTCCTCCAAATCATTTATATATACTACGAACAGCAAAGGTCCCAGCACTGATCCCTGCGGAACACCACTAGTCACAGCCCTCCAATGAGAAAAGCGCCCTTCCATTGCTACTCTCTGCCTTCTATGACCTAGCCAGTTCTGTATCCATCTTGCCAGCTCACCCCTGATCCCGTGTGACTTCACCTTTTGTACCAGTCTACCATGAGGGACCTTGTCAAAGGCCTTACTAAAGTCCATATAGACAACATCCACTGCCCTACTTGCATCAATCATCTTTGTGACCTCTTCAAAAAACTCTATCAAGTTAGTGAGACACGACCTCCCCTTCACAAAACGACGCTGCCTCTCACTAATATGTCCATTTGCTGCCAAATGGGAGTAGATCCTGTCTCGAAGAATTCTCTCCAGTAATTTCCCTCCCATTGACGTAAGGCTCACCGGCCTGTAGTTCCCTGGATTATCCTTGCTACCCTTCTTAAACAAAGGAACAACATTGGCTATTCTCCAGTCCTCCGGGACATCACCTGAAGACAGTGAGGATCCAAAGATTTCTGTCAAGGCCTCAGCAATTTCCTCTCTAGCCTCCTTCAGTATTCTGGGGTAGATCCCATCAGGCCCTGGGGACTTATCTACCTTAATATTTTTCAAGACGCCCAACACCTCGTCTTTTTGGATCTCAATGTGACCCAGGCTATTTACATGCCCTTCTCCAGACTCAACATCTACCAATTCCTTCTCTTTGGTGAATACTGATGCAAAGTTTTCATTTAGTACCTCGCCCATTTCCTCTGGCTCCATACATAGATTCCCTTGCCTATCCTTCAGTGGGCCAACCCTTTCCCTGGCTACCCTCTTGCTTTTTATGTACGTGTAAAAAAAGAAAATACATAATAGGGCAACACAAGATACACAATGTAAACACATAGATACTGACATTGGGTGAAGCATACAAGAGTGTAGTTTTAATCAGGTCAGTCCATAAGAGGGTCGTTTAGGATTCTGGTAACAGTGGGGAAGAAGCTGTTCTTGTATCTGTTTGTGCTTGATTTTTGTATCTCCTGCCCGATGGAAGAAGTTGGAAGAGTGAGTAAGCCAGATGGGAGGGGTCTTTGATTATGCTGCCTGCTTTCCCCAGGCAGCAGGAGGTGTAGACAGAGTCAATGGATGGGAGGCAGGTTTGTGTGATGGACTGGGCGGTGTTCACGACTCTCTGAAGTTTCTTGCGGTCCTGGGCCGAGCAGTTGCCATACCAGGCTGTGATGCAGCCCGATAGGATGCTTTCTATGGTGCATCTGTAAAAGTTGGTAAGAGTCAGTGTGGACATGCCGAATTTGCTTAGTTTCTTGAGGAAGTACAGACGTTTTTGTCCATTTTACCCACAATATATTGTACAGGAGCAATGATGGATTTGAAAAAAAAACTTTAAAATCATTAACAGATAAATTTACTCTTTTGTAAAATAATCATTTGTACTGCAGCCTAAAAATGTCAATCATCCAGACCCTTTATAGTATCAATTGCTGAAACTGATCAGAAAGTCTGAGCTGTCAATCAAGCAATGTTTGCCTTGGGGCTCAAGTGTTTCAATAGGCTAACGTTTGCCTGGGCTCCCAGCTAAGAATATATAATACGGGGCCATAAGGGTTGTTTGGGGAGGCAAACCTTGGCATGGAGGCCATGGGGGAACATTAGATTGGTGGTGGGGGCATGAGGTGGCATGAATTGGCGTCAGGAGTGTTGAAAAAATGTGAGGGCCGAAGGACCTTTCTGTTTTTATTACAACTGGGGCAAAGTCACAGACGACCAAAGGGGGCCTTTTAAACAGCCAGCCTCTGGGCCAAGCAGCCCTGAATTGGTAGCCCAATCACAGCCCACACTCGCTCCCCCAACAATGAAAACCCTGCCCTTCCTCCCGAGGCGGGTGGGCCGGGCCAGGAATTTTTCCGACTCCCGCTCCCTGCCTCACGGTTGAAAATCCAACCCGTTAACTCGGTTTCACTCCACACATACTGCCGGACATCCTGCGCATTTCCAGCATTTCCTGTTTTTGTTTTAAATTCACTGCCTGACTATTACTGCTCAGCCTTTGGATGGGGGCAGCACGGTAGCATTGTGGATAGCACAATTGCTTCACAGCTCCAGGGTCCCAGGTTCGATTCCGGCTTGGGTCACTGTCTGTGCGGAGTCTGCACATCCTCCCCGTGTGTGCGTGGGTTTCCTCCGGGTGCTCCGGTTTCCTCCCACAGTCCAAAGATGTGCAGGTTAGGTGGATTGGCCATGATAAATTTCCCTTAGTGTCCAAAATTGCCCATAGTGTTGGGTGAGGTTACTGGGTTATGGGGATGGGGTGGAGGTGTTGACCTTGAGTAGGGTGCTCTTTCCAAGAGCCTGTGCAGACTCGATGGGCCGAATGGCCTCCTTCTGCACTGTAAATTCTATGACTCTGCAACCCCCTGCAGTGAAGGTTAAAATGGGATGAGATGGACAATGTAAGTTTCAATCAGCTTAACTATTCCACAGTCCACCAAACTGCCTGATTGGACTGATGAAATTCATCAATCATTTGAGAGGCACATTCAAATGGCAGGCTACCATGACAATTGAACCGATAACTATGTAGTCTGGACAAGCAATCATTCCACAAATATCAGTGATTAATACTAGCAATGTAACAAAGCCTGAACATCAACGGCAGAGCAAACTCTGAAGTTGACTATATTAGATAAATAGTGGCATTTGGTGGAGGTCTTGTCATCTGGCCAAAGAGCCCCGTGTTTTCTCCTTTTTGAAAGACCCTATGCAGTTGGCTGTTGGGCACTTAACCGGGCAGCAATGAGCGTTTTCCAGGATGGAGTGGAAATCCCACGCTCCAAGAGCTGTGGGCCAGTCAGAGGCTGCCAGCTGTGCACTGTTTGACAGCGGAGGGAGAGCAGTGACAGCTTCCAGCAATGCACCCATCCAAGGCACTGGATCACTGAGGCACCCAGGCCACAGATGAATGTTGATAGCAGGGAGTAAAAGGGTGGGGGTCGCAAGGTGGGGGACGGCATCAATAGCAAGGGCAGTGGGGAGGCCCTCAATCCACTCGCCCATCCCAAGGCTAGGTCCCTTGATCAGGCACTGAGTGCCTTTGAACAAGAGATCTGCCCCCGGAAGCTGCCTCGACAGGCTTTACATATCATGTTTCCCGAGTGTCAAGTTTTCCACCCCCACTGGTGATTGCCAGGAGCGACTGGATGAAGCCCTTACGTGGGCAGTAATTACCCAATTAAAGGTCCCAATTTGCGGTGCAGTGGGTAGACTGTTAACAAGCCTTCCCACCACCGACTTAATGGCACAGAGGCAGGAAGGCAGCGGGGCCCCCACTCACCACTTTCCCGCCCAATTTAATGCCAACCTGCCACCAGACTCACCTCGGATGAGGACATTAAATTCTGCCCATTGACACATGCACTTATAAAGAAACGGATGGATATTCCTTGAATATTAAACATGAGCTGAAGTATAGATTGATGTAAGAGTATAATAACAACACCACAGTTTGATTTAAATTAACATAGTAGGTATATTAAATACAATGGCCTAGAACTTGCCAGACCAGGGCATTCGAGACAAATATGATTTTATTGGGTTTGGAAGTATGGTGGACAGAACGTTAGCGAAATCAAGCGGTGGTAATTGATTGGATTGGATTGGACTGGATTTGTTTATTGTCACGTGTACCGAGGAACGGTGAAAAGTATTTTTCTGCGAGCAGCTCCATAGATCATTAAATACATGGGAAGAAAAGAAAATACATAATAGGGCAACACAACATATACAATGTAACTACATAAGCACTGGCATTGGATGAAGCATACAGGGTGTAGTGTTAATGAGATCAGTCCATAAGAGGGTCATTTAGGAGTCTGGTAACAGTGGGGAAGAAGCTGTTTTTGAGTCTGTTCGTGCGTGTTCTCAGACTTCTGTATCTCCTGCCTGATGGAAGAAATTGGAAGAGTGAGTAAGCCGGGTGGGAGGGATCTTTGATTATGCTGCCCGCTTTCCCCAGGCAGCGGGAGGTGCAGATGGAGTCAATGGATGGGAGGCAGGTTCGTGTGATGGACTGGGCGGTGTTCACGATTCTCTGAAGTAAATGTAATGAAGCCACCTTCTCTTCAACTTTTTTAAGTTGGCCACCACAACCTTCAGCTTCCCCTGAACCCAGGTAGGCAGAGAACATGCCAAAATCCCCAGTCTACCAGTGGGAGACCGCCACTGGGCAACTTTACTATGTGTACGCAGTGGTGAATACAAATCCTGCTTATAGTGTCTGAGATGAGTTGCAAATCTAAGACATTGACATTTTTAGGTCAATGATAAAATTTGATGACGCCGAACCAAAGGATCATTAACTTAATTGATCCATTTTAAATGAGGGCAAGAGAAGTTTCATTGATTGGATTACTGTGATTGTTTCGCTTCATGAATTTTGCAATCAAAATCTATACAAATTAGGACTCTGACCCTTTGAAGGATTACTGTTGACTTCTCATCTCCCTAATGGCGGCACGGTAGCACAGTGGTTAGCACTGTTGCTTCACAGCTCCAGGGTCCCAGATTCGATTTCCGGCTTGGGTCACTGTCTGTGTAGAGTCTGCACGTTATCCCCACGTCTGCGTTTTCTCCGGGTGCTCCAGTTCCCTCCCACAGTCCAAAGATGTGCAGGTTAGGTGGATTGGCCATGCTAAATTGCCCCTTCGTGTCCAAAAAGGTTGGGTGGGGTTAATAGGTTACAAGGATAGGGTGAAGGTGTGGGCTTAAGCGGGGTGCTCTTTCCAAGGGCCGGTGCAGACTTGATGGGCAGAAGGCCTCCTTCTGCACTGTAAATTCTATAAGCCAATATAATTTCTGTCTGATTGTGAGATTACAGAATTAATATAAACTAAGAGAAACTTTTAAAGATTTTTCTTTCAAAAATATTAGGTTGGAATATCAAAAGACATTCAACAAAATTACGGTCAGATGTTTCGGCTAATGGCAGATGCTGTTATTGGGTTGGTCATTGGCTTTGCAACACTAGAGGATGCAGAGAATTGGAAATGCTTTATCTAGGGAAAAAAATGACCAGTGATATTTTTCAGGGGTTTGTTCCAGAACCCTGAACAAATGTATTATTAAATGTAGCATTATTATTAAATTTGCAATGAGACAAAGCAATAGTAAAGAGCAGAATGGTGGCTGATAATCTTCAGAGAAATTTAGACCATGTATTTGGACCACGATATGGCAAACGGATTGTAATGTACGTAAATGCTGGATGGATGCACATTGGGAATGGGTAGCAGTAATTATTTGTACAATATGAAAGGATCTCCATGGCATAGATTGAAAAGGAGGAAAAAAACGGATTTACGAATGATTGACGTCCATAAATCCATGTGCCATTGGTTCGCAAAAAAAAGACCCTGGTCAATCTTGCCACTACCTCATTCAGAATATATTGCCCTCCATTGTCCGAATTGAGACCATATACCGACACTAATCAGAGATCAAATCTGGGACTTTTAGCCTGTACGGTTCAGCTACTCGTCACCAGCATTAGCTGAACGATTAAGTGGCTGTTTAAATTCCTGAGTGTGATCGTAACAGCTTTCGGAGTTCAGTGATGAATGCCGTTCTTTTATCCTGTGAATCCTGCTGCCAGTGTGTGATATGTCATATTAAAGATATTTTGCCTTTTGCTGGTTCTTACAGAAATCTTCCCCCTGTTATGTATTAGTGACACCATAAACACAATGAAAAGAAGACTTTGCCCAGAAAAGCCTTTTTGACTGCCATATTCTGGAAAATAAAAGGCCATCTTGTGCTGTGCTAACTTTATCCCAGCTGCATATATTGCAGCCTAGAATAATTGTGACTTTTGACTCCAGTAGAACTGTGGTGGTATGTATTAGGTACCTATGGTACCTGTGAAGCTGAGAGGCTATTGGCTGACAGGTCCCGGGTCCTGGTTGGATCTGCCGACTTCTGGCTCCGCCCTGAAGGCGGCGTATAAGAGCTTGAGTTCTCCCCGCAGCCTCATTCTGTTACTGAGCTGCTGCGGAACAAGTCTCGCTTAATAAAGCCTCGATAGACTTCATCGCTTCTCGTCTCGCGTAAGTCATTGTGTGCTACAATTTATTAAGCGAGCTTAAAAGACTATGGAGCTCCGGATCGCCCCGGAGTGCCTGCGGATCAGCCCCCATGCAGCAAACTCGGCGGCCGTGTTCAAACACTGGCTAGCATGCTTCGAAGGCTACCTTCGAACAGCCCCCGGCCGGATCATGGAAGAGCAGAAAATGCAGGTCCTGCATTCGAGGGTAAGCCCGGAGATTTACTCGCTTATAGAAGACGCGGAGGATTTCCCGACGGCGCTCGCGTTGCTGAAGGGCATCTACATTCGGCCCATAAACCAGGTCTACGCACGCCACCAACTCACGACGAGACGGCAAATTCCCGGAGAATCGCTCGACGAATTCTACGGCGCACTGCTGATTTTGGGACGAAGCTGCAACTGCCCGCTGGTGAACGCGATCGAGCACACGGACCTGCTAATTCGAGATGCATTTGTGACAGGTATGAACTCTCCCCAAATTCGTCAGAGACTTTTAGAAAGAGAGTCGCTAGGACTCTCAGAGGCACGGGCCCTTGCGGCCTCCCTTGATGTGGCCTCCCAAAACGGGCCCGACCGCGCGGCAGCCCCTTGGGCTCTGTGGACCCCCGTCGCGACCGACTCCCCGGCACCCCCCACCCCCCCGCAAGCTTACGCGGTTAGAGCGCCTGACCATCCCGGGGGGGCCTGCTGCTATTTTTGCGGGTAGGCAAAACACCCACGGCAGCGCTGCCCGGCCCGCGCAGCTACTTGTAAAAGCTGCGGCAAAAAGGGCCATTACGCGGCAGTGTGCCGGTCCCGGGGGGTCGCCGCAATCCCCGGAGAAGAACGAGGACAACACATCCCAAACACCCCCCAACCCCCCCAGCGCCCCATGTGCGACCCGCGGGCGCCGCCATTTTGGGTCCCGGACACCACGAGGGGAGGATGGGCGCCGCCATCTTGTTACCCCCCAGCCATGTGCGATTCATGGGGCGGCCATTTTGTCCACCCCCGACCGCGTGTGATTCATGGACGCCGCCATCTTGGTTGACAACAAAGGACCCCAGCATAGACGGCTCCACGGGGTCAGAACAAACCGCCGCGACACTACTGCCACGACTGGCTTCGGTGACACTGGATCAATCACGGCCCCGGACGCTCCAAACGACGACAACAACGGTGCTGGTCAATGGATACGAGACGCCATGCTTGATCGACTCTGGGAGCACGGAAAGTTTTATTCACCCAGATACGGTAAGACGCTGTTTTCTGTCCATCCATCCAAGCACGCAAAAGATTTCCCTAGCTGCAGGATCACACTCAGTGGAGATCAAAGGGTTCTGCATCGCGAACCTAACGGTGCAAGGGAGGGAGTTTCAAAACTACAGGCTCTACGTCCTTCCCCAACTCTGCGCGCCCACATTACTGGGATTAGACTTCCAGTGTAACCCCCAGAGCCTAACATTCCAATTCGGCGGCCCAATACCCCCGCTCACTATCTGCGGCCTCGCAACCCTCAAGGTTGAACCGCCGTCCTTGTTTGCAAACCTCACCCCGGATTGCCATCCCGTCGCCACTAGCGGCAGACGGTACAGCGCCCAGGACCGGACGTTTATCCGGTCTGAAGTCCAGCGGTTGCTGAATGAAGGCATAATCCAGGCCAGCAATAGACCCTGGAGAGCCCAGGTGGTAGTCGTGAAGACCGGGGAGAAGCAAAGGATGGTCGTAGACTATAGTCAGACCATCAACAGGTACACAAAGCTAGATGCGTACCCTCTCCCCCGCATATCCGACATGGTCAATCGGATTGCCCAGTACAAGGTCTTTTCCACCGTGGACCTCAAGTCCGCATACCACCAGCTCCCCATCCGCCCAGGTGACCGCAAGTAGACCGCCTTCGAGGCAGACGGGTGGCTATACCACTTCCTAAGGGTCCCATTTGGCGTCACGAACGGGATCTTGGTCTTCCAACGGGAGATGGACCGAATGGTTGACCAGCACGGGTTGCAGGCCACGTTCCCGTATCTCGACAACGTAACCATCTGCGGCCACGATCAGCAGGACCACGACGCCAACCTCCAAACGTTCCTCCAGACCGCTAACGCCCTGAACCTCACATATAACGAGGAAAAATGCGTTTTTAGCACAAACCGGTTGGCCATCCTGGGATACGTAGTGCGCAATGGAGTGATAGGCCCCGACCCCGAACGCATGCGCCCCCTTATGGAATTTCCCCTCCCCCACTGCTCCAAAGCCCTGAAACGTTGCCTGGGCTTCTTTTCATATTACGCCCAGTGGGTCCCCCAGTACGCAGACAAGGCCCTCCTGCTAATACAGTCCACTACCTTCCCCCTGTCGACAGAGGCCCGCCAGGCCTTCAGCCGCATCAAAGCGGATATCGCAAAGGCCACGATGCGCGCCATCGACGAGTCCCTCCCCTTCCAGGTCGAGAGCGACACATCCGATGTAGCTCTGGCAGCCACTCTTAACCAAGCGGGCAGACCCATGGCCTTTTTCTCCCGGACCCTCCACGCCTCAGAAATCCACCACTCCTCAGTGGAAAAGGAAGCCCAAGCCATAGTGGAAGCTGTGCGACATTGGAGGCATTACCTGGCCGGCAGGAGATTCACTCTCCTCACTGACCAACGGTCGGTAGCCTTTATGTTCGATAATGCACAGCGGGGCAAAATTAAGAATGACAAGATCTTGAGGTGGAGGATCGAGCTCTCCACCTATAACTATGAGATCTTGTATCGTCCCGGAAAGCTGAACGAGCCGTCTGATGCCCTATCCCACGGCACATGTGCCAACGCACAAATAGACCGCCTCCAAGCCTCTGCCACCCGGGGGTCACTCGATTCTATCATTTCGTAAAGTCCCACAACCTCCCCTACACTGTTGAGGAGGTCCGTACAGTCACAAGGGACTGCCACATCTGCGCAGAGTGCAAACCGCACTTTTTCAGGCCGGATAGAGCGCACCTGATCAAGGCTTCCCGCCCCTTTGAACGCCTCAGTTTGGATTTCAAAGGGGCCCTCCCCTCCACCGACCGCAACGCATACTTCCTAAACGTGGTAGACGAGTACTCCCGTTTCCCCTTCGCCATTCCCTGCCCCGACATGACAGCGGCCACGGTCATTAAAGCCCTGGGCACCATCTTTACACTGTTCGGCTTCCCCGCATACATCCATAGCGACAGGGGGACCTCCTTCAGGAGTGACAAGCTGCGTCAGTTCCTGCTCAGCAAGGGCATTGCCTCGAGCAGGACGACCAGCTACAACCCCCGGGGGAACGGGCAGGTAGAGAGGGAGAACGGCACGGTCTGGAAGACCGTCCTACTGGCCCTACGGTCCAGAGATCTCCCAGTTTCCCGGTGGTAGGAAGTCCTCCCGGATGCTCTCCACTCCATCCGGTCGCTGCTGTGTACCACCACTAACCAAACGCCTCACGAGCGCCTCCTTGTCTTCCCTAGGAAGTCCTCCTCCGGAACGTCGCTGCCGACCTGGCTGGCAGCCCCAGGACCCATCTTGCTCCGGAAACATGTGCGGGCGCACAAATCGGACCATTGGTCGAGAGGGTTCACCTTCTCCACGCGAACCCGCAGTACGCCTATGTGGCGTACCCCGACGGCCGACAGGACACGGTCTCCCTGCGGGACCTGGCGCCCGCCGGCAACACACACACAACCCCCAACACCGATCACCCCCTCCCTGCCACCGGCGCATCCCACGACCGCCCCCTTCCCGGGGGGATCGGTCCTCCTCCCGTGCCCGCCCAGGAGTAAACAGAAACAAACAGCGCAACGCTCCCGTAGACGACAGCACCCGAGCCAGCACCTGCACCACCACCGGGGCTGAGGCGATCGACGAGGAAGACCAGACCGCCCGCTCGACTCGTGGAATCCGCGTGACACCAAGAAAGCAAGAATTTTGTTGGAAAAGAAATTTTTTTCCTTATTTAAATAGTTCTGACAAACTTGTACATAGCTAAATGTTGGGCTAAATATGTATAGCCACAGTTCGAAATTTGTTCCAGGGCCAGCCTTGTAAACCCCTACCACCATGCGAACCACCACCCCGCCGGGTTCCTTTTTAACAAGGGATGAATGTGGTGGTATGTATTAGGGGTAATATGGTACCTGTGAAGCCGAGAGGCTATTGGCTGACAGGTCCCGCATCCTGGTTGGATCTGCCGACTTCTGGCTCCGCCCTGAAGGCGGAGAAAAAGAGCTCGAGTTCTCCCCGCAGCCTCATTCTGTTACTGAGCTGCTGGGGAACAAGTCTCGCTTAATAAAGCCTAGATAGACTTCATCGCTTCTCGTCTCGCGTAAGTCATTGTGCGCTACAAGAACAAAATTGCAAAAAGAATAAAAGTCACCTGATAGTTATTAAGGAGTGTAATATTTCTTTAAAAGGCCACAAGATGGCAACAGCAGCATTAGACCAATATTACAGAGCTCTTGCCTGTTATACAGAAAATGGCAATGGATTGCACAATTAAGGGGTATCTTTTCCTTTGCTTACCAAATTCATTGGAAAATGTAGACATGGGTATAAAATGTTACACATCATTTATTGTTTTGCTAGAATTAGCGAATAGAGGGATATAGGGGCTTTTCACAGTAACTTCATTGAAACCTACTTGTGACAATAAGCGATGATTATTATTATATATAATACGAGCGTTTTCAGAACTTTGGTAACCTGTAAATACATGAATAACTCTTGATAAATGACAGAGAATTTGAGAGAGGTTTTGATCATGTTCAGCACATGAGAAAAGAGATGAGAATATAAAGGAATGAAACTTTGGAAGGGCTGGAGGAGCTTGTTCTTGCCAATGAATAGAGGCTTCACCTTTGGTCCCTCACAATACCTCATTACCTGCACATACATCTCTGAAAGTGGCATAACAGATGCTTCACCACTGTCGGATGTCTAATAAAGAGCAGAAGCATTTAGATGAACGCTTGAAACGCCATAGCAAATGAGGCTACAGGCGAAGAGCTGGTAAAAAGGATTAGAATAGATAGGTGTTTGATGGCCAGTGCAGACATGATGGGCGAAGGCCTATTGTTGTGCTGTAAAACTCTATGACTCCAAATTTAATTCCTATAAGAATAGGAGATCCATCAAATATCAGACATAATAGGATTGCGAGAAATCTTGTAGGTATATTTGGACAAAATATTATACGACTATATTTATATTAACTCTTCGTTGGTTGTAAATTAGTCAATGCTAGGAACACATTTATTTTTCGACATGTTTTATAGGCTTCTCATCTTTTGGATCTAGTTAACATTTACAGCCATATATTGATGTGTTTTTTTTCCTTCTGTGTAACTCTTAATTAAGTATCAATCCTTGTACACAAGGATAATCCATTTCTTGATTACCAAGATGTAAGTAAAAAAAGCAAAATACATCCCATGGTATTCAATAAATTTCATGTGCGATTGATAACTCTACGATTAATGTTCACCAGCATCTCCCAGCCTTACCACCTTTACCATCAAGAAGTCAGGATCATGGGCAGCATGGTGGCGCAGTGGTTAGCATTGCTGCCTCACGGCGCCGCGGTCCCAGGTTCGATCCCGGCTCTGGGTCACTGTCCATGTGCAGTTCGCACATAAGAACATAAGAACTAGGAGCAGGAGTAGGCCATCTGGCCCCTCGAGCATGCTCCACCATCCAATGAGATCATGGCTGATCTTTTGTGGACTCAGCTCCACTTTCCGGCCCGAACACCATAACCCTTAATCCCTTTATTCTTCAAAAAACTATCTATCTCCCCGTTTTGTGTGGGTTTCGCCCCCACAACCCAAAGATGTGCAGGGTAGGTGGATTGACCACACTAAATTGCCCCTTAATTGGAAAAAAATGAATTGGGTATTCTAAATTTATTTTTTAAAAGTCAGGATCATGGGAACACATAATCTTCGAGTCACACGTTACGCTGGTGGGGGTCAAAATCCTGGTAGTCCCTTTTTTAAATTCACTTAGGGATGTGTGTGACATTGGCTGGGCAATTTGCTGTGGGTTTGGAGTCACATGTAGGCCAGACCAGGTAAGGATGGCAGATTTCCTTCCCTAAAGGACATTAGTGAAACAGGTGGGTTTTTCCCACAATTGGCAATGGTCTCATGGTTATCATTGGACTATTAATTCCAGATTTTTATTGAACTCAAATTCCCCAGAGAATTACCCTAAGTCTCCAGATTATTAGTCCAGTGATGATACCACTGCGTCACCACCGACCCTTACACCATTGTGGAAACACCATCACCATCAGGACTCCACTAGTTCAAAAAAAGACGTTTCACTATTGCTTTCTCAGGGTAACTCAGGTTGGACACCAACTAAAGTTATGTTCAGTTAGTGCAAATACGGTTCCAAAATGGATTAGTGCTTTAAATCTGATATTAATTCAAGTCACATGCCATAGCCTCACCTTAAGTATCATCCTCTTTTAGCAGAAGGATGATTAATGAACGCAAAGAACATGTTGCAACCACAGAGGTAATGCATACAAGATGTGCATCATCTAATAATTTTCCATTCTCAAGTATGCTTTAGCAACAATTGTGATATTATGGTGAAACTGTGGCTTGGAACGTGACAGCTTGGTACACTTGGTATACTAGAGTATCAATACCAAGACGTGAATTTTGTTCTCTGTTTTTTTTATAATGATTTACTTCAGTGAAAAATGTATATGGGATACATAACGATCCCTCTTGTGCAGGAGAAGTTGACAATTTCAGATACTTCTGTTTGCTTCTCATATCCTGTTGGAGGGGGCAGAAGTAGAAAGTGACCTGAGTGATGGCTGCAGATAGTTGGAATTTGAAATGTGTAACGAGCAGACAGGAGCATGTGTTGAAGTTACCATGACCATGTTTACCAACCAGCCATTTTGGATGAGGATTATAGATTATTGATCAAGAGGGGAGACAGGAAAGTGGAGTTGAGGCCATAATTAGATCAGGCAGGGTCTTATCAAAGGGTGGAGCAGGATTGATGGGCCGAATGGCCTACTGCTCCTAATACTTGTGTTTTTATATGAGGCATTGATATTTTTCATTCTTTCATGCGATGTGGGTGTTACTGGCATGGCCAACATTTGTTGCCTTTGTCTAATCACCCTTGGCTTTTTGAATAACTGCCGTCCATCTGGTGCACATAGACCTACCTAGAGTGCTGTTAGGAAGAGTGATTCTGCAGGAGTTTGATCCAGCAACAGTGAAGGTATGGTGATATAGCTCCAATTCAGGATGGTGTGTGGCTTGGAGGGGAAACTGCAGGTGGTGGGTGATGTGCCTGTCATTTTAGGTACTTAAGGTCATAGATATAGAAGCGTTCTCCAAGGCAGCCTTCAGGACCCGCGACAACGCAGAATCGCCGAGCAGAAACTTATAGCCAAGTTCCGCACACATGAGTGCGGCCTCAACCGGGACCTGGGATTCATGTCGCATTACATTCATCCCCCACCATCTGGCCTGCGAAATCCTACCAACTGTCCTGGCTTGACACAATTCACACCTCTTTAACCTGGGGTTACCCCATCTCTGGATCTGTAAAGATTTAATCACCTGCTAATGCTCGCATTCCTAGCATTGTTTGGCATCTTTGAATTTGTCTATATATATGTTTCTGGAACATACCTCTTCATTCACCTGAGGAAGGAGCAGCGCTCCAAAAGCTAGTGACATCAAAACAAACCTGTTGGACTTTAACCTGGTGTTGTAAGACTCTGTACATAGATATAGAAGGTACCGTCAAAGAAGCATTAGTGAATTGGTACATTGCATCTTGTATATAGTCCATACTGCTCTGCCAGTGTGCCGAGGGGGTGAACTATTTTGTTGTTCATGGGACATGGGTGTAGCTGGCCAGACCAGTATTTTTATTGCCCATCCCTAATTGCTCTTGAGAAGGTGGCGGGAGCTGCCTTCTTGAACTGCTGCTGGCCACGTGGTGTAGGTACGCCCATAGTGCTGTTAGGGAGGGAATTCCAGGATTTTGGATCAGTGACAGTAAAGGAATCGAAGGAACGGTGATATATTTCCAAGTCAGGATGTTCGGTGGCTTGAAGGGGACCTTGAAGGTGGTGTTCCCACCTGCTGCCCTTGTCCTTCTAGGTGGTAGAGGTCACGGGTTTGAAAGGTGCTGTCGAAGAGGCCTCGGTGAGATCCTGCACTGCATCTTGTAGATGGTGCACACGCTGCCACTGTGCGTCAGTCTTCGAGAGAGAGTGGATCTTTAAGGTGGTGGATAGGATGCCAATCAAATGGATCATTTCAGCAAGCCAAAAATTCTCAGCGTGAGGCAATCTGACTGCAGGTTGAGGCTCTGAAATTCCAGAACGTTTCAGAGCGATGAACGTTCAGCACAATCCTTTATCAGGTCTACATCTTCCAGTCTTTAAACTTCTTCCCTTCCTACACTCAGTAAAGGATGAACCAAATCTATATATTTCAAGATTTTTTTATTCCCCTCCTTTAATATTTTCTTTGTCCAACCGCTTATTCCCCAGTGTATACTGTTGTTCTTCGCCTGCAACTCAAATCCTACATGTCTTTTTCCAGCGATAATCATATTTATTTCAATAATAAGGATTCAAGGGATTCCCCAAACTATATTTGTTTTATAGGAAACACATTGACCAGAGATGGAATGACAAATTCATAGTACATTGGAACTTTTTGCTCATAATTTAAAAAATCTGGAGACGGAGCACTAAGCAAAGAAAAGATGCAACAATTAATAAAAGCTGCTTAAAGTATTTTGTACACACATGCCAATAATCCTTATTTTTCACAGGGTCAGACCCTGGCTTGCTTACCCAATGCCTGCAGGCAATTCAGTGGAACCTCCTGATTTGTTATTTGCCCTTATCCGAAGGGTGACCCTGGGGATTGAACTTCGGCTACGCCAGGATTTGAAATTCCACGATGTTGCAAACTCCCACTCACTGCGGGTGCCAAAGTTTTGATCCCTGGAGTAGCGATTCCAGTAGAAAAGAAGAGAGCCAGCACGAATTAAGAGAGGAGGAAGAGGGGAAAGAAGGAGTATCAACTAGGGAAGAACAGGAAATTTGCCAGTGTAAGCCAGAGAGTAAAAAGGAGCAGAGTGCCAGCATGGATTGACAGAGAAATAAAGAGTAAGAACTGGGTGAAAAGTTGAGGAATGTCATTAGTTCTCCATCTTATTTCTTGTGGATAAAAATCACAACTGAACGCTCAGGCATTGAGGACATGCATGTCTCAAACGTTCTAAGACAAGTGATATTGATCTCCAAAACTATTACCATTATCCACCTGTATTTTCTGTGCGTATTCAGGACCCGGACCTTCCTGTTGTTGCCATTTTAACAAAAGACCCTGCTCCCATGCCCACATGTCTGTTCTTGGCCTGCTGCAATGTTCCAGTGAAGTGCAACGCAAACTGGAGGAACAACATCTCATCTTCCGGTTAGGCACGCTACAGCCTTCCGGCCTGAACATTGAATTCAACAACTTCAGATGATCAGCTCTACCCCACCTCGGCCCACTTGATTTCATTTCATTTTAACTGTCTTTTACCATTTCTTTCTTTCTTAATATACATTTAATTCCACCCCCCCAATCTTATCCACCTTTCCTTCACCCTTCTCCTCTTTGCTTCCCCCTTCCCCTCCCCCCACATCTACAGTTTACCCTCTGATGTTAGTTTCTTTGCTGTTTGACCTTTCACATCTTTTGTCCTTTCTGGGGGCTGCCATTAGCGCTCTTTCCCCTCTGTTTCTGTGGCCATTAGCACACAGTTTCCCTGGGTTTCTGTGGCTATGACTCATCTTTCATTCTCACTCCACAGTATAAATATTTCCCACTTTCTCTGTCTGTTAGCTTTGACAAAGAGTCATCGGACTCGAAACGTTAGCTCTTTTCTCTCCCTACAGATGCTGCCAGACTTGCTGAGATTTTCCAGCATTTTCTCTTTCGTTCCACCTGTATTTTCCCTCATCTGAATTACTCTCTTGATTCCACGACTGCTTTCAGCTTCAGCTTTAAAAACCCTTTGCTACTGTCGACCATCCCTCCATCCCTTTGCCATTATCTTCCCCGTATCCTGCTTCATGGATAAGTGTGGCTAACAGGCTTTTGCTTCAGTTCATATAGAGGGCGCAATCTACTGGCTGTTCACGCCAGCGGGATATTCCTGTCCCACGTCGGGCCACGGGTTTCCCGGCGACAAGGAGTGCAGTCACTGGGAAATCCCGTTAACAATGGCGAGGTGGACTTCCGGTGACGGCGGGCGGGTGGCAGCCGCACATTGGAGGGCTCCCGTTCAGGAACGGCATTTTCGGGGAGTAACGCCCAGTCCTAGGGCCAGCGACAGCAGTAAAAGTCGGGAGATAGCGCAAGGAGAAGAAGGGTGTCGAAAAACACCAAAAAAACGGCCGGGAAAAAAGCGGCTGAAAGTCCGTTGGAGAGGGGAAAGGTCACCGCGGGGTCAACAAAGAAAATGGAGGCTGGAGCACCAGGGGAGGCCGCAGTGCTTACGGCTGAAGAACTAACTAAGGGGATGGCTGCGGAATTCCAAAAGCAGTTGGCGCAGATTGAGAAATGTATGGAGATGGTGAGGAAGGAGATGAAGGAGGTTTTGAATGTGTTGGTGGAGGAGGCGGTTTTACGGTGAGGACGGAGGTGGCGAGCGCAGTGGCGGAGGTGCGAGAGCAAGGGGAGGCGCTGAAGGAAGTGGAGGAGACGGTATTGCAGCACGGTGATCAACTTGCCTCAATGGGGAAGGAGATGCGGAAGGTGATGGACACGAACAAGAATCTGCAAGGAAAAATGGAAGATCTGGTAAACAGATCCAGGCGACAGAATTTGACGGTCGTGGGGCTGCCCGAAGGAGTTGAAGGACCGAAGCCGACTGATTATTTTGCCGCGATGCTGGCAAAACTACTGGGGGAGGGGGAGGACCCCTCCCGATATGAACTGGATCGGGCTCATCGGTCGTGGAGGCCTGTACCAAAGGCGAGTGAGCCGCCAAGGGCAGTGACTCTGTGCTTCCGTAGGTACAGTGTGAAGGAGAAGGTCCTGAGCTGGGCCAAGCAGAAGCGGGTGGTGCAGTGGGCTGGAGCTGGTATACGTGTATACCAGGACTTTACGGTGGAGCTGGCGAGGAGGCGGGCTGCCTTCAACCGGGTGAAGAGGGCACTGTACATTGGCAAGGTGCAGTGCGGCATTGTATATCCAGCGAAGCTGAGGGTGACTTACAAGCTCAGGGACTTTTATTTTGGAACGGCGGAAGCAGCGGAGGAGTTTGCGAAAGCAGAAGGTCTGTGGCAGAACTGACAAATTGAGGAATGGCCATGTGCCGATGTAACCTCATGACTGTATTTTCTTCTTTTTTTTTGCATCACTGCGCGTGGGTATAGAGGCTAAAGGAGCCAATGTTGCATATATTTGGACAAGGGAAGGGACGGGACTTTCACTCGAAAGGAGGGCTCTTTGGGGTGTAGGTGGATATGCGGGGTTTGTGTGCTATAAGGGGATCTTTGGCCTTTCCTAGGGCCGGGCAAGGGGGAAAGGGATCTGGGCGGGGGCCTCCACGCTGGCCGGTTTAAGCAGGCCAGTGAACGGGAGTGAGGTGGGGGGAGGGGCTGCGGCCATCGGAGCCTGACAGAACAGGGTCCGAGTGGTCTAGCCGGGGTGGAAAGTTGGGGGGAGGGAACCGAGGTTGGGGGAGGGAACCGAGGTTGGGAGGAGGAGTTTTACAAGAGGCAGTGGACGGGAGGAGCTGGTGACTTGGGGGGGGGGGGGGGGGGGGGGGGTTACAACTTTGGGGTATCATGTACGGTACTCTATTAGAGGCTGGATGGCGTTGGTTTGGGGGGGTGGGGGGGTGGAGAGCCGTGTAGATTGAGGGTGACAACGGGTAATCCCTGATTCCTTTTTGTCATTTGTTTATGTAAACATGCGGGTTGAGGTTTAGGAGTTGGTGGGCGGATGGGATCGTTGTTATTATGGGGATTGACATATCTTGTTGATTATTGTTTATTGTTGATGGGTGTAAATGTGGGAGAAAACGTGAAAAAGGAGGAGAAATTTAAAAAATGTAAAACAAAAAAAACAATGGCGAGGTTGATAAATTCCGCTGGTGGGCCGCCTCCACTGCCGAAAAACACACGGTGGGTTGGTCAGTAAATCCCGCCCATAATGTTTTTAGCTGCAGAGGCCACAAATTCATTGCCATTAAGTCTGCAGTGCCCCAGGTTTCATGGTTGCCAACATCATGCACGTTCACTTGTAGAACTAGAGACCATCCACCATTCCAACATGGTAATGCACCTTTTTTTCAAGGCCTTCATCTTGTCCAAGTCAGTTAAACGTTGACTTTTTACTGATGAAAGGAACAGAAGAGGTCAGAAGCTTTCCAGCTACATTGAACAATACAGTCAGCAATCACGGCAAATATTTCAATAGCTACTTATGCAAACATGCATCCACACATTCCCACTGATTAGACCTCAGCTTTCAACACTATGTGTGATCTTCAATTGTCTAATGTCAATGAATTAATAATAAAGTGATAGCAGTCCAAAGATGTGCAGGGTAGGTGGATTGGCCATGATAAATTGCCCTTAGTGTCCAAAATTGCCCTTGGTGTTGGGTGGAGGTGTTGAGTTTGGGTGGGGTGCTCTTTCCAAGAGTCGGTGCAGACTCAGGGGTCCGAATGGCCTCCTTCTGCACTGTAAATTCAATGATAATCTATGATTAATCTAGGACAAAGGTTCGGCACAACATCGTGGGCCGAAGGGCCTGTTCTGTGCTGTATTTTCTATGTTCTATGTTCTATCTTTAAATTAAGAATGGCTCTACTTCTACTCAATGCGGCATCCTATTCCTTATGCAGTCCTTCTTTTACGGAGCCTTTTTGGAAACCGAACCTAGTATTTGGTGCCTCAATACAAGTTTCATAAGGCATCTTCTAAAATGAAAGCACTTGAAGGAGTTAAAATCTTCTCCAGATGTGCTGTCTTGTCTATTAAAAAAAAAACCCTGTCGCACACAACTGTCACAGATTGGCAAAAGAATTTGTTCCAAAATGAGTCAACCAACAATTCAAACCAAATGCCAATCACGCTCTCTCATGTGGTAAAGAACCATGGCCAGCGTTTTACGCTCCTCCCACCTCTGGTTTCTGAGACTGCGGGGGAGTGTGAAATTGCACAGATGGATTCCCTCTGGGTTCCCGCCCGCCCCAACTTGGTAGTGATTTTAATCTGGGGCGGGCAGAATCTCAGACGGCAAGTTCATCCTCACCCCCTTTAAGTTCCTTAAGTGGCCACTCAATGGCTATTTAAGGGATGCTTCCCACCTAGCCTCAATTTTTAGACTGGCGGGCGAATGACAGCTCGGGGAGGGGGAATGTGTAAACAAAGATAATTGTAACTTGGACGGGAGGGAGGCTACAACTAAAGCTCCTTCTGAATGGGGGCGCCCTCTCCTTAAGGCGCGGTGACTTCCAGATCTCCCTCCCCCATCAGTCTATCCCCTGAGACCCCGGTTCTCTCCCCCCCCCCTTCCGCCATCATGACCCACTCAGACATTCCCTACCCTCCCATCATTAGACCCCTGCCACTTGGGCTGGATTCTCCACAAATGGGGCCATGTCCCCACGCCAGCGTAAAAACGTTAGCGTTTCCTACTTGACTTTCCTTAAGAAAGTCCTGAGCGATTCTCCGACCTGCAGGGGGCTGGCAGGGCCCCGGAGTGCTCCGCGCAGCTCGGGCTACGGATACGGGGCCCCGCACTTCTGGTTGGGAGTCCGCGCGATAGCGGACTCGGACCGCGGACCATCATCCAAAATGTAGGCCTCCCCGAGATAATAAGAATAATAATCGCTTATTGTCACAATTCAGCTTCAATGAAGTTACTGTGAAAAGCCCCAGTCGCCACATTCCGGCGCCTGTTCGGGGAGGCCAGTACGGGAATTGAACCGTGCTGCTGGCATTGTTCGCATTACAAGCCAGCTGTTTAGTCCACAGTGCTAAACCAGCCCCGCCCATGGATCCGTTCCACCCGATCGCTCCCCTATCTATCCATGAGGACACCCCCCCCCCGCAGGTGATCGATCCACCCCCCGCCCTCCACCAGGGTGGCCACGGACTGAGTCCGCAGCTGCCACCCGAGGTTCCCAACGGCCGATACGTGGTTAGAACCACACTGTCGGGAACTCGGCCAGTTTTGCGCGGGGGTGGCCTCCATCAATGGCCGCATAGGTCACGCGCAAGCGATTCCCGAGCGGTTCTCCCGGAGAATCACTTCAGCGGCGCCGGTCCCGATTTCCTCGTAAACGGCCATTCTCTGCCCCCTGCCGAACATGATTTTGGGGCGGGGCTGCGGAGAATCCAGCCCCTTGTTTTCCAGTTCCCAGGACTTTGTGACAGGCAATGCCCTGCAGTGCCTCCTCCAGCCACCGCAGTGCTCTGCTTGGAGGGCCTAGAGAGCTGCTGGTCAATCAAATCCTTCCCAATTGAGGGGTGGTAGTCCCACTTATGCCAACCAACACTTGTCAGAGCATAATATGGCATCAGAGCTGCTAGAATCAGCAAGGATGTGTTCCCCAATGATTCTTTGGATGGCTGAGCCCCTGCCAATCCTGAAAATTCAGGTCCTTGTTTTTTTTTTTAACTCTTCAGCATCTGTGTTCCAAAAGCATTGGGCCCACTGAGTAGAACAGCCAAGTGAATAGTTTTCATCTTTGCCACAATCAGCAATCTTGGTGCAAATTGCAGTTTCCAGAATTAACATTTTTGCTCAAACTAATTTTCATATCACCAAATGTGCAACTTTCCATGAACCAGGGCAACTGAGCATCATTTTAGAACATAACTGTATTTTGTTTTTCTTACAATAAAAAACATTCCTTGCTATATTTAAGATAAGTAACCTTACGTAAGCACTTTTAATCAGTGTCTAGTTCACAGCCTGTGAGTAACCTGGGGCGGGATTCTCCGCAATCGGCGTGATGTCCGCCGACCGGCGCCAAAAGCGGCACAGATCAGTCCGGCATCGCGCCGCCCCAAAGGTGCGGAATTCTCCGCATCGTGAGGGGCCGAGCCCTCACCATGAGGGGCTAGGCCCGAGTCAGACTGACTTTGCCGTGCGACGCATGCGCCAGAGCGTCAGCGGCTGCTCACGGCATCCCCGCGCATGCGCAGTGGAGGGGGTCTCTTCCGCCTCCGCCATAGTGAAGACCATGGCGAAGGCGGAAGGAAAAGAGTGCCCCCACGGCACAGGCCACCCGCGGATCGGTGGGCCCCGATTGCGGGCCAGGCCAACCGTGGGGGCATCCCCCTGGACCCCAGAGCTCGCCCGCGCCGCCTTGTCCCGCCGTTCGAAAGGTGGTTCAATCCACGCCGGCTGGCATGGGTTGACAGCGGCGGGACTTCGGCCCATTGCGGACCGGAGAATCGCCGGGGGTGGGCCCGCCGACCGGCGCGACTTCCTCCGACTGGCGCGGCGCGATTCCCGCCCCCGCCGAATCTCTGGTGGCGGAGAATTCGGGACTCGCCGGGGGCGGGATTCACGCCAACCCCCGGCAATTCTCCGACCCGGTGGGGGGTCGGAGAATCGCGCCCCTGATTTCAAATAACTGAAAATTACTTTACAGAGCTATTCAACAGTTTAAACGGTACACAGTAAGTAAATTAAATCAAGTTTTTAAAAAGTACATATTAGTGTCTTTGTGCCTAAACAAATACATAGTCCAATTTTAAGAGCCTACTCAAACGCCCGTAAACGGCCCAATTTCCGGAATATTGATTCATTCGATCTAGGGCAGTAGTGGGCAACCTGCGGCCTGGGGACCACATGTGGCCTATCAGGGTTCTGAGCGCGGCCCACGAGACATTTCGTTAACAGTTGCCCACGCACAGGGTCGCCACATTCTGCTGGTTTCCGTCCAAGTAGCTTTTTTCCTACCGGTATAACTGAAGTGAAATGCATGTAAAGCAAGGGCATGTGAAGTGAGGTGTCTCAGAGTTCAGGAAACGTAGGTAGTTGGGAACCAAAGGGGTAACTTCATGTGTCTAGCCATTAGTGTAATTAAGTGTTGTAGTGTGTTATCGTCCTTCTTGTTGCTTTTTTTTCTTTGAAGTTAATAAATATTCTTTATCAACTGATCGCGATGACTAGACTATTCCTCCCTGGTTCACATATCTTTTCTCACCGCGTACCAAATTGAACACATACATCACTAAGAACTGGGGTTCCAAGTTACCCTTCTGGGTTTTGGGATACCCTGGCATTTAGCATCAGCAAGGTTCTTAACAAAAATTGGGGGCTCTTTGGCAGGATTTTGAAAAGTATAATTCCTTGGGTGTAGGGAAATTTGTGACTTCTAAACGGAGCGAGAGTGAGGAAAGCATGGAGGTGTATGATTTAAAATTAGGTGACTGCAACATCAGTCTTGCTGTGACTAGACTTGCAATGGAGGAGACAAGAATCTTTATTATCGTTATTATTGTCACAAGTAGGCTCACATTAACCTTCTATAGGGTCTAACTACTAGTCGGCTCACATTAACACTGCAATGAAGTTACTGGGAAAATACCCTTGTCGCCACCCGGTGCCTTCTCAGGTACACAGAGGGAGAATTCAGGATGTCCAATTAGCCTAACAAGCACGTCTTTCGAGACTTGTGGGAGGAAACCTGAGCACCCGGAGGAATCCCACGCAGACACGGGGAAAACATTTGTACTCCGCACAGACTGACCCAAGCGGGAATCGAACCCGGGACCCTGGTGCTGTGAAGCAACAGTGCTAACCACTGTGTTACTGCGCCACCTATAACCTTGGAAAGTTTGAAAAGTGGACCTAAAGCTAAATTGATGGAATTGGCGAACACACTACAATTAGAGTTCCCTACAGGGGTTAAAAAATCACAGGGAATTGAAATAATAGTGAAGCAATTAAATGTGGAAGAGTTGGCAGATAGACCAAGGGTTGGATCCACCGACCAACTCGGCGCGTGTTTTTCAGCGGCGGAGGTGGCCGGCCAGCGGGATTTATCGACCCCTCTGTTGTCAATGGGATTTCCCGGTGACTGCAACCCTCATCGCTGGAAACCCATGTGCTGGTGTGGGACCGGAATATCCTGCCGGTGTGAAAAGCCAGTAGGTCGCACCCCAAGTATTTCAAAAATTGAGGAAATTGAATTAGCTAAAATTCAATTGGAAATGAAACAATTAGAGATTGCCGGAAAACGGTAAACCGAAAGAAAAATAAATAGAAATGAAGAAATTAGAAATGCAGGAAAAATAAATAGAAATGAAAAAACCCGAACTAGAGATGCAGGAAAAAGAAAGAGAAAGAGATGAATGGGAAAAACAGAGAGTTTTTCAAGGGGAATTGGAAATGAAAAAGTTATTAATGGCAGAGAGAGAAAAGGGACAAGAGAGAGAATTTCAATTTAAAATATGGGACGTTAAAACAGAGAAATTAGAGCACGGTGTGAAAGGAAGTAGTTCTCGACATGGACCAAATGAGGAGATGTTAAGATTTGTACAAGCAATTCTGAAATTTGACGAAAGGACTGTCGAGACATTTTAAAATTAATTTGAGAAAATAGCAAGACAAATGGAATGGTCGCAAGATATTTGGACGCTGTTATAACAGAGTAAATTGGTAGATTGGGCTAGTGATGTCTATGTGTCTTTGTCAGAGGAAAGGTCTGGATTAAATGAGAAAAGCTATATTGAGCGCTTATGAGTTAGTACTGGAGGCTTACAGTAAAAGTTTTTAATTCTAAGAAAACAGATGGACAGACTTACATTGAATTTGGAAAAATCAAAGTCATTTTGATAGGTGGGTGAGTGCATTAAAAATATAAGAAACCTATGAGGTTCTTAGAGATATATATCTGTTGGACGAACAAAGAGTTAATCCTGCGAGGCAAGCCACAGAGCTTGCTGATGACTATGAATTGGTTCATAGGTAAAAGTCTTTTTTTCAAACATATTTTTAAATCTGAGAAAGATAGAAAATGGGAAGGTGTGAGAAAAGAGAGTCAAGCAAGAGAGGGAGTGGTTGAAAATTCCAAGGAGACTTCACCTCAAAGTAAAAAAGATGGTGCTGAGGGAATAAGAGATACGAAAAAAGTTAAATGCTTTGATTGTAATAAACTGGGCCATACCAAATCATTCTGCTGAGAGTTAAATGGCAAGCTAGTTGGAGTTATAAGGCTTAAGTAATGAAATATTAAATCAGAGACTGAAGAACAAGAGAAGCTGATAGAGTTTACAAATGGGGCGGAGTGAACAGCAGGTGTCTGATGTGTTTAAGGATTTTCTAAAAATAAATTTAGAGTACCCAATTATATTTTTCCAATTAAGGGGCAATTTAGCGTGGCCAATCCACCTACCCTGCACATCGTTTTGGTTTGTGAGGGTAGAACCACACAGACACAGGGAGTATGTGCAAACTCCACACAGACAGTGACCCAGGGCTGGGATCGAACCCAGGTCCTCAGCGCCATGAGGCAGTAGTGCTAACCATTGTGCCACCATGTCGCCCTGTGTTTAAGGATTTTGTCTGTGAAGGGAAAGTTTTTTCATGTTCACAAAATGGAATGGGGAAAGATATTCAAATTTTAAGAGATATAGGAGCAAGTCAATCCTTAATGTTGTGGGATAAATATATTTGTTACCAGAAGGAATAGTGAAGGTATTCATGGCGAGTCAACAACATTCCTCTGGTGAAAGTAAACTTAAGGTGAAAGTAAACTTCGGGAGTAGCTTGAAGACCAGGGCCGGGATTCTCCGCTATCCGGCGGGGCGGGAAGGCATCCTCCGCACCTTCAGGGCCTAGGCCATCGCCGGCGGGGTTGGCGCATGCGCGGGAGCACCAGTGTGTTCTGGCATGGTCCCAGCGCATGTGCAGGGGGGTTCTTCTCCGCGCCAGCCATGGTGGACCGTTACAGCGGCCGGCGCGGAGGGAAAGAGTGCCCCCATGGCACAGGCTCGCCTGCAGATTGGTGGGCCAGGATCACGGGCCAGCCCACCAATGGGGGCCCCCCCGGGGCCAGATCCCCCCCCCCACGAGGACCCCGCAAGCCGTCCACAGAGCCAGGCCGAAAATGGGCGGCCACTCGACCCATCACAGAGCGGAGAATCGCCCGGGGGGCCACTGCCAACGGACCCCGACCGGTGCAACGCGATGCCCGACCTGCCGAAAAACCAGCAGCCGGCGTTGGGGCGGCGGAGCAGGATTCACCCCCCCCCCCCCCCCCCCCCCCCCCCCCCGGCGATTCTCCTGCCCAGCCGGGGTTCAGAGAATCTCGCCCAAGAGTAGCGATTGTAGAAATGGTAGAAAATTGCCCATTGCAGGGATTTAATTCATTCTAGTGAATGATACAGCTGGATCACAGGTGGTAGTGATGCCAACTGTGGTTGAACAGTCAGTAGAAAATCAAGCAGCAGAAAGACCATCCTGGGGTGGTTCCTGATCATTTGGTTATGAGTGTCATAATATACACCAGTATATTATGGTGCAGACACACACACACACACACACACACACACTGATGGACATGCAGTGGGACCAATCAGCATACACAACACCGCAGCCAATCACCAGTGAGAGCACACGCACTATAAAGACAGGAGACAGGAGAGTTCCCGCTCATTCTAGTAGCAGCCAGCTCGGAGCACAGAGCTCACAGCCTGCAACACAGACATTCACCATGTGCTGAGTGCATCACCTGGTTAGGACTAGGCAAGGGTCAACAGTTAAAGCTGGTATTGCATTTACCCACAGTTCAAGTATGTTAATATAGTTAACCTTATAATAAAATAGAGTTGCACCACTTCCAGTGTTGGTGACCTGTTTGTGATCCAGAACACCCAACACATCATGGTACAAGGAGTGGTTGCATACTAGCACTTCTGAGACCCACCTGCAACTAATCAGCATTCCGGCATCCTGAAGTATGGAGAACATCAACCCGCCGCTGCCGCTCCGCATCGCCGGAAATCTCGGGGTCAATTGGAAGATTTTTAAACAGCGCTTCCAGTTCTTCCTCGAAGCCATGGACAGGGAGAATGCCTCGCACACCAGGAAGATTGCTCTGCTCCTCTCCACGGCCGGGCAACACGCCATCCACATCTTCAACTCCCTCACATTCGCAGGCGACGAGGACAAGACAAAGTCCAAGACGGTTCTCCTCAAATTCGATGTCCACTTCAGCATAAAGGTCAATGAAAGCTTCGAAAGATACCTGTTCCAGCAGCGCTTGCAGGGTAAGGTTCCAATCCTTTATAACACACCTCTGCATCCTTGCGCAGTCCTGCGGCTACGGGCCCACCTCCAACTCCATGATACGCGACCAGATCGTATTTGGTGTTCTGTCGGACCCTCTGCGTCAGCAGCTCCTCAAAAGTAAGCAACTCACCCTAGCGACTGCCATCGAGACCTGTGTCCTGCATGAAAATGCCACCAGCCGGTACTCCCACATACAGGTGGCTGAAACGATGCGGCAAGGGCCACACGAGGCGGAACAGGTCCAAACGATTGAACACCTCAAAGGCTGCAGCCTGGATGAGGGCGGCCATTTTGCGCGCTTTTTGCGGCCTCCCACCCTTGTACGCGCCAAACGAGGGGACGGTGACGTGGAGGAACGTGATGCGCAGGCGCACACCACGCAGCACCACACCGCGCATGCACAGTGGCACAATGAGCGTATTGACGACACGACGTGCGGCAACTGTGGCTCCGCCCATTTAAAGCGGCAATGTCCTGCAAAATAGCGACAATGCCTATGATGTGGCAGACTTGGCCACTATGCTGCGTGCTGTTGAGCAGCTCAGCCTGCCAATTTGCATCGCTTCAGCCAGCCTCGCAAGAACGTTCGGGCAATTCAACCCACGTTAACCGAGTCCGATTCCGACCTCCCGCAGATCAGTAACACCGAGGACCCGAGGGAGGCTTTTCAAGTCGCTGTTATAACAAAGAACAGGCTGTCCCCGAATCAAAACCACCAGCCGCTGTCGGTGCACAGCATTGATCCAGGCGACGAGTGGTGTGCCACCCTGACGGTCAACCAGAATTCGTCGCCCACCTCAGAGACTTGACTTATGAGTTTTACAATGTTGGACTCTTTGATCTGTTCTGTTATCCTGTTTCATCGTTCCAGTAGTTTGTATATAATGTTCTTTTCGTTGTTGGTGTGACACCCTACTTCTCTGCACCAGGCACCTTCCTGTGTAAATAGATTAGCCTCATGTACATAATCATGTAAATAACACGCACACACATAGTCAGGTCCATTCACTACACAATATTCATTGTCACGCAGGCACATGTTCTTTATATAAAAGGGGGGATGTCATAATATATGCCAGTATATTATGGTGCAGACACACACACACACACTGATGGACATGCAGTAGGACCAATCAGCATACACAACACCACAGCCAATCACCAGTGAGAGCACACGCACTATAAAGACAGGAGACAGGAGAGTTCCCGCTCATTCTAGTAGCAGCCAGCTCGGAGCACAGAGCTCACAGCCTGCAACACAGACATTCACCATGTGCTGAGTGCATCACCTGGTTAGGACTAGGCAAGGGTCAACAGTTAAAGCTGGTATTGCATTTACCCACAGTTCAAGTATGTTAATATAGTTAACCTTATAATAAAATAGAGTTGCACCACTTCCAGTGTTGGTGACCTGTTTGTGATCCAGAACACCCAACACATCATGGTACAAGGAGTGGTTGCATACTAGCACTTCTGAGACCCACCTGCAACTAATCAGCATTCCGGCATCCTGAAGTATGGAGAACATCAACCCGCCGCTGCCGCTCCGCATCGCCGGAAATCTCGGGGTCAATTGGAAGATTTTTAAACAGCGCTTCCAGTTCTTCCTCGAAGCCATGGACAGGGAGAATGCCTCGCACACCAGGAAGATTGCTCTGCTCCTCTCCACGGCCGGGCAACACGCCATCCACATCTTCAACTCCCTCACATTCGCAGGCGACGAGGACAAGACAAAGTCCAAGACGGTTCTCCTCAAATTCGATGTCCACTTCAGCATAAAGGTCAATGAAAGCTTCGAAAGATACCTGTTCCAGCAGCGCTTGCAGGGTAAGGTTCCAATCCTTTATAACACACCTCTGCATCCTTGCGCAGTCCTGCGGCTACGGGCCCACCTCCAACTCCATGATACGCGACCAGATCGTATTTGGTGTTCTGTCGGACCCTCTGCGTCAGCAGCTCCTCAAAAGTAAGCAACTCACCCTAGCGACTGCCATCGAGACCTGTGTCCTGCATGAAAATGCCACCAGCCGGTACTCCCACATACAGGTGGCTGAAACGATGCGGCAAGGGCCACACGAGGCGGAACAGGTCCAAACGATTGAACACCTCAAAGGCTGCAGCCTGGATGAGGGCGGCCATTTTGCGCGCTTTTTGCGGCCTCCCACCCTTGTACGCGCCAAACGAGGGGACGGTGACGTGGAGGAACGTGATGCGCAGGCGCACACCACGCAGCACCACACCGCGCATGCACAGTGGCACAATGAGCGTATTGACGACACGACGTGCGGCAACTGTGGCTCCGCCCATTTAAAGCGGCAATGTCCTGCAAAATAGCGACAATGCCTATGATGTGGCAGACTTGGCCACTATGCTGCGTGCTGTTGAGCAGCTCAGCCTGCCAATTTGCATCGCTTCAGCCAGCCTCGCAAGAACGTTCGGGCAATTCAACCCACGTTAACCGAGTCCGATTCCGACCTCCCGCAGATCAGTAACACCGAGGACCCGAGGGAGGCTTTTCAAGTCGCTGTTATAACAAAGAACAGGCTGTCCCCGAATCAAAACCACCAGCCGCTGTCGGTGCACAGCATTGATCCAGGCGACGAGTGGTGTGCCACCCTGACGGTCAACCAGAATTCGTCGCCCACCTCAGAGACTTGACTTATGAGTTTTACAATGTTGGACTCTTTGATCTGTTCTGTTATCCTGTTTCATCGTTCCAGTAGTTTGTATATAATGTTCTTTTCGTTGTTGGTGTGACACCCTACTTCTCTGCACCAGGCACCTTCCTGTGTAAATAGATTAGCCTCATGTACATAATCATGTAAATAACACGCACACACATAGTCAGGTCCATTCACTACACAATATTCATTGTCACGCAGGCACATGTTCTTTATATAAAAGGGGGGATGTCATAATATATGCCAGTATATTATGGTGCAGACACACACACACACACTGATGGACATGCAGTAGGACCAATCAGCATACACAACACCGCAGCCAATCACCAGTGAGAGCACACGCACTATAAAGACAGGAGACAGGAGAGTTCCCGCTCATTCTAGTAGCAGCCAGCTCGGAGCACAGAGCTCACAGCCTGCAACACAGACATTCACCATGTGCTGAGTGCATCACCTGGTTAGGACTAGGCAAGGGTCAACAGTTAAAGCTGGTATTGCATTTACCCACAGTTCAAGTATGTTAATATAGTTAACCTTATAATAAAATAGAGTTGCACCACTTCCAGTGTTGGTGACCTGTTTGTGATCCAGAACACCCAACACATCATGGTACAAGGAGTGGTTGCATACTAGCACTTCTGAGACCCACCTGCAACTAATCAGCATTCCGGCATCCTGAAGTATGGAGAACATCAACCCGCCGCTGCCGCTCCGCATCGCCGGAAATCTCGGGGTCAATTGGAAGATTTTTAAACAGCGCTTCCAGTTCTTCCTCGAAGCCATGGACAGGGAGAATGCCTCGCACACCAGGAAGATTGCTCTGCTCCTCTCCACGGCCGGGCAACACGCCATCCACATCTTCAACTCCCTCACATTCGCAGGCAACGAGGACAAGACAAAGTCCAAGACGGTTCTCCTCAAATTCGATGTCCACTTCAGCATAAAGGTCAATGAAAGCTTCGAAAGATACCTGTTCCAGCAGCGCTTGCAGGGTAAGGTTCCAATCCTTTATAACACACCTCTGCATCCTTGCGCAGTCCTGCGGCTACGGGCCCACCTCCAACTCCATGATACGCGACCAGATCGTATTTGGTGTTCTGTCGGACCCTCTGCGTCAGCAGCTCCTCAAAAGTAAGCAACTCACCCTAGCGACTGCCATCGAGACCTGTGTCCTGCATGAAAATGCCACCAGCCGGTACTCCCACATACAGGTGGCTGAAACGATGCGGCAAGGGCCACACGAGGCGGAACAGGTCCAAACGATTGAACACCTCAAAGGCTGCAGCCTGGATGAGGGCGGCCATTTTGCGCGCTTTTTGCGGCCTCCCACCCTTGTACGCGCCAAACGAGGGGACGGTGACGTGGAGGAACGTGATGCGCAGGCGCACACCACGCAGCACCACACCGCGCATGCACAGTGGCACAATGAGCGTATTGACGACACGACGTGCGGCAACTGTGGCTCCGCCCATTTAAAGCGGCAATGTCCTGCAAAATAGCGACAATGCCTATGATGTGGCAGACTTGGCCACTATGCTGCGTGCTGTTGAGCAGCTCAGCCTGCCAATTTGCATCGCTTCAGCCAGCCTCGCAAGAACGTTCGGGCAATTCAACCCACGTTAACCGAGTCCGATTCCGACCTCCCGCAGATCAGTAACACCGAGGACCCGAGGGAGGCTTTTCAAGTCGCTGTTATAACAAAGAACAGGCTGTCCCCGAATCAAAACCACCAGCCGCTGTCGGTGCACAGCATTGATCCAGGCGACGAGTGGTGTGCCACCCTGACGGTCAACCAGAATTCGTCGCCCACCTCAGAGACTTGACTTATGAGTTTTACAATGTTGGACTCTTTGATCTGTTCTGTTATCCTGTTTCATCGTTCCAGTAGTTTGTATATAATGTTCTTTTCGTTGTTGGTGTGACACCCTACTTCTCTGCACCAGGCACCTTCCTGTGTAAATAGATTAGCCTCATGTACATAATCATGTAAATAACACGCACACACATAGTCAGGTCCATTCACTACACAATATTCATTGTCACGCAGGCACATGTTCTTTATATAAAAGGGGGGATGTCATAATATATGCCAGTATATTATGGTGCAGACACACACACACACACTGATGGACATGCAGTAGGACCAATCAGCATACACAACACCACAGCCAATCACCAGTGAGAGCACACGCACTATAAAGACAGGAGACAGGAGAGTTCCCGCTCATTCTAGTAGCAGCCAGCTCAGAGCACAGAGCTCACAGCCTGCAACACAGACATTCACCATGTGCTGAGTTAGGACTAGGCAAGGGTCAACAGTTAAAGCTGGTATTGCATTTACCCACAGTTCAAGTATGTTAATATAGTTAACCTTATAATAAAATAGAGTTGCACCACTTCCAGTGTTGGTGACCTGTTTGTGATCCAGAACACCCAACACATCAATGAGATCACAGGCACATAAGATGAGACAAGAGAAGGAGGAGTTAAGAGAACAGGATGTGAAAAGTGAGATAAGCTTGTCCGATATTATCTTTAGTAAGCTGAATGAAGATGGGAAAGAGAAAGGGAAAGAAACAATTACAGAAGGGCAATTCCAAATTGAAATAAATTTATCAAATAGCTGACTTGGAAATGGATGCTCAGTGTATTCCTGAATTGTATTATGTAACAGATCAAATATTAATGAGTAAATGGCATCCCACACATAGTAGAGCAGGTGACAAATCCATCAAATTGTATTACCTCCTGAATATAGGAAGGAAAATAAAGGATAGCTCATGAAATTCCTTTAGGAGGACATCTAGGAATAAAGAAACCAAAACAAAGATACAGAAACAGTTTTACTGGCTGGATCTGCGTAAAGATGTTAAATTTTGTCCAAAGATATCACACATGTCAAGTAATGGGGAAACCGCAAGCTGCAATAAAGGAAGCACCTTTGATCCCTGTCCCAGCGAAATCATTTGCCGGATTCACCTGGGACCTGGAAGGCTGCAATCAAGTGCTGTTTGGTATTGGTTCACAAAATTTTTAACCCGTCGTGATGGCACCTGGGGGGGGGGGGGGGGGGGGGGTCTCGCTGGTGAGTTGAGGTCTCCATGTGGTTGGGGATAGGAAAGGGTGGCACTCTGGCACTACCCTGGGCTCCTGGGACCATCAGCCTGGCACCTTGGCACTACCACTTGGGCAATCTGGCTGTGACACCCTGGCAGGTGGCATTGGCAGGGTGCCTTGTGGGCAGTGCCAAGCTGCCCAGGTACCAGGTTGGTGGGAGTTGGGCCCGGGGAGCTTTGTCCATCAAAGGTGGGCTGAGAGAGGGCTCAAGGAGCCTGTAAGAGGTAAGTTGGGTGAAGTGAAGAGCTCAGCTCGCCAGTGCAGGAAATTATTTAAAGAGTGGCCTCCACGGGGAGTTCCTTGCTGAGGCCAAAAAAAAACAGCGAAGTGCCTTGGAATAACAAAGTCTTTCTCGGAACTGCAGGTGCTAAGAAACAATCCTTTGAACGTGCCGTTCAATGGACTTAAACTCAAGTCTACTGAATCGCATCTATTATCTCTTTCTATTAAGTGTTCATTTAATTTGCATAATAGGTTTTAAAAATTAGGTCTGGCCCTCCATGGCAGATAGTAAAGTCGTATTTTTTTGTACATTAATGTGATTTAGACATATTCACCAACAACGTTTCCTTCTCGTGATATCTTAAGTCTGGGGGGAGTAATTTTACACCCTATTATTGATACAAAATCATCATTGTGTTTGTTTCCTTTGAAGCATCTCCCAATACCGAGCGTATGAATAATTTCCATTCTGCAAAGCTGATTAAAATACTTGGTTACTGTTTCAAGCTTTAATCAACCCTTTGTGTCCTGTTCCAATGAAGTTCCTACTCAATCAATCAATCAGGAGCAGCATATTAAATTTTGTTAAAATACAGTGGTTATCATTTGTAAAGTAATACCTCACTGAGAAATTGGCCAGTTACATAAGATATGACAGTAGCAACGGGAAACTTATTATCTAATATCTTCTGCCTAATTATTCATGTTCATGGTGTTATTTTTCACGAGGTGATGTTTTCAGTGCTCAAAGCTGTGCTGTAAAATAAAGGCGCCTAGTGTTCAGAGGATTAAAGAATTAGCGTTACAATCAGATTGATCAACTTTGCCTTGGTCTTCTGTCAGAACACAGCTTTTCCGTCTGGCATCAAAAGTGCAGTGTTTCCATGGAAACTTACTTTCATCTAATTCTTGTGTCCTAGAACTTCAGCTGTAATCTGTCAATGTGGATGCCAAAATGAAACCTCGTACTTTAATTTTAGTCTAAAATTAGCCTGCACAGCATATAATTGTTTTGAATCAATGAAAGTGAGAAGTGCATTGAATAACGGGTGGCACAGTGTTTAGCACTGCTGCCTCACAGCGCCAGGGACCCGTGTTCAATTCTAGCCTTGGGTAACCGTCTGTGTGGAGTTTGCACTTTCTCCCCGTGTCTGTGAGGGTTTCCTCCCACAGTTCAAAGATGTGCAGGTTCGGTGGATTGGCCATGCGAAATTGCACTTTAGTGGCCAAAGATGTGTAGGTTAGGTGGGATTATGGGGATAGGTCAGGGAAATGGGCCTAGTGCTCTTTCAGAAGGTTGGTGCAGGCTCAGTGGGCTGATTAGCCTCCTGCTACCCTTCAGGAATCCTATGAATTCTATGATGATTCAAGGAGAGGGTTTTAAATAATCCAGCGTGTTGTTATGCAAGAAATTCCTTCCTTTTCAATGGATCGAATTCCTGGAACCTACCACCTAAAATTATTGTGGAAACACCTTGACTTGGCACCAGCAGTGCCAGTCAGTGATACTCACATCTCAAGAATGAAACAAAAATTCTGCAGCTTGTATTTAAATTTGTTAGTTTTAAAAATCAGTTTGTTGTGCCCAAAGAGGCCGAGTGCCCATTTGATGGTCCACCGAAGATACATCAGCAATTTAAACGGGTACAATCCACCGTAATATTTGTCATTCAGGTGCCTTTTTGCTTTCTTACTCTACGATCTTCCATTTCTCAATTTGGCTCCTTCCCAATGCAGTTCATTACTTACACTTGGGTACAATGTAGCTTCAATCTCTCTACTTTCCAACATCCTTTTTTTCAATATATGTTTTTATTGAGTTCTTGGTTGACAGAGCAGATTTATAAATATGAGCATACATTAGGAGAAGACACAAAAACAAACAAGGAGAGAAAGAAAAAGAAAAAGTAAAACTAAAACTATTTACAAACATATTTTAGGAACTTTCAAACGGTTATTGGATAGGCACATAGAGCACACCAGAAGACAGGGAGCGGGATAGCTTGATCTTGGCTTCAGACAAAGCTCGGCACAACATCGAGGGCCGAAGGGCCTGTTCTGTGCTGTACTGTTCTATATCAGCTTCATCTATTTACATACATGCATCACAGTTTCCCTTATTTTTCCTCCTTGTGGTATTAGCAGTGGCAGAAGCGGCCCCCTCCGTACCTCCACCCACTCGTTTTCTCTTTGCCTTCTGGGGCTGTTTAGCACAGGGCTAATTCGCTGGCTTTGAAAGCAGACCAAGGCAGGCCAGCAGCACGGTTCAATTCCTGTAACAGCCTCCCCGAACAGGCGCCGGAATGTGGCGACTAGGGGCTTTTCACAGTAACTTCATTTGAAGCCTACTTGTGACAATAAGCGATTTTCATTTCATTTCATTCCTCCTCATCTCGGTTGTCTCATGTTTCTCTTGTTTGCTTTGCTGAGTTCCAAGTTTCCCTGACCCCCCCCCTCCCCCTCCCCGGCTCGTCCTCTTTACTGTGTCGTGGCTACCCCTTCCTGTTTTTGGGCTGCCTCGTGGGCTACAAACAGATCTTGGAACAACCACGTTTTGTGGAAACCTTCTTTCGGCCCTCGTATGGCAAATTTTGTCACTGTCCGTGTGGCATTTGGACATTCTCCCCATATCTGCATGGGTCTCACCCCCACAGCTCAAAACGATGTGCAGGGTAGGTGAATTGGCCACGCTAAATTGCCCCTTAAGTGGAAAAAAAGAATAGGATACTCTAAATTTTTTTAAAAACTTTTGCATCAATGTTCAGGAAATGGGTCTTAATGGCCCACACTCTGTTAGGTCTTTGTTTTTCTTCAGTATCAGTGAGATTGAGGCCTGTGCCAGCGTGGGCAGCAGGTCCTCCCTCTCCTTGAACATCTATCGCAGGTGCGGGGCCAGTGCTGCTGCGAACCTTTTGTAGATGCCCACCGAGAACCCATCAGGTCTCGATGCCTTCCCAGATCGCATGGATTTGATGCTCTCCATGACCTCTTCTAGGCCCAACGGTGCTTCCAGTCCCTGCCCCATTTCCTCCCCCACATCTGGGAAGACCAGCCCATCCAGGAACTGCTTCATCTTCGAGCCCCCCTCCAGGGGAGAAGGCTGCAAAGGCTTCATTGATCCCCTCGGGATTTGATTAATCCAGCAGCTCTAAGACAGAGTCCACTGTTCTTAATTGGACAGTGATCTCAGTGCAGCCTCTTAATTTTACTCCCCAGGTAAAATTCTGTCCAATGTCCCACCAGCCATTTTCATCAGCTCAGGACCCAATTTTAGACCATAAGACTTAGGAGCAGAAGTAGGTCATTCAGGCCTTTGTGTCTGCTCCACCATTCAATAAGATCACGACTGATCTGATATGACCATCCTCAACTTCACTTTCCCACCTTATTGTTCTTTGTTCTTTCGGGTTTTGGTCAAGGTTGGTATGATGACCAGTACAGGCTTGGAGGGCCGAAGGGCCTGTTCTTGTGCTGTATTGTTCTTTGTTAACCCTTGATTCCCTTTTTGGTTAAAAATCTCTCTATCTCAGCCTTGAACATATTTAACGACCCAGCCTCCACAGCCCTCTGCGGTAAAGAATTCCACAGATTCTCTATCCCCTGAGAGAAGAAATTCTCCCAATCTCTGTCTTGAATGGGCGACCCTTTACTCTGGCCCTCTGAGATTATGCCCTCTGGCTCTCGACTCTCCCACAACTTCAGGGGAAACAACTTCAGCTTTTGGTCTTGGCAGCAGGCCTGTGTAAGTTTTGGGGGGGAGGGGGGAATCAGCCCCAGGAATCTGCAGCAAGAACTGGTAAATTGTCATTCCAATTTAGAGGGTAGTTTCTGAAAAGTTGAATACTCCAGAGCAGCCTGCAAACTTGTTGGTTGCTGTGTCCACTGCTATTTGTAATGGAAGCATTGCATTCAGAGGAAGGTGAGCAAAAAGCCCATGATTTCAGCTTTCGCTTAGTTTTAGCCAGCAGTTTAAATACTACACTCAAAATGAAAGTTCCACCTCCATAAAAGACACCACATTTACTCACAGATCAGGTGTGAGATTTTCCATGCTTCTGCTATGAATGGGTGGAAAATATGTCGTGTTTCCTGAAGCAAACAAATTAATTTGACTTGCTGATGTTTTGATTGGAAAGTTGTTCGAAGGCAATGTGGCACATAACACTGACAATAATCACACCATGACATGCTGTGAGAAGAATGAGGTTTGTTTTTCATCAGAAGGTCCTTTGAATTAAAATATGCCCTGCTCCAGGTGAAACTGCAATGGAGGCCTAGAAGCCAGGAGGTAATCAATACATGTGTTATACCCTCAGGGTTAGTCTTTTAGAGCCTGGAAAGTCCTCTTGGTTGATTTGTATGAAAGGAGCAGCCAAGTGATAAAACATGGATGCAAAATAGTGGATCGCCCCAAGCTTTGTTCGATGATTTCCAGTCTGGTTTGGGTGTGGTGGGGGGTGGCAGGGCTGGAAGCCATGGGCGGGATTCTCCGAAAATGGAGCTAAATGTTGATGGCGTCGTAAAGCCCGGAGAGTTTTATGATGGCGTCATCTGGCCGCGAGGAGCAGTGATCCTGCGCCGCACAGGGGGACAGCACGGCACTGGAGCGGTTCTCGCAGCTCCAGCTGCTGATAGGGGCGCCAGCACGGGCGGCGCGGGTCCGCGCATGCGCGTGGGTTGCCATCTCCGCACCGGCCCCCACGCAGCGCGGCGGAGCCCTACAGGGGCCCGGCGCAGAGGAACATAGGCCCCCCCCCTCCCCCGGAATAGCCCGCCCGCCGACCGATAGACCACGATCACGGGCCTGGCTACCGTGGAGGCCCCCCCCCCCCTGGAGTCGGATCACTCCTCCCCCCCACCAGGACAGTCCCTGCAGACAAAACGCCGAGGTCCCGCCGGGTAGGACCACACGCGAACGACGCCGGCGGGACTCAGCCGAACTCGGTGGGCATTCGGCCCATCAAGCTCGGAGAATCGCCAGCCCAGCGTCGGAGCGGCATCACGCAATTCCCCCCCCCCCCCGGCGATTCTCCGACCCTGTGCGGAATTGGAGAATCCTGCCCAAGGTACTTACAAAATAAAGAAGAATGGTAATCATATTTTAAACCATCAAGTGCCTTTCACTGAAAATGGAATGGACAGCAGTTCGTGGCCAGGTGAGTTCTGGGTGGAGATGGTGTCGGTGGCCAGTGTAGGGGGTGATAGGTACCACACATTCTTGTCATGCGAGGTCAGGAAAATCACTCCTTCCTCTTTGAAAGTTCACAACATGTATTTCTGACACAAGCACCACCTTCTTGACCATATGGCTGGTGGTGGGAGTTTAGATAACCATTTGATACTCAAAACATGGCTGCTTGGTTGAATTTCTCTAGTCACGCTTTGTTCTTGCGAAAAACAGCAAAGACAAGTGCCTTTCCTTTAAAATAGAAAGCGTAACACCTCTTAACCCTTGCTTGGGGAGAATATTTTGTCATGTACATTTGAAAAGGAACTGTGCTGGTTGACACAGAGCCATAACTGGGAAAATACGGTCAACGTACACTCAGAATTGCATTGGTGTTCACAAGGAGAAATCACACTCAAGTTCCTGCTCAAACCAATTTGCATAAACCCAAATGTAATATCCCATGAATCAGTGTTAGCAAACAACATGATCAATTGTAATTGATTATCAACTGGAATATGGACAATGAGGCATCAAGATTATTGAATTAAGCTAAATTATTCTCAAAATATATTGAAATGTTTGCTGGAGCTGTAGAAACAGTCATTTCAATTGACTTGGCCACAAGTCTTGTGTACCAAGGGCAGATCAATTGAATTAATTTGAACTCATTTAAACTAATTGCAACATCAGGATGAGAAACAGACCTGAGAGAGATTTCAATTGACTGCAGTGTCAAGTCATTAATGATGGATGAATATGACCATGGTGCCTGTGTGCCCAAAATACTGTGTGCAATGTGATGAGCACCTTCAAATGGGCACAGTTGACAGATACTTGCCACATTGACCTGCAGATGTGTTGATAGCAACTACTTTGAGTGAATTTATTGTTTGGCCAGTGATCACGAAAGGTTGAGCATAAATGGGCTATCTAACTTACGTTTTGAACTTCACATTCGTTTCTGGTATTTCAGTCAATTCCATCCAGATTGTACTGACACCGGGTTCGATTCTGATTATGGGTGACTGTGTGGAGTTTGCACGTTCTACCCGTGACTGCGTGGGTTTCCTCCTGGTGCTCTGGTTTCCTGCAATAGTTCAAAGATGTGCAGGTTAGGTGGATTGGCCGTGCTAAATTGCCCCTTAGTGTCCATAATTAAGTGGGGTTATGATGATAGGGCAGGGGAGTGGGCATGGTCGTGTGTTTTTTCAGAGCGTCGGTGAAGATGGGCCACATGGCCTCCTTCTACACTTGGGATTCTATGATTCTATGAAACATTATAGGATGTAGTTTTACAATTTGTGATATATAGACTTTCTTGTCTGCCGTTTAAGAAGTGAACAATAGCATGGAGCAGAACTATTTCACGTAATGAGGAAAGATTTGTTAATGCAGCAACTTTTCAGCTTGTTTGTAAAGAAACCAAATGCAAAGTTGCTACATGTAGTGCACATAGGTAAACTTTCCCTGTTGATTGGACAGCAGCACAGTCACCGTCTTTCCGTACACCAGCCTGACTTTTCAATATCTTAAGTGTGCTCAACATTCCAAGTGCCAATAAATCACAACTTTCTTCACAGAATTAGAATCACAGAATACTACAGTGCAGAAAAGGCCCTTTGGGCCATCGAGCCTGCACCAACACATGAAGGGCCCACCTAATCTCATTTGCCAGCACTTGGCCCATAGCCTTGAATGTTATGATGTGCCAAGTACCCATCCAGGTACTTTTTAAAGGATGTGAGGCAACCCGCCTCTACCACTCTCCCAGGCAGTGCATTCCAGACCGTACCACTCTCTGGGTAAAAAGATTTGTCCTCAAATCCCCCCTTAAACCTCCCACCCCTCACTTTGAACTTGTGTCCCCTCGTAACTGACCCTTCAACTAAGGGGAACAGCTGCTCCCTATCCACGCCCCTCATAATCTTCTATACCTCAATCAGGTGACCCCTCAGTCTTCGCTGCTCCAGAGAAAACAACCCAAGCCTATCCAACCTCTCTTTATAACTTAAATGTTCCATCCCCCATGTCCAGGCAACATTCTGGTGAATCTCCTCTGCACCCCCTCCAGTGCAATATAATGTGGCGACCAGAATTGCACACAGTACTCCAGCTGTGGCCTCACCAAAGATCTATGCAGCTCCATCATGACCTCCCTGCTTTTGTAATCAATGACCCGATTGACAAAAGCGATAGTGTGCCATATGCCTTTTTCGCCACCCTATTAACCTGCCCTTCTTAACATTTAGTTGATCCTGATCCCTTATAGAATACATTTTACCGCTTAATACATACCCAGAAGAGCTGCTAGTTACTGGTGTAAAACATCATTCAACTTCACACAAGGCACGGTAGCCTTGTGGATAGCACAATTGCTTCACAGCTCCAGGGTCCCAGGTTCGATTCCAGCTTGGGTCACTGTCTGTGCGGAGTCTGCACATCCTCCCCGTGTGTGCGTGGGTTTCCTCCGGGTGCTCCGGTTTCCTCCCACAGTCCAAAGATGTGCAGGTTAGGTGGATTGGCCATGATAAATTGCCCTTAGTGTCCAAAATTGCCCTTAGTGTTGGGTGGGGTTGCTGGGTTATGGGGATAGGGTGGCGGTGTTGACCTTGGGTAGGGTGCTCTTTCCAAGAGCCGGTGCAGACTCGATGGGCCGAATGGCCTCCTTCTGCACTGTAAATTCTATGAAATCTATGAAATTGAACGACTGGAACCGTCAGAATTAGACATCAGGCAATAAAACTCATTGTTTAAGCTGTTTCAACATGTTTTAAACAATACAACTTGATCTATTGGAAAGGGATTGGAACTTTGGAGGTAAATAAAGTTATGCGTAAGCATTTGTTCGCAGGCCATGCTTTGTTGCAGAAGTGGGTGTTCAACTTAATGCAAACATCCTGCTGAGTGTGAACAAACCTCCCCCACATTTTTAATGACTATTTTTCCATTTCAGCATGATTTGAATAGATATAGGATGAGCCTGTAGTATTTTTCAAAATGCTGCAATTCACTCGGTAAATTGGGGGGGCCTAGACTACATTAGTTCACTGTCAGCTGGCCTCCTGTTCAGTTCATTCATTTTTATTGAAGTGTTTTTGCTGCCCACATCTTCCACTCGTAGAGCTTACATGGCCCAGAATAGCAAGTCCCCAATAAACATTTTAAACTGATTAGCATTACCAAGCTGCTTATTCACAATTAGTCGAGTGCTGTTCTGTTTTTCGAAGTAAAGGCCTCCTCTTGTCGTGCCTCACACCATCCGCTGCAGACGCCGGCACTTTGCCACTTTCAGCTTCAGCTATTCCAATGCACTCCTGCCCTTACCCCGCCACCCGTCACTCATCCTAACATTCAGCAAATCCAAAATTCTGCGAAATCCTCGCCCGGCATCAAATTCGGCTCACTCCTCATTCCTGACCGACGTTGGCTGCTGGGGACCACTGCCTCCATTTTAATATTTTTCTTATTCTCCTCCTTTTTCATATTTTCTCCCAAATTTACACCCACCGGGCGGGATTCTCCGATCCCCGCCGGGTCAGAGAATCGTCGGGGGGCGGCGTGAATCCCACCCGCGTCGGCCACCGAATTTTCCAGCACCGGAGATTCGGTGGGGGCGGGAATCACATCGCGCCAGTCGACGGGGCCACCCCCGGCGATTCTCCGGCCCACGATGGGCCGAAGTCCTGCTGGTTCTATGCCGGTCTTGTCGGCGTAAATTGGACTAGGTCCCTTACCGGCGGGACCTGCCGAGCGGCGCGGGCGGGCTCCGGGCCCTTGGGGGGGGGCGCGGGGCGGTCTGGCCCAGGGGGGTACCCCCACGGTGGCCTGGCCCGCGATCAGGGCCCACCGATCCGCGGGCGGGCCTGTGCCGTGGGAGCACAGCGTCGGCTGCTGTCAGCCTCCGCCATGGCCGATGCGTAGGTGACCCCCCCCCTGCGCATGCGCGGGGATGACGTCAGCAGCCGCTGACGCTCCCGCGCATGCGCAGACCCTCACCGGCCGGCGGAGTCCCTTCAGCCCCGGCTGGCGTGGCGCCAAAGGCCTTCCACGCCAGCCGGCGGGGCACCAGCCACTCCGTGGCGGGCCTAGCCCCTAAAGGTGTGGAGGATTCCGCACCTTTGGGCGGCCCGACGCTGGAGTGGTTCACACCAGTCCTTCCCGCCAGGACCCCCCGCCCAAATCTGGCAAAATCTCGAACCAGCATGTATCTAAACATTTTCCCCTGCTCCAGCCCATACTTCGCTTCCAGCTCCCTCAATCCTGCAAACCGACCCCGAAGAAACAAATCTTTTAGTGTCTTCATCCCCTTCTCTTCCCATTTCCGAAAACTTCCATCCCACCTCCCTGGCTCAAATCTGTGATTCCCCCGAATCGGCATTTCCCTTGACCCTAAACCCAACCCGAAGTGTTGGCGAAACTGCCTCCAGATTTTCAATGAAGCTATTATTACCGGACTCCCTGAGTATTTCCCCGGAGCTATCGGGAGCGGCGCTGTTGCAAGTGCTTTCAATCCCGACCCCCTGCACAAACTCTCCTCCATTCTGACCCACTGGGAATCAACCCCTCTTATCCAGCTCCACACCTTCTCCACATTTGCCGCCCAGTAATAATACATCAGGTTCAGAAGACCCAAACCCCCTGCCAGGCCTCCATTTTATTATTGAGCGGAATTTTCTGCTCCTGCGAGCTGTGGGAATCTTGGTGGCTTTACTTTGGCGGGAGGCAAAAAAAATCTATTTCCGGACGTTGGGATAAAATGTTGGAATTTTGTTCTCCCGACTTTCAAGGCAGGTTAAAGGTGGGTCAAGCTTCCTGATGAACAATCTCGGGAATACCATTTGTCATCATGGGCGCGATTCTCCCAGCCCCGCGCCGGGCCGGAGAATCACCGCAACCGCGCCACGCCGCCCCGACTGCGGCGTGCGATTCTCTGAGGTGCGGAGAATCAGCACCATTTGCGCCGGCGCGTTTGGCGCGGCGCCGGTCGTGGGCCGCTGTCCGCAGCCGGGCCGCCGATTCTCCGGCCCGAATGGGCCGAGCGGCCGCGCGGAAACGGCAGAGTCCCGCCGGCGCCGTTCACCCCACGTCGCTGCCGGCGGGAACTCTGCACGTAGGGTCGGGGGGGCGGCCTGTGGGACGGGGAAAACTGAGTCTCCATTTCGGAGAATCACGCCCCTCATACCTGCTCATTAAAAGAGGACCTCACCGGAATTAAGCACCCTTCCAAAATAAAGTCCCCACCAGCGAGAATTGAGACCTTTCAGTTTTACATCTGTATTGAAGTGTCGGGCACCTGACGAGCTTCACCTCTTCCACGGCTTTGAGTCCGTATATGTTGCTTTCTTCCTTTTGGGGACCTCGTGCAACTTCACTCATACTGAGTGTTGTTAGAAAACACTGCACCAAGGCCGGACAAGGGAGGCAGGCGAAGGCTGGAAGTGGGAGAGGTAGGTGGGTAATGTGGAGCAAGGGCTGGGCCGGCTTATGAGGGAAACAGTAGAGGGGAGACCCTGGGGAGGAGGTGGGGAAATGTCAGAGGAATGGGGTGGGAGGAGGTGAGAGTGTCTGAGGAAGTGGGGAGGGGGGGGGAGTGTCTTGTAAGGTGGGGTCAGTGGTATTGACAGTAGGTTCAGGGGGGAAGAAGTAAGGGTTACTGATGATAGGCGGGAACAGACACAATCATTCTGAGGGTGACAGTCCATGGTGAGAGTTTGGTAGGTGAAGGCCTCATCAGATGGGTCATAAAGAGGAACAAGGCAGGTGGTTCAGATACTGTGAGGGGGCAGGGTCAGAGTGGACATGGGGACAGTAAGGGGTGTTGCTCTAAGAGGAAGAATGACATGTGGAGATGGATGGTGATAGGATCGAGGGTAATGTAGCAAGGTCCAAGGATGACAAAGGGGAGAGGAATGGTGATATTGGGTGGATCTGTGGTGTTGAGGGGGAGGAATGTGGTGGGAGGTGGGTGGCACAGTGGTTAGCACTGTTGCCGCACAACTCCAGGGTCTAGGTTCAATTCTGGGCTCGGGTAACTGTGTGGAGTTTGCACTTTCTCCCTGTTTCTGCGTGGGTTTCCTCCGGGTGCTCCGGTTTGCTCCCCCAGTCCAAAGATGTGCAGGTTAGGTGGATTGGCTATGCTAAATTGCCCCTTAGTGTCCAAAAGGTTAGGTGGGGTTACAGGGATAGGATGGAGGCATGGGCTTAAGTAGGGTGTACTTTCCAAGAGCCGGTGCAGACTCAATGGGCCAAATGGCCTCCTTCTGCACTGTAAATTCTGTGAAACAAGGCAAGGGTAGAAGGTGACCGAGCGAGTTTGAAAGGTAACATGCAGCATTTTTCCAAACTGACCTTGAGCATGCAGCTAGTCAATCGGTGAGATCCTTCAAGATGGGAGCATGATCGTATCGGGTAGGTAGACTTCAATGTCAGCACAGTGGCCAACTGAAGGGACGCCCTAATAGTTATGAGGTAACTGGATGTCAAAGCTGCTCCCTTTTATTCTTCGCTCTATGGTGAAGCTCGCATTGCAGCAGGTTTTCGTAACATGTGTCTCATGATATCACCAGGTTATGGGGCTGCTGATCATTCTGTGCCATTTGCTATTGGCCACAGTCAGAGGCAAGGTGAAGGGAGAGAGCTGCATGCCTCCGAATGGCTTGTGGAGGGCAGCCAACGTGCGACTCCAAACCTCCAACCTCCTGGGTGAATGGTCACGGCTGACAAGAGATCATGCAGTTAGTCTTTCTATGTTGCCAAGGCAATGGTCTTTCTCTAGTGTTGTGAGGGTAGTGAAGACAATTGGAAAAGTGTCTGCATGTGGTTTTTTGCACATGACTCTCATCACCTTGATCATAGAACAATCAATTTCCATATCCAGTGATGTATGAACAGGAGGAACACCCATCTCTGGTTCTCTAGGATGTCCTTTATCTGGAAGGGGTGGAGTGAGGCGGGGATGCCATGTCTCAACGTAGGCCAGGTAAGGGCTTAGCATTCGCCTGCTGGCTTTAAATGGAGGGAAATCGGTAAAGAACATGCTCACTTAATGGATCCCTTCAATTTGTTCACACATCCACTGGGGTATCAATGATGCAGGCTGCAGGTAACCCTGCCCTGGTAATTGCACTCATCCAGATGAGGAGATGGAAGGCCTGTCACTGGTTGGCATAAGGCCAGGAGGAGCTAGAGCCAGAGTAATAAGAAGCAGCTGGGCCTCTATAAGGCCAAGAGGCTGGCAAACATGGAACACTGAAATGGTGAGCATTAGCCCGAACATGGGTGAATGGTCATGGCTGACAAGGGATCATGCGGTTAGTTTTTCTACGCTGCCAAGGCAATGGTCTCTCTACAGAGTTTTGAGGGTATTGAAAATAAGTGGAAAAGTGTCTGCATGTGGTTTTTTGCGCATGACACCCATCACCTTGGTCATATGGCAATGTCTCTTATCTAGAGGTGAAGGAAAGGCAATATCAGAGGTGCCTTCATATGTCCGGAATACATCAGCTCACATCTGCCAGCTTGTCCAGTATGAACTATGGCCTCAACTCCTCTGGGGGAGAAGTGCAGAGCTCCTGGCCTGCAATGAGTGAGTGTCTGTCCGGGTGCCTTTTAAATATGACATCAGGATCTTTGACCCAAGGACGTGAGGTCAGGGCGGCCTCCAAGTCAGACCTCTTGTGCATTGCTCCCCCCCCCCCCCCCCCCCCCCCCCCCACCCCAGCTTTCCATTGGCCCACCACTGAAGACTGTGCCTTCAGCTTTATTTTCCCTTCGGTCTGGAAAGCCTTCTCTAAACATCTTCACCTCCCTGTCTTCCTATAAGATCATCTTTAAAACAAAACATTTTCAGGCGGCACGGTGGCGCAGTGGTTAGCACTGCTGTCTACGGCGCTGAGGACCCGGGTTCGATCCTGGCCCCGGGTCACTGTCTGTGTGGAGTTTGCACATTCTCCCCGTGGGTTTCACTCCCACAACCCAAAGATGTGCAGGGTAGGTGGATTGGCCACGCTAAATTGCCCCTTAATTGGAAAAAAAATGATTGGTACTCTAAACTTATTGAAACAAAACTTTTTTTTTTTTTTTTAAAAGGAAAAACAATCATTTTCAAAGTAAAGAAATAACTCTGAATATCTCTTTCTTTGGCCTAGTGTCAATTACTGCCAGATTCTGTGAGAGGCACTATATAAATGCAGTGTTTTTAAAGGACTGCAGTGTGCGGAACACAAGAATATTTTATGGAACTGATTTACCTCCAGACCCTTTTGTCCTTTTTTGCTTTCAAAGTTCTGAAGTGGTGAAGGCGGCTGTATTTCAGTCGAAATGAACCTTCTCCCCTGTCTCTCCTGAGAGCACTAAGCACAGTTCCTCCATCTCAAGTAACACACAGGCCAGGAACACTTCCCCCACACGTGGTGTTACGTCGGGCATGTATGCCTAAGCCAGCGTCCAAACAGCACCCTTCACAGCAGTTACATAAAAATTTAATTTTGCACTTCCAGGGCAGACTTCGGCAAGCTAAAGCTGCTTAGTAATGAGTCCTTTTATTGTGCTAGCCGGCTGGGAGTCTGAGCTCTCAGATTTCATCGCACTACTTGGGATTAGGTGAACCTTTAATGAGGTGGACGCGAACCGGCAGGCTGGAAATGTTCAGAACAACTTCTGAAACTTATGTTTCATCTCACCTTACTGCTACCTTCACATATTTCTTCTTATTGAAGCCTGGAGGGCACTGCAATATATCTTCATTTACAAATCCTACAGTTCAGAAACAAGCTGGAGAATTCTTAACTGGTAACCAATAAGGCATCTGAAAGAAAACACATTTCCGTGCAAATTTGTCGCAGTGAAAACACTTTTATTTATCCACGCAAATCTTTAGAAACCAAGTCTATTTGAAATGAAAATCGCTTATTGTCACAAGTAGGCTTCAAATGAAGTTACTGTGAAAAGCCACTAGTCGCCACATTCCGACGCCTGTTCAGGGAGGCTGGTACGGGAATTTTTCATATTTTTCATACAGTCCTGACAAAATTTTTCTTCTTATTGTTTACACACTATAAGCATTTTTAGATGAAAGCCACAAAAACGCCCACCAAGCTATTCGTATTTATAATGTACCGCCCCCTAAATTTTTATTCATTTTTTTACTGACATTGTCAGGCAAAGTGGAAATCAGCTAACAGCACACTCAATGTTTGTTGTGAGGTAACAGAAATATTAGTCGGGCACATTTGCTGCCGTCTTATGAAGGAAAATATCAGCTGTTGCTCTCTGAGAAATGTTTGTTACATTATTCGTGATCCTTTTTTAGATTTTCAGGTTTTGGACAAGAGAAGCAAGGGAAATGTGAAGAACATCATTTTTATGCAGCAAGTGGTAACTTGAAACTCGCATCCCACAAGCATGGTGGAAGCAGACACAATCAATGATTTCAAAAGGGAATGGGATGGGCACTTGAAAGAAATAACCTTGCAGGGCTACAGAGATCAAGTGGGGGAATGGGACTCACTGGAACTCTCAACGGAGTGGCAGCATAAACTCAATGGGTTGAATGGCCTCCTGTGCTGTAAGTGACTCTATTACTCTATTTTCTCAATCACATGCATCTATTAAACTTTTGTTGTAATTATACAGTGTTTATACGGTGGCACAGTGGTTAACACTGCTGCCTCCCAGCACCAGGGACCCAGGTTCAATTCTGGCCTTGGGTGAATGTCTGTGTGGGGTTTGCACTTTCTCCCTGTGCCAGTGTGGGTTTCCTCCAGGTGCTCCAGTTTCCTCCCACAGTCCAGAGATGTACAGGTTAGGTGGATTGGCCATGCTAAATTGCCCCTTAGTCTCCAAAGATGTGCAGGTTAACTGTGGTCACGGGATAGGGTGGGAGAGTGGGCCTCGGTAGGGTGCTCTTTCAGAGGGTCGGTGCTGACCCGATGGGCTGAATGGCCTCCTTCTGCGCTGTAGGGATTGTATGGATTCTACAAAATCCAGGTTATTTGCATTGAACACTTGGGGTACCTGAGATGTCAAAGATTGTGATCTTTGAAAAGAACGTATAATGGAAAGACTTTGTGAAACCTATCCATTGACGATGTGATTGATAGGTTAAAATTATCAAATTGCTGATCAAATCCAGCACAATAAATGTCTAATCTTTAACAATAAAAACAATGATTAAAAGCATGAATGCCACACTTGAGCATTCATACCCCGTGACTAATATGGTTCTCTCTCCTTTCCTTATTTCAGCAGCTAAACCATGTCAACTATTAATAATACATTTTATCGTATGTAGGCTTCGTCAAAAATACACCAATGGTACATTTCTACAGGATAAGCACTCAATACTGCAGAACATTGTGGTAGTCGGTATTAGGGGTTATACGGTACCCAGGTTGATGCTGTAAGACCATTGGTGTGGGAGGTACCCGAGACAGGAAGATCATTGGTGAAGCCTACCTACTGGTTCCGCCCAGTAAGGCGGAGTATAAGAGTCTGGGTCTCCCTAGCAGCTGCATTCTATACCTGCGCTGCTGGGGGAAACACCCAGACCAATAAAGCCTTCAATTGTCATCCAATCTTGCTTCTGGAGTCATTGATCGAGCATCAATTTATTGGACTAGATTTTAAAGAATGGAGCTCCGAATCAAGGCGGAATGTCTGCAACCCAGCCCCCATGCGGCAAACTCAGCGGCAACCTTCAAACACTGGCTGGCGTGCTTCAAAGGGTACACCAGGACGGCCACGACTGAACCTACGGAGGACCAGAAACTGTACGTTCTCCACTCGAGGGTGAGCCCAGAGATCTACACCCTCATCGAGAATGCAGACGATTTCGAGGCCGCAATGACCCTGCTGAAAGGACACTACATTCGCCCAGTAAACCAGGTCTATGCCCGACATCTGCTAGCGACGAGGCGTAAAATCCCCGGGGAATCGCTGGAGGAATTCTACCGTGTGCTCCTGGTGTTAGGTAGGAACTGTGACTGCCCGCAAGTTTCAGCCAGCGGCCACACAGAACTTTTGATCAGCGACGCTTTCGTTGCAGGTATGCTGTCCTCCCAAATCCACCAGCGGCTGCTAGAAAAAAAGACACTAGGCCTCAAGGAAGCAAGGGCCCTTGCTAGCTCCCTGGATGTGGCCTCCCAAAAACGCCCGCGCTTACGTTCCCGACCGCGAGGCGGCCCCTTGGGCAGCATGGAACACCCCCGCGGCCGACTCCGTTGCATCCCCCATCCCCCCACAAGTTTGCGCTGCGCGACTACCAGGCAACCCCGGGAGGCCCCGCTGCTATTTTTGCGGGCAAGCCAAGCGCCCGGGCAGCGCTGCCCGGCGCGCTCCTCCACCTGCAAAGGGTGCGGCAAAAAGGGCCATTTTGTGGCGGTATGCCAGGCCCAGGCGGTCGCCGCGGTCTCCGGGGGCGAACCGGGACCGCCACCCCAATCCTCTCCACGAGCCATGTGCGGCCAGCGGGCGCCGCCATCTTCCTGTTCCAGAGCCACGTGTGGGCCCCGGGCGCCGTCATCTTGGTCCCCGGGGACCACGTGCGACGGATGGGTGCCGCCAGCTTGCACCCCCCCAGCCATGTGCGACCAGTGGGTGCCGCCATCTTGGCTGGAGTCTCAGGATCCCGGTTCGGATGACCACACACCACCCGAGGAAAACCTCCAACTTCTGCCACAACTTGCCTCGATGACCCTGAACCAGTCTCGGCCCCGAACGCTCTCAACCGCGACGACGACCGTGAAACATCCTGCCTGATCGACTCCAGGAGCACAGAGAGTTTCATACACCCCAACATGGTAAGGTTCTGTTCTCTTCCCATACACCCAGTTAATCAAAAAATCTCCCTGGCTTCCGGATCTCACTCTGTAGAGATCACAGGGTTCTGCGTAGCAAACCTCACGGTCCAGGGAAGGGAAATAAAAAATTTCCACCTCTACGTCCTCCCTCACCTCTGCGCTGCCACGCTCCTAGGGTTAGATTTCCAATGCAACCTCCAGAGTTTAACTTTGAAATTCGGCGGCCCTATACCCCCCCTCACTGTCTGCAGCCTCGTGACCCTCAAGGTCGATCCGCCTTCCCTTTTTGCGAACCGCACCCTGATTGCAAACCCGTCGCCACCTGGAGCAGACGGTACAGTGCCCAGGACCGGATCTTCATTAGGTCAGAAGTCCAGCTGTTACTGAAGGAAGGTATTATTGAGGCTAGCAACAGGCCCTGGAGAGCTCAAGTAGTGGTTGTGAAGACCGGGGAGAAGCACAGGATAGTCATCGATTATAGTCAGACCATCAACAGGTAGATGCAGTTCGACGCGTACCCTCTCCCCCGCATATCTGATCTGGTCAATCAGATTGCACAATACAAGGTCTTTTCCACAGTGGATCTAAAATCCGCCTACCACCAGCTCCCCATCCGCCCTAGCGACCGCAAATACACTGCGTTCGAAGCAGATGGGCGGCTCTACCACTTCCTAAGGGTTCCCTTCGGTGTCACAAATGGAGTCTCAGCCTTCCAACGGGAGATGGACCGAATGGTTGACCGGTACGGTTTGCGGGTCACGTTTCCGTACCTCGATAACGTCACCATCTGCGGCCACGACCAGCAGGACCATGACACCAACCTCCAGAAATTCCTCCATACCGCAAAAATCCTTAATGTAACCTACAACAAGGACAACTGTGTGTTCAGCACCGACCGTCTAGCCATCCTCGGCTACGTAGTGCATGATGGAATGATAGGCCCAGATCTCGAACGCATGCGCCCCCTCGTGGAGTTTCCCCTCCCCTACTGCTCCAAGGCCCTGAAATGCTGCCTGGGATTTTTTTAATATTATGCCCAGTGGGTCCCCAACAATGCGGACAAGGCCCGCCCACTAATTCAATCCACGGCTTTTCCCCTGTTGGCAGAGGCTCGCCAGGCCTTCAGCCGCATCAATGCGGACATTGCAAAGGCCACGATGCAAGCAATCGGTGAATCCCTTCCCTTCCAAGTCGAGAGTGACTCGACCGACGTAGCTCTGGCGGCCACCCTCAACCAAGCGGGCAGACCCATGGCCTTCTTCTCACGCACCCTACATGCTTCAGAAATCCGCCATTCCTCAGTTGAAAAGGAGACCCAGGCCATAGTAGAAGCTGTGCGGCACTGGAGGCATTGCCTGGCCGGCGGGCGGGAGATTCACTCTTCTCACTGACCAACGGTCGGTTGCTTTCATGTTCGATAATGCACAGCGGGGCAAGATAAAGAACGATAAGATCTTACGGTGGAGGATCGAGCTCTCCAGCTACAACTATGAGATTTTGTATCGTCCCAGGAAGCTAAACGAGCCTCCTGATGCCCTATCCCGCAGCACATGTGCCAACGCACAAGTGGACCGACTCCGGGCCCTCCACGAGGACCTCTGCCACCCAGGGGTCACTCGATTCTTCCATTTCATTAAGACCCGCAACCTGCCCTACTCCATCGAAGAGGTCAGGACTGTCACCAAGAATTGCCAAATCTGCGCGGTGTGCAAGCCGCACTTCTACAGGCCAGAGAAAGTGCACCTGATAAAGGCTTCCCGTCCCTTTGAACGCCTCAGTATGGACTTCAAAGGGCCCCTCCCCTCCACTGACCGCAATACGTACTTCCTGAACGTGATTGACGAGTACTCCCGGTTCCCATTCGTCGTCTCCTGCCCCGACATGACCGCCACCGTCATAAAAGCCCTCAACAGTATCTTTACACTGTTCGGTTTCCCTGCCTACATACACAGTGATAGGGGGTCCTCCTTTATGAGCGACGAACTGCGTCAATTCCTGCTCAGCAAGGGCATTGCCTCGAGCAGGACGACCAGTTACAACCCCCAGGGAAACGGGCAGGTAGAGAGGGAGAACGGAACGGTCTGGAAGACCGTCCTACTGGCCCTACGGTCCAGGGATCTCCCAGTCTCCCGCTGGCAGGAGGTCCTCCCAAATGCTCTCCACTCCATCTGATCACTGCTATGTACCACGACCAACTAGACACCTCACGAACGTCTCCTTGTCTTCCCTAGGAAGTCCTCCTCCGGGGTCTCGCTCCCAACCTGGCTTGCAGCTCCTGGACCCATCCTGCTCCGCAAACACGTGCGGGCGCACAAGTCGGACCCATTGGTCGAGAAGGTCCACCTCCTTCTCGCTAACCCTCAATACGCCTAGATAGCATACCCCGACGGCCAACAGGATACGGTTTCCCTACAGGACCTGCCGCCCGCTGGAACCCCACCCACAACCCCACCACCAACCCCACCCTCCCTCCCACCGGCGGACCCCATGGCTGCCCCCTTCCCAGGTGGATCGGTCCTCCCACCGGTCCCATCGAGGGGCGATGATGCTGCTGAAGAAGCCGAAGTCACGCTCACGGAGCCACGGATGCCCGAGCCGGCGCCTGCATCACCGCCAAAACTGCGACGATCGCAGAGGACGACCAGGGCCCCCGACCGACTAATTGCTTCATTTTGAATGTAAATAAATACTGTAAATAGTAACGAGGCAAAACACTGTACTAAAGTATACTGGGTGTCATAATATCCACGCATGTATATAATGAGATGCAGACAGGCAGTGATTGACACACAGGATGACCAGTAAGCACACAGCACACTGCAGCCAATCACCAGACAGGACGCCACCACTATAAAGCCAGAGGGCACTACGTTTCACGCTCTCTCTGGACCCAGCCACTGAGATAGTCAGAGTCCACGAGCTAGCACAGTGTAAACACCATGCGGTAGCTAGTGAGTCTGGTCAGGCTAGTACAACGTCACCAGTCAGTTCAGTATAGTGTCGACCCACAGTTAAATATGTATGTTAGTTCTATTGTTCAATAAAACAGTGTTGGATCTTCTACAGTGTTAGAGGTCTGTTTCTCGCATCGCTGCATCAAGTGTAGTCCACACCGAACCGACCTGCCTAACACATCATGGTACTACGGAGTGAGACTGAAAATTGACGGACCTACCTCGAGTGAATCAGCATTGACCAACAAGCAGCCATCCAGTGACATGGAAAACATCCAGCCTCCTCCGCAGCTCCGCATCTCCAGCAACCTCGGCGCAAATTGGAAAATCTTCAAGCAAAAGTTCCTCTGATACATCGAGGCCTCCAACCTCGAAGCAGCATCGGATGCCAGAAAGATCGCGCTATTTCTCCGCCATCCACATCTACAACTCCCTCATGTTAGCTGGCGGCGAAGACAAAACAAAATTCAAAACAGTCCTGCTGAAGTTTGACACCCACTGTGACATTGAGGTGAATGAGAGCTTTGAACGGTACGTTTTCCAGCAGAGGCTTCAGGATAAGGATGAACCTTTTCAATCCTTCGTCACCCATCTCCGTATCCGAGCGCAGTCATGTAACTATGACTCGACAGCTGATTCCATGATCCGGGATCAAATCGTTTTCGGGGTCCACTCCGACTTCCTTCGGCAGCAGCTCCTTAAAATCAAACAGTTGACCCTCTCTGTCGCTATTGAGATGTACGTTGTCCATGAGCATGCCAAGAATCGTTACTCCCACATCAGGGCAGCAGAAACTGCGAAGCTGGCCTCCCACAAGGCGGAACAGGTGCAGGCCATTGCACAAATGCAGGGCCTGAGCATCGAGGAGAGTGGCCGTTTCGCGCGCTTTTCCAGGGTCCCTGCACATGCGCGCCACGACCGAGTGAACGATGAGCCCGACAACCCAACTGCGCAGGTGCGTACGTCGACCGACCGCACTGCGCATGCGCGATGGCGCACGGAACGCGCTGACATCGGCGTCATGACATGTCCGAATTGTGGCTCCGCCCACTTAAAGCGGCAATGTCCGGCAAAAGGACGCCGGTGTCTACAGTGTGGCAAGCTTGGCCACTACGCAGCCCTTTAGAGATCTGCTCCACCGCTCAGCAGCCAGCAATCCCAGCTGCGGCGCAGAAGTGTCCGTTCAATACAGCAAGGCATGCCAGATTACGATCCCGACAGCCCAACGGATCCTGATGCTGAGTGCCTCAAGTCCCCATACCGGGTGGGCATCATAACTACACATGCGCTGCCTTCCACCACACCTACGCAACGCCTCTCGATCCTCAGTGTGGATCCCGACGACAAATGGTCTGCTGTCCTCACAGTGAACAAGGCCCGCATCCGGTTCAGACTGGACACCAGCGCATCGGCGAACCTCATCTCGAAATCTGACCTCGACACCATCCGCGCCAAACCAAGCATTCTTCCACCGGCCTGCCAGCTCCTTGACTACAATGGCAACGCCATAGCTGCCAGTGGCTCGTGTCAACTAGGGGTATCCAATAGGGCGATCAAGGCGACGCTGCGGTTTGAAATCGTCGGGCCTGACAGAGTATCTCTGCTTGGTGCTCGTGCCTGCAAACTTCTGAACCTTGTTCAACGCGTCCACACCATCTCATCATCACCGGCGACGGCCTCGCCCGATGGAAACTTGCAAGCCGACATAGATGAGATCACCACGCAGTACCACAGCGTGTTCGACGGAATGGGCACGCTCCCATACTGATACAAAATCCTGCTCAAGCCGAACGCCACCCCTGTAATTCATGCACCCCGCCGGGTGCCGGCACCCCTCAAGGATCGTCTGAAGAAGCAATTACAGGACCTCCAAGACATGGGCATCATATCAAAGGTTACAGAGCCCACAGACTGGGTCAGCTCCATGGTCTGCGTCAAGAAGCCATCGGGGAGCTTCGCATTTGCATTGACCCTAAGGATCTAAACCGAAACATCATGAGGGAGCATTACCTGATACCAAAATGAGAAGAGTTGACCAGTGAGATGGCTCATGCCAAATTCTTTACTAAGCTCGACGCCTCCAAGGGTTTTTGGCAAATACAACTGGACGCGTCCAGTCGCAAGTTGTGCACGTTCAACACCCCGTTTGGTCGTTACTGCTACAACCGGATGCCTTTTGGCATCATATCTGCCTCCGAAGTATTTCATCGCACCATGGAACAGATGATGGAGGGCATCGAGGGGGTGCGAATGTACGTTGACAATGTCATTATCTGGTCCACAATGCCCCAGGAACACATCGCTCGCCTCAAGAAGGTATTCCAAAGAATCCATGAAAATGGTCTCCAGCTCAACAGGGCCAAGTGCTCATTTGGTCAATCGGAGATCAAATTCCTAGGTGACCACATCTCGCAGCAGGGTGTACGGCCAGATGCCGACAAGGTCTCGGCGATCAACGCCATGAAGACCCCGGAAGACAAAAAGGCAGTCCTCCGCTTTCTCGGAATGGTCAACTTCCTCGGGAAATTCATTCCTAATATGGCATCCCACACCACCGCCCTCCGCCATCTCGTCAAAAAGTCGACAGAATTCCAGTGGCTGCCCACTGAAGAGGAATGGCGTGAGCTGAAAGCAAAGCTCACCACAGACCTGGTCCTAGCGTTCTTCAACCCAACCAAGGAAACCAAGATATCAACTGATGCAAGCCAGGGAGGCATTGGGGCGGTGCTCCTTCAGCGGGATGACTCCGCGTCCTGGGCTCCAGTGGCATATGCCTCCAGGGCCATGACGCCCACTGAGCAACGGTACGCTCAGATTGGGAAGGAGTGTCTGGGCCTCCTAACAGGGATAGTCAAGTTCCATGACTATGTTTATGACCTGCCGAAATTCATGGTAGAGATGGACCACAGGCCTCTAGTCCACATAATCCAGAAGGATTTAAACGACATGACACCTCGGTTACAGCGTAATCTTCTTCAGCTACGCTGCTACGACTTCGAAGTGGTCTACATGCCAGGTAAAGAGCTGATCGTTGCAGATGCCCTCTCCAGGTCCATTACCACACCGTGTGAACAAAGTGACTTCATCTGCCACATAGAAGCCCAAGTGCAGTTGTGTGCCTCGAACCTCTGGCCTCCGATGAACGGGTGGTCAAAATTCGTGAGGAGACAGCCAAGGATCCTCTGCTGCAGCGCGTGATGCAGCACCTCAGCAATGGCTGGCAGAAGGGAAAATGTCCCCAGTTCTATAACGTGAAAGACGACCTGACGGTGGTGGAGGGAATCCTTCTGAAACACGACAGGATCGTAATTCCTCAGAGTATGCGGGCTATGGTGCTGGGCCAACTCCATGAGGGTCACCATGGGGTTGAGAAATGCCAACGCAGAGCTCGGGAGGCGGTCTATTGGCCGGGCATCAGCCAGGACATTGCCGACACAGTCCTCAATTGCCCTACCTGTCAGAAGTTTCAGCCAGCTCAACCCAAAGAAACGTTGCAGCAGCGCGAGATTGTGACCTCTCCGTGGTCCAAAGTCGGTGTAGACCTTTTCCACGCCAAGGGGCGTGACTACATACTCCTGGTCGACTACTTCTCCTGTTACCCAGAAGTAGTGAAACTGTCCGACCTCACGTCGAAGGCGGTAATCAAAGCCTGCAAAGAATCGTTCGCCAGGCATGGGATACCGCTCACGGTAATGAGCGACAACGGTCCTTGCTTTTACAGCCAGGAATGGTCTGACTTCGCACAGTCCTACAACTTCTGTCACGTTTCCTCCAGTCCCCATTACCCGCAGTCAAACGGGAAAGCCGAAGAAGGAGTCCACATTATAAAGCAGCTGCTGTGCAAAGCTGCAGATTCAGGCTCCGATTTTAACCTGGCGATGCTGGCATACAGGGCGACCCCACTGTCCACTGGATTGTCTCCAGCCCAGATGCTCATGAATCGCACTCTGAGGACCACAGTTCCAGCCATCCACGTTCCCGACCTTGACCACCTCACGGTCCTACAGAAAATACAGCAGTCACGGGCCCAACAGAAAGCGACGTACGATGCCCATGCCACGGATCTACCCAAGCTGGCCCCAACTGACCATGTTCGTGTCCAGTTGCCTGAGGGCGGCTGGTCAGCCACAGCTGTTGTGCTCAAACAAGTGGCCCCAAGATCGTTCCTTGTCCGCATGGCTGATGGCTCCCTGCTACGGCGCAACAGACGGGCACTGCAAAGTGTTCCACGCCCGCTACCTGACCGGTGTGCCCCGCCGCCTACGATGCCTCCTCCGAACGTACCCGACCACGAGGCCACCAATCTACCAGCAATCCTGCTGGTCCACGCGCCCACCGCGATGCCAGCGATCCCGCCTCTCCAAGCGCAGGCGACTCCTAATCCGCCTCTGCGGCGATCAACAAGAATTTGTCACCCACCACAAAGATTAAATCTATAGACTGAGCTTTTGTACATTTTTGTGGCTTCACCAATTGGACCTCTGTAAATATCGTTTTGTTTGCCATGTATCTGCACTATCGCAACCTTCCTATGTCTAGAAGTTCGTTTAGACATCTTTCTGTATATAGTCAGGCACATATATTTATAAGCATCCACACCTTAGTATTTTTTTTTAAAGAAAAAAAAGGGGAGATGTCATAATATCCACGCATGTATATAATGAGATGCAGACAGGCAGAGACTGACACACAGGATGACCAGTAAGCACACAGCACACTGCAGCCAATCACCAGACAGGACACCACCACTATAAAGCCAGAGGGCACTAGGTTTCCCTCTCTCTCAGGACCCAGCCACTGAGACAGTCAGAGTCCACGAGCTAGCACAGTGCAAACACCATGTGGTAGCTAGTAAGTCTGGTCAGGCTACTACAAGGTCTCCAGTCAGTTCAGTATAGTGTCGACCCACAGTTAAATATGTATGTTAGTTCTATTGTTCAATAAAACCGTGTTGGATCTTCTACAGTGTTAGAGGTCTGTTTCTCGCATCGCTGCATCAAGTGCAGTCCACACCGAACCGACCTGCCTAACACATCACCGGGTTCCACCATAACTTCAAATTCTACCACTGTATAACGCAAGACCACCAACCCTGCCGGACTCTTTTTTTTAAACAGTGGGTGAATGTGCTAGTCGGTAATAGGGGTATTACGGTACCCAGGTTGATGCTGTAAGACCATTGGTGTGGGAGGTACCTAAGACAGCAATATCATTGGTGAAGCCTGCCTGCTGGTTCCGCCCAGTAAGGCGGAGTATAAGAGCCTGTGTCTCCCTAGCAGCTGCATTCTGTACCTGCGCTGCTGGGGGAAACATCTAGTCCAATAAAGCTTTCAATTGTCACCCAATCTCGTGTCTGGTGTTATTGATCGAGCATCAAACGTGCAAAGTAATGTTGTAGCTCTTTTGGCCTCCGGCATTATTCCTCCAGGTTAAACAACGGGTGCCAGGAGTTGTAATTTTCTTTTGCATGTTACATGGACGGCAGAGAGTAACCGGAGCACCCACTGCTTCAAATGCCAGCATTCCAGTAGCAAATACCTTCAGTTGCTTTGTGCTGCCATTGTATCATCTAAAGAAACTTGCTGAGGTTAACTGATCTGATATCGCACTCAGCTTTGACACTGGAGTATTCTTGTCACTTGTCCCCATGTTCTGAACTTTATTTGTGTCCGTGCCTAACAAACTAAATACGGAAGGAATAGTTATGCACAGTCATGGAACATGGTCAAGGCCCCTCTGTGCACTAAGTGACTGCATATGGTGAAAATGTTTCAGGAAACTCGATCAAAAGCCATATTGTATCCTTTAATCTAACCTTTGTGAATTCTCCTTGCGGATGATTTGTTTTTCTGCCATTTCTTCAATTAATCTTAAATCAGCCTCAGCTCAAATTGGATTCTCCTGAACTTTAATACAGCTGAAGTTGGTATGTTAGGGAGAGCCCCACAAGAGCTTTTCATGAATCACTTACGAGAGGCCAAAAGGTTCGCCCACAATATTCAATTCCAAATCATCAGACATAACAATAACTTGCTCTTGTAGAACACCTTCAATGCAGGAAACCACCCCAAGGAGATTCATAAGCAGTTTGTTTCAGTCGAAGTTGAGCTGGAGAAGGGAGTTATTTATTAGCAAGGGTGACTAAAGACTTGGTGAAAGAGGTTTGTTTTAAGGGAGCTCTTAAAGGAGGAGAGGGAAACGGTGAGGTGAAAGGGCTTAGGGAGGCAGTTTCAGCGGGCGGCACAGTTGTGTGGTAAACCACGTGATTGTATTATATGCATTGTGCTGTATCGTGCATGCCTGGGCTTGTCCAGGCTGGCTCCGCCTGTGGCTCCTCCCTTCGGGCTTCTGTATAAAAGTGGCAAGTCTCCGCCTACCGACCCAATTTGGGTCCAGAGGCAGGAGGCTTGCTGTTTCGTGTATTAAAGCCTCAGTTACGTTTATCACTCATCGAGTACCATTGATGGTGTATCAATTTAATACACTAAACTTCTAAGATGGACACTTCACTCAAGATGAACTCCTCACTCAAGCCTGATCGCTTGGAACTGGACCCACAAGCGGCCGACACTACAGAGACTTTTGAACACAGGCTAAGCTGCTTCGAGGCCTACCTCGCATCCTTCAACAAAGACTTCACAGACCTCCAGAAGAAGCAGGTCCTCCATGCACGGGTGAGCCAGAGAGTCTTTAACCTCATCAGGGACGCCCCCTCGTACGCGGAGGCAATAGCGCTGCTAAAAGGACAATATGTGAAATCCGTTAACCAGGTATATGCCAGGAACCTCCTCGGCACGAGACGGCAAAGCCCTGGGGAATCACTCGCGGAATTCCTGTGCGTCTTGCACATCCTCTGCCGGAACTGTGACTGCCGGGCGTTATCAGCTACCCAGCACGCGGAGCTGCTAATCAGGGACGCTTATGTCGCGGGCATGAACTCTAACTATATCCGCAGGCGATTACTAGAAGGGGGGACACTCAGCCTCCCAGAGACAGTACAACTCTCCAACTCACTGGAGGTGGCCTCCCAGAACATGGGGGCCTGCATCTCCGACCGCGCAGCACTCGTGGGCGCCGCCATCAGCCGACCCGGGTGCAACGCAAGCCTGCGCTGCGCAGCGGCCCGCCAACACCGGAGGCCCGAAGTGCTACTTCTGCGGCCAGAGTAATCACCCCTGACAATGCTGCCCGGCACGGAACGCAACTTGTAACGGCTGTGGGAAGAAGGGCCATTTTTCAAAAGCCTGCCAGGCTCGAGCTTCCCCTAAATCTTCTAGGCCCAGCAATGCTGCCTGCTGCCTGTCGGGGCCGCCTCCAACTGCCGTGCCACCCGCCATGTGCGACCCGTGGGCGCCGCCATATTTAATTTTGGCCGACACGTGCGACCCACGGGGGCCGCCATCTTGGACGCCATCTTGCACCTCACCCGCCACATGTGACCCACAGGGACCGACATCCTGGACGCCATCTTGCACTCCACCCGCCACGTGCGACCCACGGGAGCCGCCATCTTGGACGCCATCTTACACCCCTCCCGCCACATGTGACCCACGGGGACCGCCATCTTGGACGCCATCTTAGGACCACTCCGCAGCCTCCGGGGAGCCCAGCTCACCCAACCGTACGCTGGCCGCCACTACCTCCGACCGGCCTACCAACTGCCTTCCGACACTCGCCTCCGTCACGCTCGACCAGTCCCAGCCGCACCACCTCACGAAGTCCGCGATGACCGTCCGGATCAACGGCCACGAAACGGCCTGCCTTTTCGACTCTGGGAGCACGGACAGCTTCATACACCCAGATATGGTAAGGCGCTGCTCCCTCCCCATCCTACCCGCGACCCAGAAAATCTCCCTGGCTTCCGGATCCCACGCAGTAGAAATCCGGGGGTACTGTGTCACGACCCTCACTGTACAAGGCGTAGAGTACACCAACTTTAGGCTCTACGTCCTCCCCCATCTCTGCGCTGCCCTATTATTAGGGCTCGACTTCCAGTGCCACCTCCAGAGTCTTACCTAAAAGTTCAACGGACCCATGCCCCCCCCTCACCGTCTGTCGCCTCGCGACCCTTCAGGTCGCCCCACCCTCCCTCTTCGCAAACCTCACCCCAGACTGTAAGCCCGTCGCTACCAGAAGCAGACACTACAGTGCCCAGGACAGGACCTTCATCAGGTCGGAGGTCCGGCGACTCCTGCGAGAGGGGCTCATTGAGGCTAGTAACAGTCCCTAGAGAGCCCAAGTGGTGGTCGTCAAGACTGGGGAGAAGCACCGGATGGTCATTGATTACAGCCAGACCATCAACCGGTACAAGCAGCTCGATGCGTACCCCCTCCCCCTCATATCTGACATGGTCAATCAGGATGTGGAGATGCCGGCGTTGGACTGGGGTGAGCACAGTACGAAGTCTTACAACACTAGGCTAAAGTCCAACAGGTTTGTTTCGATGTCACTAGCTTTCGGAGCGCTGCTCCTTCCTCAGGTGAATGAAGAGGTCTGTTCCAAAAACACATATATAAACAAATTCAAAGATGCCAAACAATGCTTGGAATGCGAGCATTAGCAGGTGATTAAATCTTTACAGATCCAGAGATGGGGTAACCCCAGGTTAAAGAGGTGTGAATTGTACCAAGCCAGGACAGTTGGTAGGATTTCACAGGCCAGATGGTGGGGGATGAATGTAATGCAACATGAATCCCAGGTCCCGGTTGAGGCCGCACTCATGTGTGCGGAACTTGGCTATAAGTTTCTGCTCGGCGATTCTGCGTTGTCGCGGGTCCTGAAGGCCGCCTTGGAGAACGCTTACCCGGAGATCAGAGGCTGAATGCCCTTGACTGCTGAAGTGTTCCCCGACTGGAAGGGAACATTCCTGCCTGGTGATTGTTGCGCGATGTCCGCCTCCAGCAGGACGACCGGCTATAACCCCCGGGGAAATGGATAGGTGGAGAGGGAGAACGCGACGGTCTGGAAGGCCGTCCTCCTGGCCCTACGGTCGAAACGTCTCCCAGTCTCCCACTGGCAGGAGGTCCTCCCCGATGCACTTCACTCCATCCGGTCGCTCCTATGTACAGCCACTAACCAGACTCCTCATGAACGTATGTTTGCCTTCCCCAGGAAGTCCACCTCCGGGGTCTCGCTTCCGTCCTGACTGACAGTCCCGGTGCCTGTCCTTCTCCGCAAGCATGTGAGGAGCCATAAAACCGGCCCCCTTGTCGAGAAGGTCCTGCTGCTCCATGGAAACCCCCAATATGCCTACGTGACACAGCAGGACGGGCGGCAGGAGGCGGTCTCCCTTCGGGATTTGGCTCCTGCAGGCTCCCCGGCGACCATCACCACCACCCCCCACCCTACACCGTCTTCCCCCACCTCCGCCCACCTCCCTCATGAACTTACACCCGCAGGCCCACCGACAACAAGCACCACCACCCCCGCCCATACACCGCCCCCCCCCCCCCCCCCCCTTCGCCGACTCAACATCTGGGTGGAGAAGAAGAGGTCGGCACGCTTCCGGACACGCAGGTTTCGACGCCGGCGCCCACACCACAGCCGGGACTGAGGCGGTCACGGCGGAAGGTCAAGGCCCCCGACAGACTTGACCTTTAAGACCACTTCACCCCCGCCGGACTCTTTTTTAAACAGGGGGTGAATGTGATAAACCGCGTTATTGTATTATATGCATTGTGCTGTGTCATGCATGCCTGGGCTTGTCCAGGCTGGCTCCGCCTGTGGCTCCTCCCTTCGGGTTTCTGTATAAAAGTGGCAAGTCTCCGCCTCCGGACCCAGTTCGGGTCCAGAGGCAGGAGGCTTGCTGTTTCGTGTATTAAAGTCTCAGTTACATTTATCACTCGTCGAGTATTATTGATGGTGTATCAGGTTGCACAGTGGTGAGCACAATTGCTTCACAGCTCCAGGATTCCAGGTTCGATTCCTGGCTTGGGTCACTGTCTGGGCGGAGTCTGCACGTTCTTCCCATGTCCAAAGATGTGCGGGTTAGGTGGATTGGCCATGCTAAATTGCCCTTAGTGCCCAAAAAAGGTTAAGTGGCGTTACTGGGTTACTGGATAGGGTGGAGGTGTGGGCTTGGGTGGGGTGCTCTTTCCAAGGGCCTGTGCAGACTCGATGGGCCGAATGGCCTCCTTCTGCACTGTAAATTCTATGATTCTATGATTTTCCGGCCGTTCCCGCCGGCGGGCTCGGTGCCGCCCACAGCGATCCTCCGCTGTGGGTTCTTCACTGGCAGTGTGTGAATAGAAAACCCTGTTGACAGTGGCGAGGCGGGAAGATCCCACCACCAGCCTCCTCCGCTGTCACTAAACATGACGCAGGGGGAGCGTTAATTCCACCCAGTGTGTGGGTCCAAAATGGCTGAAGATATGGTTACCCATGGTGGGACAACAAGAGGGGATGTTGCACAAGGGGCTACTGCCAGAGGAACAGGGGAGTATTGAAGTCCAGGAAGAAGGTAAGGAAAGAAGAGGCCATGAGGGATTCGAAGACAAGGATGGGAATTTTAAATTGGAGGTGTTTGGCGCCAGGAGTCAAAGTAGGTCAGCAAGGACAGGAGTAATGCGTGAGCAGGACTAATTGTAGGATAAGAAATAGGCAGTAGAGTTTTGGATGAGCTGAGGTTTACACTGGGGGAGATAAACTGTCCAGGAATGCATTGAAATAGTTGCCGCTGGAGTTGACTCACTGCCTAAATGGTTGGTTGAGTCAGAAACTCTTGTAATATTACAGAAGTATTTAAAACTCCACATGCGCTGCCGTAACCTCCAGAACTAAGGGCCAAGCGCTAGAAAGTGGGATGAGTGTAGTCAGTTCTTTGTAGACCGGCATGGATACGATGAGCCGAATGCCTCCCTGGCCGGGATTCTCTAATCCCGCGGCAGAGTGGCCACGGCGTCGTAAACGCCATCGCGTTTTACGACGGCGTGAATGGGCCGCTGCCAGGACTTATTCTGGCCCCTACAGGGGGCCAGCACGGCACTGGAGTGGTTCGCGCCGTTCCAGCTACCGATCCCGGCGCGAACTGTGCGCTGTGGGATCCGGCATGCACAACGGCGCCGGCGCCAACGCAACATGCCGCAGGCTACAGGGGCCGGTGTGTAGGCAAAGAGGCCCCCAGCCAGAGGGGCCAGCCCGCCGATCGGTGGGCCCCGATCGCAGGCGAGGCCACATCGGAGGGGGTCGGAACCCCTCTCCCCCTTCAACGCCGAGGTCCCGCCGGCTCAGAGCAGGCTAGAACGGTGCCGGCGGGACTCGTTTTTTTTCTTACGGCTGCTCGGCCCATCTGGGCCGGAGAATCGCAGGGGGGGGCCACGTAGAGCGGCCCACGACAGGCGCCGCGCCAACCACGCCGGCACGCGATTCTCCGCTCTGCGGCGGAGTGGCAGTGTGGCCCGGTCCCGGGGAATCTCCAGCCCGGACCAGGGCTGGGAGAATCCCGCCCCTTATGTGTTATAAATATCTGTGACAGCAGTGTGGATGACAGTGTCAGCAGCAGACAGGCGAAAGCAGTTGGGAGGTGGGCAGCGTTATAAAGGTGAAAGTCATTATTTGTTTTAATGTGGAGAAGCTCAGATCATGATTCAGTCGCACCACAGTTGCAAACATGCGGCTTCATCTGACACAGCCAAGGAGAGGATGGTGTCAATGGTCAGGGTATGGAGTTTGTGCTCTGGCAACTGGAGGAAATTTGGACTCAGCTGAGACTCGATGATCTGATAGCGAAGAAGAAGTGGACGAATGAAGGAAACTGAAGCAAGCTAGTGCAGTATGTGGTCAGCCTGTGAGTGGAAACTAACTTGTTGGCTGGGAATCTCTGGTCGCCAACGCCAAAATCGTGTTGGTGATCGGCCGGAGAATCCCCGTTTGTGCCGAAATTGGGGGCGTCGCCGCTTATGCGATGCTCTGCCCCCTGAAACGGTGTACTCGTACGTCGCACGCCATTGGGACGGCCTCAGGAGATCACCTGAGGGGGCTTGGCGGGGGCTGAGAGCTGGTAGGGGGTGGTCCGGGGGTGGTGAACCTGGTCAAAGGGGGAGAGTCTTTGGCAGGCTGGGTCCGCGCACGGCCGGCGCCTTGTTGCACGGTGTGTTCGCTACAGGCCGCCGCCGTGCACATACGTGGCCACGGACCCGGCAATTCTCCGGCCGTATCCCTAGGTAAAGCTGGGGGGCCTTGCGCTGCGTGCCTGCTAGCCGCCCACCAGTCAGAGGATCGATGCAGCTTTTGCGGCATTTTTCGGGCGTAAATCACCACTGTTCCCATGACGGCATCAGCACTTCGTCTTCAAATCGGAGAATCCAGCCCCTTGACTTTGGATGATGTCTGTCAGGGGCAGCTTACAGGTGAAAAAGATAAGGAGGCCGGGGGTAAATGCTTGGGAAGAATCTAGGGCCAATGGTTCAGAAGGAGGAAGAGAAGGGTATTGCTGGAAATCTACTTTTTTATTATTGTAGAGTTAAAAACTGAACCAGACAAGGGCAGTCCAGGTGAGCTGGGCAGTCCAGGTGAGCTGGGCAGTCCAGGTGAGCCGGACAGGCCAGGTGAGCTGGGCAGTCCTGGTGAGCTGGGCAGGCCAGGTGAGCTGGGCAGTCCTGGTGAGCTGGGCAGTCCTGGTGAGCTGGGCAGTCCAGGTGAGCTGGACAGGCCAGGTGAGCTGGGCAGTCCAGGTGAGCTGGACAGGTAAGGCCTGTTGGATAAGGCTGGTGTGATGTGCCAATGGCTTTAGAAAAAATTAGGATTTCTGTATCGTGTTAGGAAAATGTTCTTCACGGTGATCCTTTTGATTTTATAACTTTGATTTAATAACAAGGGAGTTGAGCATTATTTATCTCACAGACCCACTGATGGGACACAACTATTTGAAATTACGTGTTATGCTGATACAAAGATTTTGCAGTGCAGAAGGAGGCCATTCGGCCCATCGGGTCTGCACCAGCCTTTGGAAAGAGCACCCCACCTAAGCCCACACCCTATCCCCACACTTCCTCCTATCCCCGTAACCCCACCTTACCTTATTCCTTTGGACACTAGGGGCAATTTAGCATGGCCAATCCACCTACCCCTGCACCTCTTTGGACTGTGGGAGGAAACCGGAGCACCCGGAGGAAACCCACGCAGACACGGGGAGAACGTGCAGACTCCGCACAGACAGTGACCCAAGCCGGGAATCGAACCTCGGACCCTGGAGCTGTGAAACCATTGTGCTAACCACTATGCTACTGTGCTGCCCACGGATTGATTTTGGTTACTTGAAGACCTGTCTAAGAAGTGTCTTATGACCAGCTTGGTTGCAAGAATGATTTGGGTTAAATACAAATAAATGGGAGAAATCGAGTCTTTAGCTGTCCAATGATAACACAAGAATTTAAAGTATTTTGATTGGTACAAATTCATGAATAATTACAAATTGTGCTTCTGTGCGTGAGTAATGCAGCCAAGGTTCCTTGGAGACCATTGAATCGATCAGTTCAACGCAAGGTTTGTTTGTCATTTGACATCCTGTAACTGTATAAAATATGATATTCATAAAGATTTGGTTCAGTTAATGACTTATTAGCACATATTGGTGGGGGAAAAAAATAATATTCGTTATCATCATTGCAGGCCAGGTATGAGCTGAGGTTCTAAATTAACATGCTGAGCAAACGTTCCAAACTATCTGCTACATGGTTCATTGAGGCCTCCTCGGGATTCTCCTCCAGGATATCCAGGAAAGGTGGGACATCCTCCTGCCAAGGAATGGAAGGAGGGTGGCCCACCCACCTGACCACATTGGCCATTAGGAGCAGATCACCAGGGAGCCCAACAGAAAAGGACCACCCTGCAATGCGGGAAGCAAATGAACGATCTGCCACCTACTTTAAGATCCACACCTCATGTTGGATCATGCAGAAAAGGCATCTTAATCCTTGCTGGAGAGGGCTTAGCACACACAACAGGAATGCACACTTCTGAGATGCCCTTTCATCAGCAGTGCTCAGCTTCAATCCATCTGTCTTTAAGCAGGACTAGGTCACCCCTATTTAGCAGGAGCGAGCTAAGGCTGGAAGGGGTACCCTGGAGCCGAGCGCACGTCCATCCCATGAAGAACAGGCCGTTGGGCTGGCTGGTGAGGATAGATCATAGACCATAGAATCTGCAGTGCAGAAGGAGGCCATTCAGCCCATCGAGTCCCCACCAGCTCTTTGAAAGAGCACCCCATCCCCACAACCCAGCAACCCGACCCAACAATAAGGGCCATTTTGGACACTAAGGGCAATTTAGTATGACCAATCCACCTAACCTGCACATCTTTCGACTGTGGGAGGAAACCGGAGCACCCGGAGGAAACCCACGCACACACGGGGAGAACATGCAGACTCCGCACAGACAGTGAACCAAGCCAGGAATCGAACCCGGGACCCTGGAGCTGTGAAGCAATTGTGCTAACCACCATGCTACCGTATAGAGATCATTCCTGCGTGGTCTCCCCCAGCATGCCTGTGAGATCCCTGCAATATTCATCAGCAACATGTGGACAGTGACTGAGTGATCTCTGGTGTTGGTGCCTGCCCAGTCAATCACTAATCATCTCTTCTCTCTATTCCAACCACCAGCAAGAAAAGGCGTAGGAAGACATCAAGCATGCACCTCAGCCCCATCCCCAGAACACGTCAGCTGAATGGGTTGAGGAAGGATCTGAGAAAGACCCATCAATGCATTTATCTGCACCCTCCATCAGCGCAGGTTACATGCACCCTGGTGGGTCCTAGTTCCAGGGTATGTTCGGGTTCACTTCACAGGTACGTGGCCACAGCAGGCGGAGCCACTGGCACCTGAGGTCTCTGATAGAGGACTGCTAGAGACCAGGCCCTGCTGAGTCCAAATCTGATGACAAGCCTCTGGAATCGGCCCTGAGAGAAATATTGGAGTTGCAGAGACAGGCAGAGGAACATCAGGCTGAGTTGTCAGAAGCTATTAGCAGACTGAAGCAGAGGATGGAGGAGTCCACCCAGGTTGTGTCTGATGTCATAGCTTCAGCCTGTGAATGCATCAACATCTCCATGGGAATGGTACTGACCACCTCGGAGACCCAGTTCTAGCAATTTCAGCTGGACCCGCCTGCAATTGCTCTATCCATGGGTGCGTTCCAGCAGTGGCTAGATGTGAGGGGGGGCAGGACGCTATGATGTTCCTCCAGATGTCCTTTCTCCTCAAGGAGACAGGCTGGGAGGCTCAGGCACCCAAAGGGAGTAGGAATGCCGACCAGATACTCCAGGGACCTTCAGGACACTTCAGGGTGTCCTGTCTCTCCTCGTCCCCTCTGCCTGTGAGCCCATTAACTCCAAACAGGTCAGGCTAAAGAGGGTGCATCTGCCAAGAACAGGAGACCAGGCTTCGAACCTCTGGAGGATGCCCTCCAAAGTCACCTCAGCAGACTGCCCTAACCTCTGCTGCGGATGTCGGGGCTGCACCTAGAGGTAGTGGTAGAGTTGGGAAAATTAAAAGATCTTGAATGCACAATTATGGTGTTTGTTCACTGTAAATAATCTGCACTATTGTGAGCATATTTTGTTTTTATCCCTCCAAGTCTCGGATAGTGAATGGCTAATCGATGCAAGGTCCCCCGTTTATTCAATGGTGCTGAATGAAGCCCCACCCCCTCAACTCCCCCAATTTTCTCCCATCTTGTTCCTCACTTCCATTCCATCTCACTCAATCTCATCACAGTGACTCACCTTTAGTTCCACATCAGTGACAGGAACAAAGGCACCTTCTGTGTCAAAACTGATGGCTGGACAAGACACACGGTAACTGTTGCATCTGAGGCAGACATTTTGTGACCCCCTGAGAATTGTTTATCAAGGTTAGTCATTATTCTGATGCTGTCGCACTGGCATTTGTCATGACCAACACTGAAGACTTTTCACCTGAATGCACTTTGCAGTGACATTTATTTTATTATTACGAGGTTTTGGTTAAGGTAGTGCTTATTGAGCATCATAGCCTTTCATGCCCCTGTGATTTCTTTTCTGTGTTTAAGGCTGAACATTATTCCTTTAGGGCAGCATGGTAGCATTGTGGATAGCACAATTGCTTCACAGCTCCAGGGTCCCAGGTTCGATTCCGGCTTGGGTCACTGTCTGTGCGGAGTCTGCACATCCTCCCCGTGTGTGCGTGGGTTTCCTCCGGGTGCTCCAGTTTCCTCCCACAGTCCAAAGATGTGCAGGTTAGGTGGATTGGCCATGATTGGCCCTTAGTGTCCAAAATTGCCCTAAGTGTTGGGTGGGGTTACTGGGTTATGGGGTTATGGCGATAGGGTGGAGGTGTTGACCTTGGGTGGGGTGCTCTTTCCAAGAGCCGGTGCAGACTCGATGGGCCGAATGGCCTCCTTCTGCGCTGTAAATTCTATGATTTATTAGACCCCACTCTCACCATGTATGACACAGAGCGGTGGACGTTGGTTCGACTCAGTGACACTTCAAATGCCTGCTAGAGGTGAATGAGTGAGTGAAGTCGGAGGTATGTGCTCATCCTGATGAACCCATCCACTTAGCTGTGAGGATCATAGTTTGCCCCTGGGCGGCTGCCTAGTGGTGCTTCATGGAATCCCTCTGAGATCACAAAACACAAATCGATATGCGAATCGCAGCAGGACTGTGTACTCATTGTCTGAGAGTTCTTAGAAAGGATTGGCCTTTGTGAGATGGGCAATGTTGAGGGCTGTCATGGCGAATAAAAGTGATGCTCTGGCACATCATCTGATGAGTGCTCAGCAATATTGATGAAAGGAATAATTTGTCATCGACTGCTGTGTCAAAACTGTCTGGGCCATGTATCTACCAAATGCCAAGGCAATGCAAGATATCGGGGGCGATTCTCCCAAATGGAGCCCAAGTGTTCGCGCTGTTGTGAACGCCATCGTGCTTCATGACGGCGCAAACTGGGCCTGGGTACAACCTATTCTGTCCCCCACAGGGGGCCAGCACGGCGCTGGAGCGGTTCACTCCGCTCCAGCCTCCTTTCCTGGTGCCAAATAGGCGCTACGCCAACCCGCGCATGCGCGGGGGACTTCTTTAGCGCGCCGGCCCTGACAACATGGCGTCGGTGTTCAGGGGCCGGCCGTGCAGGGAAGTAGGCCCGGCGGGGGGGGGGGGGGGGGGGGTGGGGGGGCGGCCCGCCGATCGGTGGGCCCCGATCGTGGGCCACACCCCATCAGAGGCCCCCCCGCTGAAGGAGCCCCCCCACAGGCCGCCCCCCCCCCCGACCGTTCGCGCAGAGTTCCCGCCGGCAGCGACCAGGGGTGAACGGTGGCGGCGGGACTCTGTCGTATCGGCGCGGGCGCTCGGCCCATCCAGGCCGGAGAATCGGCGTCCCTGCCAATTCCAGCGGCCCGCGGCCAGCGCCGTGCCAAACGCGCCGGCGCAAATGGCGCCGTTTCTCTGCACCTCGGAGAATCGCGCACCGGCATAGGGGCATGGTTGCGGCGATTCTCCGGCCTGGCGCGGGGCTCAGAGAATCGCCCCCACATACTTGCCACAGTTTCTGATAAATTTAGGGTTATGAGTGTTTGCCAATAACCACTCGATGGTCCTGCTGAATAACTCTCTGTCAGGGCAATGATAACTTAACTTCCAGGTTTGGGTGCATGATGTCGTGGGGGTGTTTTCTGCAACCTGGGGCGGGATTCTCCGACCCCCCGCCGAGTCGGAGAATCGCCGGGGGCTGGCGTGAATCCCGCCCCCACCAGTTGCCGAATTCTCCGGCACCGGATATTCGGCGGGGGTGGGAATCGCGCCCCGCCGGTTGGCGGGCCCCCCCCCGGCGATTCTCCGGCCCGCGATGGGCCGAAGTCCCGCTGCTGGAATGCCTGTCCCGCCGGCGAGAATCAAACCACCTCTCTTACCGGCGGGACAAGATGGCGCGGGCGGGCTCCGGGGTCCTGGGGGGGGCGCGGGGCAATCTGGCCCCGGGGGGTGCCCCCACGGTGGACTGGCCCGTGATCGGGGCCCACCGATCCGCGGGCGGGCCTGTGCCGTGGGGGCACTCTTTTCCTTCCGCCTTCGCCATGGTCTCCACTATGGCGGAGACGGAAGAGACCCCCTCCACTGCGCATGCGCAGGGATGCCGTGAGCGGCCGCTGACGCTCCGCGCATGCGCTGCACGGCAAAGTCAGTTTCGCACCAGCTGGCGGGGCACCAAAGGCCTTTCCCGCCAGCTAGCGGGGCGGAAATCAGTCCACGCGGGCCTAGCCCCTCAAGGTTAGGGCTCAGCCCCTCAAGTTGCGGAGGATTCGGCACCTTTGGGGTGGCGCGATGCCGGACTGATTCCCGCCGTTTTTGGCGCCGGTCGGCGGACATCGCCGATTGCGGAGAATCCCGCCCCTGATGCCCAATGGCATCTTGGGGATCAGTATCAAGATGCAGCCTCCGCATTAATTGCGCTGGAGAGCTGACATTTGGAGTGATGGTGTTGTCTGGATGTAGCTCCTTCTTGAGATAGTCCAGCACTAACCATTGACAAATGTTTCTCCTATTAGACCATATAACCACAAGACATATGAGCAGAAGGAAGCCATTCGGCCCAGCGAGTCTGCCCCGCCATTCAAGACATCATGACTTTACGGCTACTAATTTACTGGATTTGATATCTCCTCGGACTGTGACTATGCCATCTGCCTCACAGTACCATGGCTCTAACCACCCGCAACAAATTCCTTCGGTGATTAACTACGCCCTGCACACCATGCTGTACATGATCGTTACTACTCAGAGAGGCCTTCTTTACCCAAGTCCGGGGCCAAGATATGTGTCCCATGCGGAACCCTCTAACGTGGCCCACACAGTCCCAGAACAGTCTCTTCAACCTGCCTCCGACAGCATAGCTCAGCCCAGGACAGTCTCTTCTACATGCCCCTGATAGCTTGGCCTCAGCCATAGGACAGAACCGTCACTATACCCCCGACAGTGTGACCTCAGCCCGAGGGCAGTGCCTTCAATTTCCCCTGACAATGTTTTTTTTTAAAAATGTTTTTATTCTCCATTTTCACATTTTCCTTCAAAATTTACACCCCACCCACAAACAGTAAATGGTAACAAATACAAAATCAATCCCCTTCACAACACCAACGATCCCATCCTCCCAACACCCCAAACAACGGCCCACCTGTCAATATTTGCATCCAATAAAACAAAGTCTCCCATGGTGGAAACAAAAAACAAAAGAGAAAAAGAAAAATGAGTCCTGGACCGTCCATGGTCACCATTGAGTCCACTCCCCCTCCCCCCCCACACTCAACGCCATCCAACCTCTGAAAGAGTACCGTACATGATACCCAAGAGTTGTAGCCAGCCACCCCTCCCCCAGTCTCCAACTCCTCCCGTCCACTGCCTCTTGTAAAACTCCTCCCCCAACCTCGGTTCCTTCCCCCCCAACTTTCCACCCCGGCTAGACCACTCGGACCCTGTTCTGTCAGGCTCCGATGGCCGCAGCCCCTCCCCCCACCTCACTCCCATTCACTGGTCAGCTTAAACCGGCCAGCATGGAGGCCCCCGCCCGGGTCCCTTTCCCCCTTGCCCGGCCCTAGGAAAGCCCAGAAATCCCCTTTTAGCACACAAACCCCGCATATCCACCTACCCCCCAAAGAGCCCTCATTTCGAGTGAAAGTCCAATCACTTCCCTTGTCCAAATATATACAACATTGGCTCCTTTAGTCTCTACACCCGCGCGCAGTGAAACAAAAAAAAAAGAAAATACAGTCTGTCATGAGGTCACATCAGTACATGGCCACTTCTCAATTTCTCAGTTCTGCCACAGTCCTTCTGCTTTCGCAAATTCCTCCGCTGCTTCCGCCGTTCCAAAATAAAAGTCCCTGAGCTTGTAAGTCACCCTCAGCTTCGCTGGATATACAATGCCGCACTGCACGTTGCTAATGTACAGTGCCCTCTTCACCCGGTTGAAGGCAGCTCGCCTCCTCGCCAGCTCCACCGTAAAGTCCTGGTATACACGTGTACCAGCTCCAGCCCACTGCACCACCCGCTTCTGCTTGGCCCAGCTCAGGACCTTCTCCTTCACACTGTATCTATGGAAGCACAGAGTCACTACCCTAGGCGGCTCACTCGCCATTGGTACAGGCCTCCACGACCGATGATCCCGATCCAGTTCATATCGGGAGAGATCCTCCCCCTCCCACAATAGTTTCGCCAGCATCGCGGCAAAATACTCAGTCGGCCTCAGTCCTTCGGGCAGCCCCACAATCCTCAAATTCTGTCGCCTGGATCTGTTTTCCAGATCTTCCATTTTTCCTCGCAGATCCTTGTTAATGTCCATCACCTTCCGCATCTCCTTCCCCATCGAGGCAAGTTGATCACTGTGCTGCAATAACGTCTCCTCCACTTCCTTCAGCGCCTCCCCTTGCTCTCGCACCTCCGCCACTGCGCTCGCCACCGCCGTCATCACCGGGGAAATCGCCTCCTCCACCAGCGCACTCAAAACCTCTCATCTCCTTCCTCATTGTCTCCATGTATCTTGTAAACTGCTTTTTGAATTCCGCAGCCATCACCTTGGTTAGTTCTTCAGCCGTAAGCAATGCGGCCTCCCCTGGTGCTCCAGCCTCCATTTTCCTTGGTGACCCCGTGGTGACCTTTCCACTCCCCGACGGATTCAGCTGTTTTCTTTACGGATGATTTTTTGCTTACCCTCGACATTTTTCTTCACTGTACCTTCACTGTTTCTTCCTGCTTTTGCCGCCTCCGTGGACCCTGGGACTGGGCTTAAAGCCCCGAAAATGCCGTTCCCGAACGGGAGCCCTCCATTGTGCGTCCGCCTCCCGCCCGCCGTCACCAGAAGTCCTTCCCCTGACAATGTTATCTCAGCCCCAGGACAGTCTCTTCAATTAACCCTGGCTGCGAGGCCTCAGCCCCAGGACTGTCTGCTCAATATGCCCCCAACAGCATGGTCTCAGCCCTCTAGGACAGTCTCTCCAGTTTGCCTCCGACAACAAGATCGCAGTCCCAGGGTGGTCTCTTACCCTTGGACAGTCTTACAGCTCTTGTCCAGGTTAGACTTTTACTACACCACTTTGTTCCTTGACTACCCCCTTGTCCTGCCTCCGTCTCCCCTCTCACTGCTGGTATTGCCTCCCATGTCTAACCTTGCTGCAGCTTGTGATACAGGCACTTAAAATCTCACAGCAACGCTCTCAAACAAAGGCAAAAGCAGCATCTTTGTACCTCAAAGTCGTTGATGAACTGAAGCTTGCCAGGTGCACACCACTTAAATATAGTCGGGAAACAGACTGTTCTAATTATCCGCTGGTGGGGCACTTAATTTGGAGGAGGAGCGTAATTCCTAATTGACCATTTAATGAGCATTCATGAGATGCAATTAAGTGAAAATGTGGTTCCCGACGTAGCTCAATGGGAAACTTAACTGGCCTTTAACCTAACATCAAAGTCAGCAGAACAAAATTCCAAACCAAGTTCCTGCTGGCGGGAAACTGACTTTTTCCGTCACGCTAAACTTAGTGCCCCCATCTGCAGCTGGTGGGAGCAGAAGATTCCACCGCACGTTTTGTTGTTTACTCTCTGAAATATTCCTTTTCGATGTACTATTTATACTCTCAACTTCAATTTCTAATATCCCTAAATTCAATCAAGTTGAAGTATTTTTTTTTTAAATACAGTTTCTCTTGGAGAACAAGCTTCCAAAATGGTAGTTCTGCAGCTGAAGTTATTGGAGCGGGCTCCCATTGTTTAATAGTATTCCAGTAACAGGACTGTGGCCAATTATTACCTAATATGGCAACACTGGTCCTATAACCCTCTGTTTAATTCTTGCCTTCATCGAATACTTTTAGCCTCTGTGACTGTAGTGCATTCCAGGTGCAGTAAACAAAAATAAGATCAGAATGCAATGTGCTCAACCAATTTCCCTTTAAGATTTCGTACCTCAGGCATTCATTACCATGCAAGAGATAACCATCTCCTTGCACTAGGCAGAGGTCAACATGACCCAAAATTGCCCATTGGAACAAATAGAGTGGGGAGAATTTGAATAAAGAGGATAATAAATTTGGGTCTGAGGAATACAATGAAACTACGGTATTTATAATGTCAGCGAACATTGCTGAAGTTGAAAAGTATTGACTTGTGAAGATGTTTCAGTGATTCCTGACATCTCAATGGACAATGGAAATGTTCCAATACGGTGCTGTGCATGTGGCTGCCAGCACACAACAACACATACGCCAGAGCTCTTGTGCATAACGGAACTAGTGTCTTAAAAGGAAAGAACACATTTCAGTAAGGTTGGTTTTGCACCTTAAGTTGCAGTGAAAACGTGTAGAGCTGCGCACACAATAGTTATCACAATCAAAAATTAGTAGCACCATGCTAGCTTCGCTGTAAAAGAGCTCACTGATTGGCTGAACGTCAGCAAAAGTCCACTCAGGTTGAAATTTCTGAAAACTCAACATTGATTCAAAGAGTGATTTAAAGACTCTAATCCAAAGAGTGACCTACATTTGTTAATTCGTCAAGTTATTAGGCTGACTTGAAACTCAAAAATTTCAGATCCTCAAACGGATTGTTTTCGAACACTGAGGCAAGTCATTTTTTTTTAAAAATCGCTCAAATCTGCTCAAGAGACCAGTATCCGCACCGCCACAGGGACTTTTTATGAAAAATTGAATGACTCAGACAGGAAATCATACTTGTGGGATTTGGTGGGGGATGTTGCAGCACACAAAACATCAGCTCTATCTCTGAGCATCGATGGATATTTTTAGAACTTACAAATAAAAGTTGCAGTTTGGTGTTGGTGGCAAAGTGTTTTCAGGTGCACCCCAGTGCTAGAATGGCAGTGTAACTGAGGAACATATCAACAAACTACTGAGGGCACGATAGTGAAAGTTATTATGCCGTCTCAATTTGATACGTTCTGAACTGCACAGAGTGTACCATGATTCCAGCTCCATCAGACTTAAAAAGCACCATTTTTAAGTGCGCAGTTATCCTGGACACTTCATTTTAAGGTTAGGAAAACATAGAGGGCATGACATGTTTCTCAGTAATGCCCATTGTTTGGGTGTTACGACTGTCCTTGAAATAGTGTGTGTGGCGCATGTGAATATTTCTGACACAAAATGCGCTGGATGCCATATCTTGGTAATGGCCGTTTGCATACATACAGTTAACACCCACCAGTGTTATGCAGAGCAGGCAGACATCGACATACAACACTCATTTGACAGCAGCACCGCAAAGTTGGAGCTCAGTGCTCCATCCAACATTCTGCCTTAAGATAAAGGACACCTCTCCTCCCATCTGCTTCCTCCACAATGTCCAGTGCAGCGTTGGGTGCCTGCTCTCTCCCTTGTTCAGCTTTCCCAGGTCAGATTCAGCTCACAATGGATCCCATAATGTCAGCGAACATTGCTGAAGTTGAAAAGTATTGACTTGTGAAGATGTTTCAGTGATTCCTGACATCTCAATGGACAATGGAAATGTTCCAATACGGTGCTGTGCATGTGACTGCCAGCACACAACAACACATACGACAGAGCTCTTGTGCATAACGGAACTAGTGTCTTAAAAGGAAAGAACACATTTCAGTAAAGTTGGTTTTGCACCTTAAGTTGCAGTGAAAACGTGTAGAGCTGCGCACACAATAGTTATCACAATCAAAAATTAGTAGCAACATGCTAGTTTCACTGCAATAGAGCTCCAGCCGCAAGACACCCCAGCTTTAATAGGTGCAGACTAACTTCAAATAGTGCGGGTTAGCTTTAAGTAGTCAAGTATCAATTTTGAGCCTGTCCTGGTATGTACAGCCAATCAACAGCACAGTTAGTCTTGGCTGCATGCAGAAATGATACTAATGAGCAGGCAGCAAAAAGATGGTGTGCAGCTTCTGTTACACCAAATTGGCATGCGATAATTGCACATTGTGATCCCTGCGTGCATTTTCAAGCGTTTTCCAATTTAGCCCCAGACACTCCTGCTGGCACTATCCCTGAGGTTAGAAATAAGCCATCAGAAGAGCTTGGCTTAGTGTTCAATGCTTATCTACCAACTGTACATTGTACTCTGAGACAAGCAGCTCGGTATAGTAGAATTGAATATACAGCAGCATTGTAGAATAGCACTTTACCAGTAATCCTTATACCTGGACAAAGAATCAAATAGTAAACACAGTAGTATATCCCTCTCTGACAGTTTGGACAGTTAAAATAAACTGGAAAGAAATGTAAAAGTGATCATGAAGTTGTTGAATTGTCACAGAATTGGCTCATTAATATCCATCAATGAAGAAAATCTGCTTTCTTTACTTAGTTTGAACAATATGTGACTTTTCTCTTATCCGTGCTGTGATGTCTTCGAGCAAGCCAGTCGGTTGTTAAGAATGGACAACAAATGCTGGCCTTGCCAGTGATGACCACATGCTGAGAATCAATTCAAAAATATATTTACGACTGCAGCACTGTTTACCCGAGCAATTCCCCGCCTGGTAGTAATTTCACCAATTTACTGCGATGTAAACTGCAGTCTGGCTATTAAATTCATTTGAGCAGTTTTTATGCGAGTTAACATTCCAACATTGATTTATAAGACCGGTGAAACTTTTACAACAGAGAAATAAAAGCAACAACTCAACCAGCTCTGAGGTGGGCGATGGGATAACGTTAATGCAATTAACATTTTCACACTGCAAACTTTCGTGTCGATTTGGTATCCTTCACTACAGCGTGTAAATCATGATTGGACCAAGCAAGACTCGATTTATGCCATCAGCTCAAAAATGAATTAATGTGGTTATTTAAAATTATTTTACAAACAGTTAAGTGTAATTTGCAATATACAACACACGGCAGGCATACTTCAGTACATATGTTGGGTACTGTTGGGTAGTGTAAAATGTGCAATATATACATTTTAACTGGTACGTCATTCTGAATGCACACACTGAATATGCCACAGTGATTCTGTTCAATGTTCGAAAATTATGAGCAATAGGTAGAGCCTATAGGTCCAAAATTCTTTCATGGTTAATTCCACCAGTCGTCCATCATATTTCTGATAGCAGACAGAAGACATTGGCAGAGGCTCAAATGCCAATCTCTCGCTATCATTAGGAGATTCTGGATGAGGTGTAAGAGTTGGAGTGGTGGTGGGCAGATACTGGAGTCTGGTCACATATGACAGGTGATTATGGACTATGTGGCCTCACTGGCGCTTGTGCCTACCTGACTAATTTCAATTTGATGCCTTTTCCACTGACTCCAGAGACTGGAGTCCCTAAAATGTGATTTTGCTACAAGGGGAAGTTACAACTGGAGATGGTTGGTCTCCCTTTGGCATTTCTGGGCCTATACCTTTATACTTACCAAATCAGGAACAGACAAAGAACAAGGAATACAGCACAGGAACAGACCCTTTACGTGGAACAATTTTTAAAATAATATATTTTTATTGACGTATCTGTAAAATTTTATAACAAAAACAGAAAAAGAACAACAAACATTAAACATTAACATGGTGCAAAAATAGATATTTCCCCAAACAGCTCTGTCTCCACAGACCACCTAAAATAACATAAAAACAACACTCCTCTCCCCCCACCCCCCACCCCCCCCACACCCCCCTCCCCCCCCTCCCCCCACACCCCCCTCCCCCCCCTCCCCCCACCCTCCCCCCCACCCCCCTCCCCTCCCCTCCCCCCCACCCCCCACCCCTCCCCCCCCACCCCTCCCCCCCACCCACCCACCCCTCCCCACCCACCCCTCCCCCCCACCCCACCCCTCCCCCACCCCACCCCTCCCCCACCCCCCCCCACCCCTCCCCCACCCCCCCCCCACCCACCCCACCCCTCCCCCCACCCCCCTCCCCTCCCCTCCCCCCCACCCCCCTCCCCTCCCCCCCACCCCCACCCCCCTCCCCCCCACCCCCACCCCCCTCCCCTCCCCCCCACCCCCACCCCCCTCCCCTCCCCCCCACCCCCCTCCCCTCCCCCCACCCCTCCCCCCCCACCCCTACCCCCCACCCCTCCCCCCAGCCCTACCCCCCACCCCTCCCCCCCATCCCTCCCCCCACCACTCCCCCCCATCCCTCCCCCCCACCACTCCCCCCCATCCCCACAACCCCCCCCACCCCTTCCCCCCCCTTCTTATTTGCCCACACAAATCTCAAGATGATCTTATTCACCCGCTTGAAAAAGGCCTTAGGGATGAAGATGGGAAGGCACTGGAATACAAATAGAAACCTGGGGAGGACCGTCATTTTCACGGTCTGTACCCTCCCCGCCAGTGACAGCGGGGAGCATGTCCCATCTTTTAAAGTCCCCTTCCATTTGTTCCACCAGTCGGGTCAGATTAAGTTTATGCAACAAATCCCACTTGCGGACCACCTGTATTCCCAGGTAGCGAAAGCTCTTCTCTACCCTCCTCCGGGCAGCTCACTCAGTCTCTTCTCCTGCCCTTTATGCTGGATCACAAACAACTCGCTCTTCCCCACGTTCAGTTTATACCCCGAAAAACTGCCAAATTCGCTCTCAAGATCCGCATGACCTCCCCCATCCCCTCCAGTGGGTCCGAAATATACAGGAGGAGATCATCCGTGTTGAGCGAGACCCGGTGCTCCTCCCCCACCCGGACCAGCCCCTGCCAGTTCCTTGAAGCTCTCAACGCCATGACCAGCGGCTCAATGGCTAGAGCAAATACTAACGGGGAGAGGGGACACCCTTGCCTCGTCCCCGTGCAATCTAAAATACCCCGACCTAAGCCGGTTCGTACGCACGCTTGCCACAGGCGCTTGGTACAGCAATCCCACCCACCGGATAAAGCCCTCACCAAACCCAAACCTACCTAGCACCTCCCACAGGTACTACCACTCCACCCGATCGAAAGCTTTCTCTACATCCATCGCTGCCACAACCTCTGCTTCATCTCTTTCCGAGGGCATCATAACAATATTTAAAAGCCTCCGCACATTGGCATAAGTTGCCTGCCCTTAACAAATCCAGTCTGGTCTTCCCCTATCACCCCCGGGACACAATCCTCTATCCTTGTGGCTAAGATCATAACCAATAGCTTGGCATCCACATTTAGCAACGAGATTGGCCTGTAAGACCCACACTGTTCAGGGTCCTTCTCCTGGTTAAGAATGAGTGAGATCGAGGCCTGTGACATTGTAGGGGGGAGGATACCCTTCTCTCTAGCCTCATTGAAGGTCCTCATCAGCAGTGGGCTCAACACCTCTGAAAACTTTTTAAGGAATTCCACCAGCAAGCCATCTGGCCCCGGAGGTTTGCCCGACTGCATGCCCTCTGGCCCCTTAATAATTTCTTCTATCTCGATCAGTGCCCCCAGCCTCTCCACCAGGCCCTCCTCCACCCTCGGGAACCTCAACTGGTCCAGAAATTGCCTCATCCCTTCCTCACCTGCCAGGGGTTCCGACTCATATAGTTTGCTGTAGAATTCCTTAAAAACATCATTCACCCCCTTCGGGTCTAAGACCAAGTTACCCTCCTTATTCTTTACTCCCCCAATCTCCCTGGCCGCCTCTCTCTTCCTAAGCTGGTGCGCCAGCAACCTGCTCGCCTTCTCCCCATACTCATACACTGCCCCCTTAGCCTTCCTCAGCTGTTCTATCGCTTTCCCTGTGGTCAACAATTCAAACTCCACCTGAAGCTTGCGCCACTCCCTCAGGAGTCCCGCGTCCGGGGCCTCCGCATACTTCCTATCCACCCGAAGTACCTCCTCCACCAATCTCTCCCTCTCCACCCTTTCCCTCTTTTCTCTTGAGATCGGATCGATAATAGTTCCCATCTAATAACTGCCTTCAGGGCTTCCCACACCGTCGCTGCTGATACCTCTCCCGTGTCGTTTGTTTCCAAATAATTCTGGATACTCTTATTTACCCGCCCGCAAACCACCTTGTCCGCTAACAACCCCACATCCAGTCTCCACAGCGGACGCTGCCCTCACGCCTCCCTAAGCCGCAAATCCACCCAGTGCGGGGCATGGTCTTAGACTGGAATCGCCGAGTATTCCGTCCCCGTCACCTTCGGGATCAACGCCCTGCCCAGAACAAAAAAGTCAATACGGGAATAAACTTTGTGGACATGGGAGAAAAAGGAAAACTCCTTTACCTTCGGCCGTGTAAACCTCCAGGGGTCTACGCCCCCCCATCTGTTCCATAAAGCCCTTCAACTCCCTTGCCGTCACCAGCCTCTTCCCTGTCCTGGATTTTGAGCGGTCCAATTCAGGTTCACTGACCGTATTAAAGTCCCCTCCCATGACCAAGTTGTGTGACTCAAGGTCCAGGATTTTGCCCAGCACGCGCCTCATAAAATCATTAAGTGGACCAATTAACATTGAAATAGCATTCCCGGCCTCGCTGGGCCAAGCGCCTGGAATCCCGTGGCAGTTCCCGCTCCCTACCACACTTCAAAATCTTTCCGGAGAATCACGCCCTTAGTCTGCCAGATGGAGAAATCAGGCTGATGTTTTGCAACAAGACAAGAGGGTGATGCCATTAAAAACAAAATATGCTGACAAGACCTAGCAGTCTGGCTAATTCCTTTATTTTTGATTTAGGCATTTCCGAGCGATTCAATTCTGATGTTCCAGTTTACAATCAGCAAAGTGTAAGGTCTGGTGTGGTGCATGTAGTGTGATGGGAAGAAATTGTGATGTACAAGAAATCACAGAGTCACAGGGTCAGACAGTGCAGAATGGGCCCTTCGGCCCATCGAGTCTGCACAGACAAAATTACACTAAATCTACACTAATCCCACTTTCCAGCAATTAGCCCATAGCCTTGAAGGTTATGGCACTTCAAGAGCTCATCCACGCACTTTTTAAAGGTTGGTAGGCAACTCATCTTTTCATAGATTAATAAGTAATACGGTGGAATACAGTGACATCAACTCATCTTTTAACACATGTTAGATTGATATTTCACAAGTGTAAGCATTTTGATTTCATACAATATTTGATCTTCACCTCAATTTTCTTACCTTTGCCAATGTTTGCATATATCAGGGTAAAAAAATAAAGGTTGTTCATTTTTGTTCATTGAAAAAACGTCATCCAACCCCCACAGTGTCTGAACTTGCTGTTGGCAAGGCGATGATTTTATTGCAATTTTTGATTAGTAATTGCAAATGTTTCTTGGTAGAAAGTAGATCCAAAGAGACTTAACACTTTGCTGTTGGGAATTCACATCAGTGCTTCACTGGAGGCACAGATTCTGTATTATGTTTTTCAAAAATCAGTGTGCTATCCCCCAGGTTTTACAGGTGAACCTACATTCTTGTCAGAATGCTACTTTTTCATTACAGCATTTCCTTCATGCTGGCTACCTGTTTGAGCCTTCAATGCATCGCCGCTGTCTTCTTCATTTCTGGCAATCTTACTGAATTTGGGGAATTTGGAAAATAGAAATTGTTGATATATTCATTGCAGAGACTTCACGGTGTCATTTTTTAAAGAGTAGATTTACCAAACTGCAAACCTCAACTTCCCTAATTTACCAAATTGTAAACCTCAACCTCTCTAATTAACTCTCGATAGCAAATTACCATGCAATTACCAGAAAAGAGCAAGCACGGCTGCGATCAAACTACAAATTAAATGTCAGCCCAGCTGGTAGCATTCTCACCTTTTGGGTTAAAAGGCTGTGGATTCAAGCACACCACAGATTTGAAGTTATAAGAGGACACTTCAATGTAGCACTGAGGGAAAGATGCACTATTGGAGGTGATGGCTTTCAGATGTCCTGACAGTCTCTATGGTATTCAAAGGAAAACAAGGAATGTTTTTCATGCCCTGGCTAATATTTCTCCCTCAACTGACATGACCAAAAACAGGTCTGGTCATTGATTCATTTGCTTTTTGTGGCACTTGAAAATTTGCAAATCAGCTGTTTGCTCTCATTTCAAAAATAGCCTGTTGGCTGTGAAGTGTATTCACACATTCTGAGATGCGATAAGGTGCTTTATAAATGGAAGTTTTTCCTTTTATTTACCATTCAACGAACTTTGAAATAATTCCGATGAATAGGAAAATTCTCCTCGTAGGCCCTTGCCAAAAGAAGCTTCTTCAGAATAAGCAATCTTTGCTTTTAATAATAATCGCTTATTGTCACAAGTAGGCTTCAATGACTTTACTGTGAAAGGTCCCTAGTCACCACATTCCAGCGCCTGTTCGGGGAGGCTGGTACAGGAATTGAACCCGCGCTGCCGGCATTGTTCTGCATTACAAGTCCGCTGTTCAGCCCTCTGTGCTAAACTAAATGTAAAGAAATGTCTGGTGCATTTGTGAGTTGTGCATGCAAACCAAGGTTCTCTCGAACCTGTGCTCGTGTACAGTTCCGCGGCAACCCGGGAGGTACCGTAGAACCCAGCCACAAATTGGCAGCACTGCAAGAATTCTAACGGTTCCATGGATTGAAATAAACACACTGGCCGAGATTCTCCCCCAACTGGCGGGCGGGTCGTACCGGCACCAAAGAGTGGCGGGAACCACTCTGGCATCGGGCCACCTGGAAGTTGCGGAATCCTCCGCATTTCCGGGGGCTAGGCCGGCGCTGGAGTGGTTGGCGCTGCGCCAACAAGCGCTGAAGGGCCTCTGCCGGCCGGCGCGAGTTGACGCATGCGCGGGAGCGCCAGCGTATTCTGGCGCACGCACAGAACCGCTGGCATCACGCATGCGCAGGGGGCTCCTTCTCCGTGCCGGCCATGGCGGAGCTTTACAGAGGCCGGCGCGGAGGGAAAGACTGCCCCCATGGCAGAGGCCCGCCTGAAGCCAGGCCACCGTGGCCCCCCCCACCCACCTGCCGGATCCCCCCGCGCCCTCCCCCGAGGTCCCCGCAGACTGCCCTCAGAGCCAGGTCCCACCGGTATGGACCTTGTGTATTTCACACCGGCGGGACCGGCCGAAAAAGGGCGGCTGCTCGGCCCATCTTGGCCCGGAGAATCGCCGTGGTGGAGGGGGGGGGGGGGGGGGGGGAGAGCTACTGCCAACGGCCCCCGGATGGCGCGACGTGATCCCCACCCCCGCCAAAAAACTGGCGCCGGAGAATTCGGCAGCCGGCGTCGGAGCGGTAGGGCAGGATTCACGCTGCCCCCCCCCGGCGATTCTCCAACCCAGCGGGGGGTCGGAGAATCCCGCCCACTGTGCGCAACAGGAAAAAAATGCACAAAACAAAAGCATTTCATCAGAATGTTCTCAACTTCCCTAAAATATTAAAATAGAACAGATTTCTAATTTGGCAAATCAGGGCAGTCAGCCGTGAATAAATATAAAGGCCTGATCATTTTTCACATTCAACATTCTGCATGGCTAATCTTTTAAAGCACGAAATACATGTATTTTCCTCAAGTTTGTTTCTTGCGATGTGGGCATCACTGGCTAGGCCTGCATTTGTTGCCCAATCCCTGATTGCCCTTGAACTGAGTGGCTTTAGATCGTTGCAGAATCAAACACATTGCTGTGGGCCTGGAATCACACATAGATTTCCCCCCCCTAAAGAGCTTGAGTGAACCAGGTGGTCTTTTACACAATCAATGGCACCTTCACTGAACCTAGCTTTATAACCCAGACTTATTAATCAAATTTAAATTCCATTAGAATTTGAACCCATGTTCCCAGAGCATTAGCCTGAGCCTCTGGGTGGCTAATCCGATATATTAAAATACTATTATATTCAATTTAACAGTGTCACTGTGGTACAATTTAAGGAACTGACCACAACAATTGCCCACTGTTAGCTATTCTTTATGGTATGATCCCTAACCATATCTTTTGACCTCCGCCACTGGCCTTGCTAGCATTGTCCACAGAAACCTGCACATATGTGTTCTGTTTCAAATCATAATCCATTCTGCTCTCCCTTTGCCTTGGCTTTCTGGCAGTGGTTGGAAATACTTACTTCAATCTATCTTTTTTCAGTAAGAAGTTTTATAATACCAGGTTAAAGTCCAACAGGTTTGTTTTGATGTCACTAGCTTTCGGAGCGCTGCTCCTTCCTCAGGTGAATGAAGAGGTATGTTCCAGAAACATATATATAGACAGATTCAAAGATGCCAGACAATGCTTGGAATGCGAGCATTAGCAGGTGATTAAATCTTTACAGATCCAGAGATGGGGTAACCCCAGGTTAAAGAGGTGTGAATTGAGTTAAGCCAGGACAGTTGGTAGGATTTTGCAGGCCAGATGGTGGGGGATGAATGTAATGCGACATGAATCCCAGGTCCCGGTTGAGGCCGCACTCATGTGTGCGGAACTTGGCTATAAACTTCTGCTCGGCGATTCTGCGTTGTCGCGCGTCCTGAAGGCCACCTTGGAGAACGCTTACCCGGAGATCAGAGGCTGAATGCCCTTGACTGCTGAAGTGTTCCCCGACTGGAAGGGAAAATTCCTGCCTGGTGATTGTCGCACGATGTCCGTTCATTCGTTGTTGCAGTGTCTGCATGGTCTCGCCAATGTACCACGCTTCGGGACATCCTTTCCTGCAGCGTATGAGGTTATAAATCTTTTTTCAACCACTGTCGTTAGCAGTTCTGGGCACCGCATCCTAGGAAGAATACCTTATAAAAGCAAATTACTGCAGATGCTGGAATCTGAAACCCTTTGACAAAGGGTCATCTGGACTCCAAACATTAGCTCTTTTGTCTCCTTACAGATGCTGCCAGATCTGCTGAGATTTTCCAGCATTTTCTCTTTTGGTAGGAAGAAAACTTGATGGGAGTGCAGCATCAACCTACCAGGAGAACACCTAAACCTCAAGGGTTAAATTAGGAGAGATTGCACAAACTTGGATCGTGTTCCTTAGAATGTACAAGGCTAAGGATGACCTGATGAAAGATTTCAAAATAGTAAATGAGAACATATAGGGTGGCTTGGGAGAAACTAGTTCCATTGCTTGGAGAGTTGGAAGGCTGGGACAAGTATTAGAGCCAGAACTTTCACCAATGTTTAAGGAAAAATCTCAACACACAATGAGTGGTAGATGTTTGGATCTCTATTCGAGAAATGACTATTGATGCTGGCAAAAAATTGTTCATTTTAAATCTAAATAAGTCCAGCCGCAATGTCCTTGAGCAGTGATGACTGATCTTCAACAACCACAACCATCTTCCTTTGTGCTAGGTATGACTCAAGCCAGTGGAGAGTTTTCCCCTGTTTTTCATTGACTTCAATTTTGCTAGGGCTCCTTGATTCCATACTGGGTCAAATGTTGCCTTGATATCAAGGGCATTCACTCTCACCTCACCTCTTGAGTTCAGATCTTTTGTCCATGTTTGGACCAAGGCTATAATGAGGCCAGGAGCTGAATGGCCCTGGTGGAATCCAAACTGAGCACAAGTGAGTAGGTCATTGCTGAGCAATCACTGCTTGAATTTACTGATGATCAAGAAGGCGATGATGGAGCAGTAAGCAATAATTGACCAGGTTGGATGTGTCCTGTTTTTTGTGAACAGGACATACCTGGGCAAATTTCCACATTTTCTAGTGAATGCCAATATTGTAGCTGTATTGGGACAGCCTGGTGAGGAGCATGGCTTGTTCTGAGTACATGTCTTCATTACCACGGCCAGGATGTTGTCAGAACCCATAGACTTTGCTGCATTTAATGTCTTCAACCATTTCTTGATATCACCGGACATTAATCAAATTGGCTCATATTTAGCATCTGTGATGCTGGGGGTGTCAGCTGGAGGCCAAGATGGATCACCCACTTGGCTCTTCCGACTGAAGCTGTTTAAAAATGCTTCAGCCTTGGTCTTTTGCACTGATGAGCAGGGGACTCCCATCAATGAGGATGGGAATATTTGTGAAGCCACCTCCTGCGGTTAGTTATCCCCCATCATTCATGACAGGATGTGGCAGAACTCTTGATTTACACATTAGTTACAGATTTACATATTACATGCAAACATCTCCTAACCTGAACAACCACAGTTTTAGACTTTATTATTTATAATGGGCCCAATTAAGACAGGCGCAAGGCGGATGGGAGTTCCCCACACGGGGGGGTCGAGGAGTGAGCAGGAGTAGCCGGGGTCAGTTGAAGTCAGCTGACTTACGGAAGTAATATGGGGGGAGCAATCATGCTAGAAAGAGATCTAGCGGGGAGGGGGGAGGGAGGGGGGGGACAACTGGGTTGCTGCTGCGGAAATCCAAAAGGAAATGGCTAAAGAGTGGGTGGGCAGGGATGGTGGGCGACGCTGGGGGAGCGAGCGGGAGCGCGGAGGCGGGATATGGGACTGGCCTAGAGAAGGTAATGGCTAGTCGACACGGGAGGGGGGCAGGTAGCCCCCTAGTGAGGCTGATCACGTGGAACGTGAGAGGCCTGAACGGACCGATAAAAAGGGCCCGAGTGCTCGCGCATTTGAAAGGACTAAGGGCAGACGTGGTTATGCTCCAAGAGACGCACCTAAAGGTGGCGGACCAAGTTAGGCTAAGGAAAGGATGGGTGGGACAGGTGTTCCACTCAGGACTGGACGCAAAGAATAGAGGGGTGGCCATTTTGGTGGGGAAACGGGTAGCATTTGAAGCAAAGAACATCGTAGCAGATAGCGGAGGTAGATATGTAATGGTGAGTGGCAGGCTGGAGGGAATGGAGGTCGTGTTGGTTAATGTGTATGCCCCAAACTGGGACGATGCGGGATTTATGAGACGGATGCTGGGGCGTATACCGGACCTGGAGGTAGGAAACTTGATTTTAGGAGGGGACTTTAATACGGTGCTGGACCCGGGGCTAGATAGATCCAGCTCAAGGACCGGAAGAAGGCCGGCAGCGGCCAAGGTACTTAAGGGGTTTATGGACCAAATGGGGGGAGTGGATCCATGGCGATTTCTTAGACCTAGGGCTAGGGAGTTTTCCTTCTTCTCCCATGTCCATAAAGTGTACTCCCGGATAGATTTTTTTGTTTTGGGAAGGTCGTTGATCTCTAGGGTGGAAGAAGCTGAGTACTCAGCCATAGCGGTTTCGGATCATGCCCCACATTGAGTGGACCTGGAATTAGGAGAGGAAAGGGAGCAGAGAACACTCTGGCGATTAGATGTGGGACTGATGGCGGATGAGGGAGTGTGTGCAAGAGTGCGGGGGTGTATTGAGAGATACCTGGAGGTCAATGACGATGGCGAGGTCCCTGTGGGAGTGGTATGGGAAGCACTAAAAGCGGTGGTCAGAGGAGAGCTGATCTCCATTGGGGCCCACAAAAGGAAAACAGAGGCCAAGGAAAGGGAAAGATTACTGGGGGAGATTTTAAGGGTGGATAGGGAATTTGCAGAGACCCCGGAGGAGGAATTGTACAGGGAGAGGAGACGACTCCAGACGGAATTTGACCTTCTGACCACCAGAAAGGCGGAGGTACTGTGGAGGAAGGCACAGGGGAGGAGGTATGAATATGGGGAAAAGGCTAGTCGCCTGTTGGCTCATCAATTGCGAAAGAGGGCAGCAGCGAGGGAGATAGGAGGAATTAGAGACGAAAGGGGAGACACGGTGCGAAGGGCAGGAAAGATAAATTAGGTGTTCAAGACCTTCTATGAGGAACTGTATAGGTCTCAACCCCCAGAGGGAGAGGAGGGGATGCGGCAGTTCCTGGACCAATTGAGGTTCCCGAAAGTGGAGGAGCGGGGGGTGGTAGGCCTGGGGGCACCGATTGGGGTGGACGAGGTTATTAAGGGATTGGGAAGCATGCAAGCAGGGAAGGCCCCAGGACCAGACGGGTTCCCGGTGGAGTATTACAGAAAATATGTGGACTTGTTGGCCCCGTTGATGGTGAGGACGTTCAATGAGGCCAGGAAAGGGGGGACTCTACCCCCGACGATGTCGGAGGCGACGATATCGTTAATTTTGAAGAGGGATAAAGATCCGTTGCAGTGCGGGTCCTATAGACCCATTTCATTATTGAACGTGGACGCCAAATTGTTGGCAAAGGTACTGGCATCGAGGATAGAGGACTGTGTCCCGGGGGTGGTGCACGAAGACCAGACAGGGTTCGTAAAAGGGAGACAACTGAATGTTAACGTGCGACGACTATTAGGGGTGATAATGATGCCCCCAGTGGAGGGGGAGGCAGAGATAGTGGCGGCAATGGACGCAGAGAAGGCATTTGATAGGGTGGAGTGGGAGTATTTATGGGAAGTGTTAAGGAGGTTTGGGTTTGGGAACGGGTTTATTAGCTGGGTTAGACTTCTTTATGGGGCTCCAACGGCAAGCGTAGTTACAGGTCGACATAGATCGGAGTATTTCCGACTATATAGGGGAACAAGACAGGGATGCCCGCTGTCTCCATTGTTGTTCGCGTTGGCAATTGAACCTCTGGCCATGGCGTTGAGAGACTCCAGGAAATGGAGAGGGGTGATTAGAGGGGGAGAAGAACACCGAGTCTCGTTATACGCGGATGACCTATTGTTATACGTGTCGGACCCAGCGGGGGGGATGATAGAGGTTATGCGAATCTTGAGGGGGTTCGGGGATTTCTCGGGGTATAGGCTAAACATGGGGAAGAGTGAATTATTTGTGATACATCCAGGGGACCAGAGTAGAGAGATAGAAGGCTTGCCTCTAAGGAAAGTGGAAAGAAACTTCCGATACCTGGGGATTCAGATCGCTAGGAGCTGGGGAACCTTGCACAGACTTAATCTGACACGGCTGGTCGAACAAATGGAGGAGGACTTCAAGAGGTGGGACATGCAGCCTCTATCGCTGGCGGGCAGGGTGCAAGCAATTAAGATGATGGTCCTCCCGAGGTTCTTATTTGTATTTCAATGTCTCCCTATACTAATCACCAAGACCTTTTTTAATAAAATAGACAGGAGCATCACGAGCTTCGTGTGGGCAGGGAAAGTTCCGAGAGTAAGGAGGGGGTTCCTTCAGCGTAGTAGGGACAGAGGAGGATTGGCACTACCGAACTTGGGCGATTACTATTGGGCCGCCAATGTGGCAATGATACGTAAATGGATGATGGAGGGCAAGGGAGCGGCGTGGAAAAGACTGGAGAGAAAGTCCTGTAAAGGGACGAGTTTAGAGGCGCTGGTGACGGCGCCGCTACCGATCTCACCTAAAAAGTTTACCACGAACCCGGTGGTGGCGGCAACATTGAATATCTGGGGACAGTGGAGGCGACAGAGAGGGGTGCGGGGAGCCCGGGTGGGGTCCCCAATCAGGAACAACCATAGGTTCGCCCCAGAAAGAATGGATGGAGGATTTCAGAGCTGGTACCAGTTGGGAATTAGGAGGGTGGGAGATTTATTTATAGATGGGACTTTTGCGAGCTTGGGAGCATTGGAGGAAAAGTATAAGTTGCCCCGGGGAAATTTCTTGAGATATATGCAGGTGAGGGCGTTTACTAGACAACAGGTGAGGGAATTTCCGTTGCTCCTGACACAGGGGATACAGGACAGGGTGCTTTCAGGGGTGTGGGTCGGAGAGGGCAAGGTGTCAGAGATTTACCGAGAGATGAGGGAAGAGGGGGAGGAGTCGGTGGGCGAACTAAAAGGAAAGTGGGAAGAAGAACTAGGGGAGGAGATAGAGGAGGGTATGTGGGCTGATGCCCTAAGCAGGGTAAATTCCTCTTCCTCATGCGCCAGGCTTAGCCTGATTCAATTTAAGGTGCTACATAGAGCAAACATAACGGGAGCAAGATTGAGCAGGTCCTTTGGAGTGGAGGACAAATGTGGGAGGTGTGGCGGGAGCCCGGCAAACCACGCACATATGTTTTGGGCGTGTCCGGCACTGGAAGGGTATTGGAAGGGAGTGACGGGAGTGATTTCGCGGGTGAAGGCCCGGGTCAAACCAGGCTGGGGGTTAGCTCTATTTGGAGTTGCGGAAGAGCCGGGAGTGCAGGAGGCGAAAGAGGCCGTCGTTGTGGCCTTTGCGTCCCTAGTAGCCCGGCGCAGGATCCTACTCATGTGGAAGGAGGAGAAACCCCCCGGACTGGAGGCCTGGATAAATGATATGGCGGGGTTCATTAAACTGGAGCAGATAAAGTTTGCCCTGAGAGGATCGGCTCAAGGGCTCACCAGGCGGTGGCAGCCATTTCTCGACTACCTAGGGGAACGTTAGAGGGAAGACAGATGACCAGCAGCAGCAACCCAGGGGGAAGGGGGGGGGGGGGTTTAGTTTAGTTTAGGTCAAAGATAAAGGGGTTTTGTTACTTGTGTATTGTTAAAAATTTCTGTATTGTTATTGTTGCGTTTGCTTTGTAAGAGGGGAAAAATTGTTGTTTGGGAAAAAAATTTCAATAAAACATATTTTTTTAAAAAATATATAATGGGCCCAATTAATGCTCACTATCTTCAACGAAGTTAATATACAATTAACAAGTTTGATCTGTGTCTTTGTAGCACTTGTATTATCCATTTCAATATCCTGGTGTATCACAGGGCTAAATTATTCATCAAATTATCACACTATTTAGGAAATAAACATTTTAATACTAAACTTTGCTGCCTCCATTTAAGAAAAGGTTACTTTTTCCCTTTATTCTTTTATCCAGTATTTGTTGTTTATCCCTAATTACCATTAAACTGAGTGCCATTTCAGAGAGTAGTTGCGAGTCAGCCACACATTGCTACAGATCTGGGGCAAAATTCTCCTACCTGCCCCGCCACATTTCTGCCCCAACCGGCCGGCGGGAGTCTCCGTAACACTGGCCGGTCAATGGGGTTTCCCATTGTGGGGCAGCCCCACGCCGCCGGGAAACCCCCGGGCGCCGGCAAAACTGAGACTCCCGCCGGCGGAGAATGACGCCCCTTGAGTCATGTATAAGCAAGACTGGATAACAATGGCAGATTTCCTTCCTTGAAGGACATAGTTAACCAGATGGGTTTTTACAGCAGTTGATAATAGGTGTCATGGTAACCATCACTAAGACCCAGATTTTCATTCCTTGGTCGGATGTGCAAAGATGAGAGAATTCCCAGCTCTGTGAATCCAATCTTTAAAAATTGCCGGCAGGTCCAATTTTCGTTCAAGGGGTGAGCTGTATTGGAAATCAGGTCCGCCACCCCAGAACAGATCTGGGGGCTGCCAGGTTTGGACGACACAAAAAATATACCTCCAGCCCTTACCTCTCACCCCCTCCAGCACCACCCTCACACACTCCCCAAGGCCCCTCATATCCCTTTATGCCACCTCATGCCTCCCACCAACTTCATGCCAACCCATTCCCTCCACCAATTATTCTTTACCCTTTACCCTTAATCCCTCCATGTCTACTCACCAAGTTTCCTTTGATAGCTGCTTGTCAACTTTGACAGTTCCTTGAAAACTTGAAAGTTCTTTGACAGCTGACCAGTTCTTTGACAGCTGGACAATTCTTAGATGGTTTCCTGGCTGCTTGACAGTTCCTTGGCTGCTTGACAGTTCCAATGAGTTTTTGTGTAAAAAGTGCATAATCATGTTCACTTTTAACATTCCCAAAGGGTGCTTTACCTCTCTCAACGGTGCCCTAGGATTGTATCGAAAGGGGCACCCTGGCTATCCAAATGAACCCACCAAGTTCAGAATTCCTCTTAACTATTCTAATCTGCACACTTTGGCTTTCACATTCTTGGCCAACCAAACTCCCAGTTCAGTGGAGGTAGATGGTGAATTAAATGGCCAGCTGCCTCTGTAAACTGCACATGCATAAAGCTCAGCCTGACTCCACCCCAATCTCAGTGAACAGACCATTTTCAGGGGCAGGATTTAGAACTTTTAGTAATTTCCGGAATTCCCGCAACGTCAGGGAGGCTCTTTCCATCATGGCAAAAATCTGGTCCTGATTCTAGTTTCATCTTCCAGATTTACGAATCAAATTTAAATTCCACCAGCTGCCATGGTGAGATTTGAACTCATGTCCCCAGAGAATTAGCCAAGCTTCCTTCATTCAGTCATGGGTGTCGCTGGCTGGGCTAGCATTTTTTGCCGATCCCAAAATGCACTTGCAGAACATTTAATAGTCAAGCACATTGCTGTTGATCTGGAGTAACATATAGGCCAGACAAGGTAAGGATTGCAGGTTTCCTTCCCTAAAGAGTATTAGTGAACCAGATGGATTTTTACAACAATGGCTTCATGGTGATTATTAGACATTTAATTCCAAATTTTTTATTGAATTCAAATTCCACCATCTGTCATGGTGGGATTCGAACCCAGTTTCCCATTTCCCTGGGTCACTAGTGACAGTACCACTACATCATCACCTCCCCCTGTTCCATGTTACTATTCCATCTCTCCCTAGCAGCCTGCCAAAGGCTATTCAAAATGCCTGCCTTTTTCGGTTGTTAGGCTTCTTTTGATATGGTGTTCAGCATTCTATGCCATAACCAGTTCCATGGGCAATGGAAGCAAAGAGACCTGCCAAAAGTAAGAATCAAATTATCTTCGTGGGCCAGGGAACTACTTCAATTGTCCCTCCAGTATCCACAAACAATCTGTGCTACTGTCAGCCGTGGATCCTCATGGCCCCATCGTCCCCCAATTTCTCACTGTAATCACAACCCTCCCTCGCACAGCATGCTGGTGGCCACCCTGACAGATCCTGAGGCCTTAATATGGCATCTGCATTGGGACATGCCTCATCTGTAATCTCTTTCAGATACCTGCGCTGCTCCACTTCTGGCCTCTTGATCTTGTCTGATTTTGATCGCTCCATCATTGGCAGGCATGCCTTCAATTGCCAAGGCCCCAAGCCCTGGAATTCCTTCCCTGAAACTCTACATCTCTCTTATAATAATCTTTATTATTGTCACAAGTAGGCTTACATCAGCACTGCAATTAAGATGTTTGTTGAAACAGACCACTTTGACCAAGCTTTTGGCCATCTTCCCTAACATCAGTTTATGTGGCTAAGTGGCAGATTTTGCTTGATAACATTCCTGTGAACAACAGTGAAGCACTGGGGTGTTTTACTCCATTCAAGGTGCTACATAAATATAAGCTGTTTTTGATTTGGGACATAGTCATCGCCATACATTTGGCCAGCCAGTGAACTCAGCTGATCAATCATCCAAAACTCAAAAGCAATCCTTCTAGGTACTTTTCTTTACAGGACATCTGCATTCTGGAACATAATTCAGATGTTTAGTTGGAGCGTCACTGTGCGGAATCGGCACCTCCCCCCCCACCCCCCATGTCTGCATGGGTTTACTCCGGGTGCTCCGATTTCCTCCCACAAGTCCCGAAAGACTTGCTGTTAGGTGAATTGGACATTCTGAATTCTCCCTCAGTGTGCCTGAACAGGCGCCGGAATGTGGCGACTGGGGGATTTTCACCGTAACTTCATTCCAGTGTTAACGTAAGCCTACATGTGACACTAATAAAGATTATTAAAATTATTATTCTAACCTGTTTTTTCTAAGGCCTTTCCTCAATTATTCCCCGCAGGATGGTGCTCCAAGCTGATGTATCTTGTCGTTAATGATAAGCTAATTAACGTTGCTTTTGGAAGCTCCTCTAGGTTTGTAGCTGTCTAGTTCCCCTTCTTAAGGACATCAGATCACCTGAAGGTTAGAAAATACAGCAGGAAGTGATGTATCTCTCTCTTGGGCTTTTTAGTACACTTCCGAAAAGATTATTCAGCTGTCCTTTGTTTGTTTTATGCAAAGTAACGTTTTGGAAATGCAGCAGATGTGCTAAGATGCAAGATTTTTGTACACATAGATGTTGCATACAAGCTCGATGGTAAAATACATCAAAACCTGGAAAATCTGAATCAAATTTCCAAGGCATTTCAGAAAAGGAGTTATCCTTGGCTTTATTAAAATATATACCTGTGTCTTAACCCCATATTCATCCTCAACGATTAACACTTTTTGTTTTCTAACTTCAAACAAAATTATTCCTCTTGAATACCAAGAAGCGAATATTGCGGTTTAGCTGCCAGATTTTGCCTAGGGGTTTCCTCATCCTGGCCATTGCCCCAGGGAGATATGGAGGAAGAAGGCTGTTGGGATGGGTATTGGGGTGAGATCAGACTGATTGGCATGCTAAATTCAACTCTGCATAATTACTTGACATACAGTACTTACAAGGACCTTACCCGCCCATTGATAAAAATGCAGGCAGGATGCAAGCTTCATGCTGCACTAATTAACTTCAAATATCGGCAAGGGGCCCAAAATCAAAGCTTTCTAGCACCACCTAAAGCTAGCCTGCATTCCTTAAAGGGGAGATGCATTGTGACTGGATCAGGTGGAGGAGTTGGGCAGGAAATGGATACCCTAGAAAACAATAAAGAATGACACAACATAGCCAACAGCGGGCTTCAAGGTTTTCACACTCTGCATTGAAGATTGTGGTGGAGGGGTTGGAGTGACATAACTGCATCCACAATGTGAAAGGAAAGCCACCAGCTACATGATCACAAAGCACATAGCTATAGATAGAAATGCCCGGAGTCATGTTTTGAAGACCAAACTGCAATGTGACAAGAACTTCAATGACTTCACACATGTGGTCAACATCCCACCAAGTACATCACCAGCCTCACACACTGTTCAAATCACATCACCATAAAATAATCTCTAACAATCACACCTCAGTTTAACCCCATCCTCATCAATTTAGCACTACTGTCAGTTTCTCATCCACACTTCACACCTTGCACATGATGCCAGCTATTCAGCCATGGCAGCCACATCACCCAAACAGATGGCACAATGCTCGCTGACACATTTCCTTTTCCTTTTGCAGGACAAGGTGGTGCACAATGTACACAACAGGAACTTACCTGAGGGGCAAACATCTCAATCCCCATCAAGAAGATGGTTCCGGCTATTCCTGGAACTGGAATGGCTATTTCTGAGGCTCCAACAAGCAACATGAAACCATTTGAGATGATACTCTCTATATCTTGTGACAAAGATAGTCCCCATTTGATAATGAAGTTGTGCAGCATGCAGAAGACGAGAAGGAATCTTGACACAATGCTCTGCTGAATACTGCAGGGCTCCTCCAGAGCAGTCCAGGCAGTGGAAGGGTTTCAATCTACTGTCTGAGACTGTGTGTGGTGGCATGGCTTTCATTGCACACATGCTGAGCATGGATCGTACGTCGGAGTCAAGGACATTAGCACATATTAGTCACCAATTAAGATATTAGTCATTCTCTTCTTTGCCAACCGAACACAAATGCAGATGGCACAGTGGACTGCTACAGAATGAAGACATTTACTGCTGTCAGAATTGCAGGCATTGATCTGCGTGATGTGCTACCTATGACCGCGCCAGTTGGTTAGTGAGGGATATTTTGTTCTGGTTTATGGCAAGGTTCACATGCAGTACTGCAAAGCGATGTGTGTTCAGTCAATGGCACTACATCATACTTTACATTTGCTTTTTTTTGGGAAATATTTTTATTCAATTTTCGCAAATTTTCAACAACCCCCCCCCCCCTTACAGAAAAAAGAAAAGCATAAAACCCACAGATCAACATCGTACACTTATGTCGCAAATTCCCCCAATGTACAAACCCCCCCATGAAACAATAATAAACACATACCCAAACCCCCCCCCCGGGTTACTGCTGCTGCTGACCACCTCCTAACGTTCCGCTAGAAAGTCTAGGAACGGTTGCCACCGCCTGAAGAACCCTTGCACAGACCCTCTCAAGGCAAACTTTACCCTCTCCAATTTAATGAACCCTGCCATGTTGCTGATCCAGGCTTCTACGCTTGGGGGCTTCGCATCTTTCCACTGTAGCAGAACCCTCCGCTGGGCTACCAGGGACGCAAAGGCCAGAATATCGGCCTCTTTTGCCTCCTGCACTCCCGGCTCGTCCGATACCCCAAATAATGCTAACCCCCAGCTGGGCTTGACCCGGGTGTTCACCACCTTAGACACAGTCCTCGCAAAGCCCCTCCAAAACCCATCCAGCGTCGGGCATGCCCAGAACATATGGGCGTGGTTTGCTAGGCTCCCTGAGCACCTCACACACCTGTCCTCTACCCCAAAAAACCTATTCAACCTCGCCCCTGTCATATGCCCTCTGTGAAGAACCTTAAATTGTATCAGGCTAAGCCTGACGCAAGAGGAGGAAGAATTAAGCCCACAGACCCTCATCTATCTCCTCCCCAAGCTCCTCCTCCCATTTACCCTTTAGCTTCTCCACCGAGGTCTCCTCCTCTTCCTGCATCTCCTGATAGACCGCCGAGACCTTGCCTTCTCCAACCCACACCCCCGAGAGCACCCGATCTTGAATCCTACGTGCTGGAAGCAGCGGAAATTCTCTCACCTGCCGTCTCACGAACGCCCTCACCTGCATGTACCTGAAGGAGTTTCTGGGGGCAGCCCAAATTTCTCCTCCAGCGCCCCAAGGCTCGCAAACATCCCATCTATAAACAGGTCCCCCATTCATTTAATTCCTGCCCGATGCCAGCTCAGAAACCCCCCATCCATTCTCCCCAGGACGAACCGATGGTTCTCTAGGATCGGGGACCAAACCGAGGCCTTTACCTCACCCCTGTGGTGCCTCCACTGCCCCCAAATTTTCAGAGTCGCCGCCACCACCGGACTCGTGGTGTACCTTGTCGGCGGGAGCGGCAGCGGTGCTGTCACCAGCGCTCCCAGACTCGTGCCCACACAGGACGCCTTCTCCAGCCTCTTCCATGCCGCCCCCTCCCCCTCCATTACCCACTTACGGATCATTGCCACATTGGCAGCCCAGTAGTACCCACATAGATTGGGCAACGCTAGCCCTCCTCTGTCCCTGCTACGCTCCAGAAACACCCTTTTTACCCTCGGGGTCTTATTCGCCCAGACGAATCCCATGATTCTCCTGCTGACCCGTTTAATAAAGGCCCTAGGGATCAGGATGGGAAGGCACTGGAACACAAAGAGGAACCTCGGAAGGACCGTCATTTTCACTGATTGCACCTACCCGCCAACGACAGTGGCAACATATCCCACCTTTTAAATTCCTCCTCCGTCTGCTCCACCAGCCGCGTCAAATTGGACTTGTGCAGGGCCCCCCAACTCCTAGCCACCTGGATCCCCAGGTACCGAAAGCTCCTTTCCGCCCTCTTCAGCGGAAGCTCGTCTATCTCCCTTCCCTGGTCCCCTGGGTGTATCACAAAGAGCTCACTCTTCCCTACATTAAGCTTATATCCGGAAAAGTCCCCGAACTCCCTGAGGATCCGCATAACCTCCGGCATCCCCTCCACTGGGTCCGCCACATACAATAACAGGTCATCGGCATACAGCGACACCCGGTGTTCCTCTCCCCCCCAAACCAGTCCCCTCCAGTTCCTGGACTCCCTCAGTGCCATGGCCAAAGGCTCAATTGCCAATGCGAACAACAAGGGGGACAGGGGACACCCCTGCCTCATCCCCCGATACAGCCGAAAGTACTCCGCCGGTTCGTGGCCACACTCGCCATCGGGGCTTTATATAGTAGCCTAACCCAACTGATGAACCCCTCCCCGAACCCAAACCTCCTCAGCACTTCCCAAAGATACTCCCACTCCACCCTATCAAAGGCCTTCTCCGTGTCCATAACCGCCACTACCTCCGCTTCTCCCTCCACTGCAGGCATCATAATTACGTTGAGGAGCCTCTGCACATTGGTGTTCAACTGCCTACTCTTCACAAATCCCGTCTGGTTCTCGTGAATCACCCCCGGGACACAGTCCTCAATTCTGGTGGCCAGCACCTTCGCCAACAACTTCGCGTCGACGTTGAGGAGCGAGATCGGCCTGTACGACCCACACTGTAATGGGTACTTGTCCCGCTTCAGGATCAGCGAGCTCAGCGCCCTGGACATTGTCGGGGGCAGGGCCCCCCCCCCCCCCTCCCTTGCCTCATTGAAAGTCCTCACTAGTAGTGGGCCCAATTCCGGTAGAATTCCACCGATAACCCATCCAGCCCCGGGGCCTTCCATGCCTACATGAATTTGTCGATATGTGTTTCTGGAACAGACCTCTTCATTCACCTGAGGAAGGAGCAGCGCTCCGAAAGCAAGTGACATCGAAACAAACCTGTTGGACTTTAACCTGGTGTTGTAAGACTTCGTACTGTACATGCTCCCCAACCCCTTAACCAGCACCTCCAGCCCAATCGGTGCCCCTAGCCCAACCACCTGCTCCTCCTCCACCCTCGGGAACTTCAGCCGATCCAAAAATCGGCACATCCCCCCCTCCCCCATAAAAGTCCCTGAATACCCCATTTATTCCCATCGCACTCCGCACCGTGGTCCCCCCTCTATCCCTCACTCCCCCAATCTCCCTCGCTGCCTCCCGCTTCCGAAGCTGATGTGCCAACATCCAGCTCGTCTTCTCCCCATATTCGTACACCACCCCTTGCGCTTTCCTCCACTGCACCTCTGCCTTCCTGGTAGTCAACAGGCCGAATTCGGCCTGGAGGCTTCGTCGCTCCTTGAGTAATCTCTCCTCGGAGACCTCTGCATACCTCCTATCCACCCTTAATATCTCCCCCACCAATCTCTCCCTCTCTCTCCTCTCCTTCCTCTCCTTATGGGACCTAGTGGAGATTAGCTCTCCCCTGACCACCGCCTTCAGCGCCTCCCAGACCACCCCAACCTGCACCTCCCCATTGTCTTAGCCTTTAAATATCTTTCAATGCACCCCCGGATCCGCCCGCTCACCTCCTCACTTTCCAACAGTCCCACATCGAGGCGCCACAGCGGGCGCTGGTCCCTCTCCTCCCCCAACTCCAGCTCCACCCAATGCGGGGCATGATCTGAGATAGCTATGGCCGAATATTCCGTGCTATTCACTCTCTGGATTAGTGCCCTACTCATAATGAAGAAATCTATCCGGGAGTAGGCTTTATGGACGTGGGATAAAAAGGAAAATTCCCTGGCCCCCGGCCTGGCAAACGTCCATGGGTCCACTCCCCCCATCTGGTCCATAAACCCCCTAAGCACCTTGGCCGCCGGCGGCCTCTTACCCGCCCTGGACCTGGAGCGGTCCAATGCTGGGTCCAACACCGTGTTGAAGCCCCCCCCCCATTATCAAACTCCCTGTCTCCAGGTTCGGAATCCGACCCAACATGCACCTCATGAATCCGGCATCATCCCAACTCGGGGCGTATACATTCACTAGTACCACCCGCACCCTCTGCAGCTTACCACTCACCATCACGTACCGACCTCCATTATCTGCCACGATGTTCAGTGCCTCAAATGACACCCGCTCCCCCACCAAGATCGCCACCCCTCGATTCTTCGCGTCCAACCCCAAGTGGAAAACCTGCCCTACCCACCCCTTTATCAGCCTAACCTGATCTGCCACCTTCAAATGCGTCTCCTGGAACATAACCACATCTGCCTTCGGTCCCTTCAGGTGCGCAAACACCCGGGCCCTCTTGACCAGCCCGTTCAGGCCTCTCACATTGCAAGTTATCAGCCGGATCAGGGGGTTTCCCACCCCCCCCCCCCACCCCTGCTGACTAACCATCTCCCTTTCTAGGCCAGCCACATGCCCACGCCTCCCGCACCCTCCATTCCCCCAGGCGGCGGACCCCCGCCCCGACTCTCTCTCCGAACACCAGCTCCCCTTTGGCCAATGCAGCAGCAACCCAGTTCCCCGCCCCCCCCTCCAAGCTAGGTCCCCCTCTAGCTGTATTGCTCCCCCCATGGCACTCCCGTAAGTCAGCTGACTCCTGCTGACCCCGGCCTCACCCGCCACTCTGTCGACCCCCCAGTGTGAGAATCTCTCCTCCCCCTCCTGGCAGTCAGCGTGCGCTCCTCTCCAACAACGCCCTTCCCTGGCCCCGCCCCCTTCATTCCCTAGCGTGGGAAAAAGCCCGCGCTTTCCACCAAGCCGGCCCCTCCCTCTCTGGCGAAGCTCCCTTTGGCGGCCTTATGTCAGCTCCCCTACCTCGGGCCTCCCATTCCCACTCCCCCCCCGGCGGGGCCCCGTCCTTCCAACCACCGACGCCCACACTCTCACACAACCCCCACATCGAACCATTTCGCCCAAAGAAAACAGAACAGAACATCCCCCAAAACACAATAACCCCCCCCCCTTGACACCCCCTCCCAACAAACCCTCAGTCCGTGTCTAACTTTTCGGCCTGGATAAGGTCCATGCCTCCTCCGGCGTCTCAAAGTAATGGTGTCGGTCCTCTTCTTGGCCACCTCCGCGCTCCAGTCCTGATATATACAGATCTCTGCGTTCTCCCACTTGCTGCTCCGCTCCTTTTTAGCCCATCTTAGGACACACTCCCTGTCCACAAAGCGGTGGAACCGCACCATTACCGCCCGCGGTGGCTCATTGGCCTTGGGCCTCCTGGCCAGGACTCGTGAGCCCCATCCAGCTCCAGGGGCCTCGGGAAAGCTCCCGCACCCATCAGCGTGTTCAGCATCGTGACCATGTATGCTCCAGCATCCGAACCCTCCACTCCATCGGGATACCCAGAATCCAAAGGTTCTTCCTCCTCGACCGATTCTCCATGTCTTCAAACTTTTCTTGCCACTTCTTGTGCAGCGCCTCGTGCGCCTCCACCTTCACCGCCAGGCCCAAGATCTCGTCCTCGTTCTCCGAGGCCTTTTGCCGCACCTCCCGGATCGCCGCCCCTTGGGCCTTTGGGTCTCGACCAGCTTATCGATAGATGCCTTCATCGGCTCCAGCAGCTCTGCCTTCAGGTCCGCAAAACAGCGCTTGAGGAACTCCTGCTGCTCTTGCGACCATTGCGCCCACGCTGCCTGGTCTCCACCCGCCGCCATCTTGGTTTTCCTCCCTCGCACTTTTCGCTGCACCAAAATCACTTTTTTCACCGCTCCACTCCTGGTCCAATCCATACAGTGCCGGGAGAATTGTACTGTCGCCTTCCCACACTGGGAACCGGCGAACAAATTCCGCTGGGGCCCCTAAAAAGGGCCCAAAAGTCCGTTTCTGACGGGAGCTGCCGAACGTGCGACTTAGCTCAGCATAGCCGCACCCAGAAGTCGTCTTACATTTGCTTTTTTACCCTATTCTGGAGCTCATTTTTTGACAATCATCCTGAACAAACAACCAGTTTTTTACTTGTCAGTACCGTATCTTTACAGTTATTGCATCCTGACATTCACTAGACAATTCGTATACATGCCACATTAGCACTGCTGCCTCAAGGCACCAAGGACCCGGTTCAAACCTGGCCCCAGGTCACTCCCGTGTCTGCGTGGGTCCCCACCCCCATAACCCAAAAAGATGTGCAGTGTAGGTGAATTGACCACGTTAAATTGTCCCTTAATTGGAAAAAAGGATTGGATACTCTAAATTTATTTTTTTAAACTTAGAATCATAGAATTTACAGTGCAGAAGGAGGCCATTCGGCCCATTGAGTCTACACCGGCCCTTGGAAAGAGCACCCTATTTAAGCCCATATCTCCACCCTAACCCCGTAACCATGTAATCCCGCCTAAACCTTTTGGACTCGAAGTGCAATTTAACATGGCCAATCCACCTAATCTGCCCATCTTTGGACTGTGGGAGGAAACCAGAGCTCCCGGAGGAAACCCACGCAGACTCGGGGAGACCATGCAGACTCCCAAGCCGTGAATCGAACCTGAAACCCTGGAGCTGTGAAGCGACAGTGCTAACCACTGTGCTACCATGCCACCCACTAAAAAATTCTTATGTGCCACTTGAGTAGCTATTCTGGCAATGTCTTTTATGTATCCTGAGCACTCACATGACCATCATGCAGTCCTGACCGACTATGTATTTCCTCTGGGCCTTCATGACAAAACACATGAGCATTTCAGGTACAAAGTGACACATTTACTTCTATCAGCTGCTCAGAGTCTGAGATTTTACAACTAATTCTAATTAATAGTCTGATGCCATACTTCATGATACTGATTTATAGTCATGACCTTACCTGGGCTTTTCCATTCTTTATGCTTCTCTCTTTATAATACACCAAATCTCTTGAATTCGATTGCCTTCTATGTTGCTCCTCCGATTATTTTCTCAAACCTCAGCCTTGATGTAAGCCCATCTCCCTGCATGTAATGCATAGGTATCTAAATAGAGACTAAATCAGTACTTTATGACTTACTCCAGCTAATTTACATGGAATTATCCAATTCAATAAATAACTTCAAAGTGGCGTCATCACCAAACCTAAAGCAAAAAGTGGGCTGAATTCTCCAGTCCCTCAGCCGCGTGTTTTTCGGCCGCACGCCATTCGCCGGCGGTGGGATTCTATCCTCCCGCCGCTTGTCAATGGGATTTCCCGTTGAAGCCACTCCACACTGCCGCAAAAACCTGCTAGTGGGGGTGCACTGCCAGCAGGAAAAGAGAATCCCGATGACCGGAGAATTCCAGCCAGTATTTTTATATTCCTTAACCTTGCATCGATCCTTACCACTTACTGAATCAAGATAACATTTCAACCAATCTGGTCCACATACTGCTGAAGTACAAGCACTATCTAGGTAATGGAGTCTGTGACTAACATATTTATTACAGCACTAAAACCGGTATAAATTGCTTAGATTCGATATTGTTTTCAGCTTCTTCCATAAAAATTCCCTTCAATATATGTCATTCAAGGACCCTGCCTTGCCGCTTGGTGCAATTTACTAAATCAAGATATTTTGAGTCACACCGGAAGCATCTATTAACTATTCCTTGTGGCATCTCTGGGATTCATTCAGCTATTATTACTGTTCCACTTTTGTCTTCTGTTGTAATAGGTCTGCTAAAGGTGCTTTCATCTTTATTGTGCATGTCTTCAATCTTCCATTGTGTTAATGCCTGCATTGCGTCCTCTCTTCTTTGTGTATTGTAGATTCATAGGTTTTTACAGCACAGCATGAGGCCCTTTGGCCCATTGCGTCCATGCCGGCCATCAAGTACCTATCTATTCCAATCCCATTTTTCAGTATTTGGTCCATAGCCTTGTATGCTATGACATTTCAAGTGCTCGTCTAAATGCTTCCTAAATGTAGTGAGGGTTCCTACCTCTACCACCCTCTCAGGCAGTGAGTTCCAGATTCCCACCACCCTCTGAGTGACAAACATTTTCCTCAAATCCCCTCTCAACCTCCTGCCCCTGACCTTAAATCTGTGCCCCCCGTTATTGACCCCTTTACTAAGGGGAAAGGTTCCTTCCTATCTACCCTATCTATGTCCCTCATAATTTTATACACCTCAATCAGTTCCTCACTCAGCCTTCTCTGCTCCAAGGAAAACAACCCGTAGCCTAGTCAGCCTCTCTCCATTGCTGAAATGCTCCAGCCCAGGCAGCATCCTGGTGAATCTCCTCTGCACCTCTTCTAGTGGAATCACTTCCTTCCTATAGCGTTTTGCCCAAAACTGCACACAGTATTCTAGCTGTGCCCTAATGAGCATTTTATACAGCTTCATCATAACCCCCTGCTCTTATATTCTACGCCTTCTTAACCACCTCATCTACCTGTCCTGCTGCCTTCAGAGATAGAACATATAGAACATAGAAAATACAGCACAGAACAGGCCCTTCGGCCCATGATGTTGTGCCGAACCTTTGTCCTAGATTAATCATAGATTATCATTGAATTTACAGTGCAGAAGGAGGCCATTCGGCCCTTTGAGTCTGCACCGGCTCTTGGAAAGAGCACCCTACCCAAACTCAACACCTTCACCCAACACCAAGGGCAATTTGGACATTAAGGGCAATTTATCATTGGCCAATTCACCTAACCCGCACATCTTTGGATTGTGGGAGGAAACCGGAGCACCCGGAGGAAACCCACGCAGACACGGGGAGGACGTGCAGACGCCGCACAGTCAGTGACCCAAGCCGGAATCGAACCTGGGACCCTGGAGCTGTGAAGCAATTGTGCTATCCACAATGCTACCGTGCTGCCCTTGAGAACAAATAAATCTACACTATATCATTTAACCGTAATCCATGTACCTATCCAATAGCTGCTTGAAGGTCCCTAATGTTTCCGACTCAACTACTTCCACAGGCAGTGCATTCCATGCCCCCACTACTCTCTGGGTAAAGAACCTACCTCTGATATCCCTCCTATATCTTCCACCTTTCACCTTAAATTTATGTCCCCTTGTAATGGTTTGTTCCACCCGGGGAAAAAGTTTCTGACTGTCGACTCTATCTATTCCCCTGATCATCTTATAAACCTCTATCAAGTCGCCCCTCATCCTTCTCCGTTCTAATGAGAAAAGGCCTAGTACCCTCAACCTTTCCTCGTAAGACCTACTCTCCATTCCAGGCAACATCCTGGTAAATCTTCTTTGCACCTTTTCCAAAGCTTCCACATCCTTCCTAAAATGAGGCGACCAGAACTGTACACAGTACTCCAAATGTGGCCTTACCAAAGTTTTGTACAGCTGCATCATCACCTCACGGCTCTTAAATTCAATCCCTCTGTTAATGAACGCGAGCACACCATAGGCCTTCTTCACAGCTCTATCCACTTGAGTGGCAACTTTCAAAGATGTATGAACATAGACCCCAAGATCTCTCTGCTCTTCCACATTGCTAAGAACTCTACCGTTAACCCTGTATTCCGCATTCATATTTGTCCTTCCAAAATGGACAACCTCACACTTATCAGGGTTAAACTCCATCTGCCACTTCTCAGCCCAGCTCTGCATCCTATCTATGTCTCTTTGCAGCCGACAACAGCCCTCCTCACTATCCACAACTCCACCAATCTTCGTATCGTCTGCAAATTTACTGACCCACCCTTCAACTCCCTCATCCAAGTCATTAATGAAAATCACAAACAGCAGAGGACCCAGAACTGATCCCTGCGGTACACCACTGGTAACTGGGATCCAGGCTGAATATTTGCCATCCACCACCACTCTCTGACTTCTATCGGTTAGCCAGTTCGTTATCCAACTGGCCAAATTTCCCACTATCCCATGCCGCCTTACTTTCTGCATAAGCCTACCATGGGGAACTTTATCAAATGCCTTACTAAAATCCATGTACACTACATCCACTGCTTTACCTTCATCCACATGCTTGGTCACCTCCTCAAAGAATTCAATAAGATTTGTAAGGCAAGACCTACCCCTCACAAATCCGTGCTGACTATCCCTAATCAAGCAGTGTCTTTCCAGATGCTCAGAAATCCTATCCTTCAGTACCCTTTCCATTACTTTTCCTACCACCGAAGTAAGACTAACTGGCCTGTAATTCCCAGGGTTATCCCTAGTCCCTTTTTTGAACAGGGGCACGACATTCGCCACTCTCCAATCCCCTGGTACCACCCCTGTTGACAGTGAGGACGAAAAGATCATTGCCAACGGCTCTGCAATTTCATCTCTTGCTTCCCATAGAATCCTTGGATATATCCCGTCAGGCCCGGGGGACTTGTCTATCCTCAAGTTTTTCAAAATGCCCAACACATCTTCCTTCCTAACAAGTATTTCCTCGAGCTTACCAATCTGTTTCACACTGTCCTCTCCAACAATATCGCCCCTCATTTGTAAATACAGAAGAAAAGTACTCGTTCAAGACCTCTCCTATCTCTTTAGACTCAATACACAATCTCCCGCTACTGTCCTTGATCGGACCTACCCTCGCTCTAGTCATTCTCATATTTCTCACATATGTGTAAAAGGCCTTGGGGTTTTCCTTGATCCTACCCGCCAAAGATTGTTCATGCCCTCTCTTAGCTCTCCTAATCCCTTTCTTCAGTTCCCTCCTGGCTATCTTGTATCCCTCCAATGCGCTGTCTGAACCTTGTTTCCTCAGCCTTACATAAGTCATCTTTTTCCTCTTAACAAGACATTCAACCTCTCTTGTCAACCATGGTTCCCTCACTCGACCATCTCTTCCCTGCCTGACAGGGATATACATATCAAGGACACGTAGCACCTGTTCCTTGAACAAGTTCCACATTTCACTTGTGTCCTTCCCTGCCAGCCTATGTTCCCAACTTATGCACTTCAATTCTTGTCTGACAACATCGTATTTACCCTTCCCCCAATTTTAAACCTTGCCCTGTTGCACGTACCTATCCCTCTCCATTACTAAAGTGAAAGTCACAGAATTGTGGTCACTATCTCCAAAATGCTCCCCCACTAACAAATCTATCACTTGCCCTGGCTCATTACCCAGTACTAAATCCAATATTGCCCCTCCTCTGGTCGGACAATCTACATACTGCGTTAGAAAAGCTTCCTGGACACACTGCACAAACACCACCCCATCCAAACTATTTGATCTAAAGAGTTTCCACTCAATATTTGGGAAGTTAAAGTCACCCATGACTACTACCCTATGACTTCTGCACCTTTCCAAAATCTGTTTCCCAATCTGTTCCTCCACATCTCTGCTACTATTGGGGGGCCTATAGAAAACTCCTAACAAGGTGACTGCTCCTTTCCTATTTCTGACTTCAACCCATACTACCTCAGTAGGCTGATACTCCTCGAACTGCCTTTCTGCAGCTGTTATACTATCTCTAATTAATAATGCCACCCCCCCACCTCTTTTACCACCATCCCTAATCTTATTGAAACATCTATAACCAGGGACCTCCAACAACCATTTCTGCCCCTCTTCTATCCAAGTTTCCGTGATGGCCACCACATCGTAGTCCCAAGTACCGATCCATGCCTTAAGTTCACCCACCTTATTCCTGATGCTTCTTGCGTTGAAGTATACACACTTCAACCCCTCTCCGTGCCTGCAAGTACTCTCCTTTGTCAGTGTTCCCTTCCCCACTGCCTCATTACACGCTTTGGCGTCCTGAATATCGGCTACCTTAGTTGCTGGACTACAAATCCGGTTCCCATTCCCCTGCCAAATTAGTTTAAACCCTCCCGAAGAGTACTAGAAAACCTCCCTCCCAGGATATTGGTGCCCCTCTGGTTCAGATGCAACCCGTCCTGCTTGTACAGGTCCCACCTTCCCCAGAATGCGCTCCAATTATCCAAATACCTGAAGCCCTCCCTCCTACACCATTCCTGCAGCCACGTGTTCAACTGCACTCTCTCCCTATTCCTAGCCTCGCTATCACGTGGCACCGGCAATAAACCAGAGATGACAACTCTGTCTGTCCTGGCTTTTAACTTCCAGCCTAACTCCCTAAACTTGTTTATTACCTCCACACCCCTTTTCCTACCTATGTCGTTGGTACCAATGTGCACCACGACTTCTGGCTGCTCCCCCTCCCCCTTAAGGATCCTGAAGACACGATCCGAGACATCCCTGGCCCTGGCACCCGGGAGGCAACATACCTTCCGGGAGTCTCGCTCGCGACCACAGAATCTCCTATCTATTCCCCTAACCATTGAATCTCCTACAACTATTGCTTTTCTATTCTCCCCCCTTCCCTTCTGAGCCCCAGAGCCAGACTCCGTGCCAGAGACCTGACCGCTAGGGCCTTCCCCCGGTAGGTCATCCCCCCCAACAGCATCCAAAACGGTATACTTGTTTTGAAGGGGAACGGCCACGAGGGATCCCTGCACTTTCTGCCTGTTTGTTTTTTTCTCCCTGACTGTAACCCAGCTATTCTTGTCCTGTACCTTGGGTGTGGTTACCTCCTTGTAACTCTTCTCAATCACCCCCTCTGCCTCCCGGATGATCCGAAGTTCATCCAGCTTCAGCTCCAGTTCCCTAACACGGTCTTTGAGGAGCTGAAGTTGGGTGCACTTCCCGCAGGTATAGTCAGTGGGGACACCGGTGGTATCCCTCACCACCCACATCCTACAGGAGGAGCATGTAACTGGCCTAGCCTCCATCCCCTCTTACCTGACAGAATATAGCTGCTGTGTGGACTAACTAGATCTCCGCCCTCCGACTCTGCTCCCAGTCAGCTACACTTCCTGTAAACTCCTGGCTCTCTTCGCACTCTTTGCGGAAATGTCAGAAACAAAATGAAAGGAGCACCTTACTCCCTCCTCACCTAACTCCCTCGGTCACCAAACTCTCACTATCGCACTCAAAAAGCACCAAATTCAGCATTTAATGCAAACAAAGTCTGCACTGTAGGGGATCACTTTCATACTGTGAATCTAGCCTCTGAAAACCTGGCCTAATCCAATTAACTAATTAACAAGCTCCAGCTGCAAGTGCCTACAAGTAGAAGCCGGTTTAAAGCTGATTGAAAATTCACCTTCTTCTAAACCAAACAGCAACTTTTAAGTTAATTAACTAAATAAAATAAAGATTAAACTTTAGATAAAAATGAAGCCTTATACTCCCTCGGTCACCAAACTCTCACTATCGCACTCAAATGCACCAAATTCAGCACTCAGTGCAAAAAAAAAAAGGATCATTCCAAGAAGGATCTTGGGATGCATGGAACATGCATCCCAAGATCCTTCTGGTCCTCTTACTTCCTAGTGTCCTACCATTCATTGTGTATTCCCTTCTACTGTTAGTCCTCCCAAAATGCATCGCCTCATACTTTTCAAGGTTAAATACTATTTGCCACTGTTCTGCCCATTTTACCAGCCCACCTATAACACCCTTTAACCTAACTCTTTGCTATTTGCCACATCACCAATTTCTGTGTAATCTGTGAACTTACTGTTCATACCTCCCACATTCACGTCTCGATAATTAATGTATACAGCAAACAGCAAGGGACCCTGTGGTACACCAGTGGACACAGGCTTCCGGTCGCAAAAACAACCTTTGGCCATCAACCTCTGCCTCCAGCCATTAAACCAATTTTGGGTCTAATTTGCCCAATTGCCCTGGATCTCATATGCTCTTACCTTCTTGATCAGTCTCCCATGCGGGACCTTGCCAAAAGCTTTAGTGAAGTCCATGTAGAGTCCAGTGCATCCACTGCATTGCCCTCATCTACATACCTAGTCACCTCCTTAAAAAATTCAAACAAATTTGTTAGACTGTGAAATGTACCCATTGTTCCATGAAGGCCAAAATAAATGACGTTTTCCCAAGAATGTTTTCAAGGCAACAGACAGCTGATCCAACAGGGTCTGCCTCTCAGAGAATTGCCGGTCCCAATGAGACACCTTTACCACAATTCAGCAGTTTAAATGCTAGGACTGACTCGAGGATTCTCAAATTAAATTTTGCCAATCTTTGATATAAATTGTTAATGCCCATGATGTATTCTTCCATGGAATGGCCATCGTTTTTTTGAAATCATCAACATTTAACAGATCACCTTTCTTATCGATTTCAGCCAAGGACTCTTTAAAAGACCCAAACTTTCCTCAGTATCTAACTGATAGGCATCCTCAAAATGCTTTACTTCGGAGCTTACTTCTTGCAGGAAGTACATCACACTGAGGCAAACCTTGGGCAGAATATAATCCCCCCCCCCCCTATTCCCCACCTCCCCACCACCAGAAGGATCAGGCTGGGTGGCAGTGCAGGCATTCAACAGGAACTTGCGGGTAGAGAACATGTAATTTCCCTAAACCCCCCATTAAGTCAATGATGGAGAAGGTCGGGTTCGGCCTTTCCTTCCTCCATCTAGACCGATCAAGAGCCTCATCCCACCATGCTGATCTTCTACCAGAGGGAAAGGTGGGCCATCATTGGGGAGGCTGCCTGGTATACTCGTGCAGGCTGGGCGGGCGGGCGGGGGGGGCTCCTGTTTAGAAGCTTTGTGCACGGTAGAAGGCCCTGCAAGAAGACTCCACCTTCCCTCATTCCTGATGAGGTTTTAATTGTGTTTCAGGGGCTCCATTGTTGCTCTCCGCCCCAAAACCTCCTAAAGTCCCAGGGGCCACCACTCTCAGGGTGCTGCTGGATCTGCAGGGCTGCTTGACCCTCTGTTCAGCCGGCAGCTCTGAAAGGTGAGATCCTCATTTTGAAGGTCCCAGGAAACGCAATGAGCAGTTAAGTGCCTGATTGGGATTTAATCTCACCGTGACTCCAGGAAATTACCACCACAGGGTTACCACCGGCTCTCTGACTGGTTCCAGGCCTGTGGATGGGGCCACTGCCGGTAAATTCAGTTCACATGTTGTCCACGTGGCTTTCATCCTTCCTCTGCTCATGTGAGAACCTTTACCACCAGAGAACACTGGAGAGTAAAGTAAAGTTGCCATAGCCCCAGATGACCATAGGTTGCTTTCCCCATTGAGGGGGAGAGCTGACTGGTAGCGATTTTAACCTGAGGCCCACTACACCTCAAGCAAGGGGCAAGTTTGAGAAGGTAGGGCCTTCATGAATAACCTCAGCCGGTACAAGGATCAAACACCCGCTGTTGGCCTCTCTCCAAATCGCAAAACCAGCTGTCTAGCTGAACCAGCCCCCATTGGAGAATAATCAGACCTCAAAATGGTACTTGTTCTCTGAAATTTTCCACAATGGTCTTAAGGATTTTGGATTTCCGTTTGAAACATTTTTTCTCGGTTACCAACCTTCACCTTTACACACCCCATTCCCTCCCACCATGATGTATTCCAGAAAACCAGTCAGCGAAACGTAGAACTAGGACCAACCTTTACGTATTTTTATGAGCATTTATTTACAGAGCTGCACATCACAAGCACCCACCCCCTAAACACCGCAGATTCAGAAATAAAAACTGAAAATACTGGAAATCCTCAGCAGTTCGGGCAGTGAAGAGAGGCAGAGTTACTATTTCAGGACATAAAGACCCTTCATCAGCCCTGAAATGATAACTCTGTTTCTCTCTGTGACGACTGTCTAACTTGCTGAGTATTTCCAGCATTTTCTGTTTTGATCTCCGATTTCAGCATCTGCCGCATTTTGCTACTTTATCTGCCACAGTTTCAGTCTGTGTCCATTCTATCCTTAGTTAATAACAACCACCTGGATCAAACACGATTGACTGCTGATTGGTGATATGCAAATGAGCTCTGGGAGCTGAAGATTTACAGGCTTCAAACTGATGCTGAATCCCCTGGGTCAGCGAGCCACCATGATGACCTCCGAATGTCCATCCAACACAGTTAAAATCCCCACCTTCCTCGTCACCTTAAATTTCATTAAAATGAGCTAAAATAGGGGGCGCGATTCTCCGCTCCCGCGCCGGTTGGGAGAATCGCCTGGTGCGCCATTTTTCCACACGACGCCGGTCAGACGCCCTCCCGCGATTCACCCAAGCGGCGAGAACGGCCCCGTCGTGTTCTGCGCGGTGCAGGCCAGGGAATCGCCCGAGACACCCAAAATGGCGATTCTCCGCTACACCCGCTATTCTCCGGCCCGGATGGGCCGAAGTCCCGACGGCGTGACCCCAGTTCACGCCGCCGCCAGTCGTGCTGGCTGACGCTGAGCAGTGAGGAGGTGAGCGGACTGTTCCGGAGCTCCTGCAGACCGGGTCGGCTTCCCCGGGAACGCTGCGGCCAACGGGGGGGTGGGAAGGGGGGTGAGGGAGAGTGTGGAGGTGGGAGGGGGGGGAGGGAGGGTGTGGAGGTGGGAGGGGGGGAGGGAGGGTGTGGAGGTGGGAGGGGGGGGAGGGAGGGAGTGGAGGTGGGAGGGGGTGAGGCAGGGAGTGGAAGTGGGAGGGGGGAGGGAGTGGAGGTTGGAGGGGAGTGAGGGAGAGTGTGGAGGGTGTCGTCCATCCGCGGATGCCACATGTCAGCCGCCCTGATATGGCAGGACGGTGACGAGGACACGGCCGCAGGTTGTCGTGTGGCTGATGAGCACAGGCGACTGGCACACTGGTGAGGAGGACGGTGTGAAGTGACCGTTGGACGCAGACAGTGACCAGGTGTCAGGCTGGCTGCGTATCTGCAGCGCGACCAGGCCACCGGGGCACACAGGGATCCCATGCAACCCGGCTGGCGAGGTGTGGAAGAACCTCCGTGTAACATGTTGTTTCTCTGCCCCCCACCACCCTCCTGCAGGTCACCATGTATGTCAACCAGACAGCGATGTTCACTGCCGTGGTTGGAGGGGCAGCTCTGCAGGTGGCCATCCGGCAGCGTAGACTGCGACGGCCCACAGTGGCTGCAGATGCAGCAGCTGCTGCTGCAGAGGAGATGGCCGCGGAGTGGCCCATCGTCGCCGCGCAGGCTGCAGGCGCTCAGGGCCGGAATGTCCAGGGGGATGCCGAGAGGAACATTGACCCCCCGACAGCGACAGGAAGCGGGCACTGATATCGCAGTGCTTGGTGGGGGGGAGAAGGAGGAGGAGGAGCCACTGATGGTGGTGCCAGGGCGCCACAGGCGTCCAGCAAGGCCTAGGGTGTACCGTGACAGAATGTCGATCGAGGCCCTACCGGACATCACATGCAGGAGGAGACTACGGTTCAGCAGGGAGACGGTCGCACATATGTGCCACCTCGTGGCGCACCTCGCACCACTTGGGTGGAGGACCCGCTATACCAGTCTCCGTCAAGGTGACGGTGGCCCTAAACTCTTACGCTACCGGTTCCATCCAGGTGCCGAGCGGGGACCCATCCAGGATCTCACAGGCATCGGTCCACAGGTGCATCAGGGCCGTGACCGACGCCTTGTACGCCATCGCGGACAGGTACATTAAATTCCCCGAGGACCGATCACAGCAGGAAGCACGGGCACGTTGATTCGCCAAGGTGGCCGGGATACCGATGGTCCAGGGTGTCATCGATGGTGTGCACGTCCCCATGCGCCCACCTGCAGACAACAGGGAAATGTTCATGAACAGGAAGGGCGCATACTCCATGAACATTCAGGTGGTGTGCAACCCCCACATGAAGATCATGCACGTGTGTGCAAGGTACGCCGGGAGTGTGCATGACGCCTACATTCTGGCACAGTCGTTCATCCCTGCAATGTTCGATGGATGCCCCCCCCCCGCCCCGGCTGAGGGGCTGGTTGCTGGGCGACAGGGGCTATCCGTTGAGGTCATGGCTGATGACGCCAATACGGGGGCCTCAGACCATCGCGGAGAGCCTATACAACGAGGCCCATGCAGCAACCAGGGGTGTGGTGGAGCGGTGCTTCGGCCTGCTGAAGATGCGATTCAGATGCCTGGACCGCTCCGGAGGGGCCCTGCAGTACCGGCCCGACAGGGTCAGTCGCATAGTTGTGGTCTGCTGTGCGCTGCACAACATTGCCATGCAGAGGGGAGATGCACTGGTGGAGGAGTCGGAGGGAGGACCCGACGGCACCGGAGCTAACGCAAACGAAGGGGAGGAGGAAGAGGAGGAGGATGGCGTGTATCAGGGTGGGGGGAGTGGTGCAGGACACAGACACTGCCCGGGTGCTGGTTACGTCCAGGAGGCTGCACGACGGCACCGTCGAGGACAGCGGGCACGCGACGCGTTGGTGGCCGCACGGTTCACGCACAGTGGGGGAGGGATTCCCTGAACACTGCCACTTGCACCGCCAGTCCTGCACACGGGCACCATACAGCCTTCGTAACGGGCATTTCATCACGTGCAACAGTGAGTTTATTTCTGACATTCACATATAGATGCCCTACCCCCTACAACTAAACTGTGCCCTGCACCCGTGCCAACTTATGATGTGCCTAACTTCTTTGCCTTACGGGCCCTACCACTACGTCTAGGTGTGTTCCCAGATAGTACAGCAGGAGTGGAGGCGGACTGCTGAGAATCACGCCCTGCGACATGGCTCCCCGTCGGCACCCGTTTCCTGTGGCGGCCCGGCTTCGATGGGCCAGGCTGCTTGGCGGGCATGCTGGATGGCGTGGTGCCACCCTGTCCTGCCCGCTGCCCACCAGATGCGCCAGGGACGGAACACGGGGAGGCCGAGTGTTCCGAGACGTCCCTTGCTGGAGGTACCGGGACGGGCCTCAGAACCTCCTCCTCCCTCGGGGAGCCCGGTGGCCCCCGGGCCTCACTGTGGGACGGAGGTGCGATCGGAGACATGCCCCGTCGCACCACCGACACCTGGCGCTGCCAATCCTGGAGGCCTGCAGCTGTATCGACCACGGTCCGAATGTTCGCAGAGACGGAGCCCAGGGAGTGCGACATTCCTGCCAGGGACTGTGCTATCTCTACCTGTGAATGCGCTACGCCATCCATCACGTGCGCCAGGCGGTCTATGCTCTCCGCCACTGACTGCTGGGACTGTGCCATCGCCTGCTGGGACCGGGCCATGTCATGGTGAGACTCGGCCAGGGCCCGGAGAGTGGCGGCAATGTCGTGTTGGTTCTGGCGCATGGCTACCTGTTAGAGGGCAGCCCTCTCCTGGGCCATGGATGACGCGTGCACGTGAAGCCCAACGCCTTGCAGAACGTGACCAATGGCTAATACCGTTTCACCCATTGCCTCCACCGCGGACGCCACCCGAGCAGTATCGGCCTGGGTGGCTGCGATGAGCGGCACCACTTCCTGCTCCTGGACGTGAATGGACTCCTCCAACTGCGTGTGCAGGTCCTGGAAGATGGCCCTCAGCCTGTTATTCAGTCCCTGGGTGTCCACATGCATCGGTTGTCCGGGTGGGTCAAGTACATCCAGGAACCTGGGAGCTGTCTGGGCGGCAGCTGTTTGCTGGGCCTGGGCTGCCCTCCGACCGTCCAGCCCCTCGGCTGCTCCAAACTCCACCTGCTGTACCGGCTCGGCTGTGTGGTGCGCACCAGACCGTGACCCGGGAGCCTCATCACTTATCTGCCCAACCGAGGTGAGTGTCTTTGCGATGGTGGATGGTGTGGGAGACAGCAGTGCCGCTAGCTCGAGTCATCGTCCGTTAGGAAGTCTGGTGTGTACTGGTTCCCCTCATGGCCCGGCGCAAGGTGCATGCGGCCCATGTCATGTTGCCCTCCAGGTGAATCCATGGACTGTGTGGCCGTTCTCTGTGCGTCACCGTCCACTGTCCCCGTCCTGTCCCCGCCACTGACGTGGCTCATGGCCCTACCTTCAGGCAATGCACGGCCATCACTTTTGTCACTGTCTGGCCTGTGCCCCTCAGTATTGTCTCTGTCCGTCCTCTGTGCGTCCCCCTCCAGCGTCCCAGACTGAGAGGATGGCCCTCCTATCCGACCTCCTGCCACCCTCTGGCGTGCGTCCCTGGGTGCGCTTGAGGTTGGAGATGGTCGGCTGTGTCTTGGCCGAGACGACCCTGGACGTTCGGCGGCTGGCCCTGGGGAACACAACGATACGGGGTTTGTTAGACACACTGGGCCGGGTGTATGGTGGTGGTGGGGGCAGTGTGTGAGTGGGGGAGGGGATTGGGGTGCAGTGGCCAGAGTGTGAGGGGGGCGATGATGGGATGTGGGTGGGTGAGGAATGCAGGGTTGTCTCACTTGCTTCTGCGCCTCCGACCTGGCATGTCGCGACCTCCCGGGTGGCGGATCCCCCAGTGAGGTCCAGGGCCCTCTGCTTGTGAACGTTTAGGGGGTGCAGCACAGGAGAACCCCCTCTGGTTCTCATAGGCTCACGTTGGTTGTGAGCTGTCTTGTCCTGGGGGGAGGGGTTGGATAAAGCATCATAATTAGGCGGTATCATCAGGGCGTGCAGATATAAGCTATATTAATGCTGGGTGAGGAGACAGTTGGAGCCACGCCATGGCATCTATCCGGGGGGGGATCCCGGTGCTCATGTGGGTCGAGTACAACGTTGTGCACCCTGAACCCCCCACTCACCCACCCCACTTCCCCCCCTCGTGCCCGGGGGCGGAGGTTGGTTGTGACCCAAGGCACCCTCATGGCACTTACCCTGGAGCCCGGGTGAGGTCGTGCAGCTTCTTCCGACACTGCTCCCCGGACCGGGGGGGGTGCCCCACAGCACTCACAGCGGTGCCAATCTCACGCCAACCACGCCTCACCGTGCTGGATGGCTGGCGATGCCTACGTCTTGGGCAGAGGGTGGCCCTTCGGTTTTCTACCTCATCGAGGAGGGTGTCCAAGTCCGTGTCCCGGAACGTCAGTGCTGCTGGTCGGGGCTCAGCCATCTCTCCTCCTTCTCCTCCTCTGGGGTCCTTCCGTGTGCGGATCGTGCCATTTATGGTGCAGCGCCGCATCATTCGGACGTCGCCGCTTACGACGCTGCTTTCGCGCCAGGCCCCACGAGTTCCTCGCGGCCCCGCTCCGAGCCCATTTTCGGGCATTGAATTGATCACGATCGGGGCCGTTGCACGCTGTCGTGAAACTCGACGGCATTCACGACGGCGTGGGCACTTAGTCGCGGGAGAGGAGAATCGCGCCCCTAGTCTCAGTGTCAATGTTTGTGTGCTTTACACCCTCTACCTTATTGTTTCTTTGACTTTATTTTCGTAGAATCATAGACTCCCGACACTGCAGAAGGAGGCCATTTGGCCCATCGAGTCTGCACCGACCCTCCAAAAGAGCACTCTACCGAGGTACACTGCCGTGCCACCCCACCCCATCCTCGAAACCTAGCCTGCACATTCCCGGACACTAAGGGGCAACTTTAGCGTGGCCAATCCACCGAACCTGCACATCTGTAGATTGTGGGATGAAATCAGAGGACCCGGAAGAAACCCACGCAGACACGGGGAGAATGTGCAAACTCCACACGGTCACCCTTGGCGGGACTTGAGCCCGGGCCCCTGCCGCCGTGAGGCAGCAGTGCTAACCATTGTGCCATCCTGCCATTTTGAAATCCTCTCTTACATATCTTGTACACTGCCATTCAATAGCTGCCTGTAGAAAAGTGAATGCTGAATGATTTTCTCTTCCAGTTGTCACAAGCAATTTTATAGCACTAACACAGTGAAAATTACACCTAATAATAGGGTGGCTGAAGATATAGATTAGATAGCACATACTAAAGCCAGCTATACATAATATCAAAGGGAATTAGAATCAATGCTCAATGTTATTGTTCACAGAATCTATGGGTGTTAGCAATTCTGTTCCCACTGTCAGGGCTGATGTACTTTGCAGAATAACAGTAACAGCACTCTACCAGCTTTGTCTTACAGCATGCTGACAGATAGATAATGCAGCCATATTACATTTTGAAGTTGTCAGTCTCTTAAAAAGAAGTATTGTTCTTAGATATGGAAGGGACAGGATTGTGATGAGAAACTGATAGAAACAGAAGATAGTGCAAGTACATCTGCCCCTATAAGCATCACATCATTGAAATGTGCAGTAGCTTCACAAAATGCATACTATTTGTGAATGTAAGGGGAGATTTTGCAAGATCTACATGCACAATTGCCAGATTACCTTCAGAAGGTGAGAAAATTGGGCAGAACAGAACTGGAGCGAGAATCGCCGGGGGCTGGCATGAATCCCGCCCCCGCCGGTTGCCGAATTCTCTGGCACCGGAGATTCGGCGGGGGCGGGAATCGCGCCGCGCCGATTGCCCCCCCCCCCCGGCGATTTTCCGGCCCGGATGGGCCGAAGTCCCGCTGCTAGAATGCCTGTCCCGCCGGCGTGGATTAAACCACCTCTCTTACCGGCAGGACAAGGCGACACGGGCGGGCTCCGGGGTCCTGGGGGGGGGGGGGGGCGGGGAGATCTGACCCCGGGGGGTGCCCCCACGGTGGCCTGGCCCACGATCGGGGCCCACCGATCCGTGGGCAGGCCTGTGCCGTGGGGGCACTCTTTTCCTTCCGCCTTCGCCACGGTCTCCACCATGGCGGTGACGGAAGAGACTCCCTCCACAGCGCATGCACGGGGATGCCGTGAGCTAACGCTCCCGCGCCTGCGCCGCCCGGCAATGTCATTTCCGCGCCAGCTGGCGGGGCACCAAAGGTCTTTTCTGCCAGCTGGCGGGGCGGAAATCAGTCCGGCGCAGGCCTAGCCCCTCAAGGTTAGGGCTCGGCCCCCCAAGATGCGGAGGATTCCGCACCTTTGGGGCGGCGCGATGCCGGACTGATTAGCGCCGTTTTTGGCTGGAGAATTTGTTGAGATCAAATCCCACCACGATAAGACGTAAAATTAAATTCATACAAAAATGACAAGCAGAGGAAGGCCAACTAGATGATTTTGCTTGCCCCATATTGTAGTGACGCATTATGACGCAGACAGTCTTAACCTACTCTGAGCCACCTGTGCAGCGGACGTGGTGGAGACGCTGTGCGCTCTGATGTTCCCTTGAGCATTGCCCTTGGGAGCTCCTTGCAGAAGAGTGAGATCAAATAAAGTCACCTGTACTAGACTCTTGTGCCCAGATCACTGTTGTTACGAAGACTGGCGATGAAAACGATGCTGAAATATGTGACCGTCTAGAACAAAAATGAGAGGCTAAAGGCAGCATTGCAACAGCTCAGGGGTTGGTTTAGCACAGTGGGCTAAATAGCTGGCTTGTAAAGCAGACCAAGGCCAGCAGCGCGGGTTCAATTCCCGTACCAGCGTCCAGGCACCAGAATGTGGTGACGAGGGGCTTTTCACAGTAACTTCATTTGAAGCCTACTTGTGGCAATAAGCGATTTTCATTTCATTTTCAAAGCTGATGCCTAAAGACAACTCCGGAAGATAAAGGACATGTGGGGGGGGGGGGAAAGAGAAACCCCCCAAAATTCAGAAATATGCTGATCATCATGGCATAAAAAGCTTTTTTTGAAGTCATCTACAGACCAAAGTCAAATGGACAAAATGCCCTTGACTGACAGGATGCTGTTTCTCTTCTTAAGGATGACAATGTCATCCATCAATGCAGGGAAGAACGTTTTCAACAACTCCACGACTGCGAATTTACAGTGACAGCTGATTCCCCAAAACCTTGTGTAGAATCCGTGAGTGAAGCACCATCGATGGGAGAGCTGCAGCAAATAAAAAACAATAAAGCATAGGTTCCAAAGGTATTAGCTATGAGGAGAGGTTGAATAAACTCGGTTTGTTCTCACTGGAATGACGGAGGTTGAGGGGCGACCTGGTAGAGGTCTACAAAACTTTGAGGGGCATAGCCAGAGTGGATAGTCAGAGACTTTTTCCCAGGGTAGAGGGGTCAATTCCTAGGGGGCATAGGTTTAAGGTGCAAGGGGCAAGGTTTAGAGGAGATGTACGAGGCACGTTTTTTTACACAGAGGGTAGTGGGTGCCTGGAACTCGCTGCCGGAGGAGGTGGTGCAAGCAGGGACGATAGTGAGGTATAAGGGGCATCTTGATAAATACATGAATAGGATGGGAATAGAGGGATACGGACTCCGGAAATGTAGAAGATTTGGCCGGCGCAGGATTGGAGGGCCGAAGGGCCTGTTCCTGTGCTGTACATTTCTTTGTTCTTTGTTTATTCCAGCTGAAGGCTTCAATGGTGCTGGGTTATTGTTCACATCAAACTTCCATGCATCAATCCTACAGATTTAGGAGGAAAAAGGACTATCCCCTCCCACCCACCCCCTCTACTGATTTCAGGAATGCAACAATTGTAACCATCTTTTTGTAAGGGGATGAATCCTGCTGTGACAAGTGGTGAGTTATCTCCCTCTTGTCTATGGTTTTTTTTAAAAATCACACGACATGCATGCTCCTGAACCTCCTTCCCGCAACTGAGGGAATTTTCTCAGAAACACAGTTTGACTTTCAACCTTCCAGAGAAATGGCAAACCTGGCCTTTGTTGCCAGACAAATCAAAGAAAAATGTTGCGAACAACACCAGAACTCGTCACTGCATTCATCGACCTGACCAAAGCATTTGAGTCGTTAATTCATGAGGTTCTGTGGATTGTGCTCCAAAGATTTGGACGTCCAATAAACGTAATTATAATAATTTTTATTAGTGGCACTAGTAGGCTTACATTAACGCTGCAATGAAGTTACTGTGAATATTCCCTAGTTGCCAGTCCTGCCCTTCTTTCTACCATGCCTTAGTGATTGCAACAATATTATATTTCCACATGCTGACCAACACTCAAAGTTCATCTGCCTTACCAGATAGGCTCCTTGCATTAAACTAGATGTAAATTAGCTTTCCAATCCCCCATGTGCCTTATCATGCCCATGTCTTCTTTGCCTGCTGGATTGACTTAGTTTTCCTTCGATATTTGATTGAACTTTGCTCCCAAATGTGCATCTACTCTGTGTCCCATCCCCCTGCCAAATTAGTTTAAAACCTCCAAGACAGCAAGGATATTGGACCCGTTACGGCTCAGGTCAATCCATCCAGCTTGTAGGTCCCAAGTACTCCAGAAACTGTCCCAATGATCCAAAAATCTAAAGTCCTCCCTTGTATACAATCCCTTTATCCACACATTCATCTGACCTATCTCCCTGTTCCTATACTAAGCAGCACTTTTCACTGAAAGTAATCCAAAGATTGCAACTTTAGAAGTCCTGCTCTTTAATCTGCTACCTAACTCCTAAATTCCTGTTGCAGGACCTCATCCCTTTTTCTGCCCATGTCGTTGATACCAACCTTTACCACGACCACTGGTCACCTTCCACCTTCAGAGTGCCCCCCAACCACTCTGAGAAATCCCTGACCCTGGCACCGGGGAGGCAACATACCACTCGAGTGTCTTGTTCACAGCCACAGAAATGCCTATCCCCCTACAATTGAATCCCTATCACTAAAGCTCTCCCAGTATTTTCCTACCCTGCTGTGTTGCAGAGCCAACTATGGTGCCGCAAATATGACTGTTGCTGCTTTCCCCTGAGAGGCCACCGCCCCAACAATGTCCAACATGGCACAGCTGTTTGAGGGAGGTGAACAGAGGGGATGTCTATGCTACCTGCCTACACCTGCCACTCTTCCTGGTGGTCACCCAACGCTTTTCCACCTGCGCAGCCATTTCTTGCAGTGTAGCTAGTTCGCTAAACGTGCTATCCACGATATCCTCAGAATTATGAATGCTCCATAGTAAATCTATCCATAGCTCCAGTCATGCAATGCCATCATTCAGGAGCTGCAGCTGGATACACTTCCTGCACACATTGTCACCAGAGACACTGGAAGTGTCCTGATTTCCCACATATTGCAGGAGGAGCATTCCACAGGGCTGGATTCAAGCATTCCTTGAACTGAGCTCTTCGTTTCTCCTTAAATTTAGAGTACTGGTGACACAAGGGACCTTCCTCCACTTTAAACAATAGTTTCTCCAAAACTAACGTCGCTGAAAGAGTTAAAGAAGGGAAGGGATACGCATCTGATTTTTACTCACCAATCAGCTGCCTCCTCTGCCGGGCGTCACTTTCTGAAACTAATGCAAAAGATTACATTGGCCCTATTTTCTATTACTTCTGCCCCAGCCAAATATAGATTCAGCTGTGACTTTAAGAACATTTGGGAAAGCTGCTGGAGAGCCATCAAAATAATTGTTTCTGCCAATTTCCTCAGAATTGTGCTCAACAAGTTCAACAAAATTGACTGGCTATGGGTACAGGACCATTGTTGAATTATTCAAATAAACCTCCTGCCCGTTGCAGGAAAGCCCAAAAGGACCCTGATAAATTTATCAGTGGCTTGATGGAAGTGCAGATCGGTGCAGACTATCACACTGTTAAATTCATCAGCATTTTGCCCTTTCTATGAGCCAAGAGCTGCCACATTGATACTGACTTTCGCCAATGTAAATCTAGTCATTTGTGGGCCACAGGCAGCCTTAAGTGGTCATTAAAGCTGCTGGTTTATCGTAAAACTCCAACTGACTCACTGATGTACTTGAAAGAAGGGGACCAGCCGTTCCTATTCCTTTTGCCTTTCAAGTGACTCATGTTCCTCGATACATATGTGGTTGACTTCTGTTGCACTCTGTAAAGCAATTGTTACAAAACAAAATCAGAAGAACTCCCTGCTGAACACCACTGTGGGAGTGGCATCAACACAAGAAGTGGGCCCAACAATGTCTTCTCTGTGGCATCCGAAACATGAGGACAGGGTTTTAACAATCTGGTTACAATCATCATTATAAGACTGCAAATTATGAATTCTGAGTTATTTTCTCTGCCTTTTCAATTGGCTGAATTTTCTAACAAACAAAAATGTAAAAAATGTTTAATGGGATGTTTTACTAATAGACCTGTCATGATATGCAAACATGCAACCAATGAACACTCAGAATAGGACACAACCAATGGGCAGTCAGGACACGCAGAGGTGGCGTCACCACATGGGGGCATGACGTAAACACTATAAAAGGGATGAGGCACTCACACCCTGCCTCTTTCCACAGACAGACATCTAGAGAGTTAGACACAGTTGATCAGCAGCATCGCACCCCAGCACATGGCTTAGAGCAAGCTGGTACAGTTAGACTGAGTTACTACAGTTAGATTAGCAGAGAGTCGAACTCATTTGAGAACTGTGTTAATAGTTCAATAAACACGTCGAACTCATTTCAGAGTCTGGAGCATCTTTTAGTTAAGACTGCATCAAGTAGCAGCCTGTGTTATCCGAAGCAGCATAACACAACAAGGCCTAGATCGTCCGCTCCTGCCGATGGCGCCCCCCCAATGCGGGTTTCCTGGCAGCGTAGGATGGATTCAATGGGAAATCCCATTGACAGCGGCGGGTCCAGAAGATCCCACTGCAGGCCAACATCGGGCAGCTTCCTACTGCTGAGAAACACATCGCAGGGAAGCCAGAGAATCTCGCCTTAGTCTTTGTTCCAGGCTTGTTCTTGCATAAGGATGTGCTAACAGATGCAAAATACAAATCTTTCTATTCTACTTAGGTTTCTTGCAGCAGATGTCACATATTGTCAAAGCAGCACATAACTTGCTGAATTTACACATGCCTTCGGGCTGAAAACAAGGTGGGAACTCACTTCTGCTACATTTTTAACTCTGTTTGACACACATATTTAATGAACTACCTCTGATTATCTCAAACGTTTACTGTTGTGACTTGCAAAATCATGAGAGCCCTGAAATGTTTTTGGGAGTTCCACCGGTCTCCCCCTTAGACCCTGGAGGGAGGCTGAAAGGACTCTCAGAGAAAGGGTAGGAAACAGTCATTTCTGGGGATTCTGCCAGTGTCCCGCCAGAGGTACAGGAGAGCATTCAAACACTTGTGGAATTTCAGTGACATAATCAAGTTGCGTTGAAATTACATCAAATTTGTAAACTCAACAAACCTATTAATTTTCAGATGCTAAGTTAATGTTAATGCGGTAGAAATTGGAGCCTCTTGCACATATTCTTCAGGTACAAATGGGGATGAAAGTAACAGTTTTGTTGTCTTGTCTCTCATGCCCGAGCGGTGCTTGCAATACGTCCAGTGTCAAATTGGGTTGTGAGATAATCAGGCTTCTTCAATAGTCATCCAAACAGGTATTAGGTCCACTGCATATGTTAATGAGAGGCTAAATGTTTGCTTCATTATCTCTCCTCGAAATTTGTTCTGACTGAGTGAAATTCAGCTCAGGTTTTTAGCTTCTTCACTGGCCTATCCAGCGGCTTTTAGAGGATGTTGGAATCTGCCACCGAAAATGAAAATAGTTGCTTTCATTCTTAGGTGACACTGAGGTGAAAGGGTGTGCTCCTTCAGATGCCTTGGCACCAGAGCAGTGAGCCATTTCCAGCTCATTCGAGTGGGCGCAATCTTCCGGCCACGCTTTGCCGGAAAAGCAGCTCTCTGCAGTGCAGCTCTACCCAGCTCACAACGCAAGAGATTCAACGCAATCTCACAAGACGCTGCAAGGGGAATCCCATCCACAATGGGCGGGATCACATTTTTGTCAAATCTGCATATTAGAACGAGGCAGAAAGCCTTACTCTAATGTGCAGATTCCCAAGGTACCTGAGGCTTTGGGATTTAAACCCTTCACCTTGGGGACCTCAAGCGAGTGCCATTTGGTACTGGTCCCTACATTGAAGAAAAACACCTTTGACCACAAGGCAATGAAGCAGTGGTCAGCACGTAATGTCCTCGAGGCCCTCAGGGAAAAGCAGACTGTGGAGGACGTTGGATGGTTCCCTGAGCAGACTGTCAGAGTCATCTGGCAGAACGTTTCATCAACGGAACTTACAAACAAGCACAAAGACCTAACTTGGCTGGTGGTGAGAAGGGCCCTCCCCGTCAGATTCTTCATGTACACCCGAAGGCTCAGCGCCATTGCACGCTGCCCTCGGAATGACTGTGGGGGAAATGAGACGGTCACCCACCTCCTTGTGGAATGTGCCTTTGCAAAGAAGGTCTGGAGAGAGATACACTGGTATTTGTCAAGGTTCATCCTGAGCAGCTCTGTGACACAGGACTCTGTGCTCTATGGACAGTTTCCAGGGACACACACCGAGACAAACATCAACTGCTGCTGGAAGGTCATCAACTCGGTGAAAGACGCTCTTTGGTCTGCCCAAAACTTGTTGATCTTCCAGTGCAAAGAGCTGTCCTCGACCGAGTGTTGCAGACTGGCACATTCCAAGGTCCAGGACTACGTGCTGAGGGACGCACTCAAGCTTGGGGCAGCTGCCGCCAAGGCGCAATGGGGAAAGACCACTGTGTAAGGTCTTACCAGCAAATGTACACCGAGGGGCGGGTAACAGTGTAAACCCCCCTCGGTCTGGGTCATTAACACTCCAATGTATAAAAGAAACATGACAATGTAAATATTTAAGAAGGAATTGTAACGTAAAGAGCGATATGTGTGTAATGTTATCAAAATTGAATGGAAGAAAGTCAAGGGAATGTGTAACTCTGATGGAAATGTACAGTCAAGATAATTTGAAATGTTCTGTAATGTTTATGATAGATTTTATGAATAAAGTATATTTTTTGGAAAAAAAAAGGCGCAAATAAACTCAAGCTTGGGGCAGCTGCCGCCAAGGCGCAATGGGGAAAGACAACTGTGTAAGGTCTTACCAGCAAATGTACACCAAGGGGCGGGTAACAGTGTAAACCCCCCTCACTCTGGGTCATTAACACTCCAATGCATAAAAGAAACATGACAATGTAAATGTTTAAGAAGGAATTGTAACGTAAAGAGCGATATGTGTGTAAGGTTATCAAAATTGAATGGAAGAAAGTCAAGGAAATGTGTAACTCTGATGGAAATGTACAGTCAAGACAATTCGAAATGTTCTGTAATGTTTATGATAGATTTTATGAATAAAGTATATTTTTTGAAGAAAAAAACAAAACTGGTCCCCACAAACGGGGACCAGACGGAGCGGCACTGGTGGGGGTCCCTTTGGGCAGGGTGGTTCCCTGGCACTGCTGGTGCCACATGGGTGCTCTGACAGTGCCACCCTGGCAGTGCCTCCTGGGTGCCAGCCTGGCACTTCCAAGGTGCCCAGGTGGCACTGGCAGGGGCATTGCCAGGTTGGCATTGCCAAGGAGCCACGCTGGCATTTTTTGCATGTGCAATTGGGCCAGGGGTTGCCCGGCATAGGTTTTGGGGGATGCAGCGGGGGATCCTCCCGTGTTGCATTCAGGCTGGGGGCAGGGGACTTTTTCAGGGCCTCGGAGATCTCTCGATACAACGGGGAGTTTCGGCGAGCGGAGCTCCCAATTGTTAAAATCAGAGCTATGTGTGGCCTCAGTCATGCGTTCCCCATTTAGGCCCCTTATTCAAAGTTTTGAATCGCCATGTGTTTCTCGGTACTGTGAGTGCCGGGAAACACACGGCTAAACTCGCTCGCTCGAGAACTTTGTTTCCTTTTGGGAAGATCGCACCCAGCCTCTCTGCTTTTCCTTTTGCCCACCTTTACTCGGACTCGGGGATTTCCCAGCTTGGCGAACCCAACCTTTATAAATGGTTGCCTGCAGAACAGATTTTCAGGCAGGGGTGGCGCTATGTTCAAAATAAATCAAAAATAATAAAACAGAAATATTCTACCAGCCCTCACTCCTCAACCCCCCATAAATTCCCTGTGCCCCATCCATGCTAATCTGTCCCAACCCATGCTGCCCCACCCAGCACCGATGGCCCTCATACTTCTACGCCGAATTACTGCCTCTCTATGTTGGTCTGTGGCCTCCGGATAGGTGCCATCAGCCACGACTGCAGTGGATAACCCCCGATGCCCACTGGGGGGGGGGGGGGGGGGGGTGCACATTTCAAACATGTCAAGAATCATCATCACGTATGCCAGGATGATTATTATTATTATTATGAAGGTGCCATGCACAGTGCCTGGGTATCGGGCGCAGACGTGCACGATGCGCAGCTGATGGTCACATATCAGCTGCATGTTCATCGAGTGGAACCCCTTTCGATTTGTGTTGAGTAGTGTTATGGGCCAGGGTTTAGAGAACACCAAAGTGTATCATGGAGTTAACCTGACCCACAACTTTTAATAGATTTTGGTTATGGAGAGCACAAGGGCCCACTCTACAGGTGTGATGCAACAGAGATCTAAAGTACTTTTAAAACAAAAACATGTTTATTTATGAATCTAGTTAACACTTTATAAACACACAGTAAACATCTTAACAACTATCAACACCAATAATCCCCACAGATAATCCCCCACAGATACAATATTCTATAAGTAACCCTTCATAACTTTCCTCACAACATCCATAAGTCCAAAAAAAAACTTTTTACAGAAAGACAGCAGGTTTAAATTCTCCACAGAAACAGGTATTACTTTGAAATCACCCAAATGAACATTCTTTAGCTTGTAGAGATATCCATACACATCTGCTTGTTTTCACTGCAGCTCTCCACTCTGAAAATGAAACTAAAACATACAGACACACACCAGCTTTTTGTTCAAAGCGAAAGTAAAAGCAGAGTCACAGCTCAGCTCCACCCACACTCTGACATCACTGCAGCTATTTGATAAACACACATTTATTAAAGGTACATCCACTACAGCGATTTGATAAACATCAATTTCTTAAAGATACTCTCACATGACAGTAGCCTGTTATCTGCAGGTGCTCGTAGGACGACCTGCATTCTGTCGATCACCCCCTGGACCCGGGGCATCCCGCGAAGCCAGCAAACACCGCTGCCCGGGCATCCTGTTGGGCTCGATCGACATTGAAATGGATATATTGTGCCAACCGGGCATATAGGGCCTCTGACTTTGCGGATGCACCTCTGCATTGAGCTCTGTGTGACCCAGACAGGTTCCCACTCGGCACCATAAAGATTCAGGGCAACCATCACCTTGACGGTCACTGGGAGCAAATGTCCTCCCCCATTCCCCTGCGGTGCCAGGTGCACCATGATCTGGCAGATATTTTGCATTGTCCCTCTGCTCAGCCAGAGTCTTTGACGGCATGCCCGGTCCAGCAGGTCCTCGAATGACAGCCACTGCCAGTACACACGAGGCCTCATGCGGCGCCTTCTTTGCACCTCCTCCTTCTTGGCCTGTTGGGCGGCCACTCTCCATCCTGAGTGGCTGCCTCCTATTCCTCTGGAGCAGGCCCCACTGTTGCACAGTCTGGTGCAGCAGCTTCCCCCACCTCAAGCAGCTCCATTCGCACAGCCGCAGGGCAGCCCCCAAGGCTGCGACGACCAGCAGGTTGAATGTTCATTACTGGTTGAATTCCAGTATCCATTGTCTGCAGGGGGTGAAAGGCCGCCATGTTAGCATGATGCCTGTGCCCAACCAGGTCCACCGGGCTACATGGTGCCCCTGGTTGGCACTGCGGACCCTGCCCCCCTCATGTCCGTCTGCATCCCCCATCCCCACACCCCTGGTCCCGTCAGTGCCCGGTAATGTGGGGTCTTTGAGCCCGGCACCTGTCCCTGGCACCTCATCAATGGCTGCCACTACCGTTACCACCTTTACGCTCCATGGCCCCCGTCCGGCACCCCCTCGGAGTTTCAGTGGGCCTTGCCCTGGGTGGGACGCCTGATGCCCCGCTGGAGGGTGGCGGCCGACATATGGTGGCGTCATTTTGCAGAACCAGGGGCCAAGGTGGGTGGTCAGTGGGATGCGCAGCAAGGTGGCTCTCTTGCAGGCCATGACAATGGGGGTCCATGCCTAGGCACCACCCCAGTCCCGTGGGGGGCTACCCCAGCCCCATGGCCCATTCCCCCCCCCCCCGCCCCCAGCTAGCCCGGCCAGTGTCCGGCCTGGCAGCTCACAGTCACGCCTCTCCGTGTCCTCCCTCCTCTCTCTCCCTCATCAGTTCGTGATTTGTAAAAGCACAAGTGAACCGCGCATGCCGTCAGGAATTCATCCCATCGGCGGCGGAGAATCATGGAGGCCCCAGAGAATACCGGGTCGGTACCGCTAATGATATGAAAACGGTGTTTACTGTACGTGCGTTCCAGAACGCATTGACACCGATGTCAATGCGACAGAGAACTGCAATTTGGCTTGAAATCGGTGCCCGCTGCGACTTTGGTGTCGGAACTGATTTTCTGCCCAATCGCGTTTCCCGATTTCCGCGTCGGCCAAGGGTAAATCCCGTCCCATGTCTCTGAGCCATATAGGAGGGCAGGTATCACTACTGCTCTGTAGACCGTGAGCTTGGTGGCAGTTCTGAGGCCCTGGTCTTCAAACACTCTCTTCCACAGGCAACCAAAGGCTGCACTGCCACACTAAAGGTGGTATTGAACCTCATCGCCAATGTCTGCCCTTGATAACAGTCGGCTCCCAAGGTAAGGAAAGTGGTCCCCATGGGATTTGATAACCAGGTACAGTGCTATGTGGCTGGAGCAGGTTGACTGATGACATCTGTTTTACAGATGTTTAGTGTAAGGTCCATGCCCTTGATTGCCTCATCAAAGATGTTGACGACAGCTTGGAGCTCGGCGTCTGAGTATGCACAGACATACTGCAGTTCAATGACAGAGGAAGGGACGACATTGGATCTATACTGCAGGTGAGAGATTCCCATTAGTTCCGTAGTTTAGCTCCACTTGAGCAGAGAGTTTACTGAGGGTGAGATGGAGCTTTGCAGCAAGGAAGATCGAGAAGAGCGGCAGTGTGATTTCACAGCCTTGCTTGATCCCAGTCCAAACATGAATTGAGTCTGTGGTGGATCCGTCAGGGTCATGGCTTGCACATCATCATAGAGCAGGACGGCAGGAGGATGGTGACAAACTTTTGGGGACAGCCCAGAGGAGGACGCTCCAAAATTTGTTGTGGTTGACAATGTTGAAGGCCTTTGTGAGGCCAAAGAAGACTATGTACAAGGATTGGTGCAGTTCTCTGCACTTCTGGCCACACAGTGAAGATCATATCCGTTGTGTTCCTTAGTGGGTGGTATCCACACCGTGACTCTAGGAGGAACTTATTGGCCGTCTCCTGGCATGTTCTCCTCCTTCGAGATCAGGGAAGTCAAGCTCCCGGGATACCCTGACACCTTGTAACAGCTAGATGTTCTTTCAGCAGAAGGTTGCACATACCCTACGGGGGAGGGACTGGTGGAGGACCAGCAAATTTTCAGAAACTGCCTTGATATGAAGAGATACTGTTCAACATTTCTGATCAAAGTGTGTGAATGAAGTTGAGAGTGTGAGCATGCACCAGGCAGCTTCCTCCTTACATTAATTTCATTCTTATCCTCATGCCCCCAGCCAAGACAGTGTCTGACTTTGTACAACAGCATGGATGACAATATATAAGTGCACTTCCATTTTGACAATGTCCATTGCCACACATTTCCCTTGACTCTTTTTAAAGAGTTATCTCATGAGGCAGTACCAGTTGGTAATTCCCAGGTTTCTGAGCACTGAACAGGATTTTGGAGTAGCACTCCAGCTGGCACAATAACATTGCAGATCTAAACTCTGAAGGCATCTGCGCAGTGAGTTTCAGGAGACCACACTGAGTAAAGCAACAATCATAATTATAGAGATTAGAAGCAAGTGAAGAAGGACTTTGAGGAACAGGAAGCAGGTGTCCAAGGTTCCCATCTGAGGTGATGTACGGGCCAGTAACTAGTTCCTCACTGGGTTTGCCTTCAAGAGGTAGTTAGGCAGAGTGCCTTTCTGATAGATGAGTGATAGTGTGGCAAACTACCAAAGGATCAAATATCCTACTTAGTTCAAAGCTGCACACCATTATAACACTGCCCAATGCATTATTCCCTTTTGCAATACGAATGTTGAGTTGCCAAGGTTGCCACTTTCTGGGATCGTCCCATTGTGTAATGATTAGTCCTCTGGATTTTGAATCCAGCGATACGGGTTCAAATCTCAGCGGGACCTCAACAACATTGCCATTTTCTCTCAAAACCTTTACCTCATGTCTATAACAAAAATGTAGTTTCCATAAACTGTCAGTCTTACACCGTTTAATAATCTGGAAGATTTTCTTGAGAAAACAAACTGCCACAGATTTCCTGCTGCAATGTTCTTTAAAAAAATATTTTTATTGCAGTAATTTTTCATTATAATAAAATAAATCCTCACTATACAACAAATACATAAAGGTACAATGCATGAATAGCAAGGTCAATAATTAACAACCCTTCAACTTATAACTTAAACCCAACCCTTCAACATTAACTAAAAAAAAGACTAATACCCCTCCAACAACTGATGGTGACTAACTCTCTGAAAAAGGAAATGAATGGATGTCATCTCGAATAGAACCCATGCACCGACCCTCTAATGGTGCACTTGACCGTCTCTCGATATAGGAACTCCATTTGATCACCAAACCAAACCAAGGCACTGGGCGAAGCAGGAGATCTCCATTTCAGCAGAACTTGCCTCCGGGCTATCAACGAGGCAAAGGCGAGGACACCCGTCTGCAGCACCAGCGAGTCCGAAACCCTGAAAATGACCACCAGCGGACAAGGTTCCAACTTGACACCAGGAATCCCTGACGTGGTGTTAAAGCAGGAGACCCAGAGCTTACATGTTTAGGACATGACCAGAACATATGGGTATGATTCACCAGCCCCTATCCTCCACCCCCGAGAATAAAACACTCTCCTGTTGCAATGTTGATATGCAGGTGAGGTGATGTTCCTGGCAGCTGAATGGAATCATATAGTCTCATATACCAAAAGTGAAACAGAATTGGAAACTGCATTAGAAACCTAAGTACTTATCAGAGGGCTCCCAAAAGTGTGAAAATGCTGTATTTAAACAAATATATAAAAGTTATTCCTTTAACCTGTCTTGGGCATGTTGGAGACAATTTCTTTCCTGACAAAGGTAGTTTTAAGGGATTTATATTTGGATGTGTCAACATTAGAATTAAGATATTGGTTGAGATCTGCCGGCTCTTCACGGCTGCAAAATCTTCCGGTCCTACCAATGGCGCAACCTCACCGAGGGTTTCTCCGCAGCGTAGGAAATACCATTGACAGCGGCGGGACCAGAAGATCCCATCGCTAGCTAACAGAAGGCCGCCTCCTGCCACCGGGAAACATGCCACAAGAAGGCCAGAGAATCTTGCCCATAATTTTAGGTGGGTTTAATTTTATGTTTCTGTGCCTGGGATCATGTTGGACAAAGGTTTTTACATGTGCGGAGGTCGGTTTCAATTCCAACTGGGATTCTATTGTGCTTAGAGAGGGCAAAGGTGTGAAAAATAAATAAAAAGGGGATAAGAATGAGGCGTTGCTTAGCAACAGAAAACCTCTTCCCTGAGGGGAGAGCTTTCTTTGGTTCTTAGTTTTAATTGAAAGCCAGACATTAGGAGACAAAGAGAGAGTGAGAAGACAGTTCTCATAACTTTTCCTTGAAGTAGGATAAGTTATACAATGGAGAAATATGCAAGAAAGCAAGAACAAGAGAAACTAAAGGAAAGTTGGTTCTAGAAACCTGGAATTTGAACAGGATACTGCTTATGGGAAACCCAGACAAAGCTGAGGAGGAATCGGGTGGTGAGAAGATAGGTTTCTAAAACAATCCTAAAGTTTGGAAAACAAATTTTAAAGTAATTGGAAGAGAGTATTGGCTGGATATCAGAGTTTGTGTAACAGTGGAAATTAGTCAAGACAAAGGAATCCTGATAGGTAGATGTAAAGTCCTGGGGCCGGATTCTCCACCGGCGGGGTGCTCTGTTTTGCCGGCAGACCGGGGGTTTCCCGACGGCGTGGGGCTGCCCCACAACGGGAAACCCCATTGACTAGCCGGCATAACGGAGCATCCCGCCGGCGGGGTGAACCTGAAATTTGGCGCGGCGGGGCGGAGAATCCAACCCAGGAGGGCATTTTCTGGTAAATGTGGAGCGGAAGCTATGTTCACAAGAATCTTTTGGAAAAGGTGGACTAGATTTTGGAACGCAAACCGTTAACAGAAAGCACGATTATGAGAGAATATTTTAAAGCATGATTTAGAATTTGGAAACTCTTACGTGACAATCATCTGGGGGGACTTTGAGGAAACGTCCACAGACATCCACTTGGGGTTTTAAAGCGGAGTGTGTATTTGACCACAGCCAATAGTGTGCCTTTAATTTAATCATAATGCGTGTTTGCTGTGAGTTATCAGTAAATTTGATCACACAAACCCAGGGTTTGGGAAACACCACAACATACTTTAAAAATAATTCAAAACACTTTCTGCTTATGGACAATTGGTAAGAGGAATTAAGTCCAGTTTGCCTGTCTCTCTCCAGCCCGTAACACCCTTCTGATCATCAACCTAAAACATTAAGACTGCAGGCACTCTGGCTTTTCACCCTGGAACAAAGCTACCTGAGAGGTGAATTTATTAGGGTAAATAAAATAGTAAACACAAAATTAACTTTCAAAAGTAAGACAAGGGACTATAGGTTCAGATTTATCAATGATAAATTTAGGACTGACATCAGGAAATTATTCTTCATGAAAAGAGAAACTGATACTTTGAATGGAGCAATCGTGCAAAAACCCTTGAATAATTTTAAAATCAATTGGATGCTGCAATGTGGGGAAAATAGGGAAAATTACATCCTCATCTGTAATTATTCTGCACCCTTGCTTGTATTGGAAATACAGAAGTATGCTGCATCGGAGTTTTCAGCCGTTCCTTTTCATTTATGCCAGCTATCATTCCCTTGCCTCCCCCCCCCCCCCCCCCCCTCTCTGGTTCCCCTTTATTGTTCCCTGTCTCCTCCCTCTCCCTCCCCTTCTGTCCCCTTCCCCCTCCCCTTCTCCTGTGGTTCGCCTTTCTTTTCTAACAAACACACATACAAGCAGTGTGTGAATTTAACAACTTCTCTGAAGTTATAGCAAACTCTTTCAGATGCCTGTTGATGTTTAGAGAGTCATAAGAAGAGTTTTTACTGCTTGGAAAGAGGCCAGTAATCGCATCATGTCTGTGCCGGCCATTAATCACCTATTTTATGGACTGATGGACTTATTGACTGAGCTGGGATGGGATTCTCCGGATCGGCGATCGGCTGGAGAATGGTTTCCGCCGCCAGACCCGGGGCAAGCGCCGGTTTGATGGCGGGTCGCAATGCTCTGCCCCCTCCAAATCGCCGTCATCGGTACGCGCGCCGCGCACAGTCAAAAGGCCATTGGCGTATCATCAGCTGACCCACCCATGCTCTGCCCCCGATGGGTGAGTTCCTGACGGTGCGGGCCATGTGTGGTCCCAACGGTCAGGAACCTACCGTGCCGGCTGCAGACAGTGTCCAGCACCGCCACACACGGCCGGGATCCATGCCGCTAGCCGGGGGGGGGGGGGGCTGCTGCTAGGGCTGGGAGAAGTGGTGGGGGGGTGGCCAGAGGGTGGGATGTGGGGTTGGGGTGGGCAAATTAGGTTTCCAGCACGGCCGGCGCCATGTTTTCTGGCGCGACCGGTGCTGCTCTTCAGACGTGCACATGTACGGCCCGGGACCCGGCGATTCTCCGACCATTTTCCGCACAATCCGCGGGTGTTCCATGCGGCGCTGGTGCTAGTCCTTCACCGGTACCGGAATCGGTGAGGGGTTCGCGCGATTTTCCAGTAATGAATCATCCGAGGATTCTCCATTGGCGCTGGCACTTAAACCTCAGGAATGGAGAATTCCACCCCTGATTTCTTCACACATCTTTACCCGATGCCTGTGTCTATGTATTTACATTGTGTATTTTATGTTTGCCCTATTATGCATTTTCTTTTCATGTATGGAATGATCTGTTTGAGCTGCATGCAGAACAATACTTTTCACTGTACTTTGGTACATGTGACAATAAACCAATCCAATCCAATCCAATCTACTCTAAACCCATTTTCCAATACTTGGTCCGTAGCTTTGGGTGGGATTCTCCCCTACCCGGCAGGGTGGGGGGTCCCGGCAGGTGGAGTGGCGTGAACCACAGCTGAATCGGGCCACCCCAAAGGTGCAGATTTCTCCGCATCTTTAGGGGCCAAGCCCTCACCTTTAGGGGTTAGGCCCGTGCCGGAGTGGTTGCCGTCCCGCCGGCTGGAGTGGAAGGCCTTTGGCACCACGCCAGCCGGGGCCGAAGGGACTCCGCCGGCCGGCGGAAGTCCACGCATGCGCGGGAGCGTCAGCGGCTGCTGGCGTCATCCCCCACGCATGCGCGGGTGACCTCCGCATCGGCCATCGCGGAGGCTATGGCCAACGCGGAGGGGAAAGAGTGCCCCCGTGAGCCTCCCAATCAACCCCCTCAGTGTGTATTTAACTTTCTTCAAACACTAAAATTCCAGGAGATCCCAGCTACACCAAGGTGCTGGGTAGAGAAGCTGACCTCCATTCCAGCACAATCCACCTATGAGCAATCAGCGAAGGTTAAAACATCTGCACCACCCCCCCACCCCGCCTGCAACTCCAGCAGCTCTGACAATCTAAATGCTCCCTCAATGTTGTGAAGGTTCCAGCCGCTACCATCCTTGCAGGTAGTGAGTTCCAAGTTACCACCACACTCTGGGTGAAAACGCTTTTCCTCAAACCCCCTCTAAATCTTCTGCTCCCTACCTCAAATCTATGTCCCCTGGTTAGTGACCTCTCCGCTAAAGAAAATAGTTCCTTCCTCTCTACCGTCTCTATGTCCCTCATAATTTTATACACCTCACCTACTTCTTTGCTCCAAGGTAAACAACCCCAGTCCATCCATTCTCTCTTGATAGCTGAAACACTCCAGTCCAGGCAGAATTCTGGTGAATTTCCTCTGCACCCTATCTGGTACAATCACTTCCTTCCTATTTTGTGGCGACCAGAACTGCACTCAGTACTCCAGCTGTGGCCTAAGCAGCATTTTAAGCAGCTCCATCATAACCACCCTGCTCTTATATACAATGCCTCGGGTAATAAAGGCAAGTATCACATATGCTTTCTTAACTACCTTATCTGCTGCCTTCATGGATCTATGGACATGTGCACCAAGGTCTCTGACCCTCTGTGCGTCCTAGAGTGCTATCATTCATTGTATATTCCCTTGCCTTGTTAGTCCTCCTTGCATATTGTAAGAATCCACAGGAGGCAGGGGTTCCGTCACCACACCAGTATTTATTTGCAATAACTTATATACAGGCACAACTCCAAACAGTGCTGCTAACATTCTAGTCAATTTAAGACTGCCTCACAACGCCTACACAGGTGCTTATATGGGCCCCCTCAATGAGCTATCATTGAGGGAGCTCATACTCCAATTGGCCAACCAATAATGCCAATTGGAGGTCATTACACATATTATGCAATGTACTGTTGCATTGCACAATAGTACTAATTCTACATAACGATTATGTTACAATCCACATCTATTTTTTTGCTGGTATTGCTTGTAACCTCCACACACTACTATATGCATCTTCTTCAGTTGTCCCCCTCCCTATGTGAAGTTTCACATTGTATCACTCTGCTGAATGGATTGCAGTACAATAGAACCATTCATTCTGATTAATCATGTTGATTAGATATTTGGTTAAAGTACAATGAAAGTGAAATAAATAGCACATCAACTGATAAAAGAGTCAGAGGTATTGTGCATGGATAAAATTCACAGACAGAGGAGATTGCTGAAGTGTTGAAGTGCAGAAAAGATGAATTGATTGTGTGAAGAAATTCTGTTTTCTGATATACATATATCAGAAGGAGGTCTAGTTTGTCAATTCCCTTCTACATATGTGTGCTTCCAAAAGGAGAATAATATGTGACACTAAACAAATGACACATAAAATCACTTCAAGTACAGAGAAATTAACAGAAGCAGTTTGATATGTGGGGTTCATTAATAAAACAAATTGCAATATTTGGCGACAATAAATAAATAGTGATTTTTGTTCTTAACTTCAATCGAATATTCAGTCATAACTAACTTACATTCAGCCAGGGTCAAACTATCTACTGGCGTTATCTCTAACTTCCTGATTTAAGCCAAAAGTTTTCACCTGAAACAAATAGGTTAACATCTGCATAAAAATGGGCATGTATGAAGCATTTAATCAGGACCTTCATCAGCTGGAAAGACTCTCTTTCTCCGCATCTTTAGGGGCCAAGCCCTCACCTTTAGGGGATAGGCCCGCTCCGGAGTGGTTGCCACCCCTTTGGCGCCACGCCACCCGGGGCCGAAGGGACTCCGCGCATGCGCGGGAGCGTCAACGGCTGCTGGCGTCATCCCCGCGCATGCGCAGGGTGGGGTGACCTCCGCATCGGCCTCTCTTTTCTACACCAAGCTTTATTTGTCCAACATCCTGCCATCGCTGATCGACTGTCCTCCAGTGTTGCAACAATATAGGATTCTCATCCTTGGATTTAAATCATTCATGTCCCCTTCTATTTCTGTACCCCCATTCCAGTCTAAAACTCTTCCCCCAAACCCCATTTTGTTTTCTGATTCCAGCCACTTGTATCTCCCACTACACAATCAGTGACCACACTTTTAAGCCAGGCCTGACATTTTCCACTTTACACTCCTTTAAGGACTTTGTTAAAATCGGCCTATTTGGTCAAGATTTTAGACATCCCTAAAATCTCCTCTAGTTTTATTTTGGCATCCATTTTTCTTTCTGCCTCTGTGAAGATAGTTTTCCACAATAAAATTTCTAATTTGCTAGTTGTTCTTTAACATGGCTTAACGCAAGCACATATGGGCTGGAATCCTCTGCCCACTGGGATTCCCTGTTCCCACCAGCAGTGCACCCCTGCCCGCAGGTTGTCCGGTGGCGTGGAGTGGCTGAAATAGGAAATCCCATTGCTTATTTTAAAATAAATTTAGAGTACCAATTATTTTTCTTTCCAATTAAGGGGCAATTTAGCGTGGCCAATCCACCTAACCTGCACATCTTTGGGCTGTGGGGCTGAAACCCACACAGACACGGGGAGAATGTGCAAACTCTACACAGACAGTGACCCAGGGCCAGGATTCGAACCCGGCCCTCAGCGCTGTAGTCCCAGTGCTAACTACTGCGCCCACCGTGCTGCCCTGGAAATACCATTGATAAGCAGGAGTAGAGAATTCCACTGCCAGCGAATGGCGCACCTCCGGGAAACACGCAGCTGGGGACCGGAGAATCCCGCCCACGTTCTGCACCAAACCTTACGGTCCTCCAGCCCTAATCTAACCATGGAGGATTTGCATTGTGCTTATTTATAATTTCATAGCTGAAAAAGTGAGCATTTTGCTCATAATAAGCTTAATAATGACAAAAGATAGTGTTTGGAATGTGTTACAATCCGAGGCGATTTCAAAGGCAATGCTATTTCTGACTGTTTGCACATTAATTCAATGCAGACAAGTTTTAAGATTAAAAGCTATTTTGAGAGCCAACATTACAGGTGTGCGTTGCTTTGTATACAAAATGTCAGCTATGAATATATAACAAAGATATATATATTTTCACAACAAAAATTTCTGCTGCATGTCTGACTTTTTGAGAGATTATTTTCAACATCAATTTCCACCACTTCATTGAAACATGGGCCATGTTTCCTGGTGTAAGTAATTTATTTGGCTTTGTTTGAGAATTCTCACTCTCAAAGAAATTGCCGATAGTTTCCCCACATGAAATGAATTTCTTAATATCAAACTCTACTTGCTGCTTTCCTCCTATTTTGCTTCAGTACTCTCTTTAAGCGCAAGAATACTTGATGGGCAACCAGATGATTTATCTCATGTATCAATGTAAATACTGCAGGTGCTGAATGAAAATGTCGCCACAGTCCCAGAGGACCATTAGCTGCTCTCTCCTTGGAGGGAGAGCTGACTGGTGGTGATTTAGCCTGAGGGTCACCACACCCAAGGCAAGGGGGAAGGTTGAGAAGGCGGGGTCTCCATGGATAACCTCAGCCGGTACGGGAATTGAACTTGCGCTGTTGGCCTCGCTCCGCATTACACTCCAACCGCCCAGCCAAATGAACTAACTGACCCCCAGTGTTGAATGTATTTTAATAGCCAAGCATTTTGCTATGCTGTCCTCTTTATTGCCCCTCTTGTTGGGGAGGTGTAAATGAAGTTGCTCAATAATAGTTACCTGCTGTGAGTCTACATGTTAATCTTCTCTCAGTGCAATACACAACAGAAAGATGGCGATGAGGATTTTTTGTAAAGAACAATAAAATGCATGCCACGCTTTTGAACAAAGGCAATAAGCTGACATGGAAGGAGACATGCGATGAGGCCATAACCATAGGTGGCGGAAAGCAATTGTTGCAGATTGCAAAAGAGTTTTTTTCCTGAGCCCTGTGGGACCAGACCATGACAGCCAAGTTCACAGTCTCAGAGTCAGAAATTTAGATACTACCGTTGTCATGGTAGCCACCAACTATTTAAATGCCTAATTCCCAGCCAAAATGCTACGCTTGTGGAGAAGTTGGTCATACCCAGGTGGCATGCAGGAGTAGAGAAAACAGTAATGTTCCAGCTCATGGTAATGCTCCAGATTCCAACCGTGCAGCAGGTCAAGGTTTTGGTAGATCGAAAGCTAATTCAGGAGTTCAGAAATCCTCCTATGAATGCGCCTATGATAGATGTGGGGATAGAAGCTGATATTATCAAATAGGAAGATCAGGAGTTATATTCAGCTAGCAAGCAAGACAACAGCACATGGAATACAATAGAACTGGGGCTAAAGATTTAATTCCTGCTGCTACAGCAGAATTGAAAATCGGATAGTCACAACTTACTTTTGTCATTGATGCAGCTGGAGTAGCATCTGTTAACTTGGAAGGAGAGCGCAAGAAATTCCTCAGTCACATTCCCTTACTCATAGTTGGTGTGAAACTGACTCGTTATTCCAACAGTAGGAATGCGGCGTTAGGTCAAATTAGTGTTAGGAATACAATGATACATCCTGGGCAGGATTCTCCCAGCCCTGGGCTGGGCCGGAGAATCCCCGCGAACAGGCCTGGCGCCCCAACGCCAGAGTGGAGAATCGGCACCTTTGGCGCCAGCGTGGTTGGTGCGGAGCCTGTCGCGAGCCACTCTACGCGGCCGGCCCGCCAATTCTCCGGCCCGGATGGGCCAAGCGGCTGTAAGAAAAGAACCAAGTCCCGCCGGCGCCGTTCTAACGTGCTCTGGGCCGGCGGGACCTCACCATGTAAGGCCTTTGGGGGGCGGGGTGGGGTACGACCCCGGGGGGAGCCTCCGATGTGGCCTGGCCCGCGATCGGGGCCCCCCAATTGGCAGGCCGGCCTCTGTAGCTGGGGGGCCTCCTTTCCTACGCGCCGGCCCCTGTATTCCTGCGCCATGTTGCGTCAGGGCCGGCGCGTTGATGGAGGCCTGGGCACATGCATGCATTGGCGCCGGCGCCACTGCGCATGTCTTCATTGGCATCTGCGCATGCGCGGATCCCACGGCGCACAGTTCGCACCGGGATCTGCAGCTTGAGCGGCATGAACCGCTCCAGCGCTGTGCTGGCCCCCTGTAGGGGCTAGAAGTAGTCATGGGAGCGGCCCGTTCACGATGTCGTAAAACGCAACGGCATTTACGATGGCGTGGACACTCTGCCGCGGGATTGGAGAATCCCACCCCCTATTATTTGTCACAGGTAGTAGTAGGGCGGGACAGAGCTTCTCTGATGGGAAGGAATTGGCTGAATAAAATATGGTTAAAGTGGACTGGGTTATTTGCAGTAAGAATCAATAAAAAGTAGGTTTTACATTGAGAACGTGCGAAGAGAGCACAAAGTGGTCTTTGAGCAAGGAGGATGAAATGATAGAATTAAGCACCACAAGGGCGGTACATTGGTACAGTAGTTAGCACTGCTGCCTAACAGCGCCAAGGACCCGGGTTCAATTATTGCCCACCTGACTGTGGGGTTTGCACATTCTCCCCGTGTCTGGGTGGATTTCCTCCGGATGCTCTGGTTTCCTCCCACAGTCCAAAGTTGTGCAGGTTATGTGGATTGGTCATGTTAAACTGGCCCTTAGTTTCCAAGGATGCGTAGGTTAGGTGGGGTTACAAGGGTAGGACGGGGAGTGGGCCGACGTAGGGTGCTCTTTTAGAAGGTCACTGCAGACTTGATAGGCTGAATGTCCTCCTACTGTACTGTAGGAATTCCATGGTTCTCTGGTTCTAAGGCTAAAGTCAAGATAAAGGACAATGTAGACGACTAGGCCAGTGCCTTATGCACAGTTAATGACGGTCTTGCCCATAATGGGCGGGATTTACATCGCAATGATTCGCGAGAACGCGTTAGATCTCACGAGGCATTGTGATCCCGGGAGCGGGGTCGCATGACTTTTATTGGCCACGCTGCACTGAGGCGAGCTGACTTTTAGCTGTCTTGGATCATGCCGAATATTTTTTTAAACACATACTAGTGTTAAAGAATTTGTTACATGGAAATTACTCTATATATCGGTCATACATGTTTTGGTTGTGATTTCAGTAAAAACAACTATGCAAACCAACATTTTAAGACCATAAGACCATAAGACATAGGAGCGGAAGTAAGGCCATTCGGCCCATTGAGTCCACTCCACCATTCAATCATGGCTGATTTCAACTCCATTTACCCGCTCTCTCTCCATAGCCCTTAATTCCTCGAGAAATCAAGAATTTATCAACTTCTGTCTTAAAGACACTCAACATCCCGGCCTCCACCGCCCTCTGTGGCAATGAATTCCACAGACCCACCACTCTCTGGCTGAAGAAATTTCTCCTCATCTCTGTTCTAAAGTGACTCCCTTTTATTCTAAGGCTGTGTCCCCGGGTCCTAGTCTCCCCTGCTAATGGAAACAGCTTCCCTACATCCACTCTGTCTAAGCCATTCATTATCTTGTAAGTTTCTATTAGATCTCCCCTCAACCTCCTAAATTCCAATGAATATAATCCCAGGATCCTCAGACGTTCATCGTATGTTAGGCCTACCATTCCTGGGATCATCCGTGTGAATCTCCGCTGGACCCGCTCCAGTGCCAGGTATTATTTCAGGTATTATTGATGTGTTTTTGATATTTTGTAATTTAGGAAATTGTGTATATGTACCATTTTACATTTTAATGTTTAAGTTACTTTCTGACTGAGAAGGGAGGGGCATTTATTGTAAGAGCCAAGAAATGTATTATACTGCCCTCTCTGCTGTCCCCTCTGTGGGAAGATGTAAATAAAGATGTTCAGTGATGGCTGCTGAAGTGTTGGGTACTCTGATATACAGACGAACCAACACGGTTGCGAATGGTACAATGCAGTTTTATTTCAATGAACTATTAACATATTAAACTCTGGTATTCAGCACATGGTGAACGTTTGAGTGGCTGGCAATGGGGTCTGTGCCCTGAGCCCTCTCCTGCTCGAGTGCCCAGGAAGTGTCGTGTTCCCTGCTTTGTACGCTTTGTTCCCTGCTGTATGCTCTTGTCCGTGATTGGCTGTCGTGTTTTGTGTGTTGATTGATCCGTTGATCTGTCCATCATTATGTGTGTATGTATGTGCTGTGATGTTCAACTGAATATCATGACAGCTGCCACATGTTAATCTTCTCTATTGTCTCTCTTGCATTAAAAGGGACAATCGGTGTTATTGGAGGTGAGTGAGGAGTGGTCCAGCATGTTGAGGGGCGAATGGAACCCTCAGAAAGCTGAATGAAAAGGGGAGGGGAAGGTGTATTTGTTGTTTGCATCATGCTGGAGGTGTTATAAGTGGTGGACAATCAACCATTGAACGTGAAGGCTCCTGGGATAGAAGGTGAGTACATGGAGAACCCTGTTGTTATTCTGGGAGTGAGGGAATGGGGTGAGAGCAGAAGTGTGGGAAATAGAACAGACGTTATCAATGACCCTGTCAACTACTGTGGGGATTCCTCCTTTGAAGAAAAAGGATTATATATGGAAGCATCAATGTGCAAGGTAGCAGCAATGAAGGCAGAGGGGCCTTGCAGAAAGTGCAGCCCAGATAACTGGGTGTAAATTGGCTAATGGTGCATATTGGTGGTTTAGCCATGGAAGTTTTCCGTGGAGTATATTCTTGCCAATATTATGGCATTTATAACATAACCCTCCTTTTTTCATTTCTGACTTGCTATCATCAGTACTGCAACATTGAATTTAACAACTGCCATCTTCCTAATTGTTCATATATGTCCTGTGTTATATTCTGTTTTTAGTTAGGTGTAATCTTTGTGCTTTCATTTAAGCCATTAAGAATTCTGGATGTGTGGACAGGTTTTCCAATTATGATAACACTGTTCGCAATGCCTGTAGCATATTCCCAGTCTTCTTGTTTATTTTTACACCATGGCACTAACCTTCCTACTATAAACATCCTCATTGTTCTGAGGTTCTCAATTTCGCTTTGGGTCTGAGAGGTCCCGGGTTCAAATCCCGCCAAATCCTCACTTTGTGGCATGATGGCACAGTAGTTAGCACTGCTGCCTCACAGCGCCAGGGAGCTGCGTTCAATTCTGGTCTTGGGTGACTGTGCGGAGTGTGCTCATTCTCCCCGTGTCTGCGTGGGTTTCCTCCGGGCCCTCTGCTTTCCTCCCACAGTCCAAAGATGTGCAAGTTACGTAGGGGTATGAGGATAGAGCGGGGGAGTGGGCTAGGCAGGGTGCTCTTTTGGAGGGTCGGTGCAGACTCGATGGGCAAATGGCCTCCTTCTACACTGTAGGGATTCTACGGGATGCTGTGCTCTGGTCATTCAAGTGCTGTGATTGGCAATGTGGAGGCCTCATTGTTATCAACTTTTTCTCTGTTGACATTGGTAATTTCCTTCAAAAGTTGAGTGATGAAATATTTCAAGTTATACCAGTTAGGTGGCTTGTTAAGTGGTGAGAAGTGTTAAAGAATTTTTTTTTACAGGTACATTGAGAATAGCTGATAATGTTTTCATTGCTGCTTGCACATTCTCATGCTCACAAATGACACATTGGAAAGCTGAGATTTCCCACAATTGTGTTAGTAGTTCATTAAATTATAGAAAAACATCCTTGTTCTCACTCTGAAGAACTTTTCTTTTAACTCTAGCCCCTCCAGCTCTGAAAAGTGTATAGCTGGAGCATCAACGTATCCTCTTTCTCTTCTAGATGCTGACAGACCTGCTGAGTAGTTTCAATTCTTACTTCAGCATTTGCCGTTTGAGAAACTGGGTGAAATCTTCAGCAAATGCGGTTACCCTCAACGACTTGTGAGCAATAATGGCCTTCAGTTCATTTCACAAGAGTTTGTACACTAACGAAGAAGAATGGAATATAACACATCCGATCTGCTCTTTATCATCCTGTCAGAGATGATTAAGCGTTCATTGAAGATGGCGAGAAAACAAGATACATTGTCTAAATGCTTGAGCCAAATCCTGCTCATTTACAGGAATACTGTGCACTCAACAACCCAAGTTTCTCCTGAGTTGCTAATGGTAGATGTCAACTATGCACAGCATCTGATTTGCTTAAACCACCCAAGACAAAAGCAACTGTTGAGAAGAAGCAGCAGGATCAGGTCGTACAGCGGGAGAACAAGGCTGTGGTAGTACCAGGTATTGCGGTACCTGAGAGGCTGATGACCATTGGTTTGACCCAGGAGTCTACCATTGGCTGTATTACGTAGCTCCGCCCTGAAGGTGGGGTATAAGAGATGGTGCCATCCCAGCAGCCTTCACTTTCTGTATCGAAGCTGCTGGGGGAAAGGTTCTAGTAGATTAAAGCTTTCAGTTATGAAATCACTTTGTCTGAGTGTAATTGATTGCGCATCAATTTAATCTACTACAACTTAAGTTGGAAGGATGGATCTCCGAATCAAACCGGAGTGCCACCAGCTCAGCCCCCACGCGGAGAACTCTGCTGCTATTTTTAAATACTGGCTGGCGTGCTTTAAGGGCTACCTCGACACGGCCGTAGGCACCCCCACGGAAGGACAGAAGATGCATCTCCTGCACTCCTGGGTCAGCCCTGGGATCTACCCCCTTATTGAGGAGCCGGAGAACTATGCTGCCGCTATCTAACTGCTAGAAGGACATTATATCCGCCCTGTAAACCAGGTCTACGCTCGTCACCTGCTTGCGACTAGGCGGCAAAGCCCCGAGGAAACGTTGGAAGATTTCTACCGGGCTGGTGCTGGATCAAAACTGTGGCTGCCCGCAAGTTTCGGGGAGCGAGCACACGGAACTTTTAATCAGGGATGTTTTCGTTGCAGGTATGAGCTCCCCCGATATCCGCCGAAGACTCCGAGAAAGGGACACTCTGGGACGTAGAGAGGCACGAAGCGAGCAACAGTCCCTGGAGAGCTCAAGTAGTGGTGGTAAAGCCCTGGCAGGGTCCATGGACGTTGCCAACAAAAACGCGCTGTCCTTTGCACCTAATCGTGCGGCGGCCCCCTGGGCTGCATGGCACCCCGCAGTGGCAGCCCCTCAGACCTGACCCCGCAGGCCTGCGCGGCGAGACGGCCCGCTAATGCTGCCGGGCCCCGCTGTTTCTTCTGCGGGCAGACGAATCATCCCCGCCCGCGCTGCCCAGCCCGCACCGCCGCCTGCAAAGGGTGCGGCAAGAAGGGCCACTTTGTGGGGGTCTGTCAGGCCCACGCCGTGGCCGCGGTCTCCAGTGACTATGGACCGCTGCGGCAACCCCCCCTTCAGGCCCAGGCCGGCCAGCGCTCACCGCCACCCCCCTATCCTAAGGCCACGTGCGACCCAAGGGCGCAGCCATCTTGCCCCCCGGACTCCATGCTGGACGGGTGGGCGCTGCCATTTTGTCCATCGCCGCCGCCATCTTGTTTATCCCCGGACACCATGTGCGACCCATGGGTGACGCCATCTTGGATGGGGCCTCAGGCCCCCAACACGGCCGACTACACGCTGCCCGACTAGAACTCGCAATCGCTTCATCTGGCCTCGGTGACACTGGACCAAAGTCGACCCCGGACACTCACAACGGCTACAACAACGGTCCTCATGAACGGCCACGAGACGTCGTGCCTGATTGACTCTGGGAGCACGGAAAGCTTTATTCACCCCGACATGGTAAGGCGCTGTTCACTTGTAACCCACCCTGTAAATCAAAGGAATTCCCTGGCTTCCGGGTCACACTCGGTGGAGATACAGGGGTTCTGCCTAGCGGACCTCACTGTCCAAGGCAGGAAATTCAACAATTTCCGCCTGTACGTCCTGCCGCACCTCTGCGCGGCTACCCTCCTGGGGCTGAACTTCAAATGCCATTTGCAAAGCCTGACTTTTAAATTCGGCGGCCCTATACCTCCCCTTACTGTCTGCGGCCTCGCGACCCTTAAGGTCGATCTGCCTTCCCTGTTTGCGAACCTCACCCCGGATTGCAAACCCGTCGCCACCAGGAGCAGACGGTACAGTGCCCAGAACCGGACCTTCACCAGGTCAGAGGTCCAAAGGCTGCTGGGGGAAGGGGTCATCGAAGCGAGCAACAGTCCCTGGAGAGCTCAAGTAGTGGTGGTAAAGACCGGTGAGAAGCATAGGATGGTCATAGACCATCAACAGGTTTACGCAGCTGGATGTGTACCCTCTCTCCCGTATAGCCGACCTGGGAAACAGGATCGCACAGTACAAGGTCTTCTCCACGGTGCACCTCAAGTCCGCCTACCACCAGCTACCCCTCCGCACTAGTGACCGGAAGTACACTGCCTTCGAAGCAGATGGGCGGCTCTATCAATTTTTAAGAGTTCCCTTTGGTGTCACTAATGGGGTCTCGGTCTTCCAGCGAGAGATGGACCGAATAGTTGACCGGTACGGCTTACGCGCAACGTTCCCGTATCTGTATTACGTCACCATCTTTGGCCATGACCAGCAGGTCCACGACACCAACCTCCGCAAATTCCTCCAGACCGCGAAAATCCTTCATCTGACATACAATAAGGATAAATGCGTGTTTAGCACCGACCGTCTAGCCATTCTAGGCTACGTAGTGCGAAGTGGAGTCATAGGCCACGACCCTGAGCGCATGCGCCCCCTTATGGAGTTCCCCCTCCCTCACTGGCCCAAGGCCCTGAAGCGCTGCCTCGGGTTCTTCAGCTATTATGCACAGTGGGTCCCCAATTACGCAGACAAAGCCCGACCCCTGATCCAGTCCTCAACCTTCCCCCTGTCGACGGAGGCCCGCCAGGCCTTCAGCCGCATCAAGGCAGACATTGCGAAGGCCACGATGCGCACCATCGACGAGTCCCTCCCCTTCCAGGTCGAGAGCGATGCGTCCGACGTCGCTCTGGCGGCCACCCTCAACCAAGCGGGCAGGCCCGTGGCTTTCTTCTCCCGTACTCTCCATGCTTCCGAAATTCGCCATTCCTCGGTCGAAAAAGAGGCACAAGCCATAGTTGAAGCTGTGAGACATTGGAGGCATTACCTGGCCGGCAGGAGATTCACTCTCCTCACGGACCAACGGTCGGTTGCCTTCATGTTCGATAATGCACAGCGGGGCAAGATTAAAAACGACAAGATCTTGCGGTGGAGGATAGAACTCTCCACCTTCAACTACGAGATCTTGTACCGTCCGGGGAAGCTAAACGAGCCTCCTGATGCCCTGTCCCGCGGCACTTGTGCCACTGCACAAGTGGACTGCCTCCGATCCCTCCACGAGGACCTCTGCCACCCGGGGGTCACTTGTTTTTTCCATTTTGTCAAGACCCGCAACCTGCCCTACTCCATCGAGGAGGTCAGGACAGTCACCAGGGACTGCCAAATCTGCGCGGAGTGCAAACCGCATTTCTACCGGCCAGAGAGGGCGCACCTGATAAAGGCTTCCCGTCCCTTTGAACGCCTCAGCATGGACATCAAAGGCCCCCTCCCCTCCACCGACCGCAACACATATTTCCTGAACGTGATTGACGAGTACTCCCGGTTCCCATTCGCCATCCCCTGCCCAGACATGACCACAACCACCGTCAACAAGGCCCTCCAGGGTATCTTTACACTGTTCGGTTTCCCCGCACACATACACAGTGATAGGGGGTCCTCCTTTATGAGCGACGAACTGCGTCAATTCCTGCTCAGCAGGGGCATCGCCTCGAGCAGGACGACCAGTTATAACCCCCGGGGAAACGGGCAGGTGGAGAGGGAGAACGGAACGGTCTGGAAGACCGTTCTACTGGCCCTATGGTCCAGGAATCTCCCGGTCTCCCGCTGGCAAGAAGTCCTCCCGATGGCCCTCCACACCATCCGGTCACTGCTCTGTACAACTACCAACCAGACACCTCATGAACGTCTCCTTGTTTTCCCCAGGAAGTCCTCCTCCGGGACCTCGCTCCCAACCTGGCTAGCGACACCCGGACCCATCCTGCTTCGGAAGCACGTGCGGGCGCACAAGTCAGACCTGTTGGTCGAGAGGGTCCACCTGCTGCACGCTAACCCCCAATATGCCTACGTGGCGTTCCCTGACGGCCGGCAAGACACAGTCTCCCTTCGGGACCTGGCGCCCGCCGGAACCCCACCCGCACCCGAACCATTGCCCCCCCCCCCCCCACAGCACCTCACTGGAGGGTCAGTACTCCCGCCACTGCTGCCTAGGCCCGACCACCCACCGACGCCCCATACAGGCGCCCCCCCCTCCCTGTCAATCTTTTGCCCCTACAGCGCCACCTAGGGGTGACAAAGCTGCCAGGGAGGACGACACCACGCTCCCGGAGTCGCAACCGCCGGGACCCCCATCAGAATCACCGTCGAACCCCAGGCGCTCCAGAAGGACGACCAGGCCACCAGATCGACTGATTGCTGCACTATGAACACTTTGTAAATATCCTCGACATCACGGTACCTCCATACCTGGTCATACCATGCTAAAAGCGACTATTAACGCTGGCTACCACCCCCGTCGGGCTCTTTTTTAACAGGGGGTGAATGTGGTAGTATCAGGTATTACGGTACCTGAGAGGCTGATGACCATTCGTTAGACCCAGGAGTCTAACATTGGCTGTATTACATAGCTCCGCCCTGAAGGCGGGGTATAAGAGATGGTGCCGTCCCAGCAGCCTTCACTTCCTGTATCGAAGCTGCTGGGGAAAAGGTTCTAGTAGATTAAAGCCTTCAGTTATGAAATCACTTCATCTGAGTGTAATTGATTGCGCATCAAAGGCAAAACATGTTTTTCTCCAGTGTCAAGAAGTTCTGGCAAGGAACTGTACCAAAAGTGAAAAGAGGATATCATTTTAGCACAGACAGGGCCGGTCTCCTACACCATACGAATTGAGAGCTGAGATGATGTAATATGGAGGAGACATGTGGATCAACATTTGGCGACAAGAACCAATCTTCCAGAGACAAACAAACAAGAGTCCAAATCCAGCTGTGCCAAGAGATGACCTGGATCTTCCCAAGACTGACCCTGACACTAAGCAAACCAATTGGGGAAAGTAGTATCTCAGTTGAGAACCAGATACCGAGTCAACCTCAAAACACTACGTCGACTCCAGTTAAGACTACCACAGACGACATCCAAACCATTGCAGCAAGCACTAAAAGGCTGGTTCACCAACCAACACACTAACGTCGCTAACTCCTTCCTTGGCTAACAACTAGTGGAGTGTGACTTGAATCAGAGGGCATGACCTATCGGCCCTGTTGTGCCCGAAAGGCAGCGCGGTGAGGTCAGTAGATGCCAGGAAATCCCTCTTCCGGGATCTACGCAGCTTGCCATGCCTCCCAAGATCAAACACGATCTCGTGAGATGTCTCGAGCTGAATCCCATTGTGGACGGGGTCACTATTTTGTAAATCTGCATATTAGAGTGAGACAGCTAATCTCACTCTAATATGTGTTCCATGATCTACCCGAGACGTGGAATCTAACCCTCTCACCTCAGAGACCTTGGGCGAGCGACGTTCAGTGCTGGCCCCACAAACGGGGACCAGATGAACGGTACCCGTGGGGGTCTCGCAGGGGCTAGGAGGCCCCCAGGTGCTTGCCCTCTGGGCAGGGTGGAGCCTGGCACTGCTGGTGCTACCTGGGTGCCAGCCTGGCAGTACCACCTGAGCACGCTGGCACTGCCAACTCAGCATTCTGGCAGTGCCACCTAGGTGCCAGCCTGGCACTGCCAAGGTTCCCAAGTGGCACTGCCAATGCCACTGCCAGGGTGCCAGGCAGGCATTTTCCCCATGCTGGGGATCAGCCTGGGGGGGCCCGAGGACCCCCTTATAACTGAGTTGGGGGTTCAGTGGTTGCGTCGGTTGGGGGGGGGGGTTTGAGTGATCGGGCCGCCATTTAAAAATGGGGACTAAGTGCGGCCTCGTCAGGGAGTTCCCCGCTGAGGCCCCGAACATAACCAGAGTCCTGGTAGATAGCACGATGTTTATCAGTGCTGCGAGCGCCGGGAAACACCCGGCTATACACGTTTGTGATGCGCAATCAATTACAATCAAAGACGAAGTAGTAACATAATTGAAGGCTTTAATCGACTGGAACTGTTCCCCAGCAGCTTCGGTACAGAAATGAGGGCTGTTGGAACGGCACCGGTTCTTATACCCCGCCTGTCAGGGCGGAGCTACGTACCAACAGCCAATGGTAAACTCCGAGGTTTAACCAATGGTCTTCAGCCTCTCGGGTACTGTAATGCTGTTATACCTGATAATACCACAGTTTGTTCTGGGACTGTTCCCATTTGGGTAGATCATGTCCAGAATTTCTGGCTCAGAGGCAGGGGCACTACCTACTGAGCTACAAGACCTTTATTGAAATGAAACACTTACTTAAAACAACAAAAACTTGGATTTACATAGCATCTTCAATGTAGTAATACATGAGTAAACCAAATATGACACTGAACGCCAGAAGGAGATATAAGGACAAAGAAATTGTTCAAAGAGGGAAGTTTTAAAGAGCATCTTAAAGGGAGAAAGCAAGATAGGGAGGTGGAGGGATTTCTGGAGAATATTCCAGAGCTGAGGGCCTTGGCAAGTAAAGTCATGGCCAGAATTAGAGGCGAGCACGTAGCGGGTTGTGGCAGTTGAAGAGATTACAAAATAGGAATGATTGTTTTCAACATTCTAGGTAACCTTTGACACTGAAGCAATTTCACCTCACCGAAGCAGCAAACGTTTATGTTGCATAGAAAATTGAAGTGATGAACGAGTGAAGAATAAACCGATTTCCTAGTCTACCAAAATAGTAACATCTGGTACTATTTTGCTTCACGTCTCTGGTGCAGTGTTGTGGGTTCTTTGAATCCGATTCACACATGTGCAGTAATGAGCAAATGAATTTTAATCAACACATCCAACTCCCCATGCTTGCACTCTCCATCATAGCCAGCTATGAGATCCCTGTTGCTGTCGGCAGCAACTGCTCCAAGCACGCATATATTAGCACAGCTTTTTACCCTATATAGGAATTTAAGAAAAATCAAGCTTATGAAAATTCCACTCAGCTCACCACACAAACACCCGAACGATTTCACCTTCAGGGTTGAAAATTCTTCGGCATGCTCTGTCGCCAAACGCAGTTAAGCAGGAATCCCGCTGCACCTGACTTCTGCTCCTGGCCCCGTGAATTATCGAGGGTAGGCTTATTTAAACATTTCCAGCTGATGTCTGCTCCAATATGGCCACCACCTTTGAATCCATTGGAGGGTGATGGAGGAAGATGCAGCACTGACTTGGCTGTCACGAGAATCAGGCAGGCATGCTTACAAGAGTTACAATCTTTTGTAAAAGATTGTTCTGATGTTGTTTTCATTCTTCTGAACTGTTCCAGGCCAGAATCTAGGCCTGCTCCTCCCAATATTCCCAACTTTGAGTCTCATGTGACCTGAATATAAGTATCATTCCAGGGACTAGATTGTCGGGCATGCGTAAGCTGGAGACATAGGCAATGCATTGGGGAAGCCATCCTGCCAGGCCTACACCTGACCTGAAACCTGCAGGGAGCAACAGAACATACATCTTCCAATACTGATTCCAGCAAAAGTACCTCTCCAAGCGTTGTTGTAACATTTCCATTGCTTTCCAGGGATCTTATGCATGGAGCACATTCCCACTCCAGAGGAAGAGTGGGGCTTTAGTGTTCAACTGCATTGCTCTTGGGACTCATCTAAATGGCCAGAGGAAGCTGTCATTCCCTCCACAGACAGCCTACCTCCCTGACTTCTCTCTGATCCATTCAGTTTTGGGGCACTTGCCTCATCAGTCAATTTAGGTGTGTTGCTTGAAAGTTAACTGTCATTATTTATGAAGCCATCACTGGATATTTATGAAGCCTCCACTGGGTATTTATGAAGCCTCCACTGGATGTTTATGAAGCCTCCACTGGGTATTTATGAAGCCTCCACTGGGTTTTTATGAAGCCTCCACTGGGTATTTATGAAGCCTCCACTGGGTATTTATGAAGCCTCCAGTGGGTGTTTATGAAGCCTCCACTGGGTATTTATGAAGCCTCCACTGGATGTTTATGAAGCCTCCACTGGGTATTTATGAAGCCTCCACTGGGTGTTTATAAAGCCTCCAGTGGGTGTTTATGAAGCCTCCGGTGGGTGTTTATGAAGCCTCCACTGGGTGTTTATGAAGCCTCCACTGGGTATTTATGAAGCCTCCAGTGGGTGTTTATGAAGCCTCCGGTGGGTGTTTATGAAGCCTCCACTGGGTGTTTATGAAGCCTCCACTGGGTATTTATGAAGCCTCCAGTGGGTGTTTATGAAGCCACCACTGGGTAGTTATGAAGCCTCCAGTGGGTGTTTATGAAGCCTCCACTGGGTGTTTATGAAGCCTCCACTGGGTATTTATGAAGCCTCCAGTGGGTGTTTATGAAGCCTCCGGTGGGTGTTTATGAAGCCTCCACTGGGTGTTTATGAAGCCTCCACTGGGTATTTATGAAGCCTCCAGTGAGTGTTTATGAAGCCACCACTGGGTGTTTATGAAGCCTCCAGTGGGTGTTTATGAAGCCTCCACTGGGTGTTTATGAAGCCTCCACTGGGTAGTTATGAAGCCTCCAGTGGGTGTTTATGAAGCCACCACTGGGTGTTAACTGTCAGCCGCCATTAGCTGGTGCATTCTCCTTGGCAGCAGCGCTACCAATCACACTCCACTTGCCACCCAATCAGCATGCCCTTCTCATACGGTATAAAGTTGATGGGCAGAATTTTCCATTCTGTGCACAGAATGCTGGCTGAACGAGCGGGCAGCTCGCAGGCAACACAACCAGGCTTTTTCTCCAGATCATCCCGCATTCTGTGCAGGAGAAATCCCTGGCGGGTCACTTTCACCTGGTTCCCATACTTGAAAAGCAGTTGGGAACCTTGCTGACGTGACGTCACATTGGCGAGGGTGGAATTCCAAATGTGGGGGGGGACGATGTGACAGGAAAGCCCGCGAGTTGTATTAAAATGTATTGAAATAAAAGGGCGGGAAGCCTGTTACATCACCGGTGAGGAGCAGGGAGAATCGGAAAAAGAGACAGATGGAAAGTTTGATGGACCAGCAAAAGGCCGGTTGAGTTCAGGCGGGGTTTTCTGGTCTCGTGATGGGCACAATTGTAAAATACCGCTCTATATCCTTGAAAGCTTCTATTTACAGCGACACACATTATATATCATGCATGATATACTATGGCCATGGTTTAGCAGCCTTGTTGATCGCGGGTGCAGATCTCATAATGGCCGCTAAATCTCCCATATGCTTACTAGGGTTGATGCTGGAACGTCTGTCCAAGCCTTATCCACCCACCCAGCCGGTGTGACATCATGCCAGCATGAATCACTACTGGTTTTCAAAAACAAAAATGAGTGGTGATGACCACAGCAGGGGCATGCAGTAAGGTATAGCCCCAAGTGGTGTGGGACATGGCCGGGCAGTGTCCAGTCAGTGCCCCCAGGACCCTGGCACTGCCTGGTTGTCTGCCAGGTGTCAGTGCCAGGGTGGCAGTGCCAGGGTGGCAGTGCTGGAGCAGCCACTCCGGGATGCCCCATTGGAGGGGTTCCCATTCTGTGGAGGTGGGAGGGGCGATGCTTGTGGAGGGGTGGTGCTTGCATTGGGGGGGGGGGGTGCAGTGGCTGTGAAGGGGAAATGGCACCTGATACTCGAGGGGGGCGGGGCCACCCCGATGCTGGGCATGGGGAGGGCTGCAGTGGGGCAGGTCAGGTCGGAGCCTGTGAAGTGGGGTGGGGGTGGTGCCACTGACAGGAGGGGGCCCACACCAATGCATGTGAGGCAGGGGGAAAGGTGATGCCTGTGATGGAAGTGAGTGCCCCAATATTTGCATGTTGGAGGTGGTGCCCCGAACATAGCGTTATGGGGGTGGTGGCCTGATACTTGTTTGGAGGGGGGGGAGGGGGGGGGGTACCGCCTGATGTCCGTTGGGGCACTGCAATCTCAGAATCCCAGTTTTGCAAGCATACCTAGGCCCCGCCCCTCCAGCTGGCTGTATGATCTTCGCCAGCTCTCTGAAAATGCACAGAGTGCTGATTATTCAGACAAGAAAAGTGGGTCTGTGAAGCTGATGAGTTTCACACACCTTTTCCTGCCCGATCCAGCACTCTGTGCAATTTATTTGTTTTCTAACCCTTTCACCTGAATGGAACGTCTATCTCATTCATACTGAAGTTGTTAGTTCATTTTTGATTATCCCATTTGCAGAATGTGGGCACCACTGACAAGGCTGAAGTTTATTGCTGATCCCCAGTTGCCCAGATAAGGTAGAGCTGGGCTGCTCTCTTGAACCGTCGCAGTCTTGCGGTGAAAGTCTGCCACAACCTGCTGCGCAGGGAGCTCCAAGAATGTGGCGCCGCGTCAATGAAGGAACAACAATATTATGCCCTAGTCAAGATGGTGTGTGATTTGGAGAGAAGTTTGGATGTGGTGGCTTTCCCATGCAGCTGGTGCCCTTGTTCTCTAGGTGGCGAAGGCTCAGGTTAGGATATGCATTTCAATTTGAATTACTTCATTGCATAGTATCTGTGCAAATAAAAAGAGCTTAAAAATCAGTTACAATGACCAAACAAAGCTGACCTGCTGCAAAAACACCATGGCCTGGATTTAATGGGTAGCCCCCCCCCCCCCGCCCCCCATTGGCTGGTAGCTCTAGCGATCCCGCAGTGTCGCAATTTGGTCATGTGTACTGACGGTACAGCAACGAGGAGCAACAAATAGAACGGCGGCTCGATAGAGACAGATAAGTCCTGGGCATTTAGGGTGGGAAGGGATCCGAGTGCTCAGGGAGGGGGGAGGGAAGGGGCTGGGGTGGGGGGGGGGGGGTGGTAGGGGGTGAGGGCCGGGTTTTGGATGGAAGGCAACAAGGAACGAAGGGGGTGTATATCTTCGGGGCCTGCCCCAATGTGCACAGGGAACACCCCAAATTATGTGCTCCCTCTTCCTTCCTTCCTCCCCTTTCTCAAGCAGCTCCAAAATCCATACTGCCCACTCCTGCCTGCCCACTCATGACAACCTGGGTAACGTAATATCCCTGCCTATTGGCATGGTTGCAATTGACCTTTAATTGTTTATTTAACTCTGGCAGGTGCCCACCTGGTGTATTATCGGGCATAGCTTGGGGGTGGACAGGAAGGTGGGAGTCTGGACACCCCTCATATATCACCTGCTAGTATACTTGGCAGGATGCCATAAAATACAACCCCATATCCGAGTCTCTTTCCCTCTTGAGATTAAAAATCTCAAATGACCGAGATTGAAAAGAGAGCTCAGGGACTCATTTTATTAACAGCGATGGGTTGAAGGCAAAGGGAGTGAATACATTACATTAATACAGTTGGAGACATTCTTCTGAGTACTTTGTCTGGACTGTCAAAGCCTTTGATCAGTGGCAGAGATGTCCAAATGTTTGTCTTTAAGGGCTGGATCAATACATACGTTTGAGCATCAGGCCAATGTTAAGAGTTTAAATCCAAGTAACCATTAATTTGTGCATATCTCATGTTGTTGATACTAACAGATCCTGGTGGTCTGATCTGGGATTTAGCCACAAATGGGACAACAGCACTAAAAACAGATCTTTGCAAATCTACAAAATTCAAACCAGATGAATCAGCAAACTTAAAACAGAAGCACAAATAGGGCTGTATTTCCACGCTTTGAGCCTTGGATTGACCAGGCTTGGGAGCCATATGTTGCCCGAGGTCATAGGTCAGGCACCTCTGATCTGTGGCATACATGAATAATGACCAGCACTGGTCTGAACAGATGTTACCTTTTGAATTTGATTTCTGCGTCTGAATGCAATAATCAGGTGTAAATTTGACAAATTAACACGGATGTATTTGTTTCACTCCTTTAAAATTACGCTTGAAATTATTCCATATTTTAAATAACTGTTTCATCAAACAGCTGTTAATGATTAATTCTGTACTACAGGGAAGAGAATTTAAGGAAAAATCTGAATATGTTAAGACTACTGACATTCGGACCTGTGCAAAGTATCCAACAATTTCCTATTACTAAATGCCTCTGATGTACTAAATATGTAAGCTCATGACACCTAACAGATACATATAATTTTTGACAAATGTTAACGGCAAAAAGCCTCATATGTGAACATTTTCATCCTTCATTCTGATTTTAAAATAAGTTTCTTTCCTAGCTAGGGATGGTGGTGAAGATTTGGTGAAATGCACTCGAATGAAGTGTAGCGCACAAAGACTCCGTGAGACGAATAGAGTGAAGTCGATGAGGCTTTATTAAGCGTGTCTGTTCCCCCGCAGCTCAATAGTAGACTGGCCTGCGGGGGAGGACTCCGGCTTCTTATACTCCGCCTTCAGGGCGGAGCTAGAGGTCAACGGCCAACCAGGACCCGGGATCTGTCAGCCAATGACATTAGGGCTTCCAGTCCCACATGACCCCCAATACATACTACCACATTCACCCCTTGTCAAAAATGAACCCGGCGGGGTGATGCTTCGTATGGTGGTAAGGGTTTACAGGGCTGGTCCTGGGAGGAAAAAAAACAGTCACATGGCAATACAGTATTGTACAATTTTGTCCTGTTTCAACTATTTACAGAGGGTATAGGGAGAAAAGCAAAATGTTCTTGTGAAAAAGTCCATATTTTGATTTAGATCGACGCCACGAGTCGGTCGGGCGGTCTGGTCGTCCGTGTCGATCGCCTCGGCCCCGGGGGTGGTGGTGGTGCTTGTACCGGTGTTGTCGTCTCCGGGAGCCTTACGGTTTCAGCTTGGGCTTTATTCTTGGTCGGGCCTGAGGGGAGGGGAACCGATCCTCCTGGGAAGGGGGCGGTCGCGGGGTGCGGCGGTGGCAGGAAGGGGGGGGGGGGGTTGGGTGAATGGTGTCGGGGGGGTGTGTGTGTTGCCGGCGGGCGCCAGATCCCGCAGGGAGACCGTGTCCTGTCGGCCGTCGGGGTACTCCACGTAAGCGTACTGCGGGTTCGCGTGGAGGTGGTGAACCCTTTCGACCAACGGGTCCGCCTTATGTGCCCGCACATGCTTTCGGAGCAAGATGGGTCCTGGGGCCGCCAGCCAGGTCGGCAGCGACGTTCCAGAGGAGGACCTCCTAGGGAAGACAAGGAGACGCTCATGAGGCGTTTGATTAGTGCTCGTACATAATAACGACCGGATGGAGTGGAGAGCGTCCGGGAGGACCTCCTGCCACCGTGAAACTGGGAGGTCCCTGGACCGTAGGGCCAGTAGGATGGCCTTCCAGACCGTGCCGTTCTCCCTCTCTACTTGCCCGTTCCCCCGGGGGTTGTAGCTGGTCGTCCTGCTTGAGGCTATGCCCTTACTGAGCAGGAACTGGCGCAGCTCGTCACTCATGAAAGAGGACCCCCTGTCGCTGTGGACGTATGCGGGGTAACCGAACAGTGTGAAGATGCTGTTCAGGGCTTTAATGACTGTGGCCGCGGTCATGTCAGAGCACGGAATGGCAAAAGGGAAGCGGGAGTATTCGTCCACCACATTAAGAAAATATGCGTTGCGGTCGGTGGAGGGGAGGGGCCCTTTGAAATCGAGACTGAGGCGTTCAAAGGGGCGGGAAGCCTTAATCAGGTGTGCTCCATCCGGCCTGAAAAAATGCGGTTTGCATTCCGCGCAGATGTGGCAGTCCCTTGTGACTGTACGGACCTCCTCTAAAGAGTATGGGCTATTGCTGACTATTGCTGGCCTGGATTATGCCCTCCTTTAGTAGCCGCTGGACTTCGGACCGAATGAAGGTCCGGTCCTGGGCGCTGTACCGTCTGCTCCTAGTGGCGACGGGTTTGCAATCCGGGGTGAGGTTCGCAAACAAGGACGGGGGTTGCACCTTGAGGGTTGCGAGGCCGCAGATAGTGAGTGGGGGTATTGGGCCGCCAAATTTGAACGTAAGGCTCTGTAGATTGCATTGGAAATCTAATCCCAGCAAGGTGGGGGCACAGAGTTGGGGAAGGATGTTTAGTTTGTAGTTTTTGAACTCCCTCCCCTGCACCGTTAGGGTAACTATGCAGAGTCCTTGGATCTGTACGGAGTGGGATCCTGCAGCTAGGGAAATCTTTTGTGCGCTGGGATAGGTGGTCAAGGAACAGTGTCTTACCGTGTCGGGGTGGATAAAGCTCTCCGTGCTCCCGGAGTCGACTAGGCATGGCGTCTCGTGGCCGTTTATTAGCACCGTTGTCGTCGTCGTCTGGAGTGTCCGGGGCCGAGCTTGATCGAGCGTAATTGAAGCGAGACGTGGTTGTAGTAGTGGAGTGGGGTCCGTTGTTGCCGTCCAAGATGGCGTCGGGGATGGACAAAATGGCCACCCCCATACATCGCACGTGGCTGGGGGGGTCACAAGGTGGCGGCGGGGGTGGACAAAATGGCCGCCCCCACGCGTCGTACAGGTCTGCGGCGGTCCAAGGTGGCGGCGCCCTTCCTCCCCTCGTGGTGGCCGGGACCCAAAATGGCGGCGTCTGCGGGTCGCACATGGGGCGCTGGGGGGGCTGGGGAGCGCTAGGACCGCGCGGAGCTCCCTCACCGGGGACAGCGGTGGTCGGGACCCAAGTTGGTGGCGCCGGCGGGTCAGACGTGGGGCGCGGGGTGGGGGTTAGGGGGGCGTTAGGGACGCGCAAAACTTCCTCTTCTCCGTGGAGAGTGGTGGCCGGGACCCAAAGCGGTAGCGCCGGCGGGTCATACATGGGGTACGGGGAGGGGGGTTGGGGAGCGTAAGCGGCGTGCAGGGCTCCCTGTTCTCCCGGGACCGCGGTGGTCGGGACCCAGAGCGGCTGCGCCTGCGGGTCGTACATGGCGTGCTGGGGGGTTTGGGGCGCGTAAACGGCTTGCAGGGCTCCCTGTTCTCCCGGGACAGCGGCGACCTCGCGGGACCGGCACACAACTGCGTAATGGCCCTTTTTCCCGCAGCTCTTGCAGATAGCTGCGCGGGCCGGGCAGCGCTGCCGGGGGTGTTTCGCCTGGCCGCAGAAATAACAGCGGGCACCCCCGGTGCGACTCGGCGTTTGGACCGCGCAAGCCTGTGGGGTGTCCGGGGGGGGGTGTGTTTGTCGCGATGGGTACGTACGGAGCCCAATGGGCTGCCGCGCGGTCGGGGCCGTAGGCACGGGTATTACGCGCGGCCACGTCTAGGGAGGCTGCTAGGGCCCGGGCCTCTGAGAGTCCTAGTGACTCTCTTTCTAGAAGTCTTTGGCGGATTTGGGAGGAATTCATACCTGCCACAAAAGCATCGCGCATTAACATGTCCGTGTGTTCATTTGCGTTCACCGAAGGGCAGCTGCAGGCTCGTCCCAAAATCAGCAGCGCGGCGTAGAATTCGTCCATCGATTCTCCGGGACCTTGCCGTCTCATCGCGAGCTGGTAGCGAGCGTAGATTTGGTTAACTGGGCGGACATAGAGACTTTTCAGTGCTGCGAACGCCGTCTGGAAATCGTCCGAGTCTTCGATGAGGGAGAAGATTTCCGTGCTCACCCTCGAGTGCAGGACCTGTAGTTTTTGGTCTTCTGTGACCCGGCCGGTGGTCGTTCTGAGGTAGGCCTCGAAGCAAGTCTGCCAGTGCTTGAAGGCTGCTGCCGCGTTCACTGTGTGGGGGCTGATCCTCAGGCATTCCGGAATGATCCTGAGCTCCATAGTCCTTTTTAGGCACGCTTAATAAATTGTAGCGCACAAAGACTCCGTGAGACGAATTAAGCGTGTCTGTTCCCCCCCAGCTCAATAGTAGACTGGCCTGCGGGGGAGGACTCCGGCTTCTTATACTCTGCCTTCAGGGCGGAGCTAGAGGTCAACTGCCAACCAGGACCCGGGATCTGTCAGCCAATGACATTAGGGCTTCCAGTCCCACATGACCCCCAATACATACTACCACATGAAGGAAATATTGGAACTGGAGCACTTTGTCGACTTCTCTACCCATAATAGTGACAGGCAATCTCAGGTCAATTGTGCAAGGTCAGATACCGTCAAAAGCCATCCCCTTCCACTGCACCATAGCCCAATTTGAATGTGTCAAGCCAAACTAAACCTTTTTTTTTGTAACTGATCTTTTTTAATTAATTTTTCTTTGAAGTCAGTATTTAACTCCATACATGTATTAATGCAATAACCTGAGATTATATTCACAGCACAGCAAAGCACATAGCACCACCAGATTGTATAATGTGCCACAGGTGCATGCCACTTAAAGATGGAGAAAAGTTACGAGGTATATGTTGCACCTTTAGAAATAAATATTGAAGTTTTCCGTAAGTTTTCACTGTAAGCTGCTCTCTGTAACTTTATTGAAAATGAAACTCGATAAAATAAAATACCCTATAGTATCATATGTATTTCATATTCAAGTCATGGCTCTAAGTGGGTAGGCTGGGTCTGACAGTGGAAGACAAGTTTGAGGTGACAGCAGAAGGCATGATTGGCAGCAACAAACTAAATGTGTGGGCTACAATCAGACTGGGTCATAAATTACATTGACGTTTGTACAGTTTCATTTCTGCTCAACACATAATTGCTTTGACCACAAGGAAAATGCTGAAAACTCAGATTTATTTTGCTACTGCAGTGGTTCACATGTTCGCAAAAAGAAAAAATCATCAGTGCGCTCTTTCAATGTAATTGTCAATAAGATGTTAAACTTTTCCTCCTGCTTTTATCTCCGTGTTTCCACATTTTTCAAAAATTATCTGTGGCTGGGAAAACACACTTGCCACAAAATTTACAAATACCATCAGCAACACTCACCAGTTTATGCATTTGACCTTTATCATAACATTTTACATCATGAGGCAAATATTCTTCTAAATGTCAAGCCCATTAACTGAAGCTGTGGCCAATAACTAACGATGGCATCTATTATTGTAACAAAGAAATGAAACATCTGAAGGTTAACAAGAATTACAAACTAACTTATCAGTTACATCATTCCAATGATATGCTGTACCTTTGTTAATTGGCTACAATGTGTCACCACACCACATTTTCCTCATCGTGGGCCCCTAGGGCAAGCAAGACGGTGAGTTAAAATTAGAAGCGAGCGGTCCAACCCATCCTGGGAACAAGGTGCTTATTGTTTCCCCCTCTACAAGCCAAAAGTTCGCACTCCCTCCATCCCAACTTTACACCATAGCATCTTGGCATCAATATTTTAGGAGGGCTGTTTTTCTGACATTACTGTAAATCTTCTTTCTTTTCTGACTCCATAAGGGTTTCTGAGGAGTCAGCAGCACCAACCTCGGACAAAGCTGAACCCAGCACGCCACAGTAAACAGTATCATTCACTCCACCAACGTTAAGAACCATTACAGGAACGTCCACTGCAGGAAATTCGGGAGATAGTACTCAGTGAATTATCTAGCACAAGTGAGGAGGAGTAACCAGAGTGGCAGGAACTTACTTTCAGGGGCTCTGAAATTTGTATCACCTATGAGGCAAATAAAAAAGAAAGGTGCATCATAGAAACACAGAATCGTTTGAAATTATCCTTAGCATCTTGGCTAGTGGTACCACTGAGTCGACTTTGAGTTATAAATAGGGCTCCGCTGGACACAGTAAGGAAAGTTGTCACCTTTTCTGTCTGATTTGGCTACCATCCCTCCACAACTCTTCCAAAGCCTTGCCTCAAACCCGACTCTCCCGCACTTACCTGAGAATGGGTGGGCAGTCAAACCTAAATCTCTGCCAGCTGGCAGCTGCATCCTGCCCATTTCCAGCTCGTTTCTGGCAGGTCAGCTGGCAACATGAGGCCTCAATCTGGTGAGGGCGTCTCCTATCGATAACCTGCTGGCTGCTAAGATCTTCCCAACGTTTCCAGCTAACCGTTGAAAATACAACACATATTTAGGAGGTTACATTCTGAAGACCACAGGGGCAGCACGGTGGCGCAATGATTAGCACCACTGCCTCGCGGCGCCAAAGGACCATGGTTTGATCCCGGCCCCGGGTCATTGTCCGTGTGGAGTTTACACATTCTTCCCGCGTCTGAGTGGCTCTCACCCCCACAGGGTAGGTGAATGGGCCACGCTAAATTGCCCCTTAATTGAAAAAAAAAAGAATTGGGTACTCTAAATTTTTTTTTTTAATCCTGAAGGCCAGGATAGCCAAACAGCCATGAACACATTCATCCAGACTCGCTGCCCTGTGGAGTACAAGGCAGGACTATGTGCGTGAAAGTGGGCCGGCAGACAGTAAATCAAACACAATCGTTCAATGAAACTCGTGCTGATGTAGGTTCCCAGTCTCCAAAAAATAGAAATGTTTCTTTGATATGAAATATGCAACCAGAGCTTCGTAACATTTACAGTAGGGATTTTTATTATTTAATTAAGAGCTATCACTAAAACTCTTGTTGAAAATTAATGCCAATAAATTTACTTCAGAATGGGAGACTTTGTTGCCAAGAGATTCAGAGTGAAGACAAAGAAATATGAAGAACTAAGGCTGGTTTACTGGTTTATTAGCAGTCATTGTATTGACATAGCTCAGAAAATTACACTCAAGATATAAAGATGTTCACCAAATATTTATTTATCTACTTTAGTATATTTGTGCCATTCAATATTTTCAGTGGTCAATATATAATTTCTTTTGATTTATGGGTTATTACAAATATGTAATACGTTTATTGATACCAATGAATTTGATGCTAATGGGGAACAAACCTTAAAGAGCAAGATGTTCCCTCTGGGAATAGGAAACAGGAATTGTTCCAGACCCACCCCAGGGAAAACAGTCACCTTGTGGGATTTTGACCGGATGTCCCATTAGTTTGAAGGGAGACAGCTTCTCAGTTTAATTAAGGGTGTTAAGCAGGCTCTCAAATCTGGTGGGAGAATTACAGCCCTTTCATCTTGAGAGGCGCAGCAACTTGCAATGGATGGTAAGTAACAAACTTCAATATGGAGTGACCCCTTACCAACTTGCCGAAATATTTAAATAAAAAGTATATCACTTCCGGTGACGGGGATGTGCCGAGTGGACGAAAAGTGGCTCTCCTCCTAGGAAATAGAATTTAGGCAATGTTTTCTGAACTAGCTCACCACAACTAAGGAAAAAAGAGCATCCCTTCATAACCCTGTTCAAGAAAATACAAGAAATTAAAAAAGAATAAGAAAATGCCGAACAACAGCTGCACCAGAAGCCACAAGGAAACCAGGGGCATCAGGTGCCTGGAGAAACCAGAGAGTGAGGTGATGGACCCACAAGGTGAGGAAGCCCCAGTAACACTTGAAGGAGAGGGGCCAATAAGCCATACAAGGAACTCTCCCTCGCCAGAGGGCGGCTGGAGGAAGTTCCTCACCAGAGAGCTAAAGGAGCTCAAGGAAGATACGAAGCTGGGAATCCAGGCAGTGGTCAAGGTGGAGGTCAAAGAAGCTGTGGCCGCCATACAGGTGGCCCTCGACAAAGCAGATAGGTTACTAGAAGCCCAAGGGAACACGATCAGGGAGCTAGAAATGGCCACCACGGACCAAAGCAATCAGATCGCTGCTCTGGAGGCAGAAATACCAAGGTTGGTGATGGCCCAGGGGAACCTTAAAGGGAAAGTTGAGGTCCAAGAACCGGTAGAGGCACCAGAACCTTAGAATTGTGGGACTGCCAGAGGGAACCTAAGGCAGGAATCCCACAGACTATGTGGCCAGATGCTGGGAAACCTGCATCTGGGAGGGACACCAAATACGGATTTATCAAGACATTGGGTGTACACGAGTAGGGGGGAGGGGAAGAGGAGGGGGAAGCACAGAGCCATAGGGGAACAAAGGGATGGATTGGTGGTGGAGAGGGGGGTGGGGGCGGCTCCACGCTGCCTACAACAGGCCACACATGGGAATAAAATGGCGCCACAAGTAGCCACTTTGGTGGGTCCCCAAATAAAAGGAAACCCTGGAGTGCATGGGCGCATCCACATCGTGTACACATGGTTGACAGCCATGTTGGGTGGCTCCTGTGCAAACGGAAACCCCGGGGCGCAGGGGCCCAGCCTCATGGTCAGTAGGTGACCGTGGCCATTTTGGACAGCCCCCTAACAAAGGGAAACCCCAGAGTGGAAGGCCACATCCACAAGGTAAGTACGATTGATCCCGCAGGAGGGAATGACAGAAAACCACCATCAGAATAGTTAACTGGAATGTCAGGGGACTTAACGGGCGGTGAAAAAAATCCAAAATCTTTGCCCACCTGAAAAGTATGAAAGTTGACATAGTCTTCCTCCAGGAGACACACCTGACGGAGAAAGACCGACTGCAGGTAAGAAAAGGCTGAGTTGGACAGACTTACCATTCTTGCGATAGGACGAGAGTCAGGGGTTAGCCATACTTCTCAGTAAGAGGACAGTGTTCACAGTGACGAGTAGAGTCACGGGCCTTGGGGGAACAGTATGTCATGGTCAGCACTGTCCTGGAAGACACACCAGTGGTCCTGGTTAACATGTACTCACCCAACGGAGTTTATAAAGAAGACCATGGCAGAAATCCCCGACAAAGACACGCACCAACTAATCATGGGAGGAGGCTTTAACTGTGTTACAGGTCCCACGGACAGACAGGTCAAACCCCAAAACAGGGAAGACCTCCAGCATGGTGGAATAACTCAGCACATTTATAGAGCAGATGGGGACAGTGGACCTGCGGAGATTCACAGACCCAGGGGAGAAGGAGTTCTCCTTCTTCTCTCAAGTACATTATTTGTAGTGGGAAAAGCCACGTTTCCAGGGCTAGTAAGGGTAGAATACATGGACATGAGTTGTAGAGTGCCCAACGCTCCCACGGAGGTTGGACATGACCCTCCTTGCCGGCAAGGCTTTCTGCAAGAAAGTATCACAGGCCATAGAACGGTACATTACCAATAACCAGAATGGGGAGGTCTCATCCTCCATGTACTGGGAGGCGCTGAAGGCTGTGGTCAGGGATGAGATTATTACCTACAAGGCACATAGAGACAAGGAGGAGAGGGTGGCTAGGCAACAGCTGGTCGACTCCATACTCCGTCAGGCATGGGGGAGGATAGGAAGAGGGACCTAGAGACACCATTAGAACTGGGAGAAGTCATGGAGAGCATCAACTCCATGTAGGCGGGGAGGCACTGGGACCAGATGGATTCCTGGCGGCCTTTTACAAAAACTTCACGACAGCTTTGGCCCCTCACCTGAGGGAGATGTTCACAGACTCACTGGCAATTTGCTGTTCAATTTAGATGCAAAGATACTGGCCAAAATCCTAGCCAGGCGACTGAAGAATTGCGTATCAGAGGTGGTGGCAGAGGACCAGACAGGCTTTGTTAAGGGTAGGCAGCTAACGTCGAACATCAGGCGCCTGCTAAACCTGATAATGACCCCTTCGGGAGAGAACACCAGAGGTGATCATCTCCCTGAACACAGAAAAGGCCGTTGACAGAGTCGAGTGGAAATAACCTCACAGAGGTACTGGAGTGGTGTGGGTTTGGAGCAGGGGTCATAGCATGGGTGAAACTTCTGTACTGAGCTCCCATGGTGAGCGTGCAGACCAACACCAACAGCTCTAAGTACATCCAGCTGCACAGAGGTACAAGGCAGGGATGCCTGCTGTCCCCACTATTATTCGCCCTGGTGATAAAACTACTGGCGATCGTACTCAGAGTGGCGGAAGGCTGGAAGGAGATCCCAAGGCCTTGTTTAACACGGTAGAAAAAATGATTATAACATTTATGTGTGTTTGGGGTGAGGGTGTTGGGGAAGAACCCAAGGATCTCCCTAAAAAGTCCTACAAAGAACGAGAAGCATGGGGGGCCTGGTCCTCCCATACCCGCTGTACTACCAGTGGGCAACCTCAGCGGAAAGAGTGAGGGGATGGGTAAAGGCACCAGAAGCTAAATGGGTAAAAACGGAGGAGAGTTCCCGCACAGGGGCCCTGGACACAGCAGCATTCCCATCACCACTGACCAAGCACTCTATAAGCCCAGTGTGAACCAGAATAAGCAGGTTCACCCCGGAGGTGGAGGACAAATACAAGTGGTGCCAGGGAGGCCCGGCCATCTACACCCACATGTTCTGGGCATGCCCCAGATTTGTCGGGTTCTGGGCAGCCTTCTTCGAGGTGATGTCTAAGGTTGTGGGGTTGAGGGTGGAGCCATGCCCAAAGGGGGCAGCCGTCAGGGTATCAGACCAGCCGAAGCTCTTCATGGGAGGGGGGGGGCCGACGCCCTAGTCTTTGCTTCCCAATCGCCCGCCGAAGAATCCTTCTCGGCTGACGATTAGCAGCACCACCCAAAGCTGCAGACTGGCTGGCAGACTTGTCGGAATTTATCCAACTGGAGAAAATCAAATTCACCATCCGGGGGTCAGAAGAAGAGGACTTCCGCAAGACATGGAGGCCATTCACCAACCTGTTCCAGGACCTGTTTGTAGCCTACAGCCAATAGAGCAATAGGAGCGGACAGAGGGTCCGCAAACATCAATGAAAATGAAGAGGGAGGGGAGGGGACAGAGAGTAGGGGGGCACATACGCAGACCATCCCCCTTTCCCACTCCCCGACCAAAAGTTTGTAAGAAAAGGCAGCCTAAGAGGAATAACCGACCAGGATGTAATATGTGTGTCGCCACACGGCCCTGGTATGTGCAACAATGAAAACCAATAAAGAAAACATACTACATAATAAAAAGGGAGGGGGTTGGTCGGAGCAAGGGGGCGGGAGGTTGAAGGCTATCTCCAATGCGAGGCTTTTGCTAACTGTAATGGGTTCGTACAGACTTTTGGTTGTGTATGAAAACAAAACTCTAATAAAAACATTTAACAAAAATAAAAAGCATATAGACCCACAAATATGGGGGCGAGGGTGGTTGGGAATTACTCTACAGGATGGTCTTTGACTGCATGCACACCCAGGAAGGCAGGGAGGGATTGCGTTGGGTGCCTCTCCTCCATAGAGTTAAATTTCCCCCGCCCCCTCCAACTCAGGTAGCTGGAGGTTGGCTGGAAACTTTCAGTCAGCCTCCTTTAAATGGGTTTACCATGTTTCTTAATGAGCCCAATTGGCTAGCACCTTGTGCTTTCCTCGATAAAACGGTCAACACTGGGAGTGGGGTGGAAAACCTATATACTGGTGCCAGTATTTTAAGGTCCCATCTACCTCCATTTTTGCCCTTGGTGGGGCACTTAAATGCAACCTGAAATGTCAACGCTGAAAAAGATCTCTAAATATTTTGTTTGAGTTGAGGAATAAGCTTTGAAACAAAAAAAACCTGAGACTTAAAAATGATTGCACATCTGAATAGTTCTAGTGTTTGCCAAGAGTACATATGTGCGGCACTTAAGAATTTACATAACAGTCTTTGAGATTCAAGTACAAGTGGTGAGCTGCCAGATTTGTATGAGAAGAAGCTAAAAAATATTATTGTGGATTGGTAGAAGTTTGTCGCCATGGATACAGCTGGACTGCTGACATGACTGGCATTGTGATAAGATAAAGCTAAATATACCATTCCTACATGTTGTTCTTTACCTATTCAGTTCTGCTTGGTCTCCAGTTACAATCACTTCAATCTTGAAATCTATTAAGAGGTTTAATATTTAGGACCAATGAAAAGCATAGTTCATTCTGAAAAATTGCACAAGCTAAATTAAGCGTAGCATTTAAATGGTTCGGCATCTCATACTTCCTTACATTTTTGCCTTGTTCCAGGCCAAATAATTTTGGCATCAAATGTGTTGGCTTGTAGATAAGTAATGTTCATGCCTATTAATAAAAAGAGTAGTAATTGTTGTATAAGCCTAAGAAAAATTGAATGATTTGCGAAGTACAATGAATGCGTTATGAATGGAACTATGATATGGTACACAGCTGGCTGCAGATCAGATCTGTTAAGTTATATTTGTACCTTATCTTTTTCTTGCATTAAAAATGAATGATGCTTCACTGAATATTTTGAAAGGAAGAAGAAAAATCATAAGGAAGTGGAAAATTTGCTTGTGGTTTGCATCAGAGTAAGCATGATCAAAATAGTACATTTGAAGCTAGTTATACTCGTTTCAATGATGGAAATTAAAAGCTTTAAAAAAAAAATCCCCAACGATAAAAGTCAAATACAATCATGTTTAACACCTAATTACAGGAAATTAGAAAAGTTATGTGTAATATAGTATAATATAATTTAGTAATACAATATAATATAGAAAACAAATAACTTTTCTCAAGCTTTTACGGCCTACGAAAACATAATTTGGATGTTATTGAATGACCTTCACACTTTAGTTAAACAAATAGTTTACTTTTGTTGATTAAAGGCTCAATTTAAAAACTATGAACAATTACAAACACAAGCTACATTTATTTTCTGTATCCTAGCATCATTCTCATCTCGATGGACCTGGGAATAAGAAGATAATTTTCCACAACTTTTAACAGTTACTTTTCTTCACAGTTTTGTATTTTATTATTCAGGTGCATCGTGAAACAAGTTCCTTCGAAATGCTGTGTTACATTTAAAAGTGTGACCATGGGCGCGATTTAAGGGAAACATTCCTAAGTAATAATAATCACTTATTGTCACAAGTAGGCATCAATGAAGTTACTGTGAAAAGTCCCAAGTCGCCACATTCTGGCACCTGTTCGGGGAAGCCGGTACGGGAATTGAACCCGCGCTGCTGCCTTGTTCTGCATTACAAGCCAGCTGTTTAGCCCACTGTGCTAAACCAGCTCCAGTGTCATTTTGGGCACGATTGGCAGGGTGTTTCTCGACGGCCCGTATTTAACGTCACCCACAAGCTTCTGGCCATTGCTGGCTGTCTCACTGTCCGATTTGCCAGACTCACGCCTGAGCATCTCGCCGCTAACAAGGAGGAGGTGCTTTTAAGCGACTCTTCACCACTTACTCCAGTCAATACACAAACATGGCAGCTGCTCCTCACTTTGGGGATGCCAACCTCACAAGGCTTCTCAAAGATGGAAATTAATGCAAATGAGTACTAATGATATACTCATCATATCTGGGCACAATCGGGAGTGGGCCGGTTAGAGAGCAAACTGATTTCCGCCTGGTGCAAATCTCATTTTTGGTCTCTCCTGCTATTTAGCCGACACGTCTAGATCTGTGCTGGGCACAAAGCGATGGTTAAATCGCGCCCAGATAGGATGACTATAAATCGAAACAATGTACCCAGCTCACTTGATTAAAGAACCATTAGAAGTTAGTTTTAGCCTTTCAAAACAATTCTTGTTATTCCTTTTTTATTCCTTTCTTATCGTGCCTAACATCCTCCAGCCAGGAAAACAAGTTGAACAGAAGCTTCTTCACAACTTCTGAAGGTATTACAGCTGCATGCTTTGTCCAGCAGGAGGCATATTTTTTCTGGGAGATGAAGGACAATGTCAATCTAGTTCTTTGTATTGTGATTGTTAATATTACTCTTTGCTTTATGGGACTCTGTGTATGCAGCTCACTTGAAAATGATTGCCATCCACAATTATATGAGTAAAATCAGAGGCTACGATTGCATAATTTCTGCTATGAAACTTCAAAACCTTTACAAAAGTCAATTTGTTTTATTTTTCAGAAATTTGTAACATATCTCAAGACACTGTTGAATATCAGAAATGGTGAATGCAATACTGTTCACAACCAAAATGTTACATGAGAAATATATATGTAAAGTCCATTCAATGCCCTCTTAATGCGCTTCTCCTGAACTTTACAACTGAAGGTTATTACTATTGAATTGATAATTATTAGAATTAATGAGTACAGGATTATACCATATCTGGCTGGAAAATTTGATTTTTGTTCAAGGCTGCAGCCGCGCCACACTTCAATTTAGTCTGACATGAGGCCCAACCAATATTTGGGTTCAGGCCTCATTCAAATGCAAGGAGAAAGATGCAGGCTCAAAATAGGCCCCTGGCTAGAGCTTACCCTTTGTGAAAGGGCAGGGTATTGGCTGGCTCTGAACTTGAGCCTGTCACCAGGTCAGGTCTGGGAAGGGAAGCGAGGGCAATGGTTGTAGGGTATGGGGGAAGGGGGGGGGGGGGGTGCTTCAAATGTAGCAAACTAGAGTTTTTTCTGGGCACAGAAGGAGTGCCCTGACTGGGCCCACAAAAAAACGAAACACTAAATTTTGAGGACCATTTTAATAGCCACTAATTAACCCTTGCAATGCCTGCAAAAACTAGGTAGAGCATTGATCATAGAATCCCAACAGTGCAGTAGGAGGCCATACGGCTCCTGGAGTCTGCACCGGCCCTTGCTCCGATAGCGCATCCTGCCTAAACCCAGTCCCCCACTCCTATCACTGTAACCCCACCTATTGTTTGGGCAATTTAGCGTGGCCAATTCACATAATCTGCACAGCTTTGGACTACATGAGGAAACCGGAGCACCAGAGGAAACCCACGCAGACACGGGGCGAATGTGCAAATTACACACAGTCACCCAAGGCCAGAATTCAACCTGGGATCATGGTGCTGTGACGCAACACTGTGCCACCGTGCCACCCTTGGTGATGGCTCCTTTGTATCTGCATTTTCCAATTGGAGAACTAAAACCAGCAAAATGCTTTTAAATGCATGTATGTTTAAGCCGCCTTACGCCTCTTTTGAAGGTGGGGGTGACCTGTTCATTTATTTGCTTGTTTGCCTGAATATTGAATTAGCCTGGACTTGAGCATCAAAGGGGCAGCCACGATTAGTTTGGAGGTAATGAACAGGAGTGCAAACCCTCATTCCCTGGGCAATCCTTGTCCCTGCCCGCCTCCTCCACTGATCACCCATAACCCCCACCGACTGCCGAGGCCTCTGGCCACGCGGCTGAATGCTATTGCTAATAGAGAATTGGCAATCGTGGTTAAGTGAACACTTCACACAACCCAAGTTGAGTCCCGTGGGTGGGCGGGCCTTGTAGAATGTGGGAGCCATTGCCTAGCATCCCAATCACACCCTGATTCCTGGACACTGTGCTTGAACACTGCAGGAGGCAACACCACACACGCAGCAGCCAACATCCAAACACCCAGGGGATGGGACACAGCTCCGGGGACATGTCCATGGCTGGAGGGTGGTTGAGTGCCATGTGTAGGGGGGGATGCCTGGAGAGATGGGCCAAGGGTTCAGAGGTCAGCCCGCATTGCGGAAGAAAATGACAGAGGCATCATATTGGTTGTGCACAAAGGTGTTTCTTGTGTTTGACAATTCCACACTCTTCCGATGGTGCTGCACACCTGAGAGCGGGGCATGTCCCGCAGGACCTCTTCAAAGTCAGCCTGGTACTGGGTCACATCCTCCAGTGAGGCGGACATTCTGCCTAGGCCCTCAGCAATGGCCGACACCGACTACGCGACACCTTGGACACCTTGATTAATGGTGTCGATGTCGTGCACCAGAGTCTCCACTGTGGTCTCCACCCTAGTAGTGTTAGCTTCGGATCCACACATTGCCAGCAACATCTCCTGCACCCCTAGCCTCTAGGACTCCTTCAAGAAGCTATGGACCTGCTGGAGTGTCTCCCTCTGACATCTCCCTCTGAATGTCCCGGGCGCCCCCTAACTTCTCCATCAGTTCGGGGTAACCCTGTTCCATGGGCCCAGCATCAGGCTGGGACCCAGTTGGGTCCTGGGATCCAGCAACCCTCCGACTGCAGTCTCGCCTGGGGGTTCCTACCTCTACTTGATGTACATCAACAGCAGTGTGGTGCTCACTAACATTTCCCACTGTGGTGTGTGTATCTGCGCTGGCGGAGGCTGGGGATGACAGCTATGCTACTACTATTCCGGTGGCATTCTCGGAGCTCTTCTCCGAGGTGGTCTCGTAGGTGGCTGGAGAGGGTGCCGCCTGGGATGGGCCGGTGGCGTTGGCTGGAGGACCTGGGGGAGAAAGGACATGTGGTCAGTGGGATGGGTGGTCAGTGGGATGGATGGGTCATTCAGTAAGGCGATAACAACTCATGTTTGACAGGTACTCTGGGTGGAGCCCGGTGGATCCTCACCTCCGCAACGTCCGCTGCCAGTCTGCTTTGGTGAATGCTTTGTCCTCGGCCACACCGGTCACCGCCAGGGCAGGTTCATCAAAGGTGGTTAGGATTCTTATGTCCGGCATGCAACGCCAGTCTGGGCCCTCTCCTGATTGTTGTGGGAGACCTTTTCCTGAGGAGACATGGAGAGAGCATCATTAGCCACAAACGCGGTTCACAGTTGTTTTAAAAAATATATATTTATTAAAGTTTTTTAACAACACAATTTCTTCCCCTTACAAACAATAACGCCCCCCCCCCCCCCCCCGCCCCCCCCCCCCCCCCCCCCCCGTAACAAAATAACACAAAATCGCACTGAGCAAGATATATACATGGCAAAATGGTATATTTACATAGCTTTATACACTGGCTCTCTCCCGCACGTGCCAGTTTCCCCCACCCTTCATGTTATCTCCTGCTCATCCATCCCCCCAAGCAATCCCCCATTCCCCCCCCTTCCCAAGACGTCCCCACCCCCACCCCCTCCCAGGGTTACTGCTGCTGGTGACCGACCTTCCTCTAACGCTCCGCGAGATAGTCTAGGAACGGTTGCCACCACCTGTAGAACCCCTGCGCAGACCCTCTCAAGGCGAACTTAATCCTCTCCAGCTTTATGAACCCAGCCATGTCGTTTATCCAGGCCTCCACGCTAGGGGGCTTTGCCTCCTTCCACATTAGCAAGATCCTTCGCCGGGCTACTAGGGACGCAAAGGCCAGAATGCCGGCCTCTTTCGCCTCCTGCACTCCCGGCTCGTCCACTACTCCAAATATTGCTAGCCCCCAGCTTGGCTTGACCCGGACTTTCACCACCTGAGATATTGCTCCCGCCACTCCTCTCCAGAACCCCTCCAGTGCCGGGCATGACCAGAACATATGGACATGGTTCGCCGGGCTCCCTGAGCACCTTCCACATCTGTCCTCTACCCCAAAGAACCTACTCAACCTCGCCCCCGTCAAGTGCACTCTGTGAACCACCTTAAATTGCATCAGGCTGAGCCTGGCACACGAGGAGGAGGAATTAACCCTACCCAGGGCATCAGCCCACAGACCTTCCTCAATCTCCTCCCCCAGCTCCTCCTCCCATTTACCCTTCAACTCTTCCACTCGCGCTTCCCCCTCTTCTTTCATCTCTTGGTGTATTGCCGACTCCTTGCCCTCCCCGACCCAGACACCCGAGATCACCCTGTCTTGAATTTCTTGTGCCGGGAGCAACGGGAATTCCCTGACCTGTCGCCTCACAAAAGCCCTCACCTGCATATATCTAAAAGCATTTCCCGGGGGTAACTCAAACTTCACCTCCAGTGCCCCTAGGCTCGCAAATGTCCCGTCAATGAACAGGTCCCCCATTCTTCTAATCCCCGCCCGATGCCAGCCCTGGAACCCCCCGTCCATCTTCCCCGGGACAAACCGGTGGTTACCCCTGATCGTACCACTGCACCCCTGTGCCGTCTCCACTGGCCCCAGATCCTTAACGTTGCTGCCACCACCGGGCTCGTGGTATACTTTGACGGCGAGAACGGTAGCGGTGCCGTCACCAACGCCCCCAAGCTCGTTCCTTTACAGGACGCCATCTCCATCCTCTTCCATGCCGCCCCCTCTCCCTCCATAACCCACTTGCGGATCATCGCCACATTTGCTGCCCAGTATTAGCTCCCTAGGTTTGGCAGCGCCAACCCTCCTCGGTCCCTACTGCGTTCCAGGAACCCTCTCCTTACCCTCGGGGGCTTATTCGTCCACACAAACCCCATAATGCTCCTACCTACTCTCTTAAAAAAGCCTTTGGTGATCACGATAGGAAGGCACTGAAACACAAACAGAAAACCTCGGAAGGACCACCATTTTGACCGACTGCACTCTACCCGCCAGCGAGAGCGGTAATATGTCCCATCTTTTGAAATCCTCCTCCATTTGGTCCACCAACCTCGTCAGATTCAGTTTATGTAGGGCCCCCCAACTCCTGGCTATCTGGATCCCCAGATACCAAAAACTCCCCGCCGCCCTCCTCAGCGGTAGGTCCCCTATCCCTCTTTCTTGGTCCCCTGCCTGTAATACAAAGAGCTCACTCTTCCCTACATTGAGCTTATAGCCCGAAAACTCCCCAAACTCCCTTAGAGTCTGCATGACCGCCACCATCCCCTCCATTGGGTTCGCCACGTACAGCAACAGGTCATCCGCGTATAACGACACCCGATGCTCTTCTCCCCCTCAGACCACCCCCCTCCATTTATTAGACTCCCTCAGTGACATGGCCAAGGGTTCGATCGCCAATGCAAACAACAGGGGGGCAGGGGGCACCCCTGCCTCGTTCCTTGGTACAGCCGAAAGTACTCCGACCTCCGCCCGTTCGTCACTACACTCGCCACCGGGGCTCTGTAAAGAAGCTTAACCCAGCTGATAAACCCTCCCCCGAACGCAAACCTACGCAGCACCTCCCAGAGGTACTCCCACTCTACTCGGTCAAAGGCCTTTTCCGCGTCCATAGCTGCCACTATCTCCGCCTCTCCCTCCTCCGATGGCATCATTATCACGTTTAAGAGCCGCCGCACATTAGTGTTTAATTGCCTGCCCTTTACGAATCCCGTCTGGTCCTCATGGATCACCCCCGGGACACAGTCCTCAATCCTCGTGGCCAGCACTTTTGCCAATAACTTAGCATCCACATTGAGGAGCAAGATCGGCCTGTACGATCCACATTGCAGTGGGTCCTTGTCCCGCTTTAGAAACAAGGAAATTGTCGCTTCTGACATTGTCGGGGGCAGGGTCCCCTCCTCTCTTGCTTCGTTAAAGGACCTCACTAGTAGCGGGGCCAACAGGTCTACGTACTTTCTGTAGAACTCCACCGGGAACCCGTCCGGCCCCGGGGCCTTCCCCGCCTGCATACTCCACAAACCCTTGCTCAGCTCCTCCAACCCGATTGGTGCCCCCAAACCAGCCACCTCTTGCTCCTCCACCCTCGGGAACCTCAGTTGGTCTAGGAATCGTCTCATCCCCTCTTCCCTCACTGGGGGCTGGGATCTGTATAGCTATTCATAGAAGGCCTTGAATACCTCGTTTATTTTCGTTACACTCCGAACCGTGGCTCCCCTTCCATCTTTTATTCCCCCTATTTCCCTCGCTGCCGTCCTCTTACGGAGCTGGTGTGCCAGCGACTAGTCTTTTCCCCGTACTCGTAGGTCGCCCCCTGCGCCTTCCTCCACTGTGCCTCCGCCTTCTCCGTGGTCAACAGGTCAAACTCCGTCTGGAGCCGTCGTCTTTCCCCAAGTAATCTTTCCTCCGGGGCCTCTGCGTATCTCCTGTCCACTCTCAAAATCTCCCCCACTAACCTCTCCCTTTCCATGCCCTCTGTCCTCTCCTATGAGCCCTGATGGAGATTAGCTCTCCCCTGATCACCGCCTTCAACGCCTCCCATACCACCCCCACTCGCACCTCCCCGTTGTCGTTGGCCTCCAAGTACCTTTCGATACACCCCCTCACCTTCCCACACATCACCTCATCTGCCAGCAGTCCCACATCCAGCCGTCACATCTCCTCTCCCAGCCCCATTTCCACCCAGTGAGGGGCATGGTCCGAAACTGCTATGGCCGAATACTCCATCCCCTCCACCCTCGGGATGAGCGCCCTGCCCAAAACAAAAAAATCTATCCGGGAGTAGGCTTTGTGCACGTGGGAGAAGAAAGAAAATTCCCTGGCCTGCTGTCTTGCAAACCTCCATGGGTCCACTCCCCCCATCTGATCCATAAACCCCTAAGCACCTTGGCCGTCGCCGGCCTCTTTCCCGTCCTTGATCTGGTGCGGTCCAGTGCTGGGTCCAGCACTGTATTGAAGTCCCCTCCCATTATCAGGCCTCCTACCTCCAGGTCCGGAATGCGCCCCACCATGCGCTTCATGAATCCAGCATCATCCCAGTTCGGGGCGTATACATTTACCAACACCACCCACGTCCCTTGCAACCTACCGCTCACCATCACATATCTCCCTCCATTATCACTACGATAGTCTTGGCCTCAAATGACACATGCTTTCCCACCAAAATTGCCACCCCTCTATTCTTCGCGTCCAGTCCCGAGTGGATCATAGCCACGTCTGCCTTCAGTCCCTTCAGGTGTGCGAACACTCGAGCCCTCTTCACCGGCCCATTCAAGCCCCTCACGTTCCACGTTATCAGCCGGATTGGAGGGGACCAATTAATGTTGAATAGCGTTGCCGGCCTCACTGGGCCAAGTGCCAAGAAGCTTGCGGCCATTCCTGCTCGCTGCCATACTTAGAAACCTTTGCGGAGAATCGAGCCCTAAGTGTCATTTTGGGCGGGTTTGGCGGGGTGTTTCCCATCGGCTTGGATTCACCCACCCTTCGTTATTTTTTAAGGTCCTTGGTGAGTTTCTCCACAGACATTTTTTCATTAATGGAGAGCTGAACTCCCTGACGAGACCAGCTCTGCAGAGGTCTCTAAGTGAGCTTGAGGGTTCCCCACAACCCCCTACCCATGGTCAATGCCATCCCCCACAGGCTTGGGTATTATCGGTTTCCCCTCCCCAAGTGAGGATACCTTGCTTTGGGTTTTTGAGGGCCCCCCTCTTTCAAGACACCCCCTTTCACCTTCCCAGCCTTTATGAAACCCCTTCACCCTTAATACCTCGTTTTCATGGCCATAGTCCCCTCTCAGGGGGCTACACTGCCCGGGTGCCAGGAGGAGTGCCAGGGTACTTTTTTTTAAACTATCAGATCCTTTAATCATCTTTTTTTTTCTAATAGACATTTTTATTGAGGTATTTTTGGTATAGTAACAACAACAAAATAAACAATATACATGAAACCATAAAAATAGTGAAAAACCTCACATACAGGTCCCACCCTTATTGCCCCCTACTGTAATCTAAACTACTAGCCCCCACCCCACCCATCAGCTGACGATTAATTTCCAGCAAAGTAGTTGACGAACGGTTGCCACCTCCAGGCGAACCCTAACAGTGACCCTCTCAAGGCGAGCTTGATATTCTCCAAACAGAGAAAGCTAGCCAAGACCGATAGCCAGGTCTCCGACTTTGGGGGCTTTGAGTCCCTCCATGCTAATAGTATCCGTCTCCGGGCTACCAGGGAAGCAAAGGCCAGAACGTCTGCCTCTTTCTCCTCCTGGATTCCCGGGTCTTCTGACATCCCGAAAATCGCCACCTGTGGACTCAGCGCCACCCTTGTTTTTAACACCGTGGACAAGATGCCCGCAAACCCTGCCAAAATCCCCTAAGCTTTGGACATGGTTTGCCGGTCCTCCCGCACATTTTGCACACCTGTCCTCCACCCCAAAGAATCTGCTCATCCGGGCCACTGTCATGTGAGCCCGGTGAACAACCTTAAATTGTATCAGGCTGAGTCTGACACACGTTGCGGATGTGTTGATTCTACTCAATGCGTCTGCCCATAGACCATCCTCTATCTCACCTCCCAGCTCCTCCTCCCATTTGCGCTTCAGCTCCTCAGTCTGCGTCTCCTCCGACCCCATAGGCTCCTTATAAATGTCCGAGATGCTCCCTTCTCCTACCAACCATCTAGAAACTACCCTGTCCTGAATCCACCTTAGTGATAGGAGCAGGAAGGTTAACACCTGTTTACGAAGGAAGTCCCGCACCTGCAGATACCTGAATTTGTTTCCCCTCACCAACCCAAACTTTTCCTCCAACGCCCTCATACTCAGAAAGTTCCCCTCTATGAACATATCCCCCATCCTCTCAATCCCCGCTCTCCGCCATAACCGGAACCCCCTCCCCCGTCCATGCTCCCCGGGGCAAACCGGTGATCTGACATTGAATTTCATCAATATCATTGTCAAGCACAAAAAAGACAAGCTTGCTGCACAAAGATTAAAAACACAGAATTACCTGCATTGTGTAAATTCCAAATGTGTAATAGCATATAATGGATGCATAAAACAAAATCTGGTTTACACTCAGCCATTTATTTTTCTAATTTACATAAATTACCTGGTTGTACCAAAACCAAGTGAAACTGGCCAAATTTGCTGATGACTTTAAAATATGGAGTGATAGGCGGATGTAGCATAGGAATTTAACAAGAAAAAATAATCAGTTATGTAATTGTGCAGTCATATGACAAATTTAACTTAATATTGACAGATTGAAAAAGGTGAATGTAAATATAGAATTAATGATATTGAATGATATGGGTGTTACAGTGGTTTGCACTGTTGCATCACAGCTCCAGGGACCCAGGTTCAATTCTGGCTTTGGGTGGCTGTCTGTGTGGAGTTTGCACTTTCTCCCCGTGTGTGCGTGGGTTTCTTCCGGGTGCTCTGGTTTCCTCCCTCAGTCTAAAGATGTGCAGGTTAGATGGATTGGCCATGCTAAATTGCCCCTTTGTGTGCAAAAGGCTCAGTGGGGTTACGGGGATAGGGTGGATGCATGGGTGGAAGTAATTTTAACTTTGATACCGTAAGTGGCATTGGATCGGTTGTTGATTATGCACTTCTTCCAATATTCCTTAAGGAAAATTGAATAAGATGGATGAGACACGGTTGACCCAATATCATTCATTTTACACAGTCAGCAAGTTACCCCGAGAGATTTTTAAAGGAGATTTATAAGCAAAAGGAGACATTTCACTTTCAATGGCCAAACAGTTAACAAAATAACAGAATGTTTGGATTTATAACCAGAACAATAGATTATTTTCGTTGCAAGACTCCACAAGTTGGACACATGGGTCATTGGTCAAGAAAATACTCAATTTTGAGGCTATGCTGAATGTAAGTGAGGGAACCATGGTTGACAAGAGAGGTTGAATGTCTTGTTAAGAGGAAAAAGGTGACTTATGTAAAGCTGAGGAAACAAGGTTCAGACAGGGCATTGGAGGGATACAAGATAGCCAGGAGGGAACTGAAGAAAGGGATTAGGAGAGCTAAGAGAGGGCATGAACAATCTTTGGCGGGTAGGATCAAGGAAAACCCCAAGGCCTTTTACACATATGTGAGAAATATGAGAATGACTAGAGCGAGGGTAGGTCCAATCAAGGACAGTAGCGGGAGATTGTGTATTGAGTCTGAAGAGATAGGAGAGGTCTTGAATGAGTACTTTTCTTCTGTATTTACAAATGAGAGGGGCGATATTGTTGGAGAGGACAGTGTGAAACAGATTGGTAAGCTCGAGGAAATACTTGTTAGGAAGGAAGACGTGTTGGGCATTTTGAAAAACTTGAGGATAGACAAGTCCCCCGGGCCTGACGGGATATATCCAAGGATTCTATGGGAAGCAAGAGATGAAATTGCAGAGCCGTTGGCAATTATCTTTTCATCCTCACTGTCAACAGGGGTGGTACCAGGGGATTGGAGAGTGGCGAATGTCGTGCCCCTGTTCAAAAAAGGAACTAGGGATAACCCTGGGAATTACAGGCCAGTTAGTCTTACTTCGGTGGTAGGCAAAGTAATGGAAAGGGTACTGAAGGATAGGATTTCTGAGCATCTGGAAAGACACTGCTTGATTAGGGATAGTCAGCACGGATTTGTGAGGGGTAGGTCTTGCCTAACAAATCTTATTGAATTCTTTGAGGAGGTGACCAAGCATGTGGATGAAGGTAAAGCAGTGGATGTAGTGTACATGGATTTTAGTAAGGCATTTGATAAAGTTCCCCATGGTAGGCTTATGCAGAAAGTAAGGAGGCATGGGATAGTGGGAAATTTGGCCAGTTGGATAACAAACTGGCTAACCGATAGAAGTCAGAGAGTGGTGGTGGATGGCAAATATTCAGCCTGGATCCCAGTTACCAGTGGCGTACCGCAGGGATCAGTTCTGGGTCCTCTGCTGTTTGTGATTTTCATTAATGACTTGGATGAGGGAGTTGAAGGGTGGGTCAGTAAATTTGCAGACGATACAAAGATTGGTGGAGTTGTGGATAGTAAGGAGGGCTGTTGTCGGCTGCAAAGAGACATAGATAGGATGCAGAGCTGGGCTGAGAAGTGGCAGATGGAGTTTAACCCTGAAAAGTGTGAGGTTGTCCATTTTGGAAGGACAAATATGAATGCGGAATACAGGGTTAACGGTAGAGTTCTTGGCAATGTGGAGGAGCAGAGAGATCTTGGGGTCTATGTTCATACATCTTTGAAAGTTGCCACTCAAGTGGATAGAGCTGTGAAGAAGGCCTATGGTGTGCTGGCGTTCATTAACAGAGGGATTGAATTTAAGAGCCGTGAGGTGATGATGCAGCTGTACAAAACTTTGGTAAGGCCACATTTGGAGTACTGTGTACAGTTCTGGTCGCCTCATTTTAGGAAGGATGTGGAAGCTCTGGAAAAGGTGCAAAGAAGATTTACCAGGATGTTGCCTGGAATGGAGAGTAGGTCTTACGAGGAAAGGTTGAGGGTGCTAGGCCTTTTCTCATTAGAGCGGAGAAGGATGAGGGGCGACTTGATAGAGGTTTATAAGATGATCAGGGGAATAGATAGAGTAGACAGTCAGAGACTTTTTCCCCGGGTGGAACACACCATTACAAGGGGACATAAATTTAAGGTGAAAGGTGGAAGATATAGGAGGGATATCAGAGGTAGGTTCTTTACCCAGAGAGTAGTGGGGGCATGGAATGCACTGCCTGTGGAAGTAGTTGAGTCGGAAACATGAGGGACCTTCAAGCAGCTATTGGATAGGTACATGGATTACGGTAAAATGATATAGTGTAGATTTATTTGTTCTTAAGGGCAGCACGGTAGCATTGTGCATAGCACAATTGCTTCACAGCTCCATGGTCCCAGGTTCGATTCCGGCTTGGGTCATTGTCTGTGCGGAGTCTGCACGTCCTCCCCGTGTCTGCGTGGGTTTCCTCCGGGTGCTCCGGTTTCCTCCCACAGTCCAAAGATGTGCGGGTTAGGTGAATTGGCCAATGATAAATTGCCCTTAATGTCCAAATTGCCCTTGGTGTTGGGTGGAGGTGTTGAGTTTGGGTAGGGTGCTCTTTCCAAGAGCCGGTGCAGACTCAAAGGGCCGAATGGCCTCCTTCTGCACTGTAAATTCAATGATAATCTATGATTAATCTAGGACAAAGGTTCGGCACAACATCGTGGGCCGAAGGGCCTGTTCTGTGCTGTATTTTCTATGTTCTATGTTTAAACCTCTACGGAGCTTCAAAAATGATGTCAGTATGCCCCACACTAGATTTAGTAGAGTTTTTGCTACTTCCTTACCAGTTAGCATTGCCTGTATAAAATTGTAGCTATGTGTTAATAATCTGTCTTTTCGGAGTAAATTTATTAAATTTGAATCTGTTTGTAAGCTTTGATTGGAAATGTTGCATTTCTTTCATTCATATTGTTCTACCAGCATTTTTATTGTTGCATTGACTTTGTTTTGTTTTCACCTGCATATTTGTGCAATGCAGGTTTTTTTCCAACTGTTTCTTATTTCCACTTTATTTCAGCTGCTACTCCTGTGTACAGTAGAGAACAATTTTTCATGTCTCCATTCATAAAACAGATTGCTACATAGACATGTCATCTTCTGAAGGCTGATTTCCATTAATACTACATTAAACTTTTATGCCACATGATCTTTTCAAGATTGACACGACAAGTGCCAATCAGTTAGTTGGCTGCCCTTAATGCATCAAGGAGGCTTGTTTGTAGGGGGCAACAAATTCTTCACCTCCACTAACAAGGAGGAAACAGTTCAATTGGGTTCAAAGGTTTTTTTCTGACTGGCGGTATTCCCAAGATTTCAGGGCATTTTACATTGTCCTCATGTGCCCAAGTTCAGGAGGTCTGGCATCTTCTCAGGCAAGGTGCGCTGCTGTCCTCTGGGGTAAATGCACTGAGGTGTCAAAAACGTCAAGCCTCCTTATCTTATACTCCATGTCCACTTGTCCTGCTATCAAGTAAAGAGTTGGGTGCAGCGCCATTAGATTGCCTGTCCACCGATTCATTTTGTGCCTCCACATTTGGTTCCTTTTCAGTTATTTTTTGACTGGCATTCCTTTATTTATCCCAGTCTTGGCAAATATTTAATATCCATTTAAACTTTAAAAGTGTTGAAACAAGCCACCCTACCTCTCCCGACAAACATCATGCAGATACCTATCTTTAAATGGACACATCCATTTAAATTTGTGCTGCAGGCCAGATTTTACAAATCCAAACCTGAGGCAAGCCCCAGTGGAAGGCTAAAATGCATTAGGCCAAACCACATTTAAGCTATTCCGTTGAGTTTTGCATGACATAGGAAAACGCACATAAAACTCAGGACTGATCCTAAATGGAATGGAATGAGCTACAAGGAAATGTTAAGAGAAATTATAGTTTGGTGGTCTCGGAATAAAGTGGTATCGCATTTGAACATTCAAATATTAGTTGATATGGTGGTGTGTTGCAGATCACTCAGGCAGTCCAAGAGAAGATTTGATAAAAATGCACAAAATCATTAGGGGGTGAAGGATTTTAACCATTTGGTTACCACTGGTCAGAGCAGCTAGGGAGAAACTGTTCCCACTCGTAAAACGATCAAGAAGGAGGGGCCACAGGTTTAAAGTGATTTGCAAAAGAAGCAAACGTGATGTGAGAAAGAACTTTTTCACAGGAGTGGTTCGGGTCTGGAATGTACTGCCTGGAAGCGTGGTGGAGGCGGTTAAATCAAAGCATTCAAGAATGCATTAGATTGGGTTCATCCCGGCCCTGGGCCACTGTCTATGTGGGGTTTGCACATTCTCCCCATGCTCCGTGGGTTTCACCCCCACAACCCTTTATTTGTGTGCAGGTTAGGTGGATTGGCCACACTAATTTGCCCCTTTATTTGGAACCAATGTCAGGAAAAAATACCTATTTACTTAAAAAGTGAGAAGTATTTGAAAGAGCCTAATGTATTAGGACAAAAATTTCAAATTATACTGCCATTTTGCACTGATGTTCTGAAACCACTTCACGTGAATACCAAAGTGTGATTATACTGCAGTCTTAATGAAAAGAGGAATCATTTTCAATGGGCCAAATATTCACTTCTCATCTTTTAAAATTACACGTTCAACCCAAAATTTGAACCTCTTCTCCCGACCAAGCAGATGCAGGAGTGACGATCGGACAGATGCGTGGTCTGTTGCCCGATGAAATTCCAGTTGATAAGATAATATGTAATAACGTGCAGCATCTTAAGCAAAAATCGGCGACAGTTTCTTGTACGGGAGGTGAGTGGAGCTCCAATTGTAGGGTTTATTTCATGGCTGGAAACGGAAAAGATACATCCTAGGTGTCAAGGCACACAACCGAAATCCGTGAAAGAGGATAATCATCGGTGCCATCCTGCTAAACGAAACACGCTGATAGTATGTTGCGGATGGCACGGGCACCTTCAGATGCGTTGTTATTTTGGGGGGAAATTGCAACAATACTTTTAATGTGGCTCGGATTTAAAAGTGCGTTTTGCTTGTCAACAAAGCACTAAATTGTGTTAAGGTCCTTTCTCCCTGTTTCGGTGATATGCGGGGGGAGAAATGCTGCCCTATATTTCAGGATTTTACAGGGTTGGCAGCTCGAGACAACATTGCGGGGGGCGGGGGAGGGGGGGGGGGATGCAATTGAACGAGATTGATGAGCACAAATAAGTGTGGCAGGTTGCAAATCTATTTAAAAATAAAAGTGCCAGGGTAGGTGGGTGGCGGAGGAAATGAAATGAAGCCCGCAACTGCAATTTATTTTTTTAACGGGGGTGCGACCTCCACATGGAAAATAACGTGCGTTTTTACAAAAATGCATGTAGACTTTTGACGTGGATTTTTCTCAATACGGTTTTTTTTAAGCAATAAGGGTGTTGCATATCCATCCCAGCCATGCAGCGCTCTCTCCCTCTCTCTCTCTCTCCCATTCATACAGTGCATCTGCTGTTCCTCACTGAGCCACATGCTCTTGCATTATTCATACTGCGCTGATCTGAAGAGGGCTATTTTTAGTCTGGAGCGGGGCCGGCGCGCGGTTGGCTGGCCCGGCCGGGTCACGTGGCGGGATGTTGTTGTGCGGCGGCGATGGAAGATGGCGGCGTGTGGAGTTTGACAGGGAGCGAGCGGCAGAGTGAGTGAGGGGCAGCGGGAGGATTAAAACAGCGCCGCGGACACCCGACCGGCAGTCGCGGTACCGGGGAGGAGGGAGGGATAATAAACAGCGTGCTGTTCTCGAGAGAGCGAAGAAAAGAGCCCAACGCACAATTGGGAGAGATGCTGCCATAATATGGCGCTGAAAAGGGGTAGGAATTTTCGACCAGTGGGCGATGCTTGCAGTCGAGGGCACCCGAAATAATGGCACGATAAATGGAAGGGGATTGTTTGGAATTCGGTTTGGTGTGCCCGTCCTGTAGGTTGGGGTTTGAACCCCCCCCGCCAAACAAAGTGTTAGAAAGTGGCACTGGAGGGTAAATTTGGTATTATATAGCCAGATATATTACCCAAAGGCGAAGTTTCTTGTGCAGCGATTTATGTTTGCAGGGCCGGCGTGTTTTCCCGGTGCTCCTTGGGCAGTATATTTTTTTCCTGTTGTTGTTGACAACTGTTATATATACTTTTGGTTGAGGACGTCACAGCGACAGTTCATCCTGCCCCACTATCTGCTTGTAAACGTGAAGCAGGCGACTGCGCAACAAGTAATTTTATTCCGAATGAAATGTTCCAATCACCCCTGGGTTATTGATGTGCTACAATGAAAGACTGCACAACGCTCTGCTGTTGTGAATAACTGTTTCAGATGAAATTCTGCCACAGTAAAAATCCGATGGTTATGCATTAGTGCATTAGGTTACATACATATTTGATGCCAGTGAGTATTATAGTACAAATGTAGGATAAAACAAAATCAAAGTCTTTACCGAAGATGTAGTATATCTTGAACCACACTGACGAGTAATAGTTCCTATTTAAAATATATACTCAAATACACAAATGTTACCTTGAAATTCTGAAGAATAGAATTGTGGCGAATTTGCTCTTGCAGATTGTCAAGTGATTTAAAGTGCAATCACATTTTATTTGTCTTGTGCAGGAAAATAATTTACCTTTTGTGATCATATTGTGTGATCAATTAATTATACGATCATATGTGGTGTGGACAGGGCATCACACATGAGCAGAATGGATATTGTATTTTTGTACTAAATATAGCATGTCACACTACCCACGGTATATCCCTCTGCTTTTCAGTTTAAAACCAAGACAATAGTGTTTTGTAATAGAATAAAGGCCATTATTACATGCTCGGCAGTGAAAGGGTAGATCAAAAGCAAAATACTGCTGATGCTAGAAATCTGAAATAAAAACAGTATGCTGAAAATATTCTGCAGGTCAGGCAACACCTGTGAAGAGCAAAACATAATGTTTCAGGTTGATGAAAGGAAGATGTTGGGTTATTGATTAAAGAAATTAGCATAATCATGCAGGCTCAATTTAGAACTTATGCAGTGTATATCTTTTATGATTTTATTATGTTTACTGTTATTCTAACTGCTAATGGTGAAATAATGCACAACAAAAATAATTTGAGTAATTCTGGGATGGTTGGAAATCTGTCAGAACAGAATAGATGAAAAATAATGCATTGTACATGTGTGTTGTGTAACTTGTAAATTCAATGTAGAATGCTGGTAACAGTTAAGATTAGGTAAACCTCGGGACCTGAGTGTTATTAGTAAGAGGTGGTGTACTTATTGTTAAACAGCACCTCCAACTTTGAGAAACGATCAGATTTTACAGCAATTGGTAAACAAATATAGAAAAGCATAGTTATTGAAAATAAGATCAAAGGTAACGTTAATATTCAGAAGCCTTCTGATTCATTAATGAGCTTTCCATTTGCTTTTTATTGCTGACCATGTGAAACTACACCATTGACAAAGATTTTTTATTTATAAGCTGACACTTTGTGCTGTGACTAATGCTAACAGAAGAATTTTTAGAGACATATCAACCTCATTAGTGTGTATCTGTTTGTGAGATTTCTACTGAGGTGTGTGAAAGAGCTGTCAATGTATTTAAATATGCTAGCAGTAACAACATATTGTATGAGTCACATACACAGTAAAATACCTTGTCTTGATAAGTCTTGTTTCTGTGCCAAAGCAGCAGCCTGATTGTGTTTATATTTTATTAAAAGGAAGACTTGTCTAGTATACCTAAAGCATAGGGCATTGAGGTATTTTACTGCCATTCTTGTTCTGGTGAAATAGCTTGGTGACATTTTCATGGGAGTATTCATTAGAATTCTGAACAGATTTGAAGCACTCATTTTCAAAATTTGTTAGGGTAACTCAAGGTATTATAATAATGAATTGTTTGCTCGCAATTTGCTGTTTACATGCACATTGCAGACATTAACTCACAACTCGCTGTAAAATACCAAAACAATTTGTGTACCACTTCATACAGTTGATCTGCACCTTAAGAAATAATAATTGGTATTCTTCAGAAGTACAAACAGTTACTGTCTTTATATTGAACTGCTGTTTCTTGTGCTGTACTTGATATTATGTGCCTTTTTCTCCCAGGATTTCATCCTGAATCACTCAGCAAAATTGTATTGCTAGTGGGAGGGCCCACAGTTAGAGTGCTGAAGTAAGAGATGCTTTAGCCTTAATGCCTGGGACATATGGAATATATATAAAGTTGATCCTGTGGGAAATGGAACTATTCTAGTTAGACCCCCAATGTGAAAAAAAACAAAGCTATACTCTGGCTATGCTGCAGACCACAAGTCAATATACGAAGGAGGACAGTCTGCTCTGGGAAAAGCTAGGAAAGGGATGCAAGGGCAGGAAGTGCAATGGGCAATTTCAATCAGCAAAATATAGAACACAAAGCTAAAATGTTTTTAAGTCTTAGTGAGTAGATGTGATGCATGGCTGCTTCATGACAGTACATCAGGAAATTTAACAGAGGCAGTGCCCATTTTGACCTGATATTTGTAAATGACCCAAACAACATACATAGAAAATACAGCACAGAACAGGCCCTTCGGCCCACGATGTTGTGCCGAACCTTTTTCCTAGATTAATCATAGATTATCATTGAATTTACAGTGCAGAAGGAGGCCATTCGGCCCTTTGAGTCTGCACCGGTTCTTGGAAAGAGCACCCTACCCAAACTCAACACCTCCACCCAACACCAAGGGCAATTTATCATGGCTAATCCACCTAACCTGCACATCTTTGGACTGTGGGAGGAAACCGGAGCACCCGGAGGAAACCCACGCAGACACGGGGAGGATGTGCAGACTCCGCACAGACAGTGATCCAAGTGCCATACACTAAATGGCAAAAGACTTCTGGCAAGTTGTGGTACCCTGATGAGAACAGCAACTAGGGAATGATCAGATTCAGTATGATCTGGGGTTGAGAAATATCAAAGGCTAGGAATCAAGCTAAATTAAATAAAAAGAGGGGCAATCTAAACAGCTTTAGTGAGTGCAGTTGTTAAACAATATTTTTGTACTGGAAAAATAGATTACTTTTATAGGCATAATGCAATACAAACTAAAGATATCAAACTAAAAACTTTCACTGAACAAATGGAATATAAATGGAATAAGAAACAAATAAAAAATGGAATAATGAAGAAATGTGGCCTCTACAACATTTACATGGAAAACAGGAAATAATCAACTTTTTGAAAGTAGTTGGTCAGGAAAGCAAAGAAACCAAGAGAAAAAAATATAGTTGTGGAGGCAAAGTATAACAGTGATAAGATAATTCTTTCAATTCTTCAGTTCATTTATGGAAGAGATGAAAGCCATAAAATATAAAAAATGGCCAAGAGATAGTATTATGGATTGTTAGAGGACATATTGATTTAGAAAGGAAGACATGAGCAACCTGATTTCAAACGGGGATAATGTGGCCCAAATTTGTGATTTTGCTATAAAATAGAAGTTGCAAGCTGCAGTGTCTCAAAAAATTAATTTTCAAAAATTAATGCTATTTGCCAGTAGTGCTAAGAGAAAATAGGAAAAAGATTTGGGAGCCATTGATAATCATCGAAGGACTTGTTAGACACTGAGACGGTATTAATAGATTAGAAATGTCCTTGCATGATGTGCATATTCAAAAATACCAATTACACAGAGTGAAATCATAACTTTTCTCCTTGCAAATGATGTTAGCTAATGGTATGAAACTCATGAGAGGGTATTGCCTGAATTAGCGATTCCAATCTAAGTATCACAAAGAATGCCATTTCACTTTTAACCTACACAATGTCTCTCATGAACTCACTTCTCTTAAATGGTCAACTCTTCACCAAATCTACATGGGTGTCACCCTCAACTGATCAGTAACTTACAAAAACGATCTACTGAAAGTTTTTGAAATGTTACCATTAGAAATAAACGAATCACCAATTCTGTTGGCTCTCCTTGCAGAGCAAATGCCTCCACTTTGTGCTTGCTCTTTACGATTCCATTATGAAATATTGCACTAATGTCTGGGCTAGCTCACCACACACTGGGAACTCAGCTGAACTATAATATGCATCTTGTGTCCTATTTTCCTCCCATGGTTGCTAGCCTTCTGCAACATAGCTCCTCCATGTTTTTGGCATTCAGATGCATGAACGAAATTGGATTTAAATCAAAAGAGCTAACGGGCAGCACGATGACGCAGTGGTTAGCAGTGCTCCCTTACGGCGCCAAGGACCTGGGTTCATTCCTGTCCCAGGTCACTGTTCGTGTGCGGTTTGCATATTCTCCCCGTGTCTGCGTGGGTCTCACCCCCACAATCCAAAAAGATGTGCAGGGTAGGTGAATTGGCCACGCTAAATTGTCCCTTAATTGGAAAAAATAATTGGGTACTCTAAACTTATTTTAAAAAATCAGAAGTGTTAGAAGTGATATGAGGAAGCTTTTTTTTAATACAGTGAGGTTACTGTGTTTTGGAATACATTAATTGATTCAATTGTAGCATTCGGAAAATAATTGGATAGATACTTGAAGGGAAAAGAATCCTAGATCCATTGGGAAAGAACGTGGGACTGGGGTTAATTTAGTGGTTTTACCAAAGAGCTATCACAAGCTCAATGGGCTACATGGTCACCTCTTGTGTGTTGGACTAAAATTCTAATTACATAGAATGTATATCACAAAAACAAGCCAAACTCTTGTTTCTCTCCCCACAGATGCTGCCTGACCTGCTAAGTATTTCCTTCATTTTCTGTTTTTGTTACCGAAGTAGGCAATTGTCCCATGATTTTATCTAAACTTAGTTCGCTCAATTTGCTGAACAGCTGGTTCGTGACGCAGAGCAAGGCCAACAGTGTGGGCTCAATTCCCATGCCAGCTGAGGTTATTCATGAAGGCCTACCTTCTCAACCTTCCCACTCGCCTGAGCTTAGGCTTTTGAAGGCATGGCTGTCAATGCTGGAGCAACATCCAGGTTAAATCACCACCAGTCAGCTCTCCTCCTTAAAGGAGAAAGCAGCCTGTGGTCGTCTGGGACCATGGCGGCTTTATCGTTCAACATTCATAAAAGCCTATAGAAATGAAAGCAAATGATTCAATTCAGGATAAAGTCATGATTAATTTGTGCTAGCAACGACCTGCAAAACATCTGTGGTCAAATTAGTGTCTCAAATCCGGCAACCTTGGAATCGAGTCTGTGCCGGATTTAAGATCTTGCCGGTTTTCGTGTGGGTGGTTTGGGGCAGGTTGTTCAGCCTGGGCTGGGTTGTGGGTCGCTTGGACAGCTCAGTGCATGGGAAAAGACATGTGCACAAAGCCGATAACTAGTTCGCGAGTCACCGTGCCAGTGCAACGTCTAACCCAAAGAGCTGGCAAGTTATTTTACTCATCTAATAATAAACATTTGCGCAGGGCAGCTTAAAAAATTGTCCGTATTTCAGATATCACCGGTTTTTGGATAGCTGGATTTGAGACACTACACAATATCTTTATTGGCACAGTACTTTTTTAAATACAGAATTTCCAGTTCTTTTTTAAAAATATAAATTTAGTGTACCCAATTTTTTTTTTTCCCCAATTAAGGGACAATTTAGTGTGGCCAATCCACCTAACCTGCACATCTTTGGGTTGTGGGGAGAATGTACAAACTCCACACAGACAGTGATTTGGGAGAATTTCTGGTTCTTATAGCAAAGACAGAATCACAATTTCTGCAAAAAGCTGCATAAAGACTGTGTGTAAAAAGTCTTCGGAATATACATAGAAATTTTGCCTAGCGTATGGCCTTGTGACTTGTTTGTAGTCAGAGTATGAAAATCTAATTGAGAGCTGTTTTCTCCTGAGTTGAAAAGCCAAGTTTACATTTGATGGGCTCAATATTATTTGAGGAATAAATATTTTATTTCCTTGAAATCAGCCTATTATAATTTCCACAGTTACCAGCATCTGTAATACCAGTCTTGTTTGATGACAAATTCCCTGCTTAAGATTTAAGTTTTGTAGCATCTTTATTACTGCTCCTTTCTTGAGTTTAAATTTGTGTAGTAACATGCCTATCATGTTAAGACTGAGTAGAAACTTGGGAGGGTGTATAGACTGTTATCATTTTTCAAGTCTAGAATCTATGCCAGTGTATTATTTTAGAAAAGCTGTCAGGTGAAATAAATTTTTTATTTGAATACAGTGAATTGTTTTTTGCACCAAGAATAGCTTTTAAGTAATAAGTTGCATCAAATAATTGTCCCCGCAATTCTGCCACACTTGATAAATTCTATAATCGCATCCACTCCTTCCATCCCTCCCGTCAATCCCATCCCATCAATCACCAAACAATCTCTCCAGCCAGGGTAACTTTGGGCCTTCCCGGCCTACCGGTATTTTTGTTTTCCACTATGCCACATGCCATGATTTGATCTAGGCACTGCCCATCAGATAAACCCACCAACAGCTGTGCCATGAAACCAACCAATAGAAACAGTTTGAACAGTCAAAAACTGACTTTTTATTGTAGAGTTCCTTGGTCAGATCATTTTTTGATTCTTTCACGGGATGTGGGCATTGCTGACTAGGCCAGCATTTGTTGCCCATCCTTAATTGCTCTTGAGAAGATGGCGGTGAGCCACTGCTTTGAACTGTTGTGGCACATGATGCAGATACACCCCACAATACTGTTAGAAAGGGAGTTCTGGAATTTTGATCCAGTATTGCCTCCATTTTGGTTACAAGGGAGACTTCATGTGCTGGTGAAAGTGCAAATAAGAGTCATAAATTTGAACTCTTCTGTTAGAAAACAGTTTTCAGAAACCTGGCCATACCAGCATTGAAAGGAAACACCTGAGAAGTGTGTTTGTAGAGGGATATAAGATGGTGTGGTCAAAGGTAAACCTGGAAAATTATGCAAGTACAGGACAAAGGGGGGACAGGTTAAAACTAGTGGAAGGTATATTTAGAACTTCTGTCAGGAGGTTGTTCTTCACACAACAAATGATCACTGTCTTAGGGTGGATTCCTGGGAAGAGTGGTGGATGTACAAATGCTGAAATAATTTTAAAAACTGATTACTGCAATGCAAAGACTTGAGGTTCTTTATAGATAGATAAACTAACGTGATATGTATAGTAAACCTTATCTGTATTTTTAAAATCTTATTTTGAATTTACCTCTGCTATTTAATATTGTGTAATCAATGAGTCTGCCCACATCCTTAATTGTCCTTTTTTTTTGGACTGTGAGTTTCTTTAATTTTTCAGAGTTCATTCCTTTTACACTTTTTTTGCTGTATTTCTAACAATGCATGTGTACAGTTTTGGGGTCTTAGAATTGAGTGCTATGCACTAAATGTTGCTTGAGTGCATTGTGAAGTCTCAGCATAACCTTAGAAGGCATGTTCTCGACTATGCTGACAATACATCTCAGTTCTTTAACTTATTAATTGCTTTAACACATTGGATGTTGAAAATGAAGAGTTGATTATTGCTCCTACGTCACCTTCGAAGTCTGTCAGTGCTAGTTTATTTTCATTCTTACATTTGTGATGCACATTTTTTGAGCACTGCATATTTTATTTGTCAGTATTAAATTTAATTTGCCATGATTTCCCAATTGCATAACCAAATTAATAGTTTTACAATTTCCTTACTGCATCCTCTATGTCTACTGCCCACCTTTTAGTACCATCTGAAAATTTGACAGTACTACATTTCATTTCTATATTCAGGTCATTAGGAGTTGATTGGAAGCAACAGGAGACCAAAACCTGCATGTTATAACACTCTTGACTCTACTCTTTCCAGCTTTTTTCACAAACTCCTGACCTTTGATTTAACCTGATGCTGTGGATTTTGGTATAATTCATGGGTATTGTGGTACTTTATTTGCAGGATACTTGATTCTTCAAATATGTTCTCATGAAATTCCTATAGTGCAGAAGGAGGCCATCGAGTCGGCCCCCGGCCTCTGAAGGAGCACCCTACCTAGGCCCACTCCCTTGCCCTATCGCTGTAACCCCATCTTTCAAAAAAAATATTTTATTGAGGTATTTGAAAATTTTTATAGCAGTAACATAAACAATGACATCAACATGGTAAAATCGCTGTAACCCTATCTAACCTGCACACTAAAGGGCAGTTTTATCATGGTCAATCCACCTAACCTGCACATATTTGGACTGTGGGTGCGGAGCACCTGGAGGAAACCCACGCAGACACGAGGAGAACATGCAAACTCCACACAAACAGTCACCAAAGGCGGGAATTGAATGCGGATCGCTAATGCTGTGCAGCAGCTGTGCTAACCACTATGCCACTACTGCCCTATGTATTGGGAAGTTTCTAGCTTTTTCTACTGACTAGATCCTCAATAAGTGAAGGTTGTTTGTTGGGCAGGTTTTTTTTCTAAATTCCTACTGGCTGCTAAGTTATTGATTTACTATTACTCCGTTAGACTCTCAGAATAGCACCCTATGTGCTCACTGACCTACATTGGCTGTTGGCTGACAAGGCTTTGATTTTAAAATCTTCATCCTGGTTTTTAAATCCTTTCAAAGCCTTGCCCCATGTTCCTGTAACCTCTAGCACCACGACAACTATATGAGATCTCTGCACTCTTCCAATTTTGCCCTTTTGTGCATCTCTGATTTTTGTTGCTCCAGCATTGACAGCCATGCCTTCAAAAGCCTAAGCTCTCAGTTCCAGAATTTCCTCCTTAAACCTCTCCAGCTCTACCTCACTAGTCTCCTTTTAAGAGCTCCTTAAAACCTACCTCTTTGAGGAAATTTTTGACCATCTGTCCTAATGGCTCAGGTTTTGAGTAAAAGTTACAATGAGGCTATTAGCATTCACCTCTATAAGTTTTAACCAGATGGCAATGTCTGGCAAACACACATGCACAATTAAACTTGGAAATCAGGAAGTTGCTGTCTGGCTTGCCCTGCTTCTCCAAAAGCTTCAGTGTGGAAGTACCTTCCATAGAATTTCAGCATTTAAATACATGGAAGTGTGTGATGTTTCAATACTTGCGTGATAAATGCCCACTGAGCTTGCCAGAAAAGGTTATGGCTTGACCAGTCCAATGTAAGTAGTTTTTAACCTTGTTGTAATTGTTGTAGGTTCCCTGAATCACTGACAAGAAAGACTTTCAGCAAGGTAGTTTATTCACTAGCTCTGCAGCTACTTCAGAACTTGTGCTCTGCCTGTGCTCCCAGGGATGACTCCTGCACTCCCGCCACATGACCTCTTTTATAGCCACATCATAACATTCTCACATGATCACTCGGCCTGCACCTTCTCCGTTTAGTTGGGGCACCCAGTAGCATGAGATGTAACAGCGTATGCAATAGGAAACTATAATACAGACCATTGTGTGACGGATAATTAAACAAGCTAACAATGCATAACTATATTGAGGCACGGATTAAGCTGTAGCAACTGATGCATAGCCCATTGCGCCTCCCCCTCCCCTTTCTGTTGAAAAGAAAACTAAAATTTGAAAGTCAGTTCTCGGCTAAGTGGCAATAAAGTCCTGAAATCTTGTGTTTGGCCTGCTCTGGCGCCCTGAGCATGTGATTACACTGGTTGGTGGTGTTGTAGTCTTTCTGTGGCCGGTGTCCTCACTGTTAGCAAATCTGGATATTTTATCTTTGTGTTCGTCAGTGCAGGATTTGCTGCGTTGACCTCTAAAGGAGTCTGCGGTTCCGTTGTTGCAGGGGGCTGATGCCATAGGCCTGATGACTGAAGTGCTGTGTTATTTGTTGGTGCTGATTCTGATACTTGCAGAAAGTGACAGCAATTGCGCAAGTAAAGGGCACCGTCTGAGGCTACCACATAACTGTTCGGTTGCGGGGCATTGCTGTGTACCACTGTCAACTGGTCATGGCCACATGCGGTCTGAATGCTGACTGTTTGACTTGGTGTTAGAGGGCAGAGTCTGTGGGAATCTTGATCATAGTGCGTTTTGCTTCTTAATCTGCGTTACATGAAGGCATCATTCCCATTGGTTTCAAGTTTGGGCTGCAGCAGAGCCTTAGCAGTACGAATCGTGGTCCTGGTGCGCCTAGAAATAAGTCATTTTGCTGACTAGGGTAGGCCCTGTCACAATAAATTTCACAGCCTGAGGAGGGCAGCTTCAAGGTCTGTACACATTTCTTTAGAAGATGTTTGGCTGAACATACTACCGTTCCACCAGGCCGTTTGACTGTGGATGTAGGGAGCTGCTTGTGATGTCTGTGCAAAGTTGTGAAATTCAGTGGAGATAAATTGGCGAGCGTTGTCTGTCATGAGTCTCTGTGGGATGTCGTGTGTGGCAAAGTATCTCATAAGCTTGATGATTACTGTGTTACACGTCATATTTAGTAGGTAGTCGAGTTTAAACCACCCTGAATACAAATCAACTAAGACTAAATGTTGTTGACTGTTCCATTCGAAGATGTCAGCTGTTTTGAATGACCATGGATGGTCCGGAGGACCTCATGTAAATGCAGCAGTTCCTTTGCTTGAGTGCATTACACGATGCCCATCTAGGGATTTCCCTTTCCACGTCTGTGTACATGGAGGGCCAGCACCGTGATTCCTTGGCCCTGTATCTGATTGTTTCCAACCAGTGGTGCCCTTGGTGCAATTGTTCAGTGTAGTACCTCTGGAGGGCAGTAGGAATGATGAATCGCTGACCATGCAGTATTAATCCATCCGTATGGTCAGTTCATCTCTGATGGCAAAGAATATGTGGAGATTGTGGGGAAGCTTTCTTGAGGATTCTAGTCAACCACTCATGATGACGTTGTGCAGCTGCTGCATGTGATGTCTGCCTGCAAGACCTGTTTGAGTTCCTGAATTCAACAAGAGGCCAACACCTCTATTGCCATAATATCTATGTCTTCCTCACAGTCTACCTGGCCTGTGGTGGATAAGAAGGCTTTGGAGTGGGCATCAGCCAAGTACAGCTCTTTTCCACGTGTGTATACGATGCAGAGGTTTTAGCATTGCAAATTTAGCATTATGCATTGCTGAAAGTGTGGAGAGGCTACTTTCAGATAGTTATGAGTGGTTGGTGATCTGTTTCAACAGTTGCAAGGCAACCATACATGAAGTCATGAAATTTCTGATAGGCGATGACGAAAGCAAGAAGTTCTTTTCATCTGTGCAAAATGAGTCTCTGTCAGTGAGGGCCCTTGAAGCAAAGGCTATTGGTCTGCCATTCTGGATGCAGATTGCGGCAAGTCTGTGCTGGGAGGTGTCTGTTGATATGAGTATGGATGCTCGAACAAAAAACATTACAGCACAGGAACAGGCCCTTCGGCCCATCAAAACTGCGCCGCTCCAGATTCCTTATTTAGACCTCCTACTATTGCCCAAATGATCTGTATCTATTCCCTGCCCGTTCATGTGTATATCAAGATACGTCTTAAACGTTGCTATTGTGCCTGCCTCCATCACCTCCGCTGGCAACATGTTTCAGGCACCCACCACCCTCTGTGTGAAAAACTTTCCCTGCACATCTCCCCCTCTCACCTTGAAGCGATGCCCCCTTGTAATTGAGTCTTGCACCCTGGGAAAACCCTTCTGACTATTCCAGTCTATACCTCTCGTAATTTTGTAGACCTCAATCAGGTTCCCCACGGCCTCCAACTTTCCAACGAAAACAATCCGAGTTTATGCAAACTCTCCTCGTAGCTAAAACCCTCCAGACCAGGCAACATCCTGGTAAACATTCTTTGCACTCTCTCCAAAGCATCCATATCCTTATGGTAGTGTGACGACCAGAACTGCACGCAATATTCCAAATGTGGCCATACTTAAGTTTTATACAACTGTAACATGACCTGCCAACTCTTGTACTCAATACCGATGAAGGCAAGCATGCTTTATGCATGTCCATGGGAAAGACCATCTGTTGTGAAGCCATTGTTGTGTCTGAATCGGGCCGTACACCATTGGATGAGACTAATTGGCCTACATAAAGAACCTGGTTGACCCTGATTCTGCATCTTCCAGGGTTAAGCTTTAATTGGTTGGTCCTGATTCCGTCAAGGCCAAAACAAAGACGTGTATCATGTTCTTGTATAGAACGGCCCCAAACAAGCAGGTCATCAACAATGATCTCAGAAGGTTGGCTTACAAACAGTTGCTCCATGCACGCTGGAAAACCTCATTGCCAATAGAGATCACATAGGGCATACAAAGAAAACAATATCTGTCTACTGGAGACCTGAATGTGGTAAGTTTCGAGGATTCCTCATTTAACCGGATTTGCCAGAATCTGTATTTTGCATAGAGAATGCTGACCATCTCAGCATTTTGCATGTCTGCTATGACCAGTTCCACTGTCTTTGTAGAGTGATGTGGTCTGAGCAGTGCTTTATTCTTTGTGCAGTGGGTCAATACATATTTTAACTGCCATCTTTTTTAACTATGCCACCATTGTTGAAACCCATTCATGGCCTCGTCTTCAGGAGTTATGGCACCTAGTGCTGTCATCCGATACAGCTCATTAATGACTTCTGCTTCATGGTTACTGGTATTACTCTTGGAGCACAGCCATTTGATGGTAACGAATCATCTAGTCTCATATCAATGATATCACAGTTGAAGAGGTCGCTATATGCTTGAATCTCTGGGGTTTGGAGTTGTAGGGCATGCATTTCTGAACCAAGTTGAATAAACCCCAATACAATGCTGTCCCAAAGCCCTAGTAGTGGCTTTACGTTGTGGTCAACTATGTGGAACTTAAAATTTCCTTGGGCACAGTCAGTGGAGGGTTCCTACACCTTTGGTGCAGATTGTTTGTCCACCATAAGTCACGAGGCGCATCTAAGTGCTGGGATCTGGTCTTGTATACAAGTCTTTTCCCCATAACCTTTGGCTGGATAGTAATTCGCTCTAATGTCAATATTGACTTTAAGTCTGGTGTAAGGGTCTTCCTGATGATTCCCTTATTTCACTTTTTTTTGCCGTTATTATTTTGATCCATGGATGCTTAATGAACATGTATCTTAAAGTCATGCAGCAGAGAGAATGAGGAATTCAAAAAGTTGTAACATAGCATATGGTGTTAGTTTGTGAGCAGCAGAACTCCGACTTTGTGGCACCAGAGAGATGGGATGGGACTAGGTTCGATTTGGTTGGCTGGTAGCCAATGAATTGGCCAATAGGCTGTATTCTGCCCGGTATAGGTGTTGATTGGGTCCTAACCGAGTGGGATGATTTCCAGAGACCCAAGGAAAGCAGAGTTGGGTCCTGGACGTTCAAGGAAGAAGGAACTGTGAGTGCTTGCTCTCCCCCCTCTCTCGCTCCAGAAATGCTGTCTGCTGTATATCTGAACCTACGGAGAACCTGAATGAATTGATCTACAGTGAAAACCATTACAGACTGAAAATGGAGACCTCAACCTGAAAGCCTAGTTTGAATGCTTAGTTTGAATGCTAGTAATTGTGTTTAACTTTACAAACCTTTTTTAATATAAATTTAGAGTACCCAATTCATTTTGTTCCAATCAAGGGGCAATTTACCATATGAAAAACAAGCTGTTTGTTTGATGGGTGCTGACCACTACAGTTGGAGCAGGGCATCCCCTGTACTGCGTATACTTGGGTTTCTTGCCTAAAAACTGGGCTGTTCTCTTTGTTTAACTTACAGATATAATAATAATCTTTATTAGTGTCACAAGTAGGCTTACATTAACATTGCAATGAAGTTACTGTGAAAATCCCCGAGTCGCCACACAACGGAGCCTTTTGAGAGATAATTCAGAATGTCCAATTCACCTAACAGCATGTCTTTCTGGACTTGTGGGAGGAAACTGGACTAAATTGCTATATATTCCACAAACTCCTCGATCGCCAATTATGTCTTCAGTGAGAGTTTCAAATGCACATTTGTTTTGCCAATATATTTTAGGGTGGCTGTGCAAGATTGTATTGACTCATCAGCACTTTGATTTGTTGAATTGAATGCATATCTATCAATGATTATGTTTTATACTGGGAGATAGATATTCTCAAACTTTTTCAGGATTATCTTGCGGTCTTTTTCCTCTTCTGCCTGGAAAACAAATGACTCAAGTCTTTTTGCAGGTCTGTGAGGATTCATAGTGTGTAAGTCTTACCTTTTTCGTCTTGGCAGACAATGCAGCATTGCAGCAAATACGCCGCTCCTTCTGGAACTTATCTGCAATATTTTCATCAAAGACCTGGTGTTGTAAGACTTCTTACTGTTCATCAAAGACGAGTGGGTGGATGCTATGAAGTACTTGAGCCGTACTGCCAACCCCTGACACCATGTAAATGTTGTGGGTTCCCTGAATCACTAACAGCCAGGACTTTCATGGTAGTTTAATTCACTGGCTCTGCAGGTACCTCAACGCTTGTGCTCTGCCTGCACTCCAGGGGATGACTTCCGCGCTCCCACTTCATGACCTCTTTTGTCATTGCGTCATCATGTTCTCATGCGGCCACTTGCTCTACGCCTGTAATGACCCTTATTACTTATAATAAATAATTTCACTGGCACTGAAAATTAACCTTAAGTGATGCATTGCATTCCCTCAGATGTTAATTATTGTTGGTAATTTAAAATTAAAATAATTTTAAAACATTTTCTCTGTCTCTTTTATCTCCTTTTGCCCCATTTTTGTTTACCACTTTTTAAAATTATAAACTCTTTGATATTAAATTAACTACTCCATCTACACTTTCTGTTTCATCCTCTGCAGTTCTCAGTAATGCTTCTTCAGTCTGATTGGTTAAAAAGATACAAATTTGCTCAGCCTGTTCACAAAGGTCCTGAGTTTTCTGTAGAGTGTGCTGCACGAAAATGGCTCATGAATCACAGCAAGTTCCAGTGCAAAAAAAAATGTAAGAAGTCTGGGAGTAAGTCATTTATGAACAATAGGCTGTGTTTGTTTGCCACTGACTGCAAAATCTAGGTCAATATTTCTTTATACAGTTTTGTGTCAAATCTTGTTTGGTCGTGAATCGTGATACATTTGGGATGTTTTTACTATGTTACAAGCGCTATATAAATGTAAGTTGTCATATGAGAGAGCATAGAGAGACTGGAAGTACGAGGAGAGGATGCAAGGAGATTTGGAGCTGGAAGGGGAGCTTAGTGACTGGGTTTCTGATAAATCTGAATTGTTTTTTGCCACAGAACATGAATCATCCTGTACTTAGGTTATTTTTTTATGGCCAGTCAATATGGTAAGTGTTGTGCCAAAAAGTAAAGTATCTGTGTTCTTGAGTCCCTTTTACTCAGTAATTTGTGCAACAATATTGATTTACTTTCTCTTTCTGCAATAAATCAATATTAAAATTGATTTTAAAATAGCGTGTAGTGGAACTTTTGTATAAAGTACAGTATAATAGACTTGTCAGGAATGTTCACTAATGAGGAATTCTCAAACATTGGTTGTAGTCGACACAGAAAACTATTCTTCCCAATTCATTTTTAGATCCGAATTTGCGGATTATATTTTTAAAAAGTATCAATTTCACTTCAGGATTACTACAAACAGTTAATTAATTAAACATAGTTAAAGTCAATTCAAGCTTGGGACACATGAAAACACTGAAGTGTAAGTTTCAGCACTGTCTAATGAGAGTTTGAAACAGACATTTACGATTAGAAAGAGTGTGAAGATAAATTTGTATCTCTGAAACCACCTGAAATGAAAAATGAAAATTGCTTATTGTCACGAGTAGGCTTCAATGAAGCCTACACATTCCGGCGCCTGTTCGGGGAGGCTGGTACTGGAATTGAACCTTGCTGCTGGCCTGCCTAGGTCTGCTTTAAAAGCCAGCGATTTAGCCCAGTGAGCTAAACCAGCCCCTAGCTAAACCAGCACCTAGCTAAACCAGCACCTAAACCTACATTTAACATCCTGCTGGATATTTACATCACTGTAGCAGAAATACTGATAAGTTAAAATGACTAAGAATCACAAAACCTTCTGGATATGGTAGTGTATATTTGGGTATTGAAACGATGACAAAGGAAATTGCAGGCTGTTGAGAGATGCACATTGTGGTTCCACAGGATTGGAATCAATCTCTTGCTTCATAATTGTGTAAAGTCCTTGAAATCAGTGTTGAAATCAATCAATTTGCTGCAGAATTCTCTTGGCCTCACAAAGAATGGAAAATTGGAATTAATATCTATGCTGACTGCTTGAGTTTGTCACTTTACACCAAAAGAACCAAAGACAAGAATGAAAAAGTACAAGGGCAGTGGGGAAAGAAAGAACAGATAGAAAACAGTAGAAAATTTGTATACAACATTAAGAATGACCTAAAGTTTTCATTTTACATGCAAGTATATATATTTAATTAGTTCTATAAAATGGAATCCAGCTCACTAGGTATCTCTGATTGCTTGTCAGCTCAAATTACAGATTTTAGATCAAAATGTCATCCTGTTAGAGGTGACTTGTATGTGCAGCGATGCACTATTCTAAAAGTAACCAAAGGTAACCTTGGCAATACCTGTTAGTGGAACTGTCCATTCCGGAAAGGTCGATTTATTTTATGTGCTAAATTGCATAGTTGATATTTGAGCAGTTAGTGCAGTCTGAACCAAGACTTTTACAATCTCAGACATGCTTTAAATGTCACCTATTTGAAATGAATGAAAATCACTTATTGTCATAAGTAGGCTTCAAATGAAGTTACTTTGAAAAGAACCTAGTCGCCACATTCCGGCGCCTGTTTGGGGAGGCTGGTACGGGAATTGAACCGTGCTGCTGGCCTGCCTTGATCTGCTTTCAAAGCCAGCGATTTAGCCCTGTGCTAAACCAGCACCTGTCCATATTTCTGACCTTTTATGGATCTTTGGAATTTGTAATCTTCCATTGCTCTTACCGCCTGTAAGTATAATAATGCCCAGATTTTGCAATTTGATTGGAAAGAGGGTGCAGTAACAGTTGAACAGTCTTTAAAAATAATTTCCTGTCTGTGGCATTGGTGAATGTGGGGGTGGGGGTGGGGGACTCAAATCCATTCTTGGCAGCTGGTGGAATTTAAATTCAATTAATAAAATCTGTGTAAACAAAGTTGCTCTGTAGGTTCCCATTAATTCTTTCCCCTCTTAACTTAAACCTATGCCCTTTAGTTCTCGATTCCCCAACCCTGGGAAAAAGACTTGAGTGCATTCACCCTATCCATGCCTCTCATCTTACAAAAGTTGGAATTTCTCTGCCAACTCCTTATAACTGGCAAACCTCCCCTCCACAAACAGGTCTCCAAACCCTTCCCCTCGCATGACTTAAACGTTGAGTCCAAACCTGCTGGCAGAACAAGGTGCTTGTTTACAGATGGGGGCTAGCGAAGACAAGGAACTGAGCTTAAAATGCTGCCTGAATTGCTTCCAGATTCTCAAGGTGGACATCACCACTGGATTCATGCAAAATATTACCGGAGAGAAAGGCAACGTTGCAGCAAAACCAAGGCTAGAAATCGTATGAATATTGGCTGCCAAATAGTAAAACAGTAAATTGGGTCGAGCCAAGCCTCATGACTGTCTGTCTCTTTGGAGCAAAGCCCCACGGATCCTTGAGGTCTTCCCCACCCAAATAAATGAGGACATAAATTTGTTGATTTTAACAAAAAAGGGGACTTGGGGAGAAAAATGGGGAGACATTGAAAAAGAAACAAAAATCTCAGGAGTACGTTCATCTAAATAGTCTGAACCCTGCCCGACAAGTACAGGGGGAGGTTATCTCCCTACTCTACAATCTGTCTTGATACTATCAACCAGATTAGTGTAATTTAATTTAGAAGTGAGGCTCAATTGTGGGCCACCCGGACCAAGTTCAACTTGTACCCAGAGAAGGAGCTAAAACTCCTAAGCAGTTTCCTTATCTCGTCAATAGAGGACACTGGATCCATAGTATAGAGATGAAGGTCATCTGCATAAAGGGACACCACGTATTCCACCCCTCTCCGATTTATCCCACTCCATTTAATAGGGGACCTCAGCACGACAGTGAGTGGTTCAATTGCAAAAGCAAGTTAGCGGAGAGAGTGGACACCCCTGTCTTGTGGGAAGTAATCAGAGTTCAGGATATTTGTACGAACACTAGCAGTGAGGGCCCATTGCAGAAGTAGAATCCAGGAAATAAACTTGCGGCCAAATCTGAATCTCACAGAAATTCCCACTCCACTTTATCAAAGGTCTTTTTGGTATCCTAGACAACAATCATTTCTAGTTTGGGCACCGAGGAGCGGAAATGGACAATGTTTAGCAGGCAACATCTTTGGCCGACAGTTAACGAAGCCTGTCTGATCCTCCAAGATCACCTCTGGGAGACAAGGCTCCAGCCATAGCTCCAGCACATCTGCATTTAAGAGTGAGGTAGTGTGGGCCGTAGTGACTTATGTTGGTTCTTTGCCTTTCTTGAGAATCAAGCAAATAGAGGCCTATGTGATAACAAATCCCGGATAAGGAATTATTTTTTTAAATAATAAATTTAGAGTACCCAATAATTTTTTTTTCCAATTAAGGGGCAATTTAGCGTAGCCAATCCACCTAACCTGCACATCTTTGGGTTGTGGGGGTGAAACCCACGCAGACATGGGGAGAATATGTAAACTCCACTTGGACAGTGACCCAGGGCCGGGATTCGAACCCCGGTCCTCAGCGGCGCAGATCCAGTGCTAACCACGGCGCCACGTACCCCCCCCCCCCCCCCCCCCCCCGATAAGGAATTATTAAACAAATATTAAACTGCTCCGCGAACCTCATAACATTCAATGGCGAAACCATCCTGGTCAGGGGGCTTTACCAGTCTGCATCAACCCAATGCATTTTATAATTTCCTCCGGGCCCAACGGAGATTCCAACTCCTCATTCCTCTCCTCCTCCACAGCTGGGATGGGTGGCAGTCCAAAAAGTCAGTCATGACCAATCCCTCAGCCGGAGGCTCTGATCTATAAAAACCTTCGATAGAACGATTCTAAAGCCGCATTAACCTGAGGAGGGGTACAAACCAGGCTGCTGCTCGAGTTACCTGTATGATCTCTCAGGAAGCCACCAATGCTTCAGCTGGTGAGCTAAAAGCCGACTGACCTTCTCCATGAATTCAAAAAACATGCCCCTCGAGCGTCACAGCTGGCCCACCACTCTGGTGACAATAGCTTGAATTGTGTCTGCAGCTTTTTCCTACTTGCCAACAACTTTGGGGTAGGTGCAAGTAGTACTGGTGGTCAACCTCCAGAATGGTGTCCACCAGCCTCTGCCACTCTGTCCTCACTGTCTTTACCATGTGCGCTTTATAGGAGATAATCTTCACCCCCCCCCCCCCCCGAGGGTGACCTTAAGGGCTTCCCACAGCGTGGAGGGTAATATTGACTCACTTCTATTAAATTTTATATAGTCCCCAACGAGAGTGGACATGCATTCACAAAATTTCTTGTCCCCCAATAATGTGTCCAACCATCAAGACTGATAGTGGAAGGGACCTGCCTCTAGTGCCATATCAACGAAGTGCGGTGCCTAGTCTGAAATCACAATCGCTGAGTACTCAGCAGCCATCACAGAAGGGAGGAGAGACCTATTCACCACAAAAAAAATTGATACATAAGTATAACTGATGCGATAAAAATTTAAGAGCTTTGTCACCTGGGTGCAGAACGTGCCAAGGATCTAAATCTCCTCCTCTCTCTCTCTTCCCCCCCCCCCCCCCCCAAAAATGAGTCTCTTGCAAAAACACCACATCGGAATTAAAACTTTTAAGGTGAGCAAATACTCTCGCCCTTTTCACTGGGCCATTCAACCCTGATATTCCAGGTGACCGCCTCCCCAATCTCAATCCAGCATCACAGTGATTAACACTGCTGGCTCACAACTCCATGGACCCGGGTTCAATTCTGGTCTTTCTGTGTCTGCGTGCGATTCCACCGGGTGCTCTGGATTCCTCCCACAGTCTGAAGAGGTGCAGTTTAGGTGGATTGGGCATGCTAAATTGTCCAAAATGTTAGGTAGGGTTGCTGGGTTATGGGGATAGGATGGAGGCATGGGCTTAAGTCGGGTGCTCTTTCCAAGGGCCAGTGCAGACCCGATGGGACAAATGGCCTCGTTCTGCACTGTAAATTCTATGATCTATAATTTTTTTTCGAATTAAGGGGCAATTTAGTGTGGCCAATTCACCTACCCTGCACAACTTTTTAGGTTGTGGGGATGAGACCCACGCAGACACTGGGAGAATGTGCAAACTAAACATGGACAGTGACCTGGGGCCGGGATTGAACCTGGGTCCTCAGTGCTGTGAGGCAGCAGTGCTAATCACTGCGGCATCGTGCCACCCTTGCACTTTAGGGATTCTGAGTCAGCTATTTCCACCGAGAGATTACCCAAAAGATACATAAAAGGTATAGCAACCAGGTCCACCCAAGATGGTCACCAAGCCAAATCACAAGACTATACAAAGAAAAATCTGCAGGCAATGTCAGCAAACCACCTCCCCCACCCCCTTTGCCCTCTTCTTCTGATACTACCACACCCAAATCCACATGCAAATAGAAGCAAGGCGAACACAAACAATTAAAATCTACTTCTAACAAACCTAAACAGAACAAGAACTCAAAGCTCATTATCTGAAAAACTACTATAATGGGCTGCAGTCAACCCATCAACACCACAACTGCTAGCTAATTCTTAGGTTAGCAGAGACACTCTCAACTAGAGCTAAGAAAAATGGTTACAAACAACAAAATACTAAAACCCCATAAATGATTACCCTCCGACAGGGTGCTATAACAATCAGAACAGAACCTCATGTAAAACTAAACCTAAACCCAAACTGTAAAAATTCAACCCCAACAAGAAAAGGAAAATACAAAAGTAAGCATGGAACCCCAACAATGCAACAATTCAACATGCCCGCCCCCAACATCCAAGAAACTCAAACACACTGCGCCTTTACCGTGTTTCTTAACAAAGGAATCCGCCTCCCCCAGCGCATCAAATGAATAGTCCTTTCCCTCGAAAGTCACTCGTAAGCTGCGCCAGGTACAGTAGTCTGAACCGGACTCCACTTTTGTACAGGGCGGTCTTGGCTTTGAATGCAGCCCTCTTCTTCGCCAGTTATGCTCCCAAGTCTTGGTAAAGCTTGATGGTATGGCCGTCCCATTTGAAGTAACCACGTTCCTTTGCCCATCTTAGAACTCGCTCTTTCTCTTTGAAGCTATGGAACTTTACTATTACCACACGGTGGATCCTCAGGACAAGGCCTCTGCAGGAATGTATGGTGGGCTGGATCTAACTCGGGAGGGGATGTGAATCCACCCTCCCCGAACATCTCTACAAAATACTCATTTGACGTTGGGTCTTCCATCCACTCTGGCAGCCCTACAATTCGAATGTTTTGCCCCCTGGATTGATTCTCTAAATCATTTACCTTGGTCTTCAGCGCTTTGTTTGATCGGCCACCAAAGACATCTCCACTTCCAGTGAGGCAATCTGATCACTATGTCTCAAAAGGGCCACTTCCATTTCTTTTATTGTGACTTCAGGGGCTTCTCCATTGGTCTTCTCCAAAGCCCCTGAATGGGGGCCACGGCCTCCTCCATTGATTTCTGGAAGTCCTCTGACAACCTGCCAGTGTTTATCAAATTCCTTCACCAAGGTACTTGAAAGCACCTCTGCTGTTAGTGGAGTGGCCGGAGCCCCAGAGCATCCTCTGCCATTTTATTTGCCGACGAGCTCTGGGAGGCCATCGATTCCATCAACAGACTTCTGCTGTCCACATTCTTTCCTCTGACTCTTCTGGGCATTTCACTCATGTAGGATCCTTATCCCATTAATTATGTGAGTTTTCAAAAGTAAAATCCCCCTGCAACTGAGAGAAAAGGGCAATAAGTGCGGGAGGCACCTTGTGCACGTCTCTCTTCGCCCCCCCCCCCCCCCATATTACACCACCGGAAGTCCCCAATATGGTTAATTCTTAACTATACTCTGAAATGGCCAAGCAAGCCACTCAATTCAAGGGCCATGTCCACATCCCATAGAAAAGCAATATTGGTTTAGTTGAATGGACTTCAACTAAGGGTTTTTCAGATTAATATGGGAATTTGCTTGTGGAATGCAACCATCATTTGAATCTGAAATTAGATGGATGTCACAAGAACACCTGCCAAGCTATTCATATTTAAAATGCGTCTACTACTAAATATTTATTTGGGGCTTTCGTTCATTTTTTTACTGACATTGTCAGGCAATGTGGACATCGGCTGACAGCGCACTCAATATTTTTTCGTGAGGTAACAAATATTAGTTGGGCACATTTGCTGCTGTCATTTTAAGGAAATTATCAGCTGTTGCTCACTGGGAAATTCCAAGCTCCATATTCATTATATTATTCGTGATCCTTTTTATGATTTTATGCTAGATAAAGTAGGGGACATAGATGAAAGGTTTTGGACAAGAGAAGCAAGGACATGTGAGGAGCATCATTTTTATGCAGCAAGTGGTAACCTGAAATTCGCATCCCACAAGCATGGTGGAAGCAGACACGATCAATGATTTCAAAAGGGATTGGATGGGCACTTGAAGGAAGTAACCTTGCAGGGCTACAGGGATCAAGTGGGGCAATGCGATTGACTGGATCTCTCAATGGAGAGCCAGCATAAACGTGATGGGCTGAATAGCCTCCTTCGGTGCTGTAAGTAACTCTACGAAAGGCAAGATACAAACATTGCTTTGTATAAAGGAAACAGTTTTAATTTAGTGCTGCAAAATAGCATACATTTTAACCTAGCAGTGCAGGATATGCACCTTTAGTACTGTATCAGCTTTAACATTTACGCAGAATTAGCACTTTGTATTTACAATATGTTTTTAAAAGTTCTTATTTTGGATCCACATTGAGGTAGAAACAGGGGAGCGATGTTATATGGAATAGATGTAGAGGATGGTAGGAATTAAGAACTCCTTTTTTAATCTTGCTGTAAATAAATCATTCATCAGATATAGATTTTAGAGTACCTGATTTGTTCATATTGGCTTGTTTTGAACATATTTGAATAGGTCTGTTCTAAGGTTGAAAAATGTTATGAATTGAAATTAAAAACATCTTCCAAAGAAGTGAAGATAAATCATTTCAAATGAGGAGGAGTTGTGGAAACATTGACTAATACGGTGATCTTCGTCAGAGTGAGTCTGCAGTAGAATGGAAATAGATAAGGGAGTAAGGAAACAATGAACTATAGATAGTATATGAAGAATAGAATAATGAAATTATTGAAATAAAGGGTACAAAGGAAGTGACTCTTTTTGCAAGACAGTCTGAAACTTATTTTGAAGATGTGTCATGGAGTTGGTTTGTTGTATAACTGTAATGTTGAAGTTGCAGTAATTGAGAAGCAAAGAAATTATGTTAAACAAGTGGAGCATTAGGGTTTGAACACACTTGAAATATTGCAGAAAGTTCTCATCTTTCTATCATAGAAAGGATGAGACATTGGAGAAGGTGCAAGGAAAGATTTACAAGTTTGATACCTATCAGGGAAGATTGAACAAACTGGAGCTCTCCTTTCTAGGAAAGAGAACCCTGAGCGTGATTTGTGAGAGCTCTTTCGTTTTATTCATTCAAAAGATGTGGGTTTTGCTGGCTAGACCACCATTTATTGCCCATCACTAATTCCCCTTGAGAAGGTGTTGGTGAGTTTCTTTCTTGAACCGCTACAGTCCATGTGGTTTACTTGCACCCATAGTGCTGTTAGGGAGTTCTAGGATTTTGACTCCGTGACAGTGAAGAAACAGCAATATATTTCCAGGATGGTGGGTGCCTTGGAGGGGAACATCCCAGTGATGGTGTTCCCATATATTTGCTGCTCTTGTCCTTACTGATGGTAGGTGCTGTCTAAGGATCCTTAGTAAATTCCTGCAGCGCACCTTGTAGATGGTACACGCTATTGCAACTGTGCGTCAGTGATCTAAGCAGTGGATAATGTGCCCATCAAGCGGGCTGCTTTGTCATGGATGGTGTGAAGTTTCTTGAGTGTTGTTGGAACTGCATTCGTTCAGGCAAGGGGGCAGTATTCCATCACACTCCTGACTTGCGCCTTGTAGATTGTGGACAGGCTTTGGGGAGCCAGGAGGTTAGCTACTTGCCACAGGATTTCTAGTCTCTGACCAACTCTTTTAACCACAGTATTTATATGGCTAGTCCATTTGAGTTTCTGGTCAGTGATAAGCCCCTGGATGTTGACAATATTCAGGGATAGTAATGTCATTGAATGTCAAAGGGTGATAGTTAGATTCTTTCTTGTTGGAGATGGTCACTGCTTGGCATATGTGTGGCACTGATGTTACTTTCCAGTTTTTAGCCAAGCCTGGATATTGTCCAGGTGTTGCTGCATTTGTACATGAACGGCTTCAGTATCTGAGGAGTCGCAAATGGGGCTGAACATTGTGTTATTATCAGTGAACATCCCTATCTCTGATCTTACGATGGAAGGAAAGTCATTGATGAAGCAGGTGAAGATGGTTGGGCCTGGACACTACCCAGGAGCTGCGATGACCAACAGCCACAGACATCTTCCTTTGTGCTACGTATGATTCTAATCAGCAGAGAGTTTTCTCCCTGATTCCCATTGACTCCAGGGGCAGCCATTCTCACCTCCCCTCTGAAGTTCGGCTCTTTTGTCCATGTTTCAACTAAGGCTGTCATGAGGTCAGGAACTGAGTAGCCCTCGCGGAACCCAAACAGAGCATTAGTGAGCAGGTTATTGCGAAGCAAGTACCGCTTGATAGCACTGTTAATTACTCATTCCATCTCATTACGGAGGTGTACTGATGGGGCTCAACCATGGCTAACAAGGGAAATCACAGATCGTGTTAAAGCCAAAGAGGAGGCATATAAATTGGCCAGAAACAGCAGCAAGCCTGAGGACTGGGAGAAATTTTAAATTAAACAGAGGAGGACAAAGGGTTTAATTTGGAAGGGGAAAATAGAATACGAGAATAAGCTTGCAGAAAACATAAAAACTGACTGCAAAAGCTTCTATAGATCTGTGAAGAGAAAAAGACTGGTGAAGACAAATGTAGGTCCCTTAAACTTAGAATCGGGTGAATTCTTAATGGGCAACAAAAAGATGGCAGACCAGTTGAACAAATACCTTAGATCTGTCTTCACTGAGGAGGACACAAATAACCTTCCGGAAACACTAGGGGACAGAGAGTCTAGCATGAAGGAGGAATTGAAGGAAATCCTTATTAATCAGGAAATTGTATTGGGGAAATTGATGGGATTAAAACCCAATAAGTCCCCAGGGCCTGATGCTCTGCATCCCAGAGTACTTAAGGGTGGCCCTAGAAACAGTGGATGCATTGGTGATTATCTTTCAGCATTCTATATACTCTGGAAGAGTTCCAATGGATTGGAAGGTAGCTTATGTCACCCCACTTTTTAAAAAAAAAAGGAAGGAGAAAGAAAACGGGGAATTATAAACCGGTTAGCCTGATATCAGTAGTGGGAAAAATGCTGGAGTCAGTTATTCAGGATGAAATAACTGACAATTTGGAAGGCGGGGACCGGATTGGTCCAAGTGAGCATGGAAAGGAAATCATGCTTGACAAATCTTCGGCCGTCCGGTGACGTTGATGTGCTAAGTGGACGCATATCAGATGGCTCTGCTCCCAACCAGAATCAAATGGGCATCTTTAGGTGAATTTTGCCTGAAAAATTGATAGTAAAGTAACCCCAATGAAGGAAAGGGAACGACCGCAAAAGAAATGCCAACAAATGGGAGCTCAAGGGGCCAAAGGGACAGCAGAAGTGGCGGAAAGGGCCACGAACAGCGAGTGTCCGAACCGGTGGACCCACGAGGCGAGGGTGCCCCGGCTGTCCAAGAGAGAGGAAGACCATCGACCCAAGTACCTGCCTCACCCTCGCCATCTGGAGATGGATGGAAGACCTTCCTCAAGAAGGAGCTGGCCGTCATGAAAGAATTGAAATCCAGGTGGCGGTCAAGGTGGTGGTGACGAAGTCTATGGTCGTCCTACAAAAAACAATTGATGGATTGGGGAAACAAGTGGAGGCACAGGAGAGGACGATCCACAACCTGGAGAGAGCCTCTATGGACCAGAGTGACTGGATCGTCGCTCTGGAAGCAGAAGTGTAAAGGTTGGTGGTGGCCCAAGGGAGTTTGAAGGGGCACGTCAAGGATCAGGAGAACCGGTCTGGACGACAGAATGTGCGTATTGTGGGCCTGCCAGAAGACATCGAGGGTAGAAACCCGACAGGCTACATCGCCCAAATGCTGAACAACCTAGTCGGGGGAGACAGCTTCCCCAACCCCCCAGAACTCGACAGGGCACACAGGTTGCTCAGAGCAAACCCAAGGTGGGGGAGCAGCCGAGAACGATCATCGTGAAGCTCCACCATTATCAGGACTGTGAGATATCCTGTGGTGGGCAAGACCAACTAGATCGAGCTCATGGGAAGGCCACAGAATCCATATTTACCAAGACATTGGGGCAGATCTCGTGAAAAGAAAGGGCCGAGTTCAACCAGGCAAAGTCGGCGTGATACAAAATGGGGTCCGTTTTGGCATGCTAGTCCCAGCCAGGGAACCAGAACAAAGAGCACCATTTCAGTCTCCCGGCGGGTGCAAACGATTTTGTGCGGGCCAACGGCCAAGACAAAGGACGGATAAGGCAGTGATGAAGGTGGATCGGAGGAAGATCGCAAAAGAAACAGACTTATTGAACAAGTTTGCGTGGGACTGTTCTGCCTAGTTATGATCAGAAATCCCGGGTCGCAGGAAAGAGCAAGGACAAGGAAATGCAGGTGAAGGGACAGGCAGAGAAAGCAGACAGTCAGCAGGCATAAGCAAAGAGCTAGACCAGCCCTGGGAGTGGAGCCACTGTCCTAGCAGGGGAGGACGGGCAGTAAGGGGAGCCAAGGCGCACCTCTCAGCATGGAGGGAGCGCCTGGCCAGGGGTTGGGGGGGAATATGGGCAGGGAGGGAGAATGCTGGGGAAGGGGGAACATGGGGAGGTAGGGAAGGGGGACCGCGGGAGAGGGGGGACAGGGAGCAGGGGGAGGAAAGGAACACGTAGGAAACAGGATGGAAAAAAACAGTTGGTGCTCGGATTGGCTTCGGCAAGTAGGGAGGAGGCCGAGGAAACAAGTTGGCACCACAAGCAGCCACTTTGGAGGGTACCTGAACAAAGAGAAACCCTGGAGTGCAGGGGCACACCCATGGGGCGTACACATAGTTGGCGGCCATGTTGGGTGCCCCCTGGACAAACGGAGTTCAGGGGCCCAGCCTCTTGGCGAGAACGGCGACCGTGGCCATTTTGGATGGTCCCCTAACAAAGGGAAACCCAGGAGCGCGTCCACCAGGTAAGTATGGTTAATCCCACAGGAACAAGGGGGACAGAAACCCCACACCTGGAATGCCAGGGGACTCAACAGCCCGCTGAAAAGATCCAGAGTCTTCGCCCACTTAAGAAGTCTGAAAGCCAACATAATCTTCCTGCAGGAGACACACCTGAGGGAGAAGGACTGACTGTGGGTAAGAAAGAGCTGGGTGGGACAGACGTACCTTCATGCTATGGGACGAAGGCTAGGGGAGTAGCCTTACTGATTCTCAAGAGGACGAGGTGCACTGAGATAAGTACGGTTACGGACCAAGTGGCGTCCTAGATGGGGCAGTGGTGGTGCGACGATACTCACGAAAGTCCTGGCCAAGAGACTGGAGAACTGTAAACCAGAGGTAGTCGCAGAGGACCAGAAGGGCTTTGTCAAGGGTCGGCAGGTAACAGGTGGCTGATGAACGTACTAATAACACCCCCCCCCCCCCCTTTGAATACTTCCTGCTGCACAGAGGCACACGGCTAGGATGCCCACTGTCCCCGCTCCTGTTCGTCCTAGCAATTGAAACCCTGGTGATCGCTTTGCGAGACGCAAAAAGCTGGAAGGGCATCCAACGAGGAGGCAGAGAGCACAGAGTCTCACTCTATGTGGATGACCTGCTCCTCTACGTCTCGGACCCATAGAAAGGCCTGAAAACAATCATGTAGCTCCTGGTAGAGCTCGGAGCCTTCTCAGGCTATAAGCTCAACCTGGGCAAGAGCGAGGCTTGCCCGGTGAACCCGAACAGGGGAGGGATAGAGCTGCAGGGACTCCAATTCAAGCTAGCCCAAAACAAAATCCGCTACCTGGGGACCCAGATAGCCCATGACAGGACATTGATCCACAAGTGGAATCTGTGCCGTCTACCGGTGGAAGTCAAAAAGGACCTATAGAGATGGAATGCACTCCCGTTCCTCCTAGCGGGGAAAGTGCAGACAATCAAAATGATCGTACCGCCGAGGTTCCTCTTCTTGTTGAGATCCATACCGATCTTCATCCCCAAGACCTTCTTCCATAACATAGACAAATTGATGGTGCCGTTTGTGTGTGTGGGAGGGGGAGGGGGGGGGGGGGGCGCGGAAAGAATCCAAGGATCCTCAAATTGACACTGCAAAGGAGGAAAAATATGGACGGTCTGGTCCTGCCGAATCTACAATATATCACTGGCCAGATATGACGGGGAGAGTGAGGGCGATGGATACGTGAACCCAATATGAAATGGGTGAGGATGGAGGACTCTTAGTGTAAAGGAACGACGCTCCGGGCCCTTGCCACCGCAGCGGTCCCATCCTCCCCAACGAAATACACATCCTGCCCAGTGGTGGTAGCCACTCTAAAGGCATGGAACCAGATGAGGCAACATTTTGGTCTAACCGAGATGGTCTCCATCTGTGGAAACCACAAATTCCCACGAGCCATGTTCGTCACCACCTTTTTAAAAATGGAGACAGGACGGGGGGGCTGCTAACAGGGACCTCTACATAGGGAACAGACTAGCGACGGTGGGCAAACTGACGGAAGACCTGGAACTACCGCTAGGACAGGAACTCAGAGACCTCCAAATCAAACACTTTCTCCGCAAGGAGACGGCAAGATACCGTAGGGCCCCGAGAGACACACTATTGGGAGGACAAACTGGGGACGGAAGTGGGTTGGGGACTCTGGAGTGAAGCATTGAACAGGTCCAATGCCACCTCCTCCTGCGCAAGGCTCAACCTCATGCAGTTTAAAGTGGTGCGCAGAGCACTCCTGACCAGCACCCAAATGAACAGGTTCTTCCCAGAGGTGGAGGATAAATGTGAACGGTTGGAGCCCTGGCCAACCACACCCACGTGTTCTGGGCATGCCCCAAACTTTTACGGTTCTGGACAGCCTTCTTTGAGGCGATATCCAAGGTTGTGGGGGTGAGGGTGGAGCTGTGCTCAAGAGTGCCAGTCTTCGGGGTATCGGAACAGCCAGAGCTACAGATGGGGAAGGGGGCCGACGCCCTTGCTTTTGCTTCCTTAATCGCACGCCAGAGAATCCTGCTCGGCTGGCAATCAGCAGCACCACCCACCGCTGCAGACTGGCTGGCAGACCTAGCGGAATTCCTCCACCTGAAGAAGATTTAAGTACAGCATCGGGAGAGGGCTACCAGAACGCGTGGGGGACGTTCATCGGCCTGTTCCAAGACCTGCTCGAGGCCAACAGTGACTAGAGAAAGAGGGGGAGATGGGGGGGAGCAGACAAGAACACATGCTACATGGAGGTACAAAGGGGCAAGTGGGGAGGAGATGAGGAAACGCAAGGGAGCCACAGAGGGAAGCGTGGCAGGAAGGCCCCCCCCTTCCCTGAACCTACAAGGTCAACAACAAAAGCCTCAGAAAAGAGGATAATAATCGCTTATTGTCACAAGTAGACTTCAATGAAGTTACTGTGAATAGCCCCTAGTCACCACATTCCGACGCCTGTTCGGGGAGGTCGGTACAGGAATTGAACCTCCGCTGCTGCCTTGTTCTGCATTACAAGCCAGCTATTTAGCCCACTGTGCTAAACCAGCCCCTGGTAGGATAGGAGCTCAGCAGTAGGGCGCCCAGGACGGAAGAGGGGGCTACCAACGAGGGGCCAGGGAGGGAGTAAGGGGGCACGGGGAGATGGTACAATAAGAAATATGTATGGAAAAAAGAAACTGTACAACATGTAAATATCATACACATCATCCATTGAAAGTATCACTGTAAAATTGAAAAAAGGCCAATAAAGACATTAAAAAAATTACTTGACTAATCTTCTGGAATTTTTTGAGGATGTGTCTACTAGAGTGGACAAGGGTGAACCAGTGTATATTGTGTATCTGGACTTTTAAAAGGCTTGCTTTTGACAAGAGATTAGTGAGCAAAATTAAAGCTCATGGTATTGGGGGTAATGTATTGACATGGATAGAGAACTGGTTGGCAGACAGGAACCAGAGAGTGTGAATAACTGGGTCCTTTTCAGAGTGGCAGGCAGTGACTAGTGGGGTACCAGCTGTTCACAATATGCATTAATGATTTGGACGAAGGAATTGCATGCATTATCTCCAAATTTGCAGACCACACTAAACTGGGTGGCAGTGTGTGCTGTGAGGAGGATGCAAAGAGGCTGCAGGGTGACTTGGACAAGCTGGCTGAGTTGGGAAATACTTGGCAAATGCAATATAATATGGGTAAATGTGAGGTTATCCACTTTGGTGGCAAAAACAGGAAGGCATATTATTATCTGAATGGTGGCAGTTTAGGAAAAGGGGAAGTGCCACGAGACCTGGGTGTCATGGTGGAACAATCACTGAAGGTTGGCATGCAGGTACAGCAGGCGGTGATGACATGCTGGCCTTCATAGTGAGAGGATTTGAGTATTGGAGTAGGAATGTCTTGCTGCAGATATAAAGGGCCTTGGACTTTGAGGAAGGACATTCTTGCTATTGAGGGTGTCCAGACTAATTCCCGGGATGGCAGGACTGACATATGAAGAAAGACTGGATCGATTAGGTTTGTACTCACTGGAATTTAGAAGAATGAGAGGTGATCTCCTAGAAGCATATAACATCCTGATGGAACTGGACAGGCTAGTTGCGGGAAGAATGTTCCCGATGTTGGGGACGTCCAGAACTAGGGGTCACAGCCTAAGAATAAGGGGTAAGCCATTCAGGACTGAGATGGGTAAGAACTTCTTCTCTCAGAGAGTTGTGAACTTGTGGAATTCTGTACCACAGAAAGCTGTTGGGACAAGTTTGTTGGATATATTCAAGAGGGAGCTGCATGTGGCCCTTGCGGCTAAAGGGATCAAGGAGAGAAAGCGGAAGTGGGGTACTGAATTTGCATGATCAGCCATGATCATATTGAATAGTGGTGCAGGCATTTAAGGGCCAAATGGCCTACTCCACCTATTTTCTATGTTTCTATGTAACTCGCCTCTTGACTCCCCAAAACCTGTCTACATCTGCAAGGCCCAAGTCAGATGTACGATGGAATACTTCCCTTGCCTGTATGACTGATGACTGTAGCTTCAACAACGCTCAAGAAGCTTAACATCATCCAGGGCAAAGCAACCCACTTGATCAGTACCAAAATAAACACCCACTGCTGTGCATAGTGACAGCAGTGTGCACTTTATACAAGATGCACTGCAGTAACTAACCAAGCCTTCTTCAACAACACTTTACAAATTCACGACTTTTGTCTCTGAGAAGGATATGGTCAGCAGACATACAAGACACCACCACCTGCAGGTCCACTTAAAGCCATCCTGACTTGGAATTACATTGCTGTTATTTCAGTGATGCTTGATCAAAATCCTGGAACTAGCTTCCTTACAGCACTGAGTGTATCCACTTCACATGGACTGCAGCGGTTCTAGAAAACAGTGCCACACATCTCCTTGAGGGCAATTGGGGATGGGGAACGAATGCTGACCTAGTCAATGATGTCGGCATCCCAGAGCGCAGGGGCGCGTCCACCAGATAAGTGTGGTTGATCCCGCAGGAGAAGAATCCCGTGAAAATTTTTTTTTCAAAACATGGAGGAGCTCAGCAAATCTGGTGGCAACTTTCTGATTTCAACTTTGCCTTCATGGATTCTGGAGGTTGCTGTCCAATTTAGTCTATAACAATGGTGAGCACTGATGTGTCATGGTTATTGTTACTGCAAAATCCAGCCCATTGTTGTTATGTAGATTATAACTGCATGGCTTTTCATTAGGTAGGTAACATTACAGCAGGGATTTTTCTCAGCATTTCAACACTAAGTAAATCCTTAATGATACTTGCATGGCTAGGTGCCATTTTCCAATGTCTGTTTAATTTGGCCTTCAAGTTGAATGAATAATTAAACTGAAGGCATTGTCATGTACAATTATGGCATTAACTTGTTTTTTACTACAGTGGAATGTGATGTTTATAATCGGATTATCAATTTTTTTGTTAAAATTTTCATATTGCCAGGAATCAGTGTATTGTTTGAAAATGTCCTGGAATGGTATTGTATTGTCTGTTATCTATCTTACTCAGGTGCAATAATTTGTTATCTTCGAAATCATAATTTTGTGCATTTCTAGTTCCCAGTAAATCCGCGGAGAATCATCTTTGGTACCATTTATGCACCTACACATTTTTACCTCACTAACTGAAATTATTCTTCATATTTTGACTAAATGAGATAAACTTCCTGTCAACAACATAATTTTTTTGAGACGGTTCATTTGGAGTACCATCGATGTATTTAAGTGCATTTCAAAATTATCCTATGTTGAATCCTCATTAATCACATCCCCCATGAAACCTAAATGATTGTAAAAGTGCTGGATAAATTTTATATGAAAGAGCAAGCACTCCAGATCCACAGCAATGTGGTTGACTCTTAATTTATTGCAGTTTGGAACCTATGAAGAAGTGCCGAATCACCGATTTGGATTTCTCAGTTTAACCGTCCTTGTGCGGACTTCAAAGTTGTTGTCAGTTTTAGAGGTAATGACTGCAAATGCTGACTAAGCCATTGTGGATACTGCAAAATCTGGGTGTTATGTTTGTAGTTGTTAGTTACACAATGACTTTTTAAATGCTCCAAATATACATAGCTTGTATCCATTGCTCGACCAGCACCCTCTAGATGTTGCAACTTATTATAAATGCAGACAGAAAAAGCCAATTACCAACCTACAACCTGAAATTTACAATCAAACTCCTGATCTCTTGATTGTCCTGAGCAAATTACAAGCAGCTAACATAACCTCGATTTCCATTGTAGTATTTGAACAGTGGTCCAAAACATAAAGACCAGGTTAGTTGTTAAATATCGCAGACAGTCCATCAGCAATACGACAGGGGATCTACTAATATGGTAGTGTGAGACAGGTAAAATGAAGGAATGTATTAGAAGATAATATAGACTGTTTGATTCAGTATCGATGAGCGTATACTGTTTTCTATTAAAGTATACCATAAGAATTTAAAGAGAAAGGAGTGTCTTTTCAGGCTATGAAGTTTGTTGCGTACCATTTCATAGATCTGTATTCCTATTACTCTTTATATTTATCAGGTGACGGTCTTTATTACATCAAATATTAAATTAAAAATAAGTTTATTTAAAAATAAAAATATAGCTGGAGCTATTCAATGTACGAAGTGGTCAATATAAGAGCTAGAGTGTATGGTTTCATATGTATAGTTTCCTACATGGCAAGCTTTAGAAGATACATAACCAGAGATTAGGCTGTCGTAGAGAAAATTGTGCATGGATTACTCTTGAAATACGAGTTGAAACCCAAAGATGTCATCTGGAAGATCCCCATCACTGACATTAAACTGGTCTGGTCTGGAGTTACCAGTTTATCCCCCTCCTCTTCCTTTTTTGAATGGCAATATTTGCAACCTTCCAGTCATCTCGCCACTCCCACATACAAAGAGAATTGAAAGATTGTGGCCAAAATCTTCACTATTGCCACCCCTGCTTGCCTCAGCCTAATAGGATGCATCCCATCTGGACCAATGTGACTTTTCTGTAATGAGTGCTGCCAACATTTTAAGTATTTCCTCTTTAACTATTTTTATCCTATCCAATTTTCCTATCCGCTCCACTTCTCTGATATTGGCAGAATCCACTTGTATGAAGGTAGTACCTCAATGATGCCCACTGCTCCACAGTAAGATTTCCCTTTTGATGCCGACTGAGCCCCATCCTTTTGTATCTTTATATATTTATAAATGACCCTTCTATGTTATCTGCCACATTTTTCTCATACATACTCTTTCCCTGTTGAGAACCCTGCATCCCTCCAACTCCCATCTGTTGTGTTTCCCCAACTTCCTTTGGCCTGTCATTGGCTGGTGTGTCTTTAGCCACCTGGGCCATTGGTTTTGAATTTCTCTCTAAACTTTGCCATCTCTGTCTTTCTCTAACATGCTTGTACTTAGCTCTAACATTTAAGAATTTGGATCACTTGCCCTCATGTCTCCTTTGCCTCGTTAGGCTGCTGTGAAATGCCTTGGAAAGTTTTACCAGGTTTAAAATGCTATATGAAGGCAAGTTGTTTTGTTTTCTCTACTGACTACACAACAAATCTACTTGTGAAGGCCATAGCATAATTTTCAGTGATGTTATATTCAAGTTAGCAGTGTAAGATAAATTGACAAAGGCCAAACTTGTTATCCACAAGTGGAGGTGGCTTGAACTAAATTCAGTGTTTGGAATTAGTACTACTTTGTAAAACCTTCTAATGAAGGATAAGCAAGTTGTAAAACACCAGAAAAATGATGTGAATAGTGCCAGTGTCTGATTGAATCAAATGCAGTTACCTCAGAGCAGTCTTTTATTGTTAGTTACCAGTATGATCACTCTTATGTCATGTTTCAGGTTCACTTGCTCAATATTGAAATTCAGAATCAGTTACAATGTAGCTAACCTAAGTAGGATCAACCTTTACTGCAAGATGCTGATACTATGGTTCCATGTTATAAGATCTGCTGAATCATAAATTTAGAGAAAATCCAAATTCCAAAATGGACCCCAAACTGTATAGCAAATATTAATACATACAAAAATTGATGGTGATTTTCAAGATGAGACTTGGAATCATCTACAATTATATATTGATACCTGGGCTGCGCATCTCAAGTTTTAGTATCTTAAATTCACAAAATGTAACATTGCATAGATTTTGTTTTAGCATTCTGATGGTTTTGGCTCCGTATATTTATACACTGGATTTCACATAGTATAATATGTGCAGATTAGGTGAATTGGCCATGGTAAATTGCCCCTTAGTGTCAAAAGATGTGCAGGTTAGGTAGGTTGTCCATGATCAATGCACGGAGTTATGGGGCTAGGCCGGGGAGCGGGCCTAGATAGGGTGCTCTTCCAGAGGTTGGTGCAGACTTTGATGGACCGAAATGGCCTCCTTCTATACTATGGGGATTCTATGGCTATAATACATCATGCTTGTTGTTGCAATGTTTCACTTTGACATTCTTGTGCCATCTCCTTTCAGCATTGAGAAATCAGTTCAGATATAGTATAGGTTCAAAACAGCAAAGCTGAACTTTCCATTGAAGTGATATTTCTTTACCTGTTCCTCAGAAGAATAACTCCATACAGGACCAGTCTATCAATTTCTCACCTTTTATTGATTTTACCAAGATGGTTTTAATTTATATTGTATTTTTTTAAATTTAAGAGTGTCCAGTTTTTTTTTTTTTTCAAATAAGGGGCAGTTTAGCGTGATCAATTCACCTACCCTGGACATCTTTTTGGGTTGTGGGGGGTGAGACCCACGCAGACACTGAGAAAATGGGCAAACTCCACACACAGTGACCCGGGTCCTCAGCTCCATGAGGCAGCAATGCTAACCACTGTTCCACCATGCCCCCTTAGATGTCTATTGTAATATAGGCCATTTTATTTAATGGTGTGCACTACAAGGTATTGAATTTTCTTTGGGTGCCGTCCTCTTTTCGTGTTTCCAAATGAAGCACAGTGGTTTGCACTGTTGCTTCACAGCGCCATGGTCCCAGGTTCGATTCCCGGCTTGGGGCACTGTCTGTGCCGAGTCTGCATGTTCTCCCTGGTCTGCATGGATTTCTCCGGGTGCTCCGGTTTCCTCCCACGAGTCCCGAAAGACGTGCTTGTTAGGTAATTTGGATGTTCTGAATTCTCCCTCTGTGTACCTGAACAGGCGCCAAAATGTGGCGACTAGGGGCTTTTCACAGTAACTTCATTGCAGTGTTAATGTAAGCCTATTTGTGACAAAGATTATTATAATAAATTGTTTCATTGATCTTTAACTACTATTGAAGTTTGTTTACTTATTAGCTGTTAGACTGCTTTAGTGGTGTTTGAATACAAAATTGCATTTATGAAACACACACCGAACATGTGTAAATGTTCTAAGTTTGGGTTGCTGGTGAGATAACTGTCATCAGCACATTTCAGAAAATTGCAGGCACATAGCCCATGATTCTCCAATACAGCTGATAACAAGAAAGGTGTCTCACCAGCAGCCCAGACTTGGAATATTTATGCTAAATCTTCACCTTTAGATTGGGATGTGACAATTTCAATTGCATGATAAGTGATGTTTATTGACTATTTTATATGATATTTACTGAGGAGCCGTTCTCTACCATATCTAACTACCGTACTAATCTGATTGTCATGGCACTTCTAGCTAAGTGCATTTTTCATTTATAGAATTTGACACAAGTTAAGAATTGTACAACACCATCTACATGCCATATGCTTTTGAAAATATCATTGAGGCCTTTTCTTTGCCCTGCATAACTTCAATTTAGTCTACTAAAGGGTTAAGCTGAAACGGCGTGTGGCTTATTTTCTGATCGTCTTCAAAGGTTATAGGATTTGCATCTTTTATTAATGCCTCCAGATAATTCCTTTTAAGGCACCATTTTAATTACTGCAATATATGTACAGCAGTTTATCAAGTTATTTTTATCTTTTAATCCAGAAGTGTGAAATGAATATCCTCTAGCATGCAGTATTACTTTAATAATATGGAGTAAACCAATTTGTTTTGTTTTCTTGTTGACACTTTCCTTGGGCATATTAACTCGTTACTTTCTATTCTTACAAAACCGTATAATTTATTTGCATGTTTTAAATGCAAGGTTAAGGACTTCAACATACAAACAATACAGTATTATTTTTCAACAATACGGTTGTGGTGTACTCAGCTTTTTTACACTCAGATAAATGTGCTGCAGCAAATTTTTGTTCACCTGAGCACTGCTTTATTGCAGTTCTAAAGTTAAATATTTTTTTTCAAATCTATATTTGCACATTGGGTTTGCTGTTTAAAAGAACAGTTGGAGCTACAAGGCCAGTTGCAAGTAAGAATGTTTTCTATTTGGCATTTGAAATCTTGTACCTCGCTGTAAGAATGATTTACCTGATATTTGTTGAGAATTAGATCTGCAATATTTAACTTCTGAGTACTGAATAAGATTTTCAGCTTTCAAAATAAGTATGCTGAATTGCCTGAATGCCACCTGCAAAACAACAAAAATTTGCATTTTTCTAGGATCATACTAATATAACAAAATGTCCCATGTTGATTTACAAGCATTATTAAACCAATTTTGACACTAAACAACATAAGGACATATTAGGGCAGATGCCAAAAGCTTAGCCAAAGGTAGGTTTTAATGAATATCTTTCATTTTAATTTTCTAAAAATACCTTTTATGGGATGTGGGCATAACTGGCAAGGCCAGCACATCGTGCATCCCTAATTTCCTTTGAGAAGGTGGTGATGAGCTGCCTTCTTGAACTGCCGCAATCCCGGAGGGTGTAGGCACACCCATACTCTTGTTATGGAAGGAATTCCAGGATTTTGGCCCAGCGACAGTGAAGGAACAGTGATATACTTCGAAGCCAGGATGGTGAGTGACTTGGACGGGAACTTCCAGCCGGTGGTGTCCCCAGGTATCTGCTGCGCGTGCCCTTCTAGGTGGTAGTGGTCGTGGGCTTAGAAGGTGCTGTTTATGGAACCTTGGTGAGTTCCTGCAGTGCATCTTGTAGATGGTACAAACTTTTACAACTGTTCATTGGTGGTGAAGGGATTGAATGTTTGTGTAAGGGGGAGCAATTGAGCAGGCAGTTTTGTCCTGGATGGTGTCAAGCTTCTTGAGTATTGTTGGAGCTGCACTCATTCAGGCAAGTGGAGAGCATTCTATTATATTCTTGGCTTGTTTTAGTAGATGGTGAGACAGGCTTTTTTTGGGGGGGGGGGGGGGGGGGGGGAAGGCTCAGGAGGTGAGTTACCGCAAAATTCTTGTCTTTGCCCTGCTCTTGCAGCCACAGCATTTTTATGGCTAGTAATAATAATCTTTATTAATGTCACAAGTAGGCTTCCATTAACACTACAATGAAGTTACTATCAAAAAATCCTTCAGTCGCTACACTCTGAGTAAATCGGAGCACCCGGAGGAAACCCATGCACACATGGGGAGAACGTGCAGGCTCCACACAGACAGTGAGTGACCCAAGCTGTGAATTGAACCCAGGTCTTTGGTGCTGTGAAGCAACAGTGCAAACCACTGTGCTACTGTGCCGCCCAGAGTTCAGTTTCTGGTTAATGGTAACCCCCAAGATGTTGATAATGGGGGATTCAGTAATGGCAAAGCCATTGAATGTCAAGGGTGATGGTTAGATCCTCTCTTGTTGGAGATGGTCAGTGTCTGGCACTTGAGTGGCAGGAATGTAACTTACCACATGTCAGCCCAAGCCTGGATAGGAGAAAATTGAGCTAGGGAGGCAGAGAGATTTAGAGAGGGCGTTCAAAAGTCTGGGGCAGGGGTTGGCAACCTGCAGCTTGGAATTTCATTGGGGTTCAATATGCAACTCTGAAATGAAAGCATCTTTCAAACACTGACTGAGTTTTCTGAGAATTGTTCCCCAATATGTTCCATATTCAGAAACATAAAAACAAATCAACTATCTAAATATTCCTGTTTGCCGAATGCTTCTCTAGAGAAAAATGGCACCCTGCACTATTGCCTGCCATCCAATCATGTGGGCTTTGGGATGGCAAGCACAATAATCACTCACTGTGGCCTTGGTTAGTGTGTTTGAAAATCTTGTGCAAAATGGCATATTCTGATTGGTCACCATATTTGTTGCTTGATTGAACATTATTAATACATTAGGACTCCATAATTGATTGGATATACTACAAGTAGGATGCTGATTTCAATTCTGATAGAAGTGCTCATGATGCTATGCTGGTGAGCATATGCAGTCAGGCACATTAATGAATAAAAAAGTCCACTGTGCCTGCTGAGGCATGTGGTGCAGGTAGACAGACATAATTAATTGAAGGATGAAACTTCGTATTCTTAGTAGTTCTTGTTTTGAGGCTATTTTGAAAATGGTTGCAAAGAAGAGAAGAATTGGAAGAGGAAAATTGAGGTTTTCAAGATAAACGAACTGATTAATTATCAATCATCCCAAATTAGTACCTTAGCTGAAAGTTGTTCAGTTGGAGAAGCCCAAAAGAAAGCAGTTCAGGAGTTGAACAAGGCAGAGAAGTCGAGGAGCACATTTGATAATTGGTTGAAATCATCAGGTCGCTCAATTACTAGTTTTGTGGTATTTCAAGAGATCGTGAAAGGAGGAATTCTGTTCACAGATGTAAACGAGTGCTTTGATAAAGTCTCAGCAGCTGGACAATGATTTAAAAAATAAAAATGAAATTATTCAAATTAAAATCATGCTTTTATCTGCGAAGACTGAGAGACAGAAGTGAAAATGGTCAGAGATATACATTCAGCACCATGCGTTTCATAAAAAGCAAATTGAGAACCCAATTGAACAATGAAAGTTTGCAGTGCTTGAAAATGAAAACAGCAGCATACTATCCAGATATCGAGTGACTTTCCAAAGAAATCCAGCAGCAGAAATTAAAGTAAGAATTTATTTTTCATTTAAGTCTGGAGTTGATCATTCATGTATTGTTTCTTTGTCTTAAACGTTACTTGAGAAAGCATTATTCAATTAACAACTTCTAGTGAACATTTTTAAAATGTTGATCATCAAATACTCACTTTGATATTGGTGCATGCATATTTAAGAGTGGCAGAAAAATGGTGCTGCATTGAAATCCATAATTGTGCCTGCCTTGTTTTTCGTTACTACTGGTGCTTGAGTGACAGCATTGTGGCTCTTGAGTCTTGTGTTTTTGATTAAACTTTTTTTTAAAAAGTCTCTTGTTACTTAATGTTGCAGATTCCAGCCTAGTGCCTTAATATCTGAAGGCACAGCTGCCAATGGTGCACTGGTTTAAAATCAGGAATGCTAGGGCAGTACGGTGGCACAGTGGTTAGCATTGCTGCCTCACGGCACCGAGGTCCCAGGTTCGATCCCGGCTCTGGGTCACTGTCCTTGTGGAGTTTGCACGTTCTCCCCGTGTTTGCGTGGGTTTCCGCCCCACAACCCAAAAGATGTGCCATGTAGGTGGATTGACCACGCTAAATTGCCCCTTAATTGGAAAAAAATAATTGGGTACTCTAAATTAAAAAAGAAAATCAGGAATGCTTGTGAGGCTACAATTTGTGAGTGCAGAGAACACTGGGGAGATAGAGGGAGGGGCCTTATGGCTGGAGGAGGGAGGCTGTGGAGTCCTTTGAAAGCAAGAATAGAAATTATAAAATTATGGCATTGCTTAATCAAAAGTCAGTGCAGCTGAATAAGCACAGGAGAAATTGGTGAGCACACTTGCTAAGAGTTACAACATGGGCAGCAGAGTTTTGAATGACCAAGTTTTCGGAAAATAGAAGTAATACAATATTGGCTTTTTGTTGAGTATTTCAAAATAGCAAGTGGTTAAATTGCTTGCTGTATTCCCTTAGATTTCATATTCCATGCTGCCCTTGAGGAATCCTCATTTGTAGGATCCACATGCAGTTGTATAAATGAACAATAAATTGCAAGAAACCAACATTTTGGGGCATTAATCTGGCTGCTTTGCAAGCATTTGTTATGTAAGTGAGTTGAGTTTTGCTGCTGATCTCTCCCCAATTGATTGCATCACATTAACATTCGGCAACAAAAAGACTGCATAAATATGTTGCCATCATTTTGAACGTAAGCTTTATTATTATCAGAGTAACATTCATTTGCCCTGCTGTATACTGAGTTTTCTAATCCCTATAATGTTACACTTCTTCCCAGAGTAAAACCACAGTCAACCCAGAATCCTTAGATAAGAAAATCATGCTGTACACTTCACACTGATAACATCTGCATGTGCCAAGGCTTAGCACTGATGGATAGATGTTAGCAGGTTAATGTCATGAGCAGCTGATATCCTCCTTCGAAGTACATTTCTTGCAAGCCAATCTCTTTCCCTGCCAGGAATGAAATTCTGGCTTGAAACCAGAACAGTGTTTACACAATGGTGTCTCAGGAATTGCACCATTCCAAAATGTTGCTCTTGAACTACAGCTATTGTGCGAGCCTGATTCTAGAGTGTGTCATGTACTGCAATTCATGCTAACATTATGATTTTCAGTTGATTCCTCACTAGATTTATTCTGCCATCAAAATAGCTCAAGTTTGAAAATCTACCAACTAACTTTAAAAGACAGCCTAAAAATGGTGAAACTACAAATCCATTGAAACAGTTATAATGTTCATGACTTTTGAGATTAATCCTATTGATGTCAATATTTATCATGGAAGATTCATCTCTAAAATGGCCTGTTGTCAGCTCTGAAATATTACATTCTAATAGTCACCTGATTTCTAATTTGATACTTAGAACATCTAGTGGGGGGCTCCATTCCTTTCCACCCTATTAAATTATGTATGGACTGCCTGCTGCAATTTGGATCGCACTGTCTCTTATAAATTCATCTGTTGCCCTTTTATAAGTAGTATAAATAAATTACGACAGTTGTTGGCAATGTATGGGTTGTGGAGGCAGGTTCAATTGAGGTATTCAAAAGGGAACTGGATTGCTATCTGAAAAGAATGTGCAAGGTTTTGTGGATAAGGCAGGAATAGGTGGAATGCTCTTTCAGAGAGCCAGTGGCGATTTGATGGGCTGAATGGTCTTCTTCACTGTAAAGATTCTGAGATTAAAAAAATCTCCAGTAACAAAGTACCTGACACAAGGAAAATTACCAGTGCTCACGGTTAATATGGAGTAAGTTGGACAGCAAATTTCAGTATATGCACACGTGCATGCTGTTAAACTCAAAGTTACTCTGTGCTATGGCAATAACTTGCTGAGAGGCAAGACGTTGAAATTCATCATGGAATTATGGTACATACTTGTCCATTAAACATGCCAGAAAAGTTAGGATTGGTGCATTCAGATGTGTGTGAATTTTTCATGGCATGATCAGTCATAATTACTGTCAAACAACCTCTCTAGTCCTGACAATTTTACAGAGTGGATACTCATTCCATCAAAATTTCATAAGTTTGGACATTTTATAAATTGTTTATTTTCTGTGTCTCTTTTATCTCTTTTAATTCCATCTTTCTTTTCCAATCTTTATCTTACTTTCTAATTTAAATTTACTTCATAATTTCTCGCTGCACTTCCTGGTTTAGGGTCTGCATATTAGTGAGGATCCATAAAAGTTAAAGGGTCGCACTGTGGCTTGCATAGCTCATATGCTACAGATCTCCAGTAGAGGGTAACTATGCTGCATCAAGTACCTGATTAGGACAATGCTCCTCCTAAAAACCTGAAAGTACTTTGGGCAACTGCTTACATAGTCACAATGAATTTCAGATATTGCAGTGTCCTCATTTCCAGCCTGAACGGCAGTTAACCATTAAAAGAACCCAACCAGTATTTATTTAAATGGATTTTATGCCTTAATAGGACACATAACATTTATTCTTAAGTGGAAGAGCAGTAGGTTGTGTTTTACATGGTATATTGTTGCTATCATATACAAATGCTTTTTTTTTTTGGTAGCCCCATTCAACCAGTTAGGGCTGCCTTTAAGCTTGGTACGCTTGCTTCACATGGGTACACATTGCATTGTGTTCAGAATGAACCACTTAAAACTTCTCTGTAGCTCTTTCCCTTTTGTCATATTTAAAGCCCCAGACCCCTTTTTAAAAAAAGTTGGTCAATCAACAAAATCCTTAAAATTTAGCACTTAAGAGCGGCACAGTGATGCTGTGGTTAGCACTACTGCCTCACGGCTCCAAGGACCCGGGTTCATTCCTGGCCCTGGCTCACTGTCCATGTGGCGTTTGCAAATTTTACCCATGTCTGCATGGGTCTCACCCCCACGACACAAAGATGTGCAGGGTAGGTGGATGGTCATGTTAATTTGCCCCTTAATTGGAAAAAAAATTGGGTACTCTAAAAAAAAATTTTTAAATAAAAAAATTGGCACTTTTGGGGTTTTTAACAATCTATCCAAGCCTTGAAATTTCAAATGTTATCTCATTATGATACTTTCAACCTGTCCCAGCTTTGCTTTGAAAATATTTGATTGTCCTTTTTAACTCAAAAATAAGATTTTTCTGTCATTTTGGCTCCTTTTACAAACTGTCACAAAACATAAATTCTGAAATTATTTCTGTTTTAAAAGTAGCACTGACTTCTGATTGCCTTGTAACAGACATACGCACCAGATTTCATCTCATGCTCTGACCTCGGGGATGGTTTTTCTTCTCCAATATATCAACTCTATTTAAAAAAAATAATTAAGTCTCCCTAATCTTTTGATGCATGGCTCATTGTTCACTGAATTGAGCCTAGAATGCTAGAATTGATTAACCAACTTGCTGTTGTTGAAGATGGCAACTTTTAGAATCTGGGGCTGGAAGGCAAACTTTGGTTTTCTTCAAAGTATTCCAATTTTGAAGTGCAACGAAATAAAAGAAGTTGCAAAAACCCCCTTCCTTAAATTCACCTCCGATCCTTCTTATTTTCTTACTTTTAACCTTCGGTTGCTTTACTTGGCAACCTTCTTGTTCCTCCACTTAATTCCCACTCTCATCAAATTCCCGTTTCAGAAGTCTCACTCTGTTCCCAGCTTATTCCATAAGCAGCTTACTTTACTTTGCTCTCGCCTCCAGCAACATCAGACTATTTCAACAGTAATCACCCCGCTGTGATCTCTGCCACCAAGAGCAACAACGGACTGCAGTTGTTTAAGGAAAATGGCCTCCAACGCCTTCTCTGGCAGCAGACAATAAATGTAAATTTACCAGCCTTTTCCCAGAAACAACATTTTTTTTTAGAAAGCTGAGGCCGCTCAGAAAGGTAGTAGCATGCAAATCCCAGTACTTGTTCGGATTGAACCGATTTAACACTTTTAAAAAATGAAGTTGTGGTGGTTACCCCAGCTGAATTTGTTTTATTTATGTCTATCTTGGAATTTAAAAACACTCAGGATAACAGATGGATAATGGCAGATTCTGGAAGGACTAGAAGTTCATTCCTATTTGGGGGAGATGTTGAAATACAACTGAGAAGTTGAACTTGTTTCAGAATCGTTTGGTAATGCGTTTTGCGATTGCAAAATATGTGGTAAAAAAGGAAATATGCAAATGAGCTTAATCTGTGGCTGAATGTTTCTTTGCCTCTGTTAGGTAAATGCACTCCCTAAACAGATATAATAAAAAAGAGCTACCCCAGTTATTAAGTGTAGCAGTTTATTTATTTGTAAATGTGATATGAATGGAACACATTTGTTTTAAAAGTTGCAGTGAGGAAAAAATATTTTTGGATGAAAAAAAATGCTTGTGTATCTGAAGCAATGCCTCACAAACCTAATTCCAAATTCTTTAGATATGGATTTGTAGCTTTCTCCACTGCACCACTGCAGCATTCTTCCTTTTGCAACAGCGTAGCTTCTGATTGACCACAGATAATGTCATGGAGATTTCCGTTCTGAAATCACGCACCAGTCTCCCCGAACAGGCGCCGGAATGTGGCGACTAGGGGCTTTTCACAGTAACTTCATTTGAGGCCTACTTGTGACAATAAGCGATTTTCATTTTTCATTAAATTTCATTTTCATTCATTCATTTCAAATTACCGCCATAAATATCTCAGCTTCTCTGCCTCTTTGTCTTCCTTTAAGATGTTCCTTAAAACCTGTTCCTTAAAACCTATCACTTTGACTATATGTTTGTCACCTGATCTAACAACTCCTTATGTGGTTTGGTGTCAAATTGTGTTTGATAATTGCCCTTGTGAAATGCCTTGGAACATTTTACTCTGTTAAAGATGCTATGTAAATACAAGTTGTACCTGGTGGCAAACTGAAGATTCAAAAGTTCAAAAATCTTTGAGATTCAATTAGTTTTGAAACCTGAGCAGTGTTTGGAGCAGTCCAGGAGAGGTAGTTTGCTCGCTGAATGTTTGCAGCATTTTCCTCAGCTGAATATGTGTTTCCAAGCCAGATTTATTTTACTGCTACTTGTGTGCGCAGTGGTTTCTGTCAATGGTGCATACTGCAACATAATGACATGGCAGCCTTCCAGTATGTTCCTTCTTATTGCTTCTTCCCATTAAGTTCTTTTTGCCCTTTTTAAATGTGGCATTAAACCTCTCTACATTTACTGAAGTTGCTGTGCTACTTCAAAGATTATTGTTAGAGAATGCTCTTGCTTTGAATACACTTATCACTACCATAGAGCAGTATGCTAATTAATGCTTGTGCTGCCACCAGCTGACAGCTAAATTTAAACTTCCATATGCAGACAGCTGTTGCTATATTAATCACACTAATGCATTCTCCTCACGGTCCACTAAAAATGAAACATTGGCAGTGATATAATGTGTTTTAAAACACCATAAACTGTAGCTGTCTGGATAACTCAGTTAGTGAAGACAGTGATTGGCTTAACAATATATGCAGACTGAGAAGCTTCCACATTTGATTTCCATTCTCTGCTGAATTAGGTGATTTTAGGTGGTGTTTTTCGTTCCTGAATTAGGGAAGAAAGGTTTTGACTTGATTTTCTGCACTGTTTACTGTCTGGTGACTACTGTAAGTGTGACAGGATGGGGATATACAATTATGACCCAGACAGTTGAACAGACACCCAACATGCACTGTCTTGGTTCACAATGAAGACTGAGCACTTGTGAGGTAGTGGAGGTTGACCTACTCGTGTGGAGCTGTACTGCAGAAATTAATCAATCTTTTCAGGGGAAGGGGTTGAACAGGTTGATTGGAATCTCTCCATGGAAATATATTATGGAGCAATCCAAATTGACATCTAAAATGTTATTAATAGGTTTGGTATTTGAAGATATCGAAACAGGTTTATAATGCTGAATATATCCACTCTCGGACAGTGGGAAAAGGAGTGCTCTGCATGTGTGCTTGGAAGTATTTACAGAGCACTCCTATTAATTTTAGAGAGAGGAAGAAGTGATGATTTTGACCACTCACTATTTGAAATGTAGCTTCACTTTGCGTTAAGATAGACAAGATACATAAGTCAAGTACAATGAAAATATTTCATGGATGTATTCCCACAATTCTTTAACATTGATCTGACTTCTGTATTATACTGTCTTTTAAGCATTGGTACACCCACAAAAGGACTACATTGGCATGAAAGTTGGAGAACAATAAAGTTTATATCTTCCGTATACGAAAGATCAAAGCAAAAATTAAAGCTTCTGAAGCAGGCAAAAAGGAAAACTTAAACAGCCACCAGTACAATTTCCAACAGCTGGGTAACTAATATTTAATCAATCAAAAATGTTGGCAAAATAATAGAAATGTCTCAACTTCTCTAATTTCTGGTAAAGCAAGTTTAAGGAAATGCCTTTGTGGAATCCCAGGCATTGCTGTCAATTACTTGTTAAGTGGTACAAAGTAGAACTGTGGTCCTGATAAAAGGTCCCCTCACAGCTGTTGCAGCTAATAGATCTTGATGAGTTGGTGAATAAATTTCTTGTAAACCAGACAAATAAAATGATAAGCAAATATTTTGCTTGTTTTATTAGATAGGTGACATTTGAGGGGTTACCAGGAAAGGAATTTGAACATCGATGACAACAACTGGTCAATTAAAATATTAGCACATTCAGAATATTGTTTTGGGCAGCATGGTGGCACAGTGGTTAGCATTACTGTCTCACGGCACTGAGGTCCCAGGTTCGATCCCGGCTCTGGGTCACTGTCCGCGTGGAACTTGCACATACTCCTCGTGTTTGCGTGGGTTTCGCCCCCACAACCCAAAAGATGTGCAGGGTAGGTGGATTGGCCACGCTAAATTGTCCCTTAATTGGAAAAAATGAATTGAGTTCTCTTAAATTTATTTTAAAAAAGAATATTGTTTTGGTGCAGAACCTTGTACTCAATTTGATTCAAGAGTCAGACATGATCTAACGATTCAACTGCTTTAAGTCCAAGTTTGATGCCTTTAAGAAAAGCTGTTTGACCTCGTGTTGTAAAAACAAAACAAAAAGAATTAGTGTCCCACTAAATACAAAAAGGTCAATATTGTAGCTAACTAGGATTTGACAGAATAATTCTGTGTAGAACAAGAACTGAAATGGTGAATAGAAAAATAGAAATACCTGTTCAAAAATAATCTAACGGACGAATCTTGAATTTTCATGCCTACCCAAAGTAACATGTCTTGTAACTTGATGATAAGGTTATATTTTGCACTGATGATGCAAAGTATGAGCACTCAAAACATAAGTTGTAGGTTTCATGTTTTGTGATAGAATTCCCATATGATATATATTTTTCTTTGAAAGCAGGTTAATATTATTTTAAAAGCTTACAGCTGTTCATTTTTGTCTAATATTAAATCACTGTAACGACCAATTAAAGGTTAAGTCCTTTCACTATCTGTCCAAAGTATTGTAGAATGTTACTGAATTCTGGTTGTTAAGATGAGTTTAAGAAATACATTTTGTCCCATTCGTATAGGAAAATAATATGCTTTCAGAAACTTTAATGCTTTTGTAAAAGCAATGATTCTATTATCCACATAGGTTCCCTATGTTGGGCCTGTTTGTTGTATTGCTTCTGTGGCAAAACTAGTGAGAAGCGTCCCATTGCATCCTGGAGCAATCCCCTTTAAAGCATAAAAGGAGGCCAGGAGCAGAGCAGCTTTAAAGGAGAAACCGGGGGTACAACATAGTGGAGAAGGAGAGGCTGGGAGCAAGCTAGCTCTCTGGCTGCAAGTCTGAACTAAACCGGAGGGGGGAGAAAAAAAAAATCAGTGTTATCACAGGACAAAGAGTCACGTGGGGTGAGTATACTGGCAAGCTTTTAATTTAATTTGAATTAATCAACTATAAAGTAAGAGAAGACCAATTAATTAGTATTAAAATCTAAAACCAATTTAATAATTTATCATATAATTACAATCTGTGTTCAATTCATTAGTTAGATCTAGGGGATAAAGTTAATATTAAATACCAAGGGATAGTAACACTAAATGATTCTGAATTTTTCAGGATATTAAATTCTGAGGTATATAGGTAATAAGAGTTAATAAATACATGTTAATCAACCTATAAAGTAAAGTGACATCAGCATAAAGGAAGGAGCTGATTGGTGTGTCTATTTATTTAAGGCTCAAGTTTATTTCTATTAAGTCGGTTAATAGTCTAATAATTATGGATAGGGCAGGGTATCTCAGTCCCATGGAGTACACACAATGTACTAGATGGGAACTCCAGAATGCTTGACCGTGTCCTGTGCAACCACATGTTCGGCTGGGGCAACACTTTGGGCAGCCACAAGGCTGAGAATTTTGTGAATAGCACATTTCTAGATATGTTTACCCTGCAGCTCAAGAGTATGTAATAGAGTGGAAATAGGTAACTGCCAGGCAGTAAAAGAGGACCAGCATGGAGTGCAGGAATCTCTGGAATGCATCTCACTCTTACCAGTATTGTTCTACTGGTAAGAGATGACAGTCCCTCTGGGGACTGCAACCAGAGCAAAGTTGACCACCATGACTGACTCAGCTCTCTGTTTAGGAGATGGGACAGGAGGAAGATTGGGAAAGGAATAGTGAAAGGTGATTCTATAGTTGGAGAAACAGACAGGCGTTTTTGCTGCTACAGCTATGAATCCATGATGGTTTATTGTTTGTCATGGGTCAGGAGTTGCAAAGCACTCTTATAAGTGAGGGTAAAGACTTCCGGTGGCGGCTATGAAGGAGTAAGTTGCACATTTGGTGGCTCCCGCTCTGGTCGGACTTTTGGACCTTTTCCCCCCCGACTTTTTTCCAGTTTTAAACTGTAAATTTGAAGGCTGAAGCAATTGGGCACCGTTTCCACGTATCGGTGTATGGAGAAAAGAACCAGAAGTGCACGAAAAGGCAGAAATAAAAAGACAGGCAAGGGCTGTGATGAAGCTGCAGCAGGAGACAGCATGGCCGAGGACTGGATCCCTGGTGTGTCGGCCCAGCGATCAATGGAGCAGTTGATGCAGGTCATCCAGGACGGCTTTGCCAAGCAGAAGCGGGACTGCCTGGACCCAATTAAAGAGTCGATTGATCGGCTGGAGCACAGATTGGATGCCCAGGATCGGGCGATCCAGAAGGTTGAGAAGGCGCTGTCTGAGCAGGAGGAGCATCAAACTGCGGTGGAGCTGGAGGTGGGGATGCTGAGGGACCAGCAAAAGAAGCTTCTGGAGAAGGTGGAGGACCGAGAGAATAGGTCCCGTCAGCAGAACTTAAGAATTGTGGGACTCCCGGAGGGGTCTGAAGGAGCTGATGCTGGGGCATACATAAGCGGGTATGTTTGAGAAGCTGCTGGGGGCGGGGACATTGTCCCGACCCTTGGAGGTGGACAGGGCATACAGAGCGCTTGCGAGGAAGCCGCGAACGGGGGACTCTCCGAGGGCAATGGTGGTGAGGTTCCACAGGTTCCTGGACAAGGAATGTATTCTGCAGTGGGCCAAGCGAACGCGGAGCTGTAAGTGGGACAACAGTATCCTGCGGGTGTACCAGGACCTGAGCGTGGAGGTGGCCAGGAAAAGGGCAGGCTTCAACCAGATTAAGTCAATCTTCTTCAAGAAACAAGTGAAGTTTGGAGTGCTGTATCCGGCTATTCTCTGGGTCACATATGAGGGCCAGCATCATTATTTTGAGTCGCCCGAAGACGCGCTGGACTTCGTGAAAAGAAAAGGACTGGTGGTGGGCTGAGAACTTTAGAACTTTAATGCAACTTGTTGGCTTATATTGTTATTTATTTTTTCTCTTCCGTGTTTGAGTTCTATATAAGAACGGGGGGAAATGTTTTTCGTTTTTGGATTTTCTTTCTGGTGAATGTTGGCAATGCCTTTTGCTTTGATGTGCACTTTTGTGGGATGGAGACGTGCTTGTTTGGATTTCGGTGTTTTTCTTTCAGTTGGATCGTTAGATCAGGGAATTTGTTTGTATGAACGGGGGGGACGAGAGTGAGGGAACAATAGGTGGGAGACTATTTGGGGGCAGGGGCCACCAAGCTAGCTGGGTGAGCTAGCTCACGGAAGAGCAGTGGGGGGGGTGCATATGTTTAGTTTATTGTATGGGTTAGGTTTCAGACTGGTGTTGCTGGGGGGGAGGGTTTTTTTTTTTCTGCTGACGAGGGAGGGACTTTGGTTGAGGGACAGAGGAGGTCAGGGGCTGCCGGGGGGCGGGCCGGAGGAGGCGCAGTGCATGGGCTGGAGGCGGGCCCAAGAAAGGGGATGGCTAATCAGCGGGGGCGGGGGGGGGGGGGGGGGGGCAGCACTTTGCCCCCCCACCAGGCTGATCACCTGGAATGTTCGAGGGTTAAATGGTCCGGTTAAGAGGACACGTGTGTTCGCGCACCCGAGGTGACAGAAGGCGGACGTGATAATGTTGCTGGAGACGCACCTTAGAGTAGTGGACCAGGTTAGATTGAGGAAAGGCTGGGTTAGTCCAGTCTTCCACTCGGGGCTGGACACAAAGACTAGAGGGGTTGCGATCTTGATTAATAAACGGGTGATATTTGAGGTGAGTCGAATAGTTTCGGATGTGGGAGGTCGATATATTATGGTTAGCGGTAAGCTGGAGGGGATGAAGGTCGTGCTGGTTAATGTGTACGCGCCAAATTGGGATGACGTGGAATTCATAAAGAGGATGCTGGGGAAGATACTGGACCTGGACTCGCACAAGCTGGTCATGGGGGGGGACTTCAATACAGTTATTGATCCCGGCCTGGATTGGTCATGCTCGAAAACGGGCAGGGTGCCAGCAATGGCAAAGGAACTGGAAGGGTTCATGGAGCAGATGGGGGGGGGGGGGGGGATCCATGGAGATTTACTCCCACGTACATAAGGTATACTCTCGGATCGATTTCTTTATTTTGGGTAGGGCTCTGCTGGTAGGGGTGGTGGGCACTGGGTACTCTGCGATCACAATCTCGGACCATGCTCCACACTGGGTTGACCTGCAGGTTAGTAAAGATAGCAATGAGCGCGCAATGGAGGTTAGATGTCAGGCTGTTGGCGGACGAAGCGGTGTGCAAGAGGCTGAGGAAATTATACAAAATTACCTGCAGGTAAACGATACGGGGGAAGTCTCCGTAGCAGTGGTCTGGGAAGCGCTGAAGGCAGTGGTGAGAGGAGAGCTGATCTCGATCCGGGCTCACGGACAGGACGGACAGGGCAGAGACGGACCGACTGGTAAAAGAGATTCTACAAGTCGACAGGAGGTACGCGGAGACTCCAGAGATGGGGCTTTTCAGGGAACGGCGGAGGCTACAGGCGGAGTTCGGCCTGTTAACCACGGGAAGGGCAGTGGAGCAGCTCAGAACTGCGAGGGGGACGATCTATGAGCATGGAGTGAAGGCCAGCAGGATGCTTGCACAGCAGCTCAGAAAGAGGGAGGCACAGCTAGAGAAATAGGGAAAGTTATTGACGGGGATGGGAACTTGGTTGGGGATTCGGCAGGGGTAAGTAAGGCGTTTAGGGATTTCTACAGCAGGCTGTACAGGTTGGAACCCCCTACGGGGCCGGAGGGGATGAGGCACTTCCTGGAGGGGCTGACTTTCCCGAAGGTGGACGGGGAGCTGCTAGAAGGACTGGGGGCCCCGATCGGGTTGGAGGAGATAGTGGAGGGCTTGAAGGCCATGCAATCGGGTAAAGCCCCGGGGCCGGATGGGTACCCAGCAGAGTTATATAAAAAGTTTTCCAGGATATTGGAACCGGTGCTGATGAAGGTGTTTAATGAGGCAAGGGAAAGAGGGGTGCTGCCCCAGACGATGTCACAGGCCACGATTTTGCTTAGCCTGAAACGGGACAAGAACCCGGAGCTATGTGGGTACTACAGGCCGATATCACTGTTGAATGTGGACGCCAAACTGTTGGCCAAAATTTTGTCCTCCAGGATTGAGGATTGTGCACCGGACGTTATTGGGGAGGATCAGACGGGGTTCGTTAAGGGCAGGCAGCTGGTGGCCAATGTAAGAAGGCTGTTAAACATGATCATGATGCCCTCGGAAAGTAGGGAGGTGGACGCAGTGGTCGCAATGGATGCAGAAAAAGCTTTTGACCGGGTTGAATGGGATTATTCATGGGAGGTTCTGGAGTGGTTCGGATTTGGGAGGGGCTTTATTGACTGGGTCAGGTTGCTGTACCAGGCTCCTGTGGCGAGTGTACGGACGAACAGGACAACTTCGGACAATTTTAGACTGCAACGGGGACGAGACCGGGATGCCCCCTCTCCCCACTGCTGTTTGCGCTGGCTATAGAGCCGCTGGCAATTGCTCTGAGAGCCTCAAGGGGCTGGTCCGGAGGGGGTTGGGGGCGGGGGGCAGGCAAAGAGTCTCGCTTTACGCGGGTGACCTGCTCCTGTATGTTTCGGATCCAATTGAGGGGATGGAAGAAATCCTGCGAATTTTAGGGGAATTTCGCAGGTTCTTGGGGTATAAGCTTAATATGGGGAAGAGCAAGATGTTTGCGGTCCAGGCGAGGGGTCGGGAGAGGCGACTGGGGGAACTGCCGTTTAGATTGGTAGGGGACAGTTTCAGGTACCTAGGTATTCAAGTAGCACGGGATTGGGATCGGCTACATAAATTGAACATGGCCCGGATGGTAGGTCAGATGAAAGATGATTTCCGGAGATGGGATGCGCTCCTGTTGTCTCCAGCTGGGAGAGTCCAAACGGTGAAAATGACTGTCCTCCCGAGATTCCTTTATTAAAAAAAAAAAAATATATATAATATATATATATAATATATATATTTTAAGATTTTGCAGAATTTTTCATAATCAGTCGTAACAATAATAACAAAACACCCCCGGAAATGCCTTTAGATATATGCAGGTGAGGGCTTTTGTGAGGCGACAGGTGAGGGAATTCCCGTTGCCCCCGGCACAAGAAGTTCAAGATAGGGTGATCTCGGGTGTATGGGTCGGGGAGGGCAAGGTGTCGGAAATACACTAGGAGTTGAAAGAAGAGAGGGAAGCGCTGGGAGAAGAGTTGAAGGGTAAATGGGAGGAGGAGCTGGGGGAGGAGATCGAGGAAGGTCTGTGGGCTGATGCCTTAGGTAGGGTTAATTCCTCCTCCTCGTGTGCCAGGCTCAGCCTGATACAATTTAAGGTGGTCCACAGAGCGCACTTGACAGGGGCGAGGTTGAGTAGGTTCTTTGGGGTAGAGGACAGATGTGGAAGGTGCTCAGGGAGCCCGGCGAACCATGTCCATATGTTTTGGTCATGCCCGGCACTGGAGGGGCTCTGGAGAGGAGTGGCGGGAGCAATATCTCAGGTGGTGAAAGTCCGGGTCAAGCCAAGCTGGGGGCTAGCAATATTTGGAGTAGTGGACGGACCGGGTGTGCAGGAGGCGAAAGAGGCCGGCATTCTGGCCTTTGCGTCCCTAGTAGCCCGGCGAAGGATTTTGCTAATGTGGAAGGAGGCGAAGCCCCCCAGCCTGGAGGCCTGGATAAATGATATGGCCTGGTTCATAAAGTTGGAGAGGATTAAGTTCGCCTTGAGAGGGTCTGCGCAGGGGTTTTACAGGCGGTGGCAACCGTTCCTAGACTATCTCGCGGAGCGTTAGAGGAAGGTCGGTCAGCAGCAGCAGCAACCTTGGGGGGGGGTGTCGTGGGAGGGGGGGGGGCGTCGTGGGAGGCGGGGGGGACTGCCTGGGAGGGTGGATGAGCAAGAGATAACATGAAGGGTTGGGGAAACTGGCACGTACGGGTGAGGGCCAGTGTACAAAGCTGTGTAAATATATCATTTTGCCATGTATATATCTTGCTCTGCGCGATTTCTCGTTTTTTTTTTGTTACGGGGGGGCGGGGGGGTTATTGTTTGTAAGGGAGAAAAATTGTGTTAAAAAACTTTAATAAATATATTTAAAAAAAAATAGACATTACCCCACACGACTCCGTCTTCCCATACCATTCCAATGAAGCACCCCCCCCCCCCCCCCCAACGGTTTGCTGCTGCTGACATTTTAATTTTCCCCGAGAAAGTCGTCCAACAGCTGCCACCTCCGAGAGAACCCTAGTGTAGACCCTCTTAAGGCAAACTTTATTTTCTCGAGGGTGAGAAACCCAGCCATGTCGTTAATCCAAGTCTCCACACTCGGGAGGGGGGGGGGGGGCTTTGAGTCCCTCCACATGAATAAAATCCGTCTCTGGACTACTAGGGAGGCAAAGCCCAAGACGTCGGCCTCTTTCGCCCCCTGAACTCCCGGGTCTTCTGACACTCCAAAGCTCGCTATCTCTGGACTCGGCACCACCCGTGTGTTAAGCACCTTGGATATTGCCCTCGCGAACCCCTGCCAGAGCTCTCTCAGCTCTGGGCATGCCCAAAACATGTGGACATGGTTTGCTGGGCTGCCCTTGCACCTCGTACACCTGTCTTCTACCCCAAAAAACTTGGTCATTCTCGCTGCCGTCATGTGTGCCCGGTGGACCACCTTAAATTGAATTAGACTGAGTCTGGCACATGATGAGGAGGAATTAACCCTGCCCAGGACCTCTGCCCGCAGACCCGCTTCCAACTCCTCACTTACCTCATCCTCCCACTTGCCCTTGAGCTCCTCCACCGGGGTTTCCTCCGCCTCCTGTAGTTCCTGGTAGATTCCTCTCCCCCACCCAGGTGCCAGAGACCCTCCCGAGATTTGTGTTTGTATTTCAATGTCGGCATGGGTGCGTATGGAGGCGGCTTCTTGTAAGGGCACCAGTCTGGGGGCATTGGTAACTGCGCCTCTGCCATTCCCGCTGGCGCGGCACTCCAACAGCCCAGTGGTGGTGGCGGCCCTGAGAGTCTGGGGGCGATGGAGGAGATATGTGGGGGCAGTGGGAGCATCAGTCTTGTCCCCAATCTGCGATAATCACCGGTTTGCCCCGGGAAGTATGGATGGGGGGTTCCGAATATGGCGTAGAGCGGGGATTGAGAGGATGGGGACTTGAGAGAATGGGAGACTTGTTTATAGAGGGGAGCTTTCCGAGTATGAGGGCGCTGGAGGAGAAGTTGCATTGGTGAGGGGAAACAAATTTAGATATCTGCAGTTGCGGGACTTTCTGCGTAGACAGGTACCAACCTTCCCACTCCTGCCGCTAAGGGGGAACCACGACCATGGTTTCCAGAGGTTGTGTAGGAGAGGGTAGCGTCTCTGACATTTACAAGGTACTTATGGGATCAGCGGAGACGCAGACCGAGGAGCTGAAGCGAAAGTGGGGGGAGGAGCTGGGGGGAGAAATAGAGGAGGGGCTTTGGGCGGACGCGTTGAGTAGAGTCAACGCGACCGCAACCTGTGCCAGGCTCAGCCTGATTCAATTCAAGGTTGTTCACCGGGCCCACATGACGGTGGAAGACAGGTGTGCAAAATGTGTGGGGAGGACCAGCATATCCAAAGCTTAGGGGATTTTGGCAGGGGTTTGCTGATGTCATGTCCAAGGTGTTAAAAACAAGGGTGGTCGGAACGTTAGATGGAGGTCGGCAGCAGCAATCCAGAGGGAAGGGGGGGGGGGGGGGGGTTGTTTTATTTTTATTTGTAAGGGGCAAATGCCCCACCTTGTTTTGTTTGTTAATTTGTTAGAGGGTTAAGTTGTTTTTGTTAGCATATTGTTTTGTTCTCTTTGCATTATATTTTCTTTTGTAGTGGTTTGGAAAAATTATTGAAAATTTTGAATAAACACATTTATATAAAAAAAAACAAGGATGGCATTGAGTCCAGAGGTGGCGATTTTCGGGATGTCGTAGGATCCGGGAATCCAGGAGAGAAAGAGGCAGACATTTTGGCGTTTGCTTCCCTGGTAGCCTGGAGACGGATACTATTAGCTTGGAGGGACTCAAAGCCCCCGAAGTCGAAGACCTGGCTATCGGACATGGCTAGCTTTCTCTGTTTGGAGAAAATCAAATTCGCCTTGAGAGGGTCACTGTCAGCGTTCGCCCAGAGGTGGCAACCATTCATCGACTTCTTCGCAGAAAATTAATCGTCCGGGGGGGGGGGGGTTAGGTTAGTGTTGATTAGGGGGTCAATTAATGGTGGGACCTGTTGGGGAGGGAGGTGGTATTTACACTATGTTTATATTCTCATGTACATTGTTTATATTGCTGCTGTTACAATGCCCAAAAAATACCTCAATAAAATGTTTATTTAAAAAAAAAATAAGTGAGGGTAAATAGCCAGCACTCGTGGTCTGTATCAAAGCATAAATTCCTGCATACAGGTTGTAGGGAACTAGTGGAAAACTAACAAGCTGGACCTCCAAAGGAAGTAATCTCTAGGTTACTTGCAGTGCCATACCCTAGTGAGTATAGTAATGGGAAGGCAGTGCAGATGAATGTGCGGCTGCAGGGAAGGTGCAGGGCTTTAGGCTTCTGGGATATTCAGACTGGTTCTGGAGGGGATGGAATTTGTACAAGCCAGTAGGGTTATACCTGAACAGAACCTGGGCCACTGTTGATGTGGGACAGTTTGCTGGTGCTTTTGGTGAGGATTGAAACTAACTTGGCAGGAAGGTTTGAACCAGGAGACTGTTTTTCTTCTCCTCCAAAATGTGAAGAATTAGGAGAGACGGATAGCACCAGAGTAAGAAATAGTAAGGTATTACTTAGAGTAAGAGTATTAGATCCCAGACCAGACCCCAACAGTGGCTAGGATACTGGACCGAAACCAAAACTCCAATATTTTAGTTTATTTTAAGACTGTGTGGAAAGAATGATTAGCTCTAGGAGTGATTGCATGAAAAAATAGAATGTTGGTATTTCTAAAACAAAACTTTATTATGAATACAATATTAAACTTTGTAACTTCACACCCAAAAAGACCAGCTTACAATTAATTACCCCTGAATACTACTATATAATTACCCATTAAGCAACAAGAATAAAAAACACACCGCTTTCAATTCAGCTTAAAATCAGCGGGCATAGAGTAATACTTGCTTTACAGAACAGATTTGGGCCCCGGTTAGAACCGCTGCAGATTCTGGCTGAATGTTTTCAAATAGCTGATTCAACTGGGTTGTTTCAGTCTCTTGTCTTCAGACAAGACTAGAGGTGTTAAAATATTCTTACTTTAAAAAAAAAAAACGATCCTACTGGGAATGAATTGTGGATTCAGGATCAGGCAGATCAGCATTCAGCTCTTCTCTCTCAAAGCTCCTCCAAACTCACTGCCTCTCTGGTGTTTCTGGGCTCCAACCAGCAATTACCTCATCTCCCAAGCTGGAAAATAAATGATCTGTGCAGGCTGCAAAAGACATTAACCTCCCAGTCAAGCCGCATTCCTCTGGTCAATTTTACCTGCTGTTTCCGAGAAGCAAAACAAAGTCATTTTTAAAACCATGATCACTGCAGCCAAACACACTACCCCCAGGATTTTAACTCTTAACTTGTTCCAATATTCCTAAAATCCTCCAATCGTCACAAGAGGCAATGCAGTAAGGACTAATTTAGGTGTAATGTGCATTTATGTGAGCACACACAGTGTGGTATATCAGACTGGTGAGCTGCAGGTGTAGATAGCCATTTCGAAATACAATGTTGTGGCAAGAATGGAGACTTGGCTTAAAAAAGACAAGATTGGATATTAAATATTCCTGAGTATTCAGGCCGCCAACTTATGGGAAAGGTAAAATCATTATAATGAGGAACTTTAATGATCCTAAACTGACTGGAATGTCAGTTGTGTAAAATACAGAGAGGGGGATGAGTTTCTGAAGTGTGTTCAGGAAATCTTGCTACACCAGTATGTTTCTGGCCCAACAAAGAAGGAGGCGTTGCTGGATCTGGTTCTGGGGATTAAAACAGGAGGTCAAGTGGATGGTGTTAGTTGGAGAACACATTGGGCACAATGATCACTGTATCATAAGGTTTAGGTTAGCAATAGAAAAGGACAAGGAACAATCCAGAGTAAAAATAATTAATTGTGGCAAGGCCAATTTCAATGGCATGAGGATATATCTGGCCCAGGTAAATTGAAATCAAAGATTGGCAGGCAAGACTATAATGGAATCATGAGGTGCCTTTAAAAAGCCGATAGTTATGGTATGGTTTAGGACCTTTCCTTCCACAGGGGGGAAAGGTAAGAAAAACAAAGGCAGAGTTCAAATTGGAAGTAGAAAAGGGGTACATATGATAGATGTCTTCTTGTGAGAGCCAGGTTGACTATGGAAAAGCTCTGAGTGGAAGTGAAAAATGAGAAGCAAAGAGTACAAGAAAAGACTGACCGCTAACACAGAAAGGAATGCAAAACATTCTGTCGGCACATAAATAGTCAAAAGCAGTTAAAAAAGGAGCAGAACTGATTAGTTATTAAAAAGAGAATTTATACCTGGTGGCAGAGGGCATAGCTGAGGTACTAAATGAGCCCTTTGTATCTTTCTTTACCAAAGAAGAAGATGCTGCCTAAGTGATGGTGAAAGGAGGAGATAGTTGTAACACCAGACGGGCTGCTTTTTCTTCTTTAGTTCTCTGCCCGAAGGCAGGTCTGACCACAGCGCCACAATATCCGCCACGGTAGGGCATGGAGGCAGGAATGATGGCACTAATCTGATCCACACTGGCTACCCAATGAACTGAGCCAACCAAACTGCCAAGGAATCCGAGTTGTTGTGGCAACATGCACGTTTGCATGCATGTTGTAGCCTGGATCTATGGATCGTGATGATAGAGGCTCCAACATTCGGCAAATAGTTACTGCCCACAGATTATTTGGCAAGTTTCGGAAAACCGTCATCATTTTCTTCAAAGGCAAAATCTGCAGCTACTTTTTGGGCGACTGTTTCTTTCTGGAACTGGGTATGGCTGTGATGGTAGCTATTTATGTGTCTCTTTCCCCAGTCGTTATGCTCTGGATATATCATTCCCTTTGATGTTATCCAGTCTGTGGAGTCGGCTTTTACCATATATGTGTCAATTTCCTTATCGCTCTGTCCTTCAGTTACCTCTTCTATACCCCTTTCTTTTCCTCTAGTCACATAGGTCGACACGCTTTTCTCAGTGATATGCTAATTCACATCGATAAATCTCTTCAGTCAGTTTCCCTTATTAACTCCCTGTTTTATTTCATCGCAATTGAATTTTTTAAATCTTAAATTTTCCCAATTCTTAACAATGTTCTTTCATTTTTTGTGTAGTAATATTCTTTTGATTTGAACCGTGAATCTTAGCTTCATTCCTTCAGTAAATATGTGGGATTTCAGATTATAAAACAAAAAATAGACATATTACTGTTTCATACTGAGATCATAAAAGTGGCAGATGAAATTTAATACAGAGGATGTGATGAGATACATTGTGGCAAAGAAATGAGTAGAGGTAATATAAAATAAAGGATACAATTCTAAAAGGAGTGCAGGAGCAGAGGGACCTGGGGGTATATGTGCACAAATTGTTGAAAGGTGGAAAGGCAGGTTGAGAACATGATTCGAAAGGCAAATGAGATCTAGGGTTTATAAATAGTGGCATAGAGTACAAAAGCACGGGAGTTATGGTGGACTTCCATAAAAAAACAATTCCGTCTTACCAAGTGTATTGCGCCAATTCTACACATTTGGAGGAATGTGAAGGCATCAGAGTAGATGTAGAAAAGAGTTACAGGATGCCGGACTTGTGGATGTATTTGAAAAGCTGGCTTTGTTGTCCTTGCGGAAGAGAAGATTGAAAGGAGATTGGATAAAGATATTTTAAAATCATGAGCGGTCTGAACAGAGTATAAGGAGAAACTTCCCATTGCCAGAAGATTTGAGAACAAGGCGACACTGACATGAGGTGAATGCCAAAGGAACCAAAGGTGACCTGATAAGCTTTTTTACGCAGTGAGTGGTTAGGCTCTGTAATGCATTGCCTAACCGTATGGTGGAGGCAGATTTTTACTTTATAAAAAATAAATTTAGAGTACCCAATTCATTTTTTCTAATTAAGGGGCAATTTAGCGTGGTCAGTTCACTTGCCCTGCACATCTTTAGGATGTGGGGGCAAAATCCACGCAAACACGGGGAGAATGTGCAAACTCCACGTGGACAGTGACCAAGAGCCGATATCGAACCTGGGACCTTGGTGCCGTGAGGCAGCAGGGCTAACCACTGCACCACCACGCTGCCCATGGAGGCAGATTTAATCATCACTTTCCAAAGGGAATCGGATAATTATTTAAGGAAGAAAAGATTTGCAGAGCTGCAAGGAAAAGGCAGGGAGAGTCAGACTAGGTGTATTACTCTTTCAGAGAACAAGATGGACCGAATGGTCTCCTCCTTTGGTATGACCATTCTATAATTCTATAAAACGAAATAGGGCTGTGTTGTCAGGCTGACAGAAAATAGGAACAGGGGTAGGCTATTTGGCCTATATCAACGCCATACTCCCCCACTCCCCCATACCACGTGACGCTATCTATTTCGTTCTGAAGTATATTCAATGACTTGGTCTCCACTGCCTTATATGGTAGAGAATTCCACAGGTTTGCCACCTTTTGAGTGAAGATGTCTTCTCCTAAATAGCATACCTGAAACTGTGACTCCTTTTTTTAGACCCACCCCCACCCCTGTGAGAGAAACCAACATTCCTCCCATCTAGTCTGACCAGGTGTCAGAATTTTATATGTTTCAATCAGATCCCTCTCATTCTTCTAAATTCCATTGAATACAGGCCCAGTCAACCCGATCTCTCTCTCTCACACTCTCTCTCTTTCTCTCTCTCTCCCCCCTCCCCTCTCTCTCCCCCCCTCCCCTCTCTCTCTCTCCCCCCCCCCCCCCCCCCCCCCCCATCTAGTCTGACCAGCTGTCAGAATTTTATATGTTTCAATCAGATTCCTCTCATTCTTCTAAATTCCATTGAATACAGGCCCAGTCAACCCGATCTCTCTCTCTCTCTCTCTCTCTCTCTCTCTCTCTCTCTTCCCCCCCCCCCCCCCCGCCCCGCCCCCGCCCCCAGGGCAATCCTGTCAACCCAGGAATCAGGACTTGAATGTTGTGGAATCAAATGACCCTTAGAAAGCATATTATAGGGCAGGAAATTTTGGGTGGGCATTATGCAGTGGGGAACACACTGGGACGTAGCATGGAGAAAACCCTGATCAGAAATGAATATTAACATGAATAGAAGTATATCTTTCCTTCTGCAAGCACAAAAATGGCATTCTGGAATGGAAACACTGTTTTAATTATGCACTTTCATAAATATGTAACATAGTAATCCATGAATAATATAGAAACTACAGATTAGTAAGTGGTGTTTTAATGATGCTACCTTTCCTGCCATTCTGACACATTCATAACCAGAATAGACCCAAGCCGTTCATGTGGGGGAAGCAGATAGAAATGTAGTGGTAGTAGGGGACAGTAGTGAGGGGGATTGACACTGTTCTCTATAGAAAGGAATGAGAGTCCAGTCGGCTGTGTTGCCTGCCCCGTGTCAGGGTCCAGGACATCTGCTCAGGGCTGGAGAGGAACTTGCAGTGGGAGGAGGAGGATACAGTGGTTGTGATCCATGTATATGCCAATTACATAGGCAGGACGAGGAAGGGGGCTCTGCATAGTCAGTATGAGGAGTTAGGCACTAGATTAAGAAGCAGGAACTCAGAGGTAATAATTTTTAGATTATTACCTGAGACACGTGCAAATTGGCACACTACTACCACCGGTACTGGGGAAGGTGAGATCTGTACCATTGGGACGGTCTACAGCTGAACTGTGCTGGATTGAAGTTTGAGCAAACTGCATAGCTAGGGTTGAAATGAGAGTTTTAAACTGAATAGTGGGGGTAAAGGATCAAGTTTTGGAGATGTGATATACCAAAGAAAAGAGACAAAGTAATATGCAAAATTATAAACAGACCGTGACAGGAAGGCTCTGTACATAAATACACGTAGCATTTGAAACAAAACATGACTGATGGCGCAAATAGAAATGATTAAGTATAATGTGGCAATCGTTACAGAGACATGGCTGCATGATGACACAGATTTGGACCTGAATATTGAAGGGTATGTGCCATTTCGGAAGGACAGAAAGTTAAGTATAGGTGCAGAGATGGCTCTGCTAATTAAGGATGGTATTAGTATATTAGAGAGAGAGGGATGACTTAAGTTCAGGAAACTAGGATGTAGAAGCAGTTTGGGTTGAGATGAGAAATGTTAATGGCAAGAAATCACCTGTTGGAGTGGTGTCCAAGCCCCCTAATTGTAATTGCGTGGTAAGACTGAATATAAAAGAAGAGATAATGGGAACTTGGCTGAAAAGCACAGTGATAATCAGGGGGTATTTTAATCTACATACAGATGGGAAAAAAATCTGATGGGAAAAGGTAGCATAGATTTGTTTTGAGGGCCGTTTCTTGGAACAGCACATTCTGGAGTCGACCAGAGGGTAGGCTATACATGATCTGGTATTGTGCAATGAAATTGGATTAATTGATAACCTCATTGTGAAGGCACCCCTTAGGGAGCAGGGATCATAATATGGTTGAATTTTACATTCAGTCTGAGGGAGAGAAGAATATGTCCAAGACTAGTATTTTAAACTTAAATAAGGGGGAGGGGCAATTATGAGGGCATGGAAGTGGAGCTAGCTAAAGTGAACTGGCAAATGTGCTTAGAGATAGATCAATAGAGGTTCAGTGGCAGATATTTAACAGGATATTTCCGAATACATTGAGCAGACACATTTCTTGGGAAAAGAAAATTCCAAGGGAAGGGACTGTCATCTGTGGTTAACCAAATAAATTAGCAAATAGCACAAGCGTTTCAAATCATAGAACACAAATCCATGATTTATTTGGTAGCACAATGTGGAAATAACTCAGTGGAAAATATTTTTGCCATCCAGTTAAGTATAAAGACATTGTTTTAAAATGTGCCTCCTGGTATCTGAAAATGTGCCTCTTCGTAAATGAAATTGTGTGATTCTCCCAGACTACAGAGGGATGAGATATGTTGCATCTCTGGCTCTTTGGCAAGTTTATTAAGGTGAAATCAGATATTTGTGCTTGAAAGCGCGGCTGTCATTTGGATTTAGCAGGGAGTGATTTTCTTTCTGTTTGATCTTCCATAAGAGATGTCAAGCTAGAAAATGTTGGTACCAACTTGGTTTAAAACAAATTCATTTTCTCGCCCCTTTAAAGAATGAGGAAGTTAAAGTAAAATTTAAAAATGTAAATGGCTAGTTTAGAAGTTCATTTTCAGAAAACAAGTAGTTTAAATAAATCTATCTTTATATTTGTGGTTACTAAAAACAAGGTATAGGTTTAAGTAAGTTTTAATTTTGTGTGAGAAAGAGTTAAAACTTTAGTTCACTTCATATAAAACTAAGGTATATATGTTTTGGTTTCATTTCAAACTGTATCTGCATTGTAAGCAATGGTTTACAGGGCGCGATTCTCCAAAATGGAGACAAAGTGTTCGCGCCGTTGTGAACGCCGTCGCGTTTCACGACGGCACGAAACGGGCGTGGGGACTACCGATTCTGGCCCCTACAGGGCCAGCACGGCACTGGAGCGGTTCACGCTGCTCCAGCCTCCCTTTCCGGTGCCAACCCACGCATGCGCAGTTGGGCCACGCCAACCTGCGCATGCGCGGGAGACTTCAGCGCGCCGGCCCCGACGCAACATGGCGTGGGGTTTCAGGGGCCGGCCGCGCAACAAAGTAGGGGGGGGGGGGGAAGAGGCCGGCATGCCGATCGGTGGGCCCTGATCGCGGGCCAGACTCCATCGGAGCCCCCCCCCCCCCCCCACAGGCCGTTCCCCGCCCCTTCGCGCAAGAGTTCCTGCCGGCAGCGACCTGGGTGAATGACGCCGGCGCGACTCTGCTTTGGCCGCTCGGCCCATCCGGGCCGGAGAACCGGCGGCTCCACCGCGCACAGCGGCCCGCAATCGGTGCCGAGCAAAACGCGCCGGCGCAAATGGTGCCGATTCTCCGCACCTCAGAGAATCGTGCGCCGTTGTCGGGGCGGTGTCGCGCGGTTGCGGCGATTCTCCGGCCCGGTGCGGGGCTGGGAGAATGCGCCCACAATGTAAGAATAATTATTGAGGTAAAGAAACTTAAGCTGCTGCTTAGCAACCGGGGGTCCACACTGAAAAACGTAAGCATTTGTGTTTCAGTTGGAACCAGACATCTAAGGAGAAAGTCGCTCCCACAGAAACTGGCAACAGAGGCTGCCCAATGGAGTTAGGGTTAGGGTTAGGGATATTTATGAATAAAAGCTAGCACAAAATATCAAAATGGATAGCAAAAGCTTTGATAAGTACTAAAAGGGAAGAGAGTTGCTGAAGTGGATGTTGGTTCCTTCGAAGATGAAACCAGAGAGTTAATAGTGGGGAACACAGAAATAGTGGCGATGCTAAATCAATATTTTGCCTCCGCTTTCATGGTGGAGGACACTAGTACCATCCCTATAGAAACGGGTAATTCAGAGGTAATAAAAAGAGTGGAACTTCGAACAATTATCATCAATAGGGAAATAGTACTCAGTAAAACTATTGGGATTGAAGGCAGACAAGTCCTCAGGGCCTGATGGCCTACATCCAACGGTGTTAAAGGAAGTGGCAGCGGAGATGGTGGATCCATTGGTTATAATATTCCAAAATTCCCTGGACACGGGAAAGGTTCCAGTGGATTGGAAAAAAGCCAGTGTAACACCCAGCTATTTACAATCTATATTAATGACTTGGACACAGGGATAGAAGGTTTCTCTCGCCAAATTTGCAGATAACACTAAAATACATGGGACAGTAAGTTGCAGTGAGGAAATAAGAACTTTACAAATGGATATAGATAGGTTAGGTGAGTGTTCCAAAATCCAGTAGATGGAATTTAAAGTGGATAAGTGTGAGTTCATCCATTTTGGTCAGAAAAATGGAAAGGCAACTTCTTATCTAAATGGGGAGAGACTTTGGGGTGCTCCGGTGCAGAGGGATCTGGGTGTCCTTGTGCAAGAGTTGCAGTAAACTAGCATGCAGGTACAGCATGTAACCAAGAAAGCGAATGGATTGTTGACATTCGTACATAATAGGGTATAAAGGTAGGGAAGTGTTGCAACTATACAAGGCATTAGTGAAACCACACCTGGAATATTGTGCACAGTTTTGGTCCCATTATTTGAGGAAAGATGCAGTGGGATTGGAGGCAGTTCAGAGGAGGTTCACTAGATTGATTCCAGAGCTGAGGGGTTTGTCGTATGAAAAGAGATTGAGCAGTTTAGGCTGATATCTAGAGTTTTGAAGAATGAAAGGAGATCAAATTGAGGTATATAAGATGATAAAAGATATGGATAAAGTAGACGTGGAGTGAATGTTTTCTCTTGTGGGGCATTCTAGAACGAGAGGTCACAGTCTCAGGATAAAGGATAGCAAATTTAAAACAGGTGAGGAGAAACTATGTCTCCCAGAGAGCTGTGAATCTGTGGAATTCGCTACCCCAGAGTGCAGTGAATGCTGGGATAGTGAGTAAATTTAAGGAGGAGTTAGACAGATTTTTGATTAGTAATGGGTTGAAGGGTTGCAGAGAACTGGCAGGACAATGGAGTTGAGGCCGTGATCAGATCATCCATGATTGTATTAAACGGTGGAGCAGGCTTGAGAAGCTAAATTGCCTACTCCTGCTCCTAGTGCTTATGTTCTAAGAAATAACTATTCTGTTGAATTCCACCTTCCAGCTCAGGGTGTGTAGCCCTGTAGGTTACAGCACCTCAAGCAGAAATCTGGTGTTCCTGATTAATATCGGGATTTTTTTGAGTAATAAGGGGATCAGGGGTTATGGGGAGAAGGCAGGAGAATGGGGATGAGGAATATATCAGCCATGATTGAATGGCGGAGCAGACTCAATGGGCTGAAAGACTGAATTCTGCTCCTATATCTACCAGTCTTATGTGGAAGTCAAGAGTTCCAATGAGGACTTCCGGTTGCGGTGATGCCTTGCTAGCCGCACGTTTCGGCGGCTCCAGCTCCGACGGACCTTCGGGCTCTTTTAAGAGCCCCAATGGGGAATTTTTTGACCGCGCAACCCGGTGTGGGGTGTGTGAGAAGGGAGTCCCCCCCCCAACGAAGAAGGAAAAAACCGGCGGCGGCGGCTGCAGCCCGAGGAATCGTCGACCAAAGGGTCAGAAGGAGAGAAGTACAAGATGGCGGCGGAGAAAGCGCAGGCGACATGGGGGCCTGAGCAGGATGAAATTGTGAGACGGTGCGTGGAGCTGCTGAAGAGAGAGGTGCTGACCCCGATGCTACAGGCAATTGAGGGGCTCGAGGAGACACTAAAGACCCAGGAGACAGAGCTCCGTGTGGTGGAGCAGAAGGTGACAGATATTGAGGACGAGATCCTGGGCCTGGCGGTTAAGACACAGACACACGAGGCACTTCATAAAAAGTGTACTGAAAGGATCGAGGCCCTAGAAAACGGAGCGCGAAGGAAGAACCTTCGGATACTGGGTCTCCCTGAGGGTGTGGAAGGAGTGGATTGTGGAGCGTATGCAAGTACGATGCTGGGCTCACTGATGGGTGCTGAGGCCCCTACGGGCCCCTTGGAGGTGGAGTGGGCAAATCGGATTCCGGCGAGAAGACCAAAAGCGGGAGAACCACCCAGGGCGATAATCGTGCAATTTTACCGCCTTAAGGATAGAGAAGAGGTCCTGAGATGGGCTAAAAAGGTGCGGAGTAGCAGATGGGAGAATGCAGTGGTACGGGTGTGCCAGGATTGGAGTGCGGAGGTGGCGAGAAGGAGGGCGAGCTTTAACCGAGCCAAAGAGGTGTTGCATAAAAGGAAGGTGAAGTTCGGGATGCTGCAGCCGGCAAGACTATGGGTCACGTATCAGGAGAGACACCATTATTTCGAAACGGCAGAGGAAGCATGGACCTTTATCAAAGAGGAGAAATTGGATCGGAACTGAGGGACTGATGCTGCAGGAAATGTTATTGTTAATGTTACGGTTGAAGTTAATTGAGAAGTAAATTGGGAAGGGCGGAGACATTGGGGAAATGTGGGCGCCGGTGAGGGGGGAAAGACGGGACATAGTTGGAGAATGGGGAGGGGGAGGGGAAAGGGAGCTGCGCCATAAGAGGCGGGTCAGGTAAAGGGATGTTCCCGCGCCAGAAAGAATAAGGCGGGAAGACAGGCGCAAGGCGGATGGGAGTTCCCCACACGGGGGGGGGGGGGGGTCGAGGTGTGAGCAAGAGAAGCCGGGGTCAGTTGAAGTCAGCTGACTTACAGAAGCAATATGGGGGGAGCAATCACGCTAGAAAGAGATCTAGCGGGGGGAGGGGGGGGGGGGAGACAACTGGGTTGCTGCTGCAGAAATCCAAAAGGAGATGGCTAAAGAGTGGGTGGACGGGGATGGTGTGCGCCGCTGGGGGAGCGAGCGGGAGCGCGGAGGCGGGATATGGGACTGGCCTAGAGAAGGTAATGGCTAGTCGACACGGGAGGGGGGCAGGTAGCCCCCTAGTGAGGCTGATCACGTGGAACGTGAGAGGCCTGAACGGACCGATAAAAAGGGCCCGAGTGCTCGCGCATCTGAAAGGACTAAGGGCAGACGTGGTTATGCTCCAAGAGACGCACCTAAAGGTGGCGGACCAAGTTAGGTTAAGGAATTGATGGGTGGGACAGGTGTTCCACTCAGGACTGGACGCAAAGAATAGAGGGGTGGCCATTTTGGTGGGGAAACGGGTAGCATTTGAAGCAAAGAACATCGTAGCAGATAGTGGAGGTAGATATGTAATGGTGAGTAGCAGGCTGGGGGGAATGGAGGTCGTGTTGGTTAATGTGTGTGCCCCAAACTGGGACGATGCGGGATTTATGAGACGGATGCTGGGGCGTATACCGGACCTGGAGGTAGGAAACCTGATTTTAGGAGGGGACTTTAATACGGTGCTGGACCCGGGGCTAGATAGATCCAGCCCAAGGACCGGAAGAAGGCCGGCAGCGGCCAAGGTACTTAAGGGGTTTATGGACCAAATGGGGGGAGTGGACCCATGGCGATTTCTTAAACCTAGGGCTAGGGAGTTCTCGTTCTTCTCCCATGTCCATAAAGTGTACTCCCGGATAGATTTTTTTGTTTTAGGAAGGTCGTTGATCTCCAGGGTGGAAGAAGCTGAGTACTCAGCCATAGCGGTTTCGGATCATGCCCCACATTGGGTGGACCTGGAATTAGGAGAGGAAAGGGAGCAGAGAACACTCTGGCGATTAGATGTGGGACTGATGGCGGATGAGGGAGTGTGTGCAAGAGTGCGGGGGTGTATTGAGAGATACCTGGAGGTCAATGACGACGGCGAGGTCCCTGTGGGAGTGGTATGGGAAGCACTAAAAGCGGTGGTCGGAGGAGAGCTGATCTCCATTGGGGCCCACAAAAGGAAAACAGAGGCCAAGGAAAGGGAAAGATTACTGGGGGAGATTTTAAGGGTGGATCGGGAATTTGCAGAGACCCCGGAGGAGGAATTGTACAGGGAGAGGAGACGACTCCAGACGGAGTTTGACCTTCTGACCACCAGAAAGGCGGAGGTACTGTGGAGGAAGGCACAGGGGAGGAGGTATGAATATGGGGAAAAGGCTAGTCGCCTGTTGGCTCATCAATTGCGAAAGAGGGCAGCAGCGAGGGAGATAGGAGGAATTAGAGACGAAAGGGGAGACACGATGCAAAGGGCAGGAAAGATAAATGAGGTGTTCAAGACCTTCTATGAGGAACTGTATAGGTCTCAACCCCCAGAGGGAGAGGAGGGGATGCGGCAGTTCCTGGACCAATTGAGGTTCCCGAAAGTGGAGGAGCAGGAGGTGGTAGGCCTGGGGGCACCGATTGGGGTGGACAAGGTTATTAAGGGACTGGGAGGCATGCAAGCAGGGAAGGCCCCGGGACCAGACGGGTTCCCGGTGGAATATTACAGAAAATATGTGGACTTGTTGGCCCCGTTGATGGTGAGGACGTTCAATGAGGCCAGGGAAGGGGGACTCTACCCCCGATGATGTCGGAGGCGACGATATCGTTAATTTTGAAGAGGGATAAAGATCCGTTGCAGTGCGGGTCCTATAGACCTATTTCATTATTGAACGTGGACGCCAAATTGTTGGCAAAGGTACTGGCATCGAGGATAGAGGACTGTGTCCCGGGGGTAGTGCACGAAGACCAGACAGGGTTCGTAAAAGGGAGACAACTGAATGTTAACGTGCGACGACTACTAGGGGTGATAATGATGGTGGAGGGAGAGGCAGAGATAGTGGCGGCAATGGATGCGGAGAAGGCATTTGATAGGGTGGAGTGGGAGTATTTATGGGAAGTGTTAAGGAGGTTTGGGTTCGGGAACGGGTTTATTAGCTGGGTTAGACTTCTTTGTGGGGCTCCAACGGCAAGTGTAGTTACAGGTCGACATAGATCGGAGTATTTCCGACTATATAGGGGAACAAGACAGGGATGCCCGCTGTCTCCATTGTTGTTCGCGTTGGCAATTGAACCGCTGGCCATGGCGTTGAGAGACTCCAGGAAATGGAGAGGGGTGACTAGAGGGGGAGAAGTACACAGAGTCTCGTTATACGCAGATGACCTATTGTTATACGTGTCGGACCCAGCGGGGGGGATGATAGAGGTTATGCGAATCTTGAGGGGGTTCGGGGATTTCTCGGGGCATAGGCTAAACATGGGGAAGAGTGAATTATTTGTGATACATCCAGGGGACCAGAGTAGAGAGATAGAAGGCTTGCCTCTAAGAAAAGTGGAAAGAAACGTCCGATACCTGGGGATTCAGATCGCTAGGAGCTGGGGAACCTTGCACAGACTTAATCTGACACGGCTGGTAGAACAAATGGAGGAGGACCTCAAGAGGTGGGACATGCAGCTTCTGTTGTTGGCGGGCAGGGTGCAAGCAATTAAGATGATGGTCCTCCCGAGGTTCTTATTTGTATTTCAATATCTCCCTATACTAATCACCAAGACCTTTTTTAATAAAATAGACAGGAGCATCACGAGCTTCGTGTGGGCAGGGAAAGTTCCGAGAGTAAGGAGGGGGTTCCTTCAGCGTAATAGGGACAGAGGAGGATTGGCACTACCGAACTTGGGCGATTACTATTGGGCCGCCAATGTGGCAATGATACGTAAATGGATGATGGAGGGTGAGGGAGCGGCGTGGAAAAGACTGGAGAGAAAGTCCTGTAAAGGGACGAGTTTAGAGGCGCTGGTGACGGCGCCGCTACCGTTCTCACCTAAAAGGTTTACCACAAACCCGGTGGTGGCGGCAACTTTGAATATCTGGGGACAGTGGAGGCGACAGAGAGGGGTGCGGGGAGCCCTGGTGGGGTCCACAATCAGGAACAACCATAGGTTCGCCCCAGGAACAATGGATGGAGGATTTCAGAGCTGGTACCAGTTGGGAATTAGGAGGGTGGGAGATTTATTTATAGATGGGACTTTTGCGAGCCTGGGAGCATTGGAGGAAAAGTATAAGTTGCCCCGGCGAAATTTCTTGAGATATATGCAGGTGAGGGCGTTTACTAGACAACAGGTGAGGGAATTTCCGTTGCTCCCGACACAGGGGTACAGGACAGGGTGCTTTCAGGGGTGTGGGTCGGAGAGGGCAAGGTATCAGAGATTTACCGAGAGATGAGGGAAGAGGGGGAAGAATTGGTGGGCGAACTAAAAGGAAAGAGGGAAGAAGAACTAGGGGAGGAGATAGAGGAGGGTATGTGGGCTGATGCCCTAAGCAGGGTAAATTCCTCTTCCTCATGCGCCAGGCTTAGCCTGATTCAATTCAAGGTGCTACATAGAGCACACATAACGGGAGCAAGATTGAGCAGGTTCTTTGGAGTGGAGGACAAATGTGGGAGGTGTGGCGGGAGCCCGGCAAACCACGCACATATGTTTTGGGCGTGCCCGGCACTGGAAGAGTATTGGAAGGGAGTGACGGGAGTGATTTCGAAGGTGGTGAAGGCCCGGGTCAAACCAGGCTGGGGGTTAGCTATATTTGGAGTTGCGGACGAGCCGGGAGTGCAGGAGGCGAAAGAGGCCGACGTTGTGGCCTTTGCGTTCCTAGTAGCCCGGCGCAGGATCCTACTCATGTGGAAGGAGGAGAAACCCCCCGGACTGGAGGCCTGGATAAATGATATGGCGGGGTTCATTAAATTGGAGCAGATAAAGTTTGCCCTGAGAGGATCGGCTCAAGGGTTCACCAGGCGGTGGCAGCCATTTCTCGACTACCTAGGGGAACGTTAGAGGGAAGACAGATGACCAGCAGCAGCAACCCAGGAGGGAGGGGGGAGTGGGGGGCGGGGGGGGTTTAGTTTAGTTAAGGTCAAACGATAATGGGGTTTTGTTATTTGTGTGTTGTTAAAAATTTCTGTATTGTTACGTTTTGTTTTGTAAGAGGGGAACAATTGTTGTTTGGGGAAAAAATTTTCAATAAAATATATTTAAAAAAAAAAAAGAGTTCCAATGAGACCAGTTGGCTCACAGTTTGAGAAGCATCTGGCAGGATTTGAATAGACATCTCTAGAAGTCGTCTTGGGCCATCAGTCACTTGGTTTCAAAGTGTGATGTATCTGACCACATTTTGGCTGTTGGTTTGCATGGACGGTGTACACACGGAGAACATTAGGGTATAAGTTCTATATTGGTAACTTGTGTAATCCTTCTAAATCTGTGTACATCTGTAAAGATATAGCTGGGGTGAAGGAGTTTTGAGTTATCGGGTGTGATTCAGCCCCCATAAAACAGTGTTCCATTTTGGGGGCATATAATGGGGTGTTTCTCTGCACCTGCAGCACCGAGAACAACCCCGCTATCGAATGGGTCTTTTTTTTTTGGGCCACAATTGGGAACGTGGCAGCTGTGCCAATGTGGCAGAGGGAGTGCCAGGATACCACCCTGCCCAGAGCACAACCCCCCGGGGGCCTCCGATGACCTGGGCAGGTGTCATTAGTTCTGGTCCACATCTCTGGTCCACGTTGATGTGGACGAGTGTGAAATGGCACTATAGCGAGGCCTCCTAGGCACAGGCGTTTGTTCCTGGACTCCTGAAGAATCGGATGCTGACATATTTAAATGAGCCTAATAACTCAAATATGTAAATCTGGATCTCTCCCAGCGAGAGCGAGATCCAGATCACGATGCCTTGCAAGATCTTGTTTGACTTCACGAGGTGTTCTCTGCGTCGCAAATCCCGCGCGTGGGAGGCCTCTTGCGAGATTTAACGGACTCGTTGTGTCGCTGAGTCAGGGGTAACCAGGCCGTTCAATTGCACCCTTAGTTAAACTTTTATTGTTAATAAACGTTTTCTTTTGTTATAAGTTGATCAATTCTGTGCGTCTATGTCTCTTTAAAAGAAAAGACATTAAAAGTTATAATTTATTGAGCCAGGGTTCTGCTCTGGGATCTGATTGCCCAGTAGTCAATCAGCTTGGACCGTAACATATGAAAAATTGGGATGATTGAAATATTTGGTGCCTTCTTAAAAGCTTCATTGTATTGTATTGAGTTCTTATAAAAAGAGATTGTGATGAAATACTGAATTCCTAGATGTTTCCAGAAGTTTGTTTTGTTTTTTCACACCATCCTAAATTGGGCACCTGCCATCACCAACCACTGATAAACTGCCTACTGTTCCTTTTTCCAGCCCAGAGTACCCTATCAAATGTGTCATTGTCTTGCAGAGCTGTTTGGAGCAAAGGGAAAGAATCCCAGATAAGTATACCCTCATTGGTCAGTTACGCTATTTTCAACAGCTCTCCATCAAGTACGAATATTCGAACAAGGAGCAGAGTAGGCCATTTCACCTCTCTAGCCTGCTCCACCATTTAATAAGGTTGTGGCTGATCTAATAGTAACCTCAAATCTGCACCCTACCTACCCCATGATAACCTACTAGCCTCTTGCATGCCAAGGCTCTATCCACCTCTGTCTTAAAAATATTCAAAGGCTCTGCTTCCACTGCCTTTTCAGGAAGAGAGTTCAACAATTGCACAACCTTCTGAGAGAAAAATAGTCTATTTTAAATGGGTGATCCCTTTATTTTTAAACAGTGACCCCAAGTTCTAGATTCTCCCACAAGTGGAAACATCCTGTGCACATCCATCATATTAAGAACCCTCAGTACCGTGTATGTTTCAATCAAGTTGCCTCTTACTCTTCTAAACTCTAGCAGATACAAGACTAGCCTGTCCAACCGTTCCTCATTAAACAACCCATCCATTCCTGGTATTAGTTAGGTAAACCTTTTCTGAACTGCTTCCAATGCATTTGCATCTTTCCTTAAATAAGGAGATCAATACTGTACACGGTACTCCAGATGTGGTATCACGAGTGCCCCTTATACTCTGTGCTGCTCATCAGCTCTACAATGGATATCTCTCTCCACGCATGGTATTGAGTGACAGTTCAGTTTCAGCTGGAAACCTACTTCTGGGCAATTATTTCCTTTTCTTTGTCACAATTATTACTGGATCTTATCTTTGGGCTAATGGAAGCCTTTTAAAAAATATATATAATGGAAGTTCAGAATCATTTGATCATGTGCCTTATATTGCACAAACGAACTCCAGAAAAATCAAATCATCCTTCCCTCTTGGCACGATCTGAAGAAATTGTTCAAGCTTAAGTTGGTTCCAATACAACCCTTATAACCCTCAAGAACTGATAATGTATCACTACTTGGGGCAAACATCATTTGTACCTACCAAACAATATTTTCATCCTTTCATTTAGACCTATAAAGCTCACGAGTCTGCCAACAACACACTATCATCTGTGAAGAAAATGTGCTGTAATTCTTTCAGAAGTGGCTGGAACTGGTAATCTGTGACTGCTCGTTTTAGAATGCTATCCAAGATATCATTGATGACATTGAGTAATGCGTGTGACATTGAATTACTTTGTTTTGAGGGAAATGTTTTTAGTAGTTTCCCATCTATGTGCAGATCTTGCAGCTGTATCCTGGATGATATGCAAGATTTTCCCCTTTCTACGGTTTTCAATTTCTCCAAGAGGGCTTTATGAAACACTGGGTTAAATACTTTATAAAAATGTATGAAAGCAACATATTTGGTTTTTTCCTAAGACTTCTAATGTTCTGCAGCAATGTATAAAACCATACTCTACACAATACGTTCATTGCGAGAGTAAAATTTGATCTATATTTCCGATTATCCACAGTATCTGCTTTTTTGAGGTGATGATCTGATGAACCATTAATATGAAATAGATTTATCTTTTAAATCTGATTGGGCGGTCCTCCTTGTACCTCAAAACATCTATGGTCTGGAATAGTCACCAGAAGCACACCTCCAAATAACCTCAAAATCATAATCTCAGGGAGAGTTAGTGATTCCTCACACTTATCTCAACAGTGCCACATTCATTGCTCCCTTTCTTCGCCTTAAATAGCTTTTAGAATACAGCATGGATACTGTTTACATCTGCTGTGCTGTACTGGGACCCCATATAATGGCTACCACTACAGCACAGGACTTGTGTAACTCGAGTTCAACTTGGACCCTAAATTATTGTTCCTATATTTCAGAATATTGTTGAAGTATAAATGCTGCACAAGATTTAGAACTGACCAATGAGATGACACCTCGTGACCAATTCAGGTGCACTGAACCATACAATGATCAACGTGAAATCCTGTCTGCTGAATCATAAGAGGAAATCTTACTACATCGGCATGAAGCTGGAAACCATCGCCAGATTAAGCAGGCATTTGGAGATCAAAACTGGTCTACATAAACATGTCTTTGGAAAATTCACCAAACCACACTAATTCAAACATTTAAATTTAAGATAACTACCAATCTAATACTCCAGCAGAACCAAAACTTCATAAATTTTTAAAGACTGGTTACACCATGAGTTAGTACCAAACATCAGAAAATATCTGACAAAATAAACTACTGAAGATGGTTGGTTGACAATGGCCTCACTCGCCTATCCCAAGAGAACTAGGTAATGCAATGCTTCTATTAGCCGAAAAACAAAGCATCAAAAATTCAACCTCTTGGCTAAGGCGTCAAATCCACGTTCAAACATAATTCAGAGGAGAATTGACCAAGAGAAGGGTGGACAGTAAAGTCGATGTAGCAAATTGTCTCTTCCTATGCACCTGATGCCTTGTCCGGAGTGGTAGAGGTGGCGGGTGTGGAAGCTGCTGTTGAAAGAACCTTGGTAAGTTGCTGCAGTGCATCGTGTAAATGATACACTGCTATCACTGTCCATGGGAAAATGGGAATGAGTGCTTAAGTTGGTGGATGGGGTGCCAATCAAGCAAGCTGCTTTGTTCTAGATGGTGTCAAGCTTGTTAAGCGTTGTTGGAGCTGCACTCATCCTGCCCAGTGGGGAGTGTTCCATTACACTCCTGAATTGTGCCTTGTAGATTGTAGCCAGGCTTTTTGCGAACCAGAAGGTGAATGACTGCAGAATTCCTAGCCTCTGACCTGCATTTGTAGTTGCAGTATTTAATATGGTTGGTCCAGTTCAGTTTATGGTCAATGGTAACTCGCAGGATGTTGAGAGTGGGGGATTCAGTGATGGCAAAGCCATTAAATGTCAAGGGAAGATGGTTAGATTTTTTTTTGTTGGTGATGGTCATTGCCCGGCATTTGCGCTGCGTGAATATTACTCGCCACTTATCAGCTGAAGCCTGAATATTGTTCATGTTTTGCTACATATGGACGATGGATTGCTTCAATGTCTGAGGGTTGAGACTGCTTCTGAACATTATTCACTCATCAGCAAACCTCGCCACTTCTGACTTTATGATGGACCAGCTGAACTTAGTTGGGTCTGGGACGTTGCCCTGAGGAACACTGCAGTGATGTTCTGGGAGTGAGATGATTAACCTTTAACCCCAACCATCTTCCTTTATGCTCCGTATGACTGTAACTGGTGGAGAGTTTCCCCCAAATCTTCATTGACTCCAGTTTTGCTGATGCTTCTTGATGCTATACTCAGCTGCTTCCTTGATGTGAAGGGCAGTCATTCTCACCTCACCCTTGGAGTTCAGCTCTTTTGTCAATGTTAGAGCCAAGGCTTTTAGGAGGTCAGGAGCTGAGTGGCCATGGAGGAATCCAAAGTGAGCATCAGTGAGCAAATTACTGATGAGTAAGTGCCTCTTGAAAGCACAATTGTGACATCTCCATCACTTTGCTGATCGAGCAGAGATTGATGAGTGGGGGGGGGGTTATTGGATTTGTCCTGCTTTTTGTGGACAGGACATACCTGGCCAATTTTCCACATTACCTGGTAGATGCCAGTGCTGTAGCTGTACTGGTAAATTTGGGGAAGGGACATGACTAGTTGTGGTGCAAGTCTTCAAATCTATTACCAGAATACTGCTAGGATCCATTGTCTTTGCAGTATTCAGTGCTTGAGCCTACTGTTTATATTGGCGAATCAAATTGGCTGAAATCTGTGATGATAGGGTCCTCAGGAGGAGGAGATCGAATTGGATTGGATTTGTTTATTGTCACGTGTACCGAGGTACAGTGAAAAGTATTTTTCTACGAGCAGCTCAACAGATCATTAAATACATGAATAGGAAATAAAAGAAAATACATAATAGGGCAACACAACATATACAATGTAACTCCATAAGCACTGGCATCGGATGAAGCATACAGGGTGTAGTGTTAATGAGGTCAGTCCATAAGAGGGTCATTTAGGAGTCTGGTGACAGTGGGGAAGAAGCTGTTTTTGAGTCTGTTCGTGCATGTTCTCAGACTTCTGTATCTTCTACCCGATGGAAGAAGTTGGAAGAGTGAGTAAGCCGGGTGGGAGGGATCTTTAATTATGCTGCCCGTTTTCCCCAGGCAGCGGGAGGTGTAGATGGAGTCAATGGATGGGAGGCAGGTTCGTGTGATGGACTGGGCGGTGTTCACGACTCTCTGAAGTTTCTTGCGGTCCTGGGCCGAGCAGTTGCCATACCAGGCTGTGATGCAGCCCGATAGGATGCTTTCTATGGTGCATCTGTAAAAGTTGGTAATGAATCATCCACTCGGCAATTCTGGCTGAAGATAGTTGCAAATGCTTCTGCCTTGCCTTATGAACTGGGCTCCCACCATCATTTGGGATGGGGATATTTGTGTATCCTCCACCTATATTTAGGTGTTTAGTTGTCCACCACCATTCATGACTGGATGTAGCAGGTCTACAGAGTAGTAATCTGATTGTGGAATCGCTTAACTCAATCTATCACATGCTGGTTACACTATTGTGCATGCAAGTAGTACTGTGTTGTAGCTTCACCAAATTGAGACTTTATTTTTAGGTATGCTTGGTGCTACGCCTGGCATGCCCTCCGGCACCCTTCATTGAACCAGGGTTGATTCCCTGGCGTGAATGTAATGTTGAGTGGGGATATGCTGGGCCATGAGATTACAGATTGTGTTTCATTATATTTCTGCTGATGGCGCCCAGTGCCTTATGAATGGCCAGTTTTGAGTTGCCAGACCTGTTCAAAAGATATCCCATTTTGGATAGCAGTAGTGCCACACAATGCAGTGGAGGGTATCCTCATGGTGAAGACTGGATTTTGTCTCCACAGAGACTGTGTGGTGGTCCTACTGATACTGACATGGAAGATGAATGTATGTCAGGTAGTTTGGTGAAGACAAGGCCAACTAGGTTTTTCCCTCTTGCTGATTCCCACATTGCTGTGGTCTGGAGTCACTTGTGCCAGATCCGGTAAGGACTGCAGATTTCCTTCCCTAAAGGACGTTGAGTGCAACAGATGGGCTTTTATGACAATTGATTCTTGGCCCCATTACTGAGTCTAGCTTTTTCATTCCAGATTTAGTAATTAAATTTAAATTTCACCAGCTGTCATGGTGGACCCCTGGGTTACTGGCCCAGTAACATTAACACTATGTCACCAGCTCTCTAAATGCTTGGGGACACACCTTGGGTTCTGCATTCGATACGGAAACCAACAACGATGGGGAGGATATTGAAGACTTCAATGTAGGAGAAAAGCTTGAAAGCAAGACAAGAGTTGAAGAGAGCTGTGGACTATGATGGATTCAGAATCCACAATCTAAACTATGCCAGGTCTGTACTCAGAGCTGGGTTTAGATAATGTTGATATCAATATGTGTTTGAATATTGACCCTTGAGAAGCTATGATGAAATGTTGGCCAAAATAACTCATCCAAACTCTGCAGACGTTTGGCAATTTGAAGAAGTTGATGATGATGTCAAAGCTAAGGCTGAGTTGCTGCCATCATTCACATTGTAGCCACCTGAGTTGGCCGCTTCCCGACTTAAAATGGAGAACCGCAAAGGCTGAAGGGGAATTCAGCTAACACAGGCAAAGACTAGCAAATACAGAAATCATGTGTATTGGAACCTGTAAGGAACCAGACAGCACTGAAACCAGCAGCCATCTGCATAGTAATGAGCGATTCCAGGGCACAATGGCAACAGTTAAGGTGAATAAAGCCAAGCCAGACTCCTCAGCGCCAGCAGGAGCCAAAACAAAGGAAGGCCAACGGACATTTAGGGACCGTCCAACGATCAGGGAATGACTCCAGGATTGGAGAAATCGATCCAAGTGATCGGAAAGTAGTCCAATCACTTGGAGCCAGGTACGGGGTCCGCCCCAAAGCCCCCAAGTTCAAATCATTCTTCTTTGGCAGGGTCACTCAGCAACTTGAACCAACCCGTGACAGTGACCTGCCTCGCTGCCTCCAACCAAGTAAGTCTCAAGTCAACGCACGCTACGAGATAGGCGCTCCTAGCTACCAGTCCATACCAGCTTTTGAATCCTGCAGACTCAGGACCTGAACGAAAGGCCATTTGTTCCCCTGACCTGGTGGGCCAGTCCGAAGCTATGTATAGGCCTTTTAGTGATAGGAATAGCCTAGAAAGTAGAGTTTATGCATGAGTAGTGATTTACTGTGTAAAGTAAATGTGGTTTGATTTGAATCTTTCTAATTGGTGTGTTGAGTTATTGATCATTACTTGAACTTGAACCTCGTGGCGGTATCATAAAGATACCTGGCGACTCTAGAGCGAAGGTTAAACAAACAGAGCAAATTACAATTTAAGAGCCAACCAAAAGTTAGCAACATATTACTGGCGACATCCTGACGGGACCCGATCTAGAAGTGGCTTAACCACTCCGGGAGAACCCAAAATTTGAATTAGAAATCCAATTGGGAACAGAAAAAAACACAAGTGTTCAAGCAGTTCTGAGCAATCCTCATAATTCGGAAGTGTGTTAATGCATGCGTAACTAACAGGGCTGTAAGGAAAACTGATAGATTTTTGTTGCGACAAAACTGTCGGGAGTTTGTATTCCGGAAAATAGCGAAAGCCGTACCCGTAATTACAGCACCGCCTTAATACCCCTCGTTCCAAATTTTAAGAGAAGTATTCAGAGAGGAAAGATGGCAATGCAGGCTATGCAACGCCTCATGAACCCCAAAGAATTCGTGGTCGCAGCAACCAGCAGTAGAGTAGGACAGTGTCCCGTTTGGGAAGAGGAAATCAGAAAGTACCTCAAAGGGAAAGGATGGCCCCTTTGGAGCGAATTCTGTGAAAATGAGGAAACAGGTCCCGGGAGTATAGGACATACTTGGTGGGAGAACCTGCGCGAAATCGATAAGAAAAGCTCGCAAGCCGATGGCAATCGTGTCCTGTTTGGCACAATTGAGAGGCACAGAGGAGGTCGTTCGGACGCTCTGTAAAGAGATAGAGGAGACACATCGAATGAGTAAGGTCGATGTGAGCGAGATAGAGAACCTAGAATTAAGAAGGAAGTTAGCAGCAAAGGACGGAGAGGTGGATGATGCCAAGTGGACACACCAGTCTTGTCTGGCGCACCTAAGCAGCTTCCAAACACTGTACAAAAAGGCCTATCAGGACACGCAACGTGCAGTCCTGGTAAGAGAAGAGACAGAGAAACAGGTAGAGGCATTGCAGAGGCAGTATAGCGACCTGAAAGCAGCATTACGAGCACTCCATACTACCACCACGGGCTCACTAGATCATGCAAAGTGCAGGAAGCAGATTGCAGAACTGCAGTCTTTACTTTCAGTTCAGAATGGGTTCCAGAGCACCTTTGGATCACAGTTAGATACAGAAGATGGCCCGGATTGGGAAGAATTAAATGAGACCGCGCATAGGTATGTTCAGGGGACATGTGCGCAAGGAAAGCCCCAGAAGAGCAAAGCGCCCCAACCCCCCGCATCGCAGATAGTTCAGGCACCAATGAATCCAGTAACCACCCACCGCACAGTCACATCGGATGGAGATACAGAATTTCTTTATACGATCCCCTTAACCGTGACCCAATTATGGGACGCGTGTGAGAAAATCACACCGTTCCTCTCCACTTCAGACCCCCACCACTTCTTTGCCAGAGTAAAGCAGCAGGCGACCATGTACGGCCTGGACGAGCGTGAGCACGTGAAGCTCACAGTTTTGAGATTAGACCCTTCGGTCGTAGCAGCCCTTCCCGACCCACAGAATGTAGGAGGTGGCACCCTTGAGGAAATGCACGCAGCGATCCTAGACGCGATCGGCTACAACAGAGGTGACCCCGTAGAAGGCCTGAATAAGTGCAGGCAGAAAAAGACAGAACACCCCACAGCATTTGCTGGACGCCTGTGGATTCATTTCACAGCAGTTTTTGGAAATCTAGACCACGCTCATTTGTCCCAAGACGGTATGGCCAAATGGACCCGCACCCTTATCTCCCATGCCACAGAGGCAGGAAAAAAAAGCCTGTACGAATTATGCCCCCTCAGAGGAAGCCCACAATGAGAAATGGGTTTTAAAAAGATTATCCCGCGCCTGGGAGCAGTCTGTACAAAACAAACCCGCAGTTAAGAAACCCGAGGAACAGCAGGCCGAAGCAGACATCCACAAACGCACCAGAACCCTGCATGGGTGAACGAAGGCAGGAACAGCCCCCCACAAAAGCTACAGGAGTGTTACAACTATGGACAGTTAGGAAACTTTGCGCGAGAATGCAATGCCCCACGAAAGCCACAGAGAGTCCAGCAGGCAGGCACTCTGACTAAGAATAGGACAGAGCCCATACATAGTGTGAGCACCCGTTCAGACCAAGCAGACCTGAACGGAATGGACTGACGGTGTTCGGGCTCCCCCAGTTGGGTCTGCGACACCCTTTGGGATAGGTCCGGCCGACCAGTAGTTGCAGCAAAGATACGGGGGCAGCCCATCGAATTTCTCTGGGACACGTCCCGCACCACAATCAATTCCTCCACCATGTTCCAGAAAGACATGTGGCCCACTACAGCCACCATCACCCTCAGCGGCTTTACAGGCCACTCACAGCAGGGACACATCACAGCCCCTGTACCCATTCAAATCGGCAACATCACCACCAAGCACCCCATAGTTTTAGTCGATCTACCCCACACAGCAGAACACATTTTGGGAATCGATTTTTATGAATTCCCACAACCTGTCCTTTGATCCAGTCAACCAACGTGTTTGGAAAATGGCAAAACCCGCTCACAATAGGAGAATATGCAAACAAGATAAGCGCAGTCGGCGAATTTTGGTTTGACCCGACCACAATTAGCACAGACAAGCAGGTTAGGGCAGTTCAGAAGAAGCACAGGACAGCATTCATGACCCACAAACACGACTGTGGCCGGATGACTGGTTCCGTTCAAATCACAGGACCTGACCCTAGACCCCAAAAGCAATATGGATTTCCCCAAGAGGCAGAGGGAGAAATCGCAAAAGTGATCGACAGCTTATTAGAGTAGGGCGAACTCCGATCAGTAGCCTCCACTAACAATGCCCCGATTTGGCCAGTGAGAAAGCCCGATGGATCATGGCGACTGATCATCGATTACCGGGAATTCAACAAAGTCACCCCCGCAGCAGCCCCCATGGTAGCCACAAGTCCCGAGACCATGCTCAAACAGGGACTCAACCCACGATACTTTACGGTTTTGGAAGTCAGTAATGGATTCTGGTCCATTCCATTGGCAAAAGCGTGCCAATACAAATTTGCCTTCAATTTTAAAAGTCAGCAGTACATGTGGACATGCCTTCCACAAGGATTCCACAACTCCCCCTCCATTTTCCACCGACAGTTGGCAAATGGTTTGTCAAAATTTTCTCGCCCCGAATGTCTGGTCCAGTATGTGGATGACCTATTACTGCAGACAGACACCAAGGCAGAGCACATCGAGCTTCTGGCCAAACTCCTGGAACTCCTACAAAAAATTGGTTGCAAAGTAAACCCCAAAAAGGCCCAGATTTTGGAAAACAAAGTGATATATTTGGGTACAATTATCACGCACGGTAAACGCGAGATCGAGCACAAAAGAATTGACTCGATTGCCAAATTGCCCCTTCCCCAGAATGTTTCAGCTCTCCGGTTGTTTTTAGGACTGGCTGGCCACTGCCGAAACCACATTGACGGTTTTGCCGGCAAGGCAGCATTCCTCTCGGAACTTCTAAAGAAAGGAGCCCCTTGGGAATGGCTTCTGCAGCATACGGATGCTGTGGATGCTTTGAAAAGAGCCCTCATTGCAGCCCCTCACAGATTCCAGACCCACTTTCCCCTTAAGCCGTAGAGATAGCTAGCACCGACCGCACCCTTTCGGCCGTGCTCCTCCAGGAACGGCATGAACAATTAAGACCCATAGCTTACGCCTCCAGAGTTTTAGATCCTGTGGAGCAGGGATTTTCGGCCTGTGAAAGGCACTTGCTCGCAGTTTTCTGGGCAGTTCAATATTTTTCCTACATAACCGGACTAAACCCCATCACAATCCTCACAGAACACACCCCCACCCAACTTTTACTTGACTGACGACTCAAGGACGGTATGTCAAATTAGAGCAGCTAGATGGACCCTTCTTTTGCAGGGACGGGACATCATTGTTAAAAGGACCAAGACCCACACTTTCTTAGCCGATAACCTTCAGTACCCAGGCATCCCCCATGAATGTGAAATCATCTCACCACACCACAACACAGGCCCCTTTATTGCAAAAACACCCCCAGAAAGATAGGTAGTTCACCCCAGAGCCCCCCAGCCCACAGACACCTGCGAACCTTTAAGGATATATGTGGATGGTTCTTCCACTATATTAGAAGGGAAGCGCATTACAGGATGCGGCATTTATGTCGAGGACGTGCAGAGACGCGCCCTAGAAGAAATATCACTAAAGCTACCAGGCCACTTCGGTGCATAGACGGCAGAACTAGCAGCCGTTGCGTACATTGTGGATCACCCAGATTCCTTCCCCAGCCCAGCAGACATATGCTTGACCAGCCTCTATGTCTGCAATAGCCTTACAGAATTCCTCCCCCTGTGGAAAGCAAGAGGTTTTGTTTCCGCAGACGGAAAACCCCTCCCTTCAGCCCCATCGTTCCGCCACATTTTAGAAAAAGCACAGAACAGGACATTCAAAATGGTTAAAGTTCGAAGTCACCACCGTTCCTCCCCCCCTGGAAATGTAAAAGCCGACGCACTGGCAAAAGCAGGTTCCAGGCATGGATATTTTTGGAAACCCCCCGAAAGTGCACCAGTAAATGCAGTTCAGGTCTCGCAGACTAATATCGGGGATTTCGTGCAGGCCCAGAAGCAGGATAACAATCTCAGGGAGATTTTGAAAGAAAATTTACAGCACCTTACGATAGATTTAAAAATGCACTGACCACACATGACGGTGTGGTATTAAAAGACGCCCTTTATGTGGTTCCTGAACAGGACAGGAATCAACTTATTTGTTTATTCCATGACAGTCATGGACATCAGGGAATTAATCCCACTACAGCCCGCCTCAGGCAACTCTGTTGGTGGCCAAGTTTAAAAGAAGACGTAACGCACTACGTTGAGAATTGCCTTATCTGTGCCCAGAACAATCCGGACAGATACGCAAAGAAAGCTCAACTTAGTCACACCCGCCCCGTTAATGGCCCCTGGATTAACCTTCAGATTGATTTTATCGGACCATTGCCCCCTTGCAGGAATGGTTACAAATACGTATTAGTCATCATAGACACTTTTACAAAATGGGTTGGGGCATTCCCATCCAGAACGAACACGGCAAAGACCACCTCAAAGATTTTAACCCACCACGTCTTTACGAGATGGGGACTCCCCGCAGCATTGAATCCGACCAAGGTTTCCATTTTACGGGACGTGTCATGAAGAACGTCCTTACGATATTTGGCATTACCCAAAACTTCCACATCGCATACCACCCCCAGTCAAGTGGTATCGTGGAGCGCATGAATCGGACCCTAAAAGCCACCCTCAGAAAAATGGTCCAACAGAACAATACCACTTGGGATTCAGTCCTCCCTTTTGCACTGATGTTTTTGAGAAATACTGTCTCAACATCCACAGGTTACACCCCACACACTCTCATGACCGGACGCCCCATGAAAGGCAGAGAATTTTTATTAGGATTGGACTTGACCATCTCCGAAGTGACAGCCCTCACACACGAGAACGCAGTAAAATAACTAGTTGAGAATGTAAAAACGGCTCAGCTAGCAGCCGCAGTATGATTAGGCACACGGAAGAAACAGAGCAAGGCCTGTTTCGACAAGACCGTGCATGCGACTGAGTTTGAGGTAGGACAGCAGGTCATGCTCTCAATTTACAACCCCAGCACATTCCTGTCACCGAAGTATTCGGGTCCATACTGTATTGCGGATAAAGTAAGCCCCTCCGTCTATAAAATTAAGTACCCCAATGGAAAAACTGCGTGGTTCCATATTAACCAGCTTAAGGCATATGGCCCACAGTCCAACCACGCACATCACGTCATGCACGCGCAGCAAACCACACCCCCCCCACAGCCAACGTATCCCTACCCTCTCCCAACACGCCCACCACATCCACGGACTCGCCCTCGACTCCACCCCCGAGCTCTAGACTCCGCCCCGGAACGCCCACAGACAGCAGCAGCAGCGACTGTGACTCAGACAATAGCCACAGCACGCCTCCCTACTATCCACATGCAACAGGATCTGACCCAGCGAATCTGACCACGATTCGAGTGATCCCTTCCTCATCACGTTCCTCAACAAACACCACCGCCCTATGATTACGACCCCGATTCCATCCCCACAGAATTTGACACCACCTTTTGGCACCACGACAACTCATACAGGCTCGTCCGGAATGACAAGATGGACCCCAAATCACACCATGCAGCCCTATCAGCCCTTATACATTCAAGAGTATGGCATCCGGGAGAAGATGACGACTTTGAGTCTGACTCCCAAAACGAGAACCCCTTTGCGACCCTGTTCGCAACTGATAACTGATGTGTCCAGATGATGTTTTAAAAGGGAACCGCTTGGGAGCAAACGGTGTCCTTTCTGATGGAACCTGCAGCATGTTGTTTAATGTTGTTTGTTACTGTTAATGTTAAATGTTGTACGTAAGATCGGAAATTTTTTTTTTCCACGGCCCCATGCCATATTTTGTTTATTGTTCTGGCTACTGACCTGATGATTTTGAAAGGATCTTGTTATAATGCGGTCTTACCTATAACACAGTCTCGAGATGATATGGACATAATAGCAGGGTCCCATTGAATAAACTAGAATGATATATTGTTGAATCTAATTTTTGCCATGATTTGGTTCCTTTATGCCTTTTATTTGCTTCATCTGCATTTCAAAACTGGAATGCAGCGGGGTCTTTTCAGCAAGGTGTATGTGAAGTCTGCTGAATATAATGCTATCTCTGGACACCTTGAGGTGTATGGTTCGCACTATTGCTTCACAGCGGCAGGCACCCGGGTTCGATTCACGGCTTGGGCCACTATCTGTGTGGAGTCTGCACCTTCTCTCTGTGCCTTCGTGGGTTTCCTCCTTGCCCTTCGGTTTCCTCCCACAAGTCCTGAAAGATGCGTTTGCAGTGAATGACCACAATAAACACTGCATTAACAGCCCTCTGTATTAAATACGTCCCCCATTGGCCAATCTTAACTTTGTATGATGTTTGTATGTTATGTTTACCTGACACAACTTGAAGTTTTAAAATCATGGAATGATACAGGAAAGAAGGAGGTTGTTTAGCCATTGTGCATGTGACATGTACGCCACCCTGTGACCTGGCAACATTGTTTTGTCCTTCTTATTTATTCCCACTTTAATATTCCATTTAGCCTAAAATGGAAGAATCGAAGACCGCTAAGTTGCATTTTTGTTTTAGAATTTAGAGTATCCAATTCATTTTTTCCAATTAAGGGGCAATTTAGCATGGCCAATCCACTTACCTTGCACATCTTTGTGTTGTGGGGGCGAAACCCACGCAAACACGGGGAGAATGTGCAAACTCCACATGGACAGTGACCCAGACCAGGATTGAACCTGGGACCCGGTGCCATGAGACAGCAGTGTTAACCACTACGCCACCGTGCTGCCCTAAGTTGCATTAACATTCAAAGCTGGGGGTGAAAAGTTCGGTTTTCTATCAGTCACGCCTCAAAAATATATTTTTTGATCATACTTTTGACCCCTCTTCCACTTTTGGCCTGTCTGTTAGCCAATATGTATGTGGTGCCCTGCGAAGCCTTGTAATGCCAAAAGTGCAATGGAAATGCACGTTGTTACTGCTGTAACAGTATTTTTCAAATAAAATAGCTGTGTTGCTAACTGTCCAGAATTAGTACTGAGCAGGACTTTAAAAAAAAAACCAACACTGGCTCCAATGATTGACAGTTAGTTTATATGCTGATGCACATTTCTACTGGGGGAAATAACTCATTATTGTATGCACTAGTCATTCTCCATTTGTGAAAATGAATAGTGAGTGTTGGCAGGCTCAAAAGGCAGAAGTGTCCAGCTGTGATCTTGCCCTTGCCTGACGTTCATATGTATGCAACGGTACATTAGCAGTTGAGTAAGATTCAGATTCCTGGTTGATAATGAAAAATGAAGCATGTGACCATCCTCGTGTGACTTCTTACATAGTACGTTTTGCATTATGCTTTATATATTAACAGATCATCCATGGTGTTGCTCTCAATTAGTAAGAGGGTAAATGAACATGTCAAATTATTATGTATAATCGTGTAAAAGTCAAATTTTTGAAGCCAAATTTTAGCCAAAAAGAATGGAGTTGACTTTTTACATGAGCAGTTGATTTAAGGGTTAAAATCCACCCTCTCCCATTGTTTGGCTATTGCACAGTTGTCAGGTCGGGGACCCTACCAACCAATCTTCAAGGTTTTAAAATTTATTTCACAGGATGTGAGCATTGTTGGCTAGGCCAGCATTATTGCCCAATCCTAAATGCCCTTGGGAAGGTGGTGTGTAGGTACGCCCACAGTGCTGTTACGAAGGGAGTTCCCGGATTTTGATCCAGCGACAGTGAAGCAGCAGCGACATTATTCACTTTTAGGGAAACTTGCAGGTGGTAGTGTTCCCAGGCATTTGCTGCCCTTGTCCTTCGAGGTGGTAGTGGTCGCGGGTTTGAAAGGTGCTGTCTAACGAGCCCTGGTGTGTTACCTGTAGATGGTGCGCACTTGTAGATGGTACACACTGCTCCACTGTGGAGGGGGTGGATGTTGAAGGTGGTGGATGGGGTGCCAATCAAGTGGGCTACATGGTCCTCGATGGTAGCCAACTTCTTGAGTGTCGTTGGAGCTGCACTCATCCAGACAAGTAGAAAGCATTCCATCACACTGCTTCAGTAGCTGAGGAGTCACCGTTGCTGAACATTGTGCAATCATCAGCGAACATCCCCCACTTCTGACCTTATGATGGAAGGAAGGTCAATTATGAAGCAGCTAAAGATGGTTTGGCCGAGGACACATAACCCTGAAGAACTCCTGTGATTTCCTGGACCTGAGATAATTGACTTCCAACAACCACAGCAATCTTCCTTTGTGATAGTAATGACTCCAACCAACAGAGAGATGTCCCCCTGATTCCCAGTTTTGCTGGGTCTCCTTGATGCCACACTTGGTCAAATGCTGCTTGGATGCCAAAGGCACTTGCATTCCCCTCACTTCTGGAGCTGAGCTCTTTTGTCCATGTTTGAACAAAGGCTGCAATAAGGTCAGGAGCTGAATGGCCCTGGCAGAACTCAAACTGAGCATTAGTGAGAAGATTATTGCAAAGCAAGTACTGCTTGATAGCACTGTTGATGACTCATTTCATCCCATTACTGATGCTCGAGGGTAGACTGGTGGAGTTGGCAGTTGGCAGGGTTGGATTTGTCCTGATTTATGTGTACAGGACATAACCTGTGTTATTTTCCACATTATTGGAAAACCTCTGGGAGCCCAGTGAATGAGAGATGGGCATTTGCCTTTGTCCCACATGATTCTAGTTAGTTAAAAATTAAGAACTCGCAAGTTAGAGATTTTAAATAAAATTTACCTCAAAACTGTACAACCGTGCTGAACATCGTGGTAATTGGTGAACAATGACAGTTCTGACCTTATGATGGAGGGAAGGTCATTGATGAAGCAGTTGAATCATGGTTGAGGAACATCTGCAGTGATATCCTGATACTGAAATGATTGACTTCCAACAGCCATAACTATCTTCCTTTATGTTAGGTATAACTCCGACCAGCGGGAGAGATTTCCCTCTGATTCCCATTGACTCCAGTTTTGCTAGGGCTCTTTGATGCCAATCTAGGTCAATTGCTGTCTTGATGTCAAGGGAAGTCACTCTCACCCCACCTCACCTCTGGAGTTTAGCTCTTTTGTGCATATTTGGACCAAGGCTTTAATGAGTTCAGGTGCCACGTGGCTAGGCAGAACCTAAACTGAACATCAATGAACAGGTTATTGTTGAGTACATGCCACTTGATAGCACCTTTGGCGACCCTTTACATCAGTTTGTTGATGATGGAGAGTAGACCGGGGTGGTAATTGGCTGGGCTGGATTTGTCCGGCTTTTTGCATTGCGTAAAAGAAGCTAAAAATGTTATTTTTGAATTTTTATTTATTATAAATAATTTCCATGTCGCGAGACATTCATACACTAAATTAATCAAGATGTGGAGATGCCGGCGTTGGACTGGGGTGAGCACAGTAAGAAGTCTTACAACACCAGATTCACCTGAGGAAGGAGCTGTGCTCCAAAAGCCAGTGATTCGAAACAAACCTGTTGTACTTTAACCTGGGCAAATTAAACAAATACAACAAAATCAAAAGTATTATGTTCAAATTTATACGATTTGATTCCGTTTTTTCATAGCACAGAAAATAATACTACTTGGTAGTAGAGCATGCACTGAATATGAATTAAAATCCATAACAATCACACTTCTCCTAATCTTTGGAACCAAATATATCGTCCCAATTTGCTTCCTGAGTGGCATTAACATATGAATCATCAATATCTCCTTCATCCATGATCATGTCCTTATCGGCCATATCTACAAGTAACCATCTTCTGTGTCATCAGGTAATTAATTAATCATCTTTATTGTCACAAATGAGCTTACATTAATACTGCAATGAAGTTACTGTAAAAAGTCCCTAGTCGCCACATTCCGGCACCTGTTCGGGTACACTGAAGGAGAATTCAGAATGTGCAAATGACCAAAACAGCACGTCTTTCGGGACTTGTGGGAGGAAACCGGAGCACTCGGAGAAAACCAACGCAGACATGGAAGAACGTGCAGCATCCACAAGTGACCCAAGCCGGGAATCGAAGCTGGGACTCTGGAGCTGTGAAGCAACAGTGCTACCCACTGTGCTACTGTGCTGCCCCAGTGGATCTGATATCCCACATTTGTTGAACAATATGACAATAATCTCTATTCTCATTTTATTGCAGGTCTGGTCAAGTCTTTCACACAAGGTTGCTAACATGCCTCCCTTGGTGATGTCTTTGCCCAGTACTTCTGCTTTTTTCTCATGCTATCTTTGAAGGGCTTGTTTAGAGTGAAATCCAATGGTTGAACAAGGCTGGTATACCACAAGGAATCACTGCAATATCATGGTTTTGCGATCTAACTTCAGTAACAGCATGATCAACAAGGTGGGATTTGAACATTAGAAGAGATTCTTCATTATGTAATCCTCCTGGTCAGAAATGGCAATTATAGATTTATAGATTAACTGACGTTTACAACACAGAAGGAGGGCATTCGACACATCATGTCCATGCCGCTCAACAAAGGTCAGAGTACACTAATCCCATTTCCCATACTTGGCCCATAGCCCTGGAGGTTTTGGCAGTGCAAGTGAATATCTAAATGCTTCTTAAAAGTTGCAAGAGTTTCTGACTCAACCACCCTTTCAAGCAGTGAGTCCCAGACTCTCACCACCCTCTGGGTGATTCTTCAACTCCCCTCTTAGTATTCTATCTCTTAGCTTAAATCTATGCCCGCTGGTTATTGATCCTTCTACTAATGGAAAAGGTGCCTTCCTATCCACCCTATCTACGCCCCATATAATCTTATACACCTCTATCAGATCCCAAGCGTAGATATGTCTATTTATGTTACAACATGCAGCATAAGCTTTTTGTAGGAATGATATTTAATTTCTCAAATGCATCCATGAATAATGCAGTTACATTGCAGCTGCTAAAGCATTGGAGTTTGTTTCGCAGCCATATTTTCCAGTCACCTTCATCCACCCATCCTGGATGTCATATGATTCATTCTGAACATGAACAACTGCTCCTTTTGGGAATTGCTGTTTTGGGAGGGTTTTTCTCCTTGAATATTACCATTGGCTTCAGCAAGTTGCATCCGACACACACACACCAGCACAATGGAGAATCTACTCTTTTCATGCCAGTTGTCTTCATTTGCTTTCTTTTCCCTACAATCTTGCTCACCATTTGATTGGCTGGCATGTTAAAATTAATGATCGTCGCATCCATGTTCCCAATACAGGGAAATCTGTATCTTTTGTTGATGTTTAATTATGAACTGCTGAAATGCGATTAGCCTTCATTGCTGAGAGATGCTGTGAAATTTTGGTCCTCTGTCGCAGTACAAAAATGGTTTCTCTTCATAAATCTCTTCCACCATTCAGGGCTAGATTTGAAATCTGCATAGCCTAATTTTCTTGCTTGTTTCAAGGTGAAGATTTGGACAAATCTCCGTGAAACTGTCCACTCTAGTGATTTTCTTTGGCATGCTTTTGCTGCTTTAGTTTCCAACTGCAACCACATGCCAGGCTTTCCTCTGCACATTATTCCTGGACACCTGCCTACGCTGTGTCGAGAGCTTCCTCCAATCTCTTAAGGCGTTCTTCTCCGATATCTTGAATTCTCTAGCTGCTGCATAATATTTGTCTGCTCTGTAATCTCAACAACTTTAAGTTCGAACTGGGCAATGTATCTTGCTTTGCTTCTTGATATCCTTGTTGCCATGTTAGAGGGCGGGAGGGAGTGACGAGAATGCAGTGAACACCAATGAGTTGGTAGCCTTGACATCACATGTTGCCCTATGCGGGCATGAGAAGCTGAAGAGCTCCTCTTTCAAAAGTGCAGTTTTATGATTCTATAAATGAGTAGGTTTGTACCAGGGTGAGTTTGAATTCAGCAATGATTGGATTTTACTGGCTAAAAGTCAGGGTCGACTTGTACACAAGACCAACCAGTACTCTAGTGTATACAGTATGAATTAAATCAAACTTATGGTGGAGCTAATTCTTTTAAAATAGAAGGAGCACCATTTCATGTGGGCAGGATGTTTTTAGTATATTGCTCTCTTGTTGCATGCGTAGAATAAGGTGAATTCTGTACTTCTAAATGGGATTTCAGTATATGGGATGATTGCACCAAGATGTGCACTCTCCATTTTAAAATATGTATTTTATATAATTTGATTTTATCTGATTATTTATAGCTGAATAACAAAATGGAGCAATTTGGGAAACAGAGTGATAGAGTTGGTTGGGTTGGAGGAGTTTTTCTGCAATAAAAGTTGAAGGGCAAGCAAATGCAGTGCTGTCAAGCTAAACTGTCACGGTTGATTCCAGCGTGACAAGTTTGCATAGGTATTTCCAGTATTGGATGAAGGAATTTATAATGGAAATATAAGTGTTTTTTAATAAATAGATCACAGCATTTAAAATCATATAATGTTTTTTTTAATAAATAATTTTTATTGAAGTTTTCACAAAATATCAACAACAAAATGTAAAAGGAACCCAATAGAATTAAATACAGAACAAAATAAAACAACCTCGTGCCCCCCCTCCCCCCTATACATAAATAATAAATTAACACCACGAATTAACACACAGCAAACATAGCAAATATATCCACCCCCTCAGATCCTCCAGCATAGACAAACAAAAAAGACCCCACCCCGCCGCCCCCGGGTTGCTGCTGCTGCTGACCATTGTCTACCGTTCTGCCAGAAAGTCCAAGAACGGCTGCCACCGCCTGAAAAACCCTTGCACCGATCCCCTTAAGGCAAATTTCACCCTCTCCAATTTGATAAACCCCGCCATATAATTGATCCAGGATTCCACGCTTGGGGGCCTCGCATCCTTCCACTGAAGGAAAATCCTTTGCCGGGCTACTAGGGATGCAAATGCCAGAATACCGGCCTCTTTCGCCTCCTGCACTCCCGGCTCCCCTGCAACCCCAAATATTGCGAGCCCCCAGCCCGGTTTGAACCTGGATCCTACCACCCTCGACACTGTCCTTGCTACGTCCTTCCAAAACTCCTCCAGCGCTGGGCATGCCCAGAACACGTGGGTGTGGTTTTCTGGGCTCCCTGAGCACCTAAGACACCTGTCTCGTCTCCCCCCCCCCCCCCAAAGGCTCATCCTTGTCCCGGTCATGTGTGCCCTGTGCAGCACCTTAAACTGTACGAGGCTGAGCCTCACGCACGAAGAGGAAGAGTTCACCCTCCCAAGGGCATCTGCCCACGAACCCTCCTCGATCTCCTCCCCCAACTCCTCCTCCCACTTACCTTTCAGCTCCTCCACCGAGGCCTCCTCCTCCTGCATCACCTGGTATGTTGCCAAGATCTTCCCTTCTCCAACCCACACCCCCGAGAGCACCCTGTCCTGTACCGTGCGTGGCAGCAGCAGTGGGAATTCCACCACTTGCCGCCTGGCAAACGCCCTTACCTGTAGATACTTAAAGGTGTTCCCCGGGGGGAGCCCATACTCTCCTCCAGCTCACCCAGGCTCGTGAACTCCCCATCCACAAACAGGTCCCCCAACCTTCTTATCCCTGCCCTGTGCCACCCCGAAAACCCTCCATCTATTCTCCCTGGGACAAACCGGTGGTTCCCCCGTATTGGGGTCCACACCGAGGCTCCCACTTCCCCCCTGTGCCGCCTCCATTGCCCCTAGATTCTGAGGGTAGCCGCCACCACCGGGCTCGTGGTATACCTCATTGGAGGGAGCAGCGGCAGCACCGTTGCCAGCGCCTCCAGACTCGTACCCTCACAAGACGCCGTCTCCAGCCTCTTCCATGCAGCCCCCTCCCCCTCCATCACCCACTTGCGCACCATCGCCACATTGGCGGCCCAATAGTACCCACAGAGGTTGGGCAGCGCCAGCCCCCCCCCCCCCCATCCCTACTCCGCTCCAGGAACACCCTTCTCACCCTCGGAGTCCCTCGTGCCCACACAAACCTCGTTATGCTCCTGTTGACCAGCCTAAAAAAGGCCTTCGGGATAAGAATGGGGAGGCACTGGAACAGGAACAAAAAACTTTGGGAGCACCGTCATCTTGACTGACTGCACCCTACCCGCCAGGGACAGCGGCAACGCGTCCCACCTCTTAAACGCCTCCTCCATTTGCTCCACGAGCCTCGTGAAATTAAGTCTGTGCAGGGCCCCCCAGCTCCTGGCCACCTGGACCCCCAAATACCTGAAGCTCCTCTCCGCCCTTTTTAGTGGGAGCTCGCCAATCCCCCTCTCCTGGTCCCCTGGGTGAACCACGAACAACTCTCTCTTCCCCATGTTGAGCTTGTACCCTGAGAAATCCCCGAACTCCCTGAGGATCCTCATTACCTCCGGCATTCCCCCCACCAGGTCCGCCACGTATAGCAGCAAGTCGTCCGCATAAAGCGACACCCTATGCTCCTCCTCACCCCGCACCAACCCCCTCCAGTTCCTCGACTCCCTCAGTGCCATAGCCAGGGGTTCAATCGCCAGTGCGAAGAGCAGGGGGGACGGGGGACACCCCTGCCTCGTCCCTCGATGAAACCGAAAGTACTCCGACCTCCTCTTGTTCGTGGCCACACTCGCCATCGGAACCTCGTACAACAGCCTAACCCACTTGACGAACCCCTCCCCAAATCCGAACCTCTTCAGCACCTCCCACAAGTACCCCCAGTCTACCCTATCGAAGGTCTTCTCAGCGTCCATCGCCACCACTATCTCCGCCTCCCCCTCCCTCGCCGGCATCATAATAACGTTCAGGAACCTCCGCACATTCGCGTTCAACTGCCTCCCCTTCACGAACCCCGTCTGGTCTTCGTGGATAACCTGCGGCACCCAATCCTCAATTCACGTGGCTAAGACCTTCGCAAGCACCTTCGCATCTACATTTAACAACAAAATCGGCCTATAAGACCCACACTGCAGGGGATCCTTGTCCCGCTTCAGGATCAAGGAGATCAGTGCCCGGGACATCGTCGGGGCAAAGCCCCCACTCCCATGCCTCATTGAAGGTCCTAACCAGCAACGGGCCCAACAGTCCCACATATTTTTTGTAGAATTCGACTGGGAAACCGTCCGGCCCCGGTGCCTTCCCCGCCTGCATGCTCCCTATCCCTTTGGCCAGCTCTTCCAGCCCAATCGGGCCCCCTAATCCCGCCACCAGTCCCTCCTCCACCTTCAGGAACCTCAATTGGTCCAGAAAGCGGCCCATCCCTCCCTCCTCCAGTGGGGGCTTGGACCGATACAGTTCCTCATAAAAGTCCTTGAAGACCCCATTGATGCCAACCCCACTCCGCACCACACTCCCTCCCCTATCCTTAACTCCCCCGATCTCCCTAGCTGCGTCCCACTTCCAAAGCTGATGCGCCAGCATCCGGCTTGCCTTTTCCCCATATTCATAAATCGCCCCCTGCGCTTCCGCCTTCCTGATGGTCAACAGGTCGAATTTGGCCTGGAGGCTACACCTCTCCCTCAACAGTCCCTCTTCCGGCACCTCCGCGTACCTCCTGTCTACCCTCACCATCTCCCCCACCAGCCTCTCCCTCTCCCTCTGCTCTCTCCTCTCCTTGTTGGCCCTAATGGAGATCAGCTCTCCCCTAACCGCTGCCTTCCGCGCCTCCCAGACCATCCCCACTCGGACCTCCCCGTTATCGCTGGCCTCCAGGTATCTCTCTATGCTCTCTCGGACCCGCTCGCTCACCTCCTCGTCCGCCAACAGCCCCACCTCCAAGCTCCACAACGGGCGCTGGTCCCTCTCCTCCCCCAACTTTAGGTCTACCCAATGCGGGGCATGATCCGAAATGGCTATCGCCGCGTACTCTGTATCCTCCACTCTCGCTATCAGCACCCTGCTCATAATAAAAAAGTCGATCCGGGAATAGGCCTCATGAACGTGCGAGAAGAATGCAAATTCCTTAGCCACCGGCCGTGCAAAGCTCCCAAGGGTCCACCCCTCCCATCTGGTCCATAAACCCCCTCAGCACTTTAGCCGCCGCCGGCTTCCTGCCCATCCTAGACCTGGAGTGGTCCAGTGCTGGATCCAACACCGTGTTAAAGTCCCCCCCCCCCCCCCCCCCATTATCAGGCCCCCCACTTCCAAGTCTGGGATCCGACTCAACTTGCGCCGCATAAATCCCGCATCGTCCCAGTTCGGGGAGTACACGTTGACCAGCACCACCCTCTCCCCTTGCAGCTTACCACTTACCATTACATACCTACTGCCATTGTCTGTCACAATGCTCGATGCCTCGAACGACACCCTCTTTTCCACCAAGATCGCCACCCCTTCCTCAATCTTACCTGGTCTGCCACCTTCAGGTGTGTCTCCTGGACATGACCACATCCGCCTTCAGCCCCTTCAGGTGCGCGAACACCCGGGCCCGCTTAACCGGCCCGTTCAGTCCCCTTACGTTCCAGGTTATCAGCCGGATCAGGGGGCTACCCGCCCCCTCCCCCGCCGACTAGCCATAACCCCTCCTCAGCCAGACACGCGCCTGCACCCCACGCCCGGCCCGTTCCCCACGGCAGCAGACCCCCGTCCCAACCCCCTCTACTCGCTCCAGCTCCCCCTTGACCATACCAGCAGAAACCCGGTTCCCCCCCCACCCCCCTCCAGCTAGGATCCCTCCTAGCTGCTTTGCTCCCCCCATTGCACTCCAGCAAGTCAGCTGACTCCTACTGACCCCGACCACTCCCACCTCTCCTTCTTCTCCTCCCATTGTGGGACTTCCCCTCATCCTCCATTACCCATCAGCAGGCTCTCCGCCTCCCCCTTCCATCCCAAGCGCGGGAAACAACCCGCCACGGCCCCGACCCCTCCAGCCTTCAGCGCGGGAAAAAGCCCGCGCTTTCCACCTGCCCGGCTCCGCCTCCTCTGGCGCAGCTCCTTTTACAGGCCCAGTCCCCTCACCCCCGACACGGGCCGTCATCCACCCCCACTCCGTTTACTTGCCCCCCCTCCAAGAGCCCACCCGACAGACCTAATCAAAACAGGGCCCAACCCACCCTAACCACACACACCAAATCAAAAAGAAACAAGAACAAAGAACCCCCCCCCCTCAAAATGTAGCACAAAAATCACAATCCCCGACCACCCATCCCGACCCTCAGTTTGTGTCCAGCTTCTCGGCCTGAACAAAGGCCCACGCCTCCGGGGACTCAAAATAATGGTGCCGGTCCTTGTAGGTGACCCACAGTCGTGCCGGCTGCAGCATGCCAAACTTCACCCCCTTCCTGTGCAGCACCACCTTCACCCGGTTGTACCCGGCCCTCTTCTTCGCCACCTCCGCGCTCCAATCCTGATATATTCGAACCTCCGCGTTCTCCCACCTGCTGCTGCTCTCTTTCTTGGCTCACCTGAGTACGCACTCCCGATCAGCGAACCGCACCAGCACCGCCCTCGGCGGCTCGTTAGCCTTGGGCCTCCTCGCCAGCACTCTATGGGCCCCCTCCAGCTCCAGGGGTCCCTGGAAGGACCCCGCTCCCATCAGTGAGTTTAACATGGTGACCACATAGGCCCCCCACGTCCGGCCCCTCCGGGAGGCCCAGGATCCGCAGATTCTTCCGCCTCGACCTAGTCTCCATCTCCTCGAACCGTTCCTGCCATTTCTTGAGGAGCGCCTCGTGCGACTCCACCTTTACCGCTAGGCCCAAGATCTCGTCCTTGTTATCTGAGATCATTTGTCGGACCTCGCGGATCGCCACCCCCTGGGCCGTCTGGGTCTCCAGCAGCTTATCAATATAAGCCTTCATCGGCTCCAGCAGGTCCGCTTTGAGCTCCCTGAAGCAGCGCTGAATAGCCTGCTGCTCCTGCGCCCACTGCATCCACGCTACCTGGTCCCCGCCCGCCGCCATCTTGCACTTCTTCCCTCGCACCTTCTTTGGGTTCACCACCATTTTTTAGTCGCCCCGCTCCTGGTCCAAGCCATACACTGTCAGGGGAATGTTGCAGTCTTCTTCGCACACCGGGCAATGTCGGAAAAATGCCGTTGGGGGGCCCTGAAAAGAGCCCAAAAGTCCTTTCCAAGCGGGAGCTGCCGAATGTGCGACTTAGCTCTGCATAGCCGCAACTGGAAGTCAAAATCATATAACGTTGCATGTGGTAAAAGGCAAGTTGGGCACTTGTGCTTAAATGAAAATAACTCTTGCGTTTTACAAAGTATATCTCAAAATGATTTGTAATTGTTTCATAACTGAACTATTTTGACCACCTAGTGCTACCAATTAAAATATATGAATGTTCTTGTTTCTCTTTTGATATGCAGCACCACATTCGAAGAATTATCTGTGCTCAATGCGGGAAGTGATGCCAGCCTAATGTAGAAAAGCAACAGTATCTGCACTATCTTCAAACTCAGCAGGGTCTATTGGTTTGTGTGCTGTAAACAGACATTGTGTGGCAGCTGCTTCCAGTAAGATCAGGTGAATCATGAGCTCTCCAGATAACACAGGTAATATTTTCAGAATCTTGTTTTAAAAAAGAATTTGCTTTCATTGTTCGAATGATTGATTTATGGCGGAATTAAGTGAAGATCATCAGTACAGGTTTCTAACCTCCAAATTGAAGAGCAGATATTAATCACAGTATACTATTATGCAAAAGTATGATGCTTGTGTCTCAATGAAATATTATGAAAATAAAATAAAATTGTTTCATACTAATTTGCCTTTTTCTCCTTTTATTCAAAGTTAATGTTCTGCCAGGACATTTGGGGTCTTGGCATAAAAACATGATAAATCTTTCCAATAATGTAAAATATCCTGCAATCTTAAAAAAAATGAGAATATATCATTATATGCTCTGAGTTTCTACTGCCTTACTGTTTGGCTCATGCTAACCACATAATTAAATTAGCTAATAGAAGCAAATTATATCCTGATCAGTTGTGCAAGAGCACAAAACAAAGCAACTTTTTTTTAATTTTCACTCTTCCCCATTTTTAAACCCTGCTTTATTTCTTGATATATGAACATAATTTAAATTTTTATTTTTTTTATTTTAAATGGTTTTTTTAAAGAGTATCCAATTCTTTTTTTTACAATTAAGGGGACATTTAGTGTGGCCAATTCACCTACCCTGCACATCTTTTTGGTTTGTGGTGGGGGGGCAGTGTCACATGGACAGTGACACGGAGCCGGAATCGAACCTGGGCCCTAGGCACCGTTAGGCAGCAGTGATAACCACTGTGCCACTCTTACACAATTCTATTTATAACTACTTAATTAATTTTAGTATTCACTTGTTGAAAAAAATCTTTTTCACCTCCTAGTTAAGTTGTAAGCTATTCACTTCACAACTGGCCAAATTCAGTGGTCCTGACTCATTCAGTGAGGCTTTGAAATGGAAAGATACAGGGTCACCAATTATGGCAAGTGCCTTAGAGTCATAGAGAGAAAGGGAAACAATCTGGAAGGCAGACATGGAGACAGATGAATAATTATGGAGTAGGAGCCATGCACATTGTTGTTCTTTGTTGGGCAGAGGAATGCACACTTTATTTTTCTGCAACTCTAAAAGTGGTGACGTTTTTAATCCAAATTTTGGAAATGCGGCATTGATAGCAAATTAATGCTAACTAGTTAAATTTTCATTTCACATCTATTAATGCAACATTTTTCCTTTTTTAATTGTGTTGGGAATTGGCATGCATTTTAAACTTTAGGATTTTTTTTGTCATTGATTATATGAGCTAATGGAAGTCTGATAAAGAAGTGATTCTGAAGCGCAAAGGGGGTCGTGAGAAAATTGAATGATGGTGCTTCCAGAAAGAATAGGGACAGAGAGAATACCTATGTAAGCTTTCATTAAATATGAGAAATCAAAATCAAAATGCGGTATGTTTTTAAATTAAATATATCAGTCTTTCAAGAGCCAATATTATGGATTGGGTGTGTAACAGTCTGATTTCTCTCTTCTCATTTGTGCCATTTACTTCCATGTTACAGATGCTGACATAATCGTCAACTGGGAAAGTCTCCATTGAACTTAAATTAATTTTCCAATTCTCTTCCCGCTTTCTTGTGGTGCACTAAGGCAGACTTTCATCTGTTTCCATAGCTCGTAATTCCCAGAACAGGTGGCTGGTCTGTCACCGGGGACTTGTAGCTTGAAGGGCGCCACTCCACATCAAGCATGACTGACCAGGAGAGTGTCTTGCTCTTACCGCCAACCTTTGGCGTGTTTGGAAGGATTTACAGGTCGATAACCAATTTGACCACTTTATGAATATACCTTCCTTGGCCATCAAGTCCTGGGGTGGGCTCCAACTTTGGGCTCAGAGGCAAGGATGTTACCCACTACGTTGCACGACCCCCACATATTAGTTTTACTCCATATAAATAAGCAAATGGTACATGCTCTGGTTAGAACTGTTAACAGATAAGACATTTTAAACTATGTATCATAGCAAGTAAAGAACCTCCCACTTGGTGCAATGTATTTTACCAGGAAATGCCCTTTTCATTGAAAGTTCTTTCTTACAAAGTTAGTATGCACCAACATAACTTTATCTATGAAAACTTTGAGATCACAGGAATGCTTGCTTTCTGTAGGCGTGATGTGGTGTTCCTGAATTTTCTATAGTGCCCTTGAAAGGAGTCATTCCTCAGTTTTTATGTTGGGTCCTTACTGGTTTTCTTTGTCAGTATTCATTGTCTTTTTTCAGCTTGTTGATATGAGCTGAATTAGAAGTTAAATTGATTAAACCAGGTTGATGGTGTTTGCATTAGACTGTGGTTGGGCAGTGATATTGTATTCACACTGATTTTTAAAAACATAAGCCAAAGCCAAATAGATATTGTGTGCCTGCAATTGAATTAAAATTACTGTGAAGAGGGCCACGAGCATTGTATCTCAATGCAAGCCTCCATGCTCAAGTGTAAGGACTTTGAAAATGGGAGAAAAGGGCATATTTTGCACCCTCTTTGCCTGATGTGTGCTTTAAGAATGTTTTCTCAATAACATTTGGAATCATGTATACAGTCTGACATGATCTTAGTCTTTTCCTTATGGATCTCTTGAAAGCTTAGAATCTTCTGGTCTGTCTCTTTCCTCAAACTGAGCTTGTCTACCTCCCAGCATGAAAGGATTGGGGACCCAAATCTTGAGTATGCCATTCATACTCTTCCATATTAGTAAAACGGTAACACTAAAATACTTCAATTTTATTTTAAAAACGAGAAAAAACAGACAGATCTGAGATCTGTCTGCATAATGTTTTGTGTTTCTCTGGTATTTTTCCTCTTTCTGTTTTAAATGTCAACCAGTCAAGATAGTCATATTCTACCAAAAGTAGTGTTCCATGCTGCTGTTGCCATTACACATTTGCAGTTGACTGAACTGCTGCCATGATCCTCGCTGGGCCACGGTTACCAGATGGACAGAGGTACACACTGGTGCAGCAGATCTTGACAAAGATGGGGATGGAATGCTTCTGGTTGTGTGTTCCCATTGAGAAATCCACTGCAGCAGCATCTTTTTCTCTCTCCCGAAATGCAGCGCAGCTATTTCTCTTTTTTTAATGAGGTCCGCATTTTTAAAATAGTGTTTACGTTGCTAATATTTAGCTTTGTTTGGAATTGCAATGGAGGTTGCTGTGAAGACATGGTGGGGTCAGTTAACAAATACAATGGGAGATGTACAGGTCTATTAAATATGATGTATATCCACACACACAATCTTCTAGTTTCTTCCATTATCGAGCTCGTTGGAATTGTCGATGCTTGGTTCAACTCTTATCTGTTTGATTGTAACAATAGCATATCCAGTGATGTCTTCTCTTCTTGCCACCATATCCGTACTTCAGATTTTTACAAGGATCTACCTTTGACACCCATCTCTTCCTCTCCTTGGTGACAACACCTATAAACAAAGAGTCAGTATCCATAGCTATGCTGACAACACTACTATCTCCACCACCTCTCTGGAGCCCCATTTGCTTGGATTGCCAGAATGCTTATGCATAATATTATTCATGTGGTTTCATCAGCAGTAATTTTCATGCAGTCAAAGTAGCTTATTGTGATGATTTTGTGATGTGTAAATTGTTATATATTTCAGTACATGGTTAGCCTGTTGAGCAAGGGCAAAACTGGAAATGCTGAAATTATTGACTGATGTGTTCTTTCTAGATATTGTTCAAGCAAAAATTGCAAGGAAGACACTTTTAAAGTTTGCTATGTGATTCTCAATCTGAATTGTTGTCTTGTTCTCTATCATTAGTGTTATGGTCAAGAGAGGGGAGTTGAACTAAAACCTCCAATTCCCTTTCCTTACGGTCTGTAGTCAGTGTAGATTTGGAAATGAAGGTGTGGGTTTGTCTTTCAGCCTCCTTGAGTATGTAGTCAATTTGAATGACAACAGCAAGTTTCCATGTGTTTAACGAAAGAAGATTATTTATTCATGCATTCACCCCAAAATTCTAAACTCTATGTCAATCACTCAGCATTTACACATATCAAGAAGAATACAGTTAAAGAGAATAGGGCACTTTTATAATTTGTAAACAAAAGAATAATTCATAGTTCTCATGTGTTTGGCTCATTCCAGAAGACCATTCGTTGTGGATCTGGAGTCTTTTACACTATTGAATTGTTGTTTAGATTAGTTCAAATAACTGAAATTGAATATCAGGATTATTTCAGGATTTCCTGGAAGAGATGACTTCTCAGCAGTTAATTTCTTGTGGCTTCCTTAATTGGCCAAGTTTTGTACTGGTAAATTAATTCAATTGAGAGGCTTTTCAAAAAAAAAAAAAAATTTTGCCATATTTTCACCATACAAAATAGAAACAGAAACAAAAACAACCACAACAATATAAAAAAGCGAACAGTCTCTCTACCTCCCCCCCCCACCACCCCCACCACCCCCACCACCACCACCACCACCACCACCACCACCACCAATAGTCAATGGCAACCAATTCCTGAATGTGCATACCCCAAGAATTGTAGAACCCCACCGTCTCCAGGGTCAGATAATCCAGGGGGTGTCCCCGCCACACCAAGGCACACGACGGTGAGACTGACCTCCACCCCAGCAGGACCCGCCTAAGAGTGATCAGCAAGACGAAGGCTAAAGCATCTGCCCCCTCTCCCGCCTGCAACTCGGGCCGGTCTGACACCTCGAAAATGGCTTCTCGGGGACCGGGCTCCACATCCACCCTCCTCCCAGTCCCTGAAAACAAAGACAAACAAACAACCCTCCACCCTCCCAATCCTGGTCACCTTTTCACTTCCACCCCAATGCTGGGCCACCTTCTCTCCCAAGTACCTAAAGTGGGTAGCTGCCAAACGGAATGGCAGCCCCCACACCCCGCCCTTGCTCCCGGCGTGCTTGGTTCCAAGATGTACAATATCACTGGCATATAAGGATACCCTATGCTTCAATATCCCCCCCTCCTCCGTATCCCTTCCACTGCCCCGAGATCCTTAGCGTGATGGGCAAGGGCTTTGTAGCCAATGCAAACAGGAGGGACATAGGGCACCCCAACTCGTACCCACCGGTGCAGTGCAAAGTAACCCAAATTCACACTATTAGTACGAACGCTCGCCATCGGCTCCTTGTACAACAGCCGTATCCACGCCACAAACCTCAAACCAATTCCAAATCTCTTCAATACCATCACCAGGTAACCCCACTGTACCCGATCAAACACCTTCTCTGCGTCTAGTGCCACCACCACCTCTGTCTCCTTTCCCTCCACCGGAGACAGGATAACATTCAGCAACCTCCTCACATTTGAGAACAGCTACCTTCCCTTCATGGACCCCGTCTGGTCCTCCCCAATCACCTTCAGGAGACCTCTTTCCAACCTTACCGCCAGAACCTTTGCCAATATCTTGGCACCCACAATCAGTAGAGATGTGTGCCTATCCGACCCACACTCCATTAGGTCGTTATCCTTCTTTAGCAGCAGCAAAATAGAAGCTGTCGCATCGTCTGTGGCAAGACACCTCTGCCTATCGCATCCTCAAACATCCTCACCATCAGTGGCGCCAACCTATCGTTAAATGTCTTTTAGAATTCAACTGGGAACCCATCAGGCCCCGTCCAGCCGGAGAAACTCCTATAAATCCCCTGGTGGTGTAACCGACATCCAATTCAAAAGAATCTGTCGGCAGGGAATCAGAAAGGCGAAGGCCAGAAAGGAAGAAACTTTTCCCCTTGGTGGAGGATTCATTGACCAGCGCAGATGCGATGGGCCACAGGGCCTTTTCTGTGCTGAAGACCTCTACGACACTCCTTAAAACCTACCTCTTTGACCAGGTTTTTGGTCATCAGCCCTAATATCACCATTTGTGCTCAGTGTCAAATTTTGCTTGATAATACTGTCAAGCACTTTGGGAAGTTAAATTAAAAGGCACTCTTAAAAATATAATTCATTGTTGAGAAGGAGAAAGAGGGAGTGAGGCAGCTGATGGCACAACTTCAGGTGGGAGGGGAAAGGAAGAAAAGAATGCATAGAAGTCCAGCAACTGAGCACTGAATGATGTAAAAGACTACACAAGACTAGTAATGATTGCATTGGCACTGTAGCCTGTAAATTGATCTGATCTGAAGATGAAGATTTTTAATTCAATTTAAGGGAGAACAAGAAGTCAACTGAGCTCTATGAATATGGAACTCAAGGAAAGAGGAGGAGGGAGCATTGAGGACATTGTGAAAATCATCACTAGATTCACCAGAATGTTAACAGGTTTCCAAGTTTAGATTAACAGAAGATTCTGTGTAAACTACGCTTGCCTTCCCTGTAATATGTAAGATTGAGGGTATATTTTTTAGGCTTTCAGGATATTAAAAATAATTGTTTATTGAGAAACTTTTTCTGATTGGGATTCTTGGACATGACCTTAAACGTAGAACTCGGCCATTCAGGAGAGAAGTTAAAACATATTACTTCCTCCGGGTGCTCCGGTTTCCTCCCACAGTCCAAAGATGTGCAGGTTAGGTGGATTGGCCATGCTAAATTGCCCGTAGTGTCCAAAATTGCCCTTAGTGTTGGGTGGGGTTACTGGGTTATGGGGATGGGGTGGAGGTGTGGGCTTGGGTAGGGTGCTTGTTCCAGGGGCCGGTGCAGACTCGATGGGCCGAATGGCCTCCTTCTGCACTGTAAATTCTATGATTCACACAAGGTATGGAGTTGTCTCCCACAAAAAGTAGTGGATGGTGGCTCAACTAACAATTTTAAATTAGATTTTTTGTTTATTTCCTTTGCTAACCATGACCATAGAAGGATTTGGGATCAAGACAAATGGAATTAAGATCCAATTGGGCCATGATCTTGTCAAATGGCAGAACAAACTCAATGGGTTGAATAGTCTGTTCATTCTTTTGTTCCTAAAAATGCAGATGAGTGTTTCTATATAGCATTGTGGATGAGATAGGAGCACAGTTGGGACATTGTATGGAAAGAGAAGTAAACCATCTTGATAATGGATAGTGTGAGGTTTTAAAGCCTGATCTGATTTGAACAAGACACACATAATTTCACAGTACTTAATTCAGCTTGGTCAATTGGACAGAGGCTGGAATTAGTGACAAGGGAGTGAAATAAATAGAGGAAAATCAATAGAAAGTGTAGGTGGGATCAGTGGGATCTGTCTTAATAATGCTTTGTTGGGGTAAGTTAAACTCACCTATAATTCCTATTATAGGCTGCTGACATTGCAGAAGTGGGTGTGGAATCAAAAGTAATAATGAGAAATAGTGTGTTAACATAGTTCTGAAAACTGCCCTTGTTACAAATGATGTAACAGGAGGGCAGCAGGCATGTTTATGTATACACAGAAATGGAATGTGCAGTGATTTGTCCTAAGTAATTGTATTTACAGTAGAATTTACTGCCATAAAAGCAACTGCACTTCAAAGTAATTCAGTTTATGTAAACTACTTTGAGATATGTGACAAGTCCCTATGTAAGTTCAAGTCCTTCTTTAATCTTTTGGTAAACCCAGTATTTTGAGTTGACCTTGTATTTATTTGGAAGGATTTGGTACAGTACATTTTTTAAATGTTAATGTCGTTGTCATGGTTTACCCTTGAAGAGATTCAACTGAATTAGAATACTGTGGATTGAAAGTCTCAGTACATGGGGCCAGAATGGAAGTTTTGCTATGGTTGCTTGATATTTCTTGATTTTTACCATCTAAGAACTGCATAAGGATATAATTGGCCAGGATACGATTGCATGAGTGAATATTCTTTGTAGTACTATATAGGGTGAAGGAAAATTTTTTTACTTTGCAGGAAATTTTTAAATAAATCAACCTCCAATAAGAACACATGGTTGCTGTTTGGTAATAATACTAATATGTCATAAAAAACATGTAAAAATAATTCTGTGCTTGAAATTGATACTTCATGTGCAGCCAAGATCATCAGTGTTCGTTGGATCTGTCAATATTAACTGAGTGGATTCAAAGGGATGTAGAAATAACCTGCCCAAAGCTGAAATAAAGAAAATAATTTACAAATGATTAATCAGTTGAAATGAAAATTTCCAGTGTGATTAATAATGTAAATAACATTTTCAACTGCATATAATGAATATTAAAAGGGTACTATTATATCTCTAGTACAGTATTCTAAGGAGTTTTGATGTATCCGATTTTGTTTTTTCTACCTGGAGAAGAAAATAGCAAAATAATATAACCGAGCAGTTAGGATGATTTCTGATTCAAATTCAATTGCTATGAAGTTAAAGAGGCTGGAATTAATATTACATATTTGTTTAAACTTGTGACCCAGATTTTGCAGTGGCAATGATTGCAAAATTGTCAACATTCACTGTCGGTACTCAATTTCTGGAGCCGGCACATGTGCAGTTAAATGCTGAAATACAGATGTTGCTGTCAAGTGACTACATTTCTCCCAAGAGTACAATATTGAGGTCCCCAGATGCAATTAATTAGAAATCATTGGACTGACGAGAGCTTTCACTCTTGCATCCTTTTGTCTCGTAAATACCTGTGGAAGAGGTGAAACTGGGATTTTAACAATGTACCAATTCATAATAGTTGCTAAATAACGTCACTATTTCCAAAAGAGTAATTTTACAATTGTTGACTGTCAGATTTCTCTTGTGATAAATATTCCACATTCATATATTTTAAAGTTTATATTAATTTAACCGTAATCCTATGAGTTTGTATCAATCATTTGTTTCATTACCTGAAGAATTGAAAAATTAAAAATGAAAGAATTCAGTGTATTTTGCTACTTGGTTTACTGTCTGCGCGAATAATTCACTGTGATTGTCATCAAGCAGAGTAAGCAGTCATCAATGTTGTTGGACGCCTGAAGATCCACTTGGCTTGATGGCAGATTCAAACTGATATTGCAAAAGGGAAGTCTTGCCATAGAGATCACTAGATCTTTTTGGGCGCTTTCTTCAAGGTCAATGCCAAGTGCCTTTGCAATTGACCACAAAATCCAACAATATATGTTGATGAAATAGATACTCAATTTGTGCTAGATGTAGTGCAAAATATTACTGTCAGATTTGGAAGAAGGCAAGGCCCAACAACAAATTTAGATGTAAATTTTTACCTCAAAACTGTCTTCTGAAATGGAAAGACTGCAGTTCTTTCAACAGAAAGCTAACTTTTGAAACTTTGTGAGAAGAGAGGACAACTTCTGACAATAGTTTGAACTGATTTCCTAGAGTTTGAGCATATTGTTTCTCATCTGCAGTAGATTGCCGAGGGCATTATTAATGGGGAGTCAGGGGATATGATATTTTGTAATGGTTAGTGCTGTACTATAATTGCTGTTATAATTGCTCTCATATGGTAATACAATTACTCCTTTTCTCTCTCGTATATGCACATGCAGAGATGTTCCCCTCCTAGCTTCATTGTGGCTACTGTATTGCTCTGTCTGACTCTATTTCTGTTCCACTGAGAGTCTTTACTCCTATCTATCTCTTTTGTTTGTTTTTTAAAAAATATATATTTTATTCAAGTTTTTTGGCCAAACATAACAATACGTAGTGTTTCTTTTACACAACAATAAAGCAATATAAATAACTGTGGCCAGTTTTAAACAAATAAATAAGTAATATATAAACAAAAAACAAAACTAAATGGCAACTGCCTTGTCCAAAATAAATACTCTCCAAAAATACAATCCAATATACAATTACATATACCAAATACCTATACATATACAATAACATCCCTGAGAGTCCGTCCGATTTTCCCCCCCCCCCCCCCCCCCCCCCCCCGGGTTGCTGCTGTTGTCTACTTCTTTTCCATTCCCTCTATCTTTCTGTGAGGTAGTCGACGAACGGTTGCCACCGCCTGGTGAACCCCTGAGCCGAACCCCTTAACACGAACTTAATCCGTTCTAACTTTATAAACCCTGCCATATCGTTTATCCAGGTCTCCACACCCGGGGATTTGGCTTCCTTCCACATTAACAATATCCTGCGCCGGGCTACAAGGGACGCAAAGGCCAACACGTCAGCCTCTCTCGCCTCCTGCACTCCCGGCTCTTCTGCAACCCCAAATATAGCCAACCCCCAGCTTGGTTTGACCTGGACCCCCACCACCTTCGAAAACACCTTTGCCACCCCCACCCAGAACCCCTGTAGTGCCGGGCATGACCAGAACATGTGGGTGTGATTTGCTGGGCCTCTCGAGCATCTCGCACACCTATCCTCTATCCCAAAAAATTTACTAAGCCGTGCTCCAGTCACATGCGCCCTGTGTAGCATCTTAAATTGTATCAGGCTTAGCCTGGCACACGAGGACGATGAGTTTACCCTACGTAGGGCATCAGCCCACAGCCCCTCCTCAATCTCCTCCCCCAGTTCTTCTTCCCATTTCCCTTTCAGCTCATCTACCATGATCTCCCCCTCGTCCCTCATCTCCCTGTATATGTCCGCCACCTTACCGTCCCCCACCCATGTCTCTGAGATCACTCTATCCTGCACTTCCTGCGTCGGGAGCTGCGGGAATTCCCTCACCTGTTGCCTCGCAAAAGCCCTCAATTGCATATACCGAAATGCATTCCCTTGGGGCAACCCATATTTCTCCGTCAGCGCTCCCAGACTCGCAAACGTCCCATCTACAAATAGATCTCTTAGTTGTACTACCCCAGCTCTTTGCCATGCTCCAAATCCCCCATCCATTCTCCCCGGAACGAACCTATGATTGTTTCTTATCGGGGACCGCACCGAAGCTCCCGTCCCTCCCCTATGCCGTCTCCACTGCCCCCAAATTTTCAATGTAGCCACCACCACCGGGCTTGTGGTGTATTTCTTTGGTGAGAACGGCAACGGCGCCGTCACCATTGCTTGCAGGCTAGTCCCCCTGCAGGACGCCCTCTGCAATCTCTTCCACGCCGCTCCCTCCCCTTCTCCCATCCACTTACACACCTTGGCGGCCCAGTAGTACTCACTTAGGCTCGGTAGTGCCAGGCCCCCCCCCCCCCCCCCCCCCCCGTCCCTACTACGCTGCAAGAATCCCCGTCTCACTCTCGGGGTCTTCCCAGCCCACACACAACTCATAATGCTCTTCTCAATTCTTTTGAAAAAAGCCTTCGTGATCACCACCGGGAGGCACTGGAACACAAAAAGGAATCTCGGGAGGACCACCATTTTAACCGCCTGCACCCTACCTGCCAATGACAGGGACACCATGTCCCATCTCTTAAAATCCTCCTCCATCTGTTCCACCAACCGTGTTAAATTAAGCCTATGTAATGTACCCCAATTCTTGGCTATCTGGATCCCCAGGTACCGGAAGTCCCTTGTTACCTTCCTCAACGGTAAATCCTCTAACTCTCTGCTCTGCTCCCCCAGATGCACCACAAATAACTCACTTTTCCCCATGTTCAGTTTATACCCTGAAAAATCCCCAAACTCCCCAAGTATCCGTATTATCCCTGGCATCACCTCCGCCGGGTCCGCCACATATAGCAATAAATCATCCGCATACAGAGATACCCGGTGTTCTTCTCCCCCCCTAAGTACTCCCCTCAACTTCCTGGAACCCCTCAGTGCTATGGCCAGGGGTTCAATTGCCAATGCAAACAATAACTGGGACAGAGGACATCCCTGCCTCGTCCCTCTATGGAGCCGAAAATAGTCAGACCCCCGTCCATTCGTGACCACGCTCGCCATTGGGGCCCTATACAGCAACTGTACCCACCTGATATACCCGTCCCCAAAGCCAAATCTCCTCAACACCTCCCACAAATAATCCCACTCCACTCTATCAAATGCTTTCTCGGCATCCATCGCCACCACTATCTTCGCTTCCCCCTCTGGTGGGGGCATCATCATTACCCCTAGCAGCCTCCGTATATTAGTATTTAGCTGTCTCCCCTTCACAAACCCAGTTTGGTCCTCATGGACCACCCCTGGGACACAATCCTCTATCCTCATTGCCATTACCTTGGCCAGAATCTTAGCATCCACATTCAGGAGGGAAATGGGCCTGTATGACCCGCATTGCAGCGGGTCTTTTTCCTTATTTAGGAGGAGCGATATCGTTGCCTCTGACATAGTCGGGGGCAGCTGCCCCCTTTCCCTCACCTCATTAAAGGTTCTCATCAGTAGCGGGGCCAGCAAGTCCAAATATTTCTTCTAGAATTCAACTGGGAATCCGTCTGGTCCTGGGGCCTTCCCCGCCTGCATGCTCCCAATCCCTTTCACTACTTCCTCCGTCTCAGTCTGTGCTCCCAGCCCCACTCTCTCCTGCTCCTCCACCTTAGGAAATTCCAGCTGATCCAGAAAGCACATCATTCTCTCCTTCCCGTCCGGGGGCTGCGCTTCATATAATCTTTCATAAAATGCTCTGAACACTCAATTCACTCTCTCCGCTCCCCGCTCCATCTCTCCCTCCTCATCTCTCACCCCCCCATCTCCCTCGCTGCTCCCCTTTTCCTCAGTTGGTGGGCCAACAACCTACTCGCCTTCTCCCCATATTCGTACTGTACACCCTGTGCCTTCCTCCATTGTGCCTCTGGATTACCCGTAGTCAACAAGTCAAATTCTACATGTAGCCTTTGCCTTTCCCTGTACAGTCCCTCCTCCGGTGCCTCCGCGTATTGTCTGTCCACCCTCAGAAGTTCTTTCAACAACCGCTCCCTTTCCCTACCCTCCTGCTTTCCTTTATGTGCCCTAATAGATATCAGCTCCCCTCTAACCACTGCCTTCAGTGCCTCCCAGACCACTCCCACCTGTACCTCCCCATTATCATTAAGTTCCAAGTACCTTTCAATGCACCCCCTCACCCTGAAACACACCCCCTCATCTGCCAATAATCCCATGTCCATTCTCCAGGGTGGAAGCTGTTGTTTTACTTCCCCTATCTCCAGGTCCACCCAGTGTGGAGCATGATCAGAGATGGCTATAGCCGTGTACTCCGTCCCCGTCACCTTCGGGATCAGTGCCCTTCCCAAAACAAAAAAATCTATTCGTGAAAATACTTTGTGTACATAGGAGAAAAACGAAAACTCCTTACTCCTAGGTCTACTAAATCTCCAGGGGTCTACTCCTCCCATCTGCTCCATAAAGTCCTTAAGCACCCTAGCTGCAGCCGGCCTCCTTCCGGTCCTGGACCTCGATCTGTCCAGCCCTGGGTCCAGCACCGTATTAAAGTCTCCACCCATTACCAACTTCCCCACTTCTAGGTCCGGGATTCGTCCGAACATACGCCTCATTAAATTGGCATCATCCCAGTTCGGGGCATACACGTTCACTAATACCACCGCCTCCCCTTGCAGTTTGCCACTCACCATCACGTATCTGCCCCCACTATCCGCCACTATAGTCTTTGCCTCAAACATTACCCGCTTCCCCACTAGTATGGCCACCCCCCTGTTTTTTGCATCTAGCCCCGAATGAAACACCTGCCCCACCCACCCTTTGCGAAGTCTAACCTGGTCTATCCGCTTCAGATGCGTCTCCTGAAGCATAACCACATCTGCCTTAAGTTTCTTTAGGTGTGCGAGTACCCGTGCCCTCTTTATCGGCCCGTTCAGCCCTCTCGCATTCCACGTGATCAACCAGGTTGGGGGGCTCTTTACCCCCCCCCCCTTGACGACTAGCCATTTCCTTTTTCAATCAAGCTCCTCACCTGGTTCCCACGTAGTTGTATCCCCCCCAGGCGGCGCACCCCCACCCCGACCCCCCCCCTCCCATACCAGCTCCCCATTCTCCCCAGCAGCAGCAACCCAGTTAACCCCCCCATCCCCGCTAGATGCCAAGCTAGCGTAATTGCACCCCCCATGTTGCTCCCAGAAGTCAGCAAACTCTGGCCGACCTCGGCTTCCCCCCGTAACCTCGGCTCACACTGTGCGAGGCCCCCTCCTTCCTGCTTCCCTGTTCCCGCCATGATTACCATAGCGCGGGAACAAAGCCCGCGCTTCCCTTTTGGCCCCGCCCCCAATGGCCGGCGCCCTCGGCTCCTCATCCTCCCTCACCCCCTCCCCCACGACATGGGGAAGAGAGAGAAGTTACAGGGTCGCAGGTTTAACAACTTGGGAAGTCCTCTCTTCCCCCTTTCCCCCCCTTCATCCCACAAATTCACCCCCCCACTTTTGTCCCAAACGTTCTTTTTCTGGCCCGCTCACTCCAGCTTCTCCTCGACAATAAATGTCCACGCCTCATCTGCCGTTTCGAAGTAGTGGTGTTTCCCTAGATGTGTGACCCACAGTCTTGCCGGTTGCAGCATTCCGAATTTGACCTTCCTTTTATGCAACACCGCCTTGGCCCGATTAAAGCTTGCCCTCCTTCTCGCCACCTCCGCACTCTAATCTTGATATACACGGATCACCGCATTCTCCCACCTACTGCTCCGAGTTTTCTTTGCCCATCTGAGGACCATCTCTCTGTCCTTATATCGGAGAAATCTCACCACTATTGCTCGAGGAATTTTTCCAGCTCTCGGTCTTCGCGCCATAACCCGATAGGCTCCCTCCACCTCCAGCGGACCCGTCGGGGCCTCCGATCCCATTAACGAGTGCAGCATCGTGCTCACATATGCCCCGACGTCCGCCCCTTCTGCACCTTCGGGAAGACCTAGAATCCTTAGGTTCTTCCTCCTCGCATTATTCTCCAGCACCTCCAGCCTTTCCACACATCTTTTGTGTTGTGCCTCGTGGATCTCCGTTTTCACCACCAGGCCCAGTATGTCGTCCTCATTCTCAGCAGCCTTTGCCTTCACGACCCGAAGCTCCTGTTCCTGGGTCTTTTGCTCCTCCTTTGGCCCCTCAATCGCTTTTAATATCGGGGCCAACAGCTCCTTCTTCACCTCCTTTTTGAGTTCATCTACGCAACGCCGCAGGAACTCTTGTTGGTCAGGGCCCCATATTAAACTGCCTCCTTCCGACGCCATCTTGCTTTGTGCCTGCCTTCCTGGCCGCTGCTCTAGAGGATCCACCGCAATCCGGCTACTTTCCTCTCTTTTTTTCCATCCGTGTCCAGGGGGGATTCCCTTCTGGATTACCGCACAGTGTTATTTGCCGTTAAAATTGCCGATGGGGCTCCTATTAAGAGCCCAAAAGTCCGTTCCACCGGGAGCTGCCGAAACGTGCGACTCAGCTGGTCATCGCCGCACCCGGAAGTCCTCTCTTTTGTTTTTAACCGTTTCCATATATTCATTTGCTGAAGAACCCTACCTTAACTTGTTATGGTGTGATGTAAGATAGGAAGCAGTACTCGGAGGCTGAGTAGTGGGATTGGTCAGAGAAAGACAGCAGTGCAGCAGTATGTTAATGTGTGATTTCAGTTGGGGGTTCTGAAATGGTGATAATAAGGCCAGGACGGCCCAGGATAACAGGAAGCAGGATGGAAGGGTTGGCCTTTAGAAGGGAAAAGCTGGAGGGACCCACAACCATGATGAGCAATTACGAAAGATGACATATGGACCAGTCAGGGTCTGGAAAATCACTGGAATTATGCTGTGCGGGAGGATTTTGGGGAAGGCTGGGCGAACTCATTTCATGTTGAGAAGGTGTTGCTGGGATACAGTAGCACTCTTATGATGGAGTGGGATAACTGCAGGCGATTGTGCCTGCAAGCAATCTGAGGATGCAAGAATATGGTTTGTTAACTGAAGAAACAGCATGCCTGCTCAAAAGAAATTGGAATTGTTTTAGTGACTGATTGGCCAATGTTGTAGATCATGCAGAATTTATTTTGTTTTTGTGTGGGCTACCTGTTTGAAACCAATGTTTGATGGAAGATGATGAATGTATTTGACTTGAAAGCAAATATTTAATTGGTGAGGAGCAACTTGAACCAGACAGATACTTTATTGATGAGCATTCATTGCTGTAACTGAGGCGAATGCTTGATTTGTGGGAGAATCTGAGAGTTGGTTGATTAACTGTTACAGCATCAAGTCATATTGCCAGTCAGAGTAATAGAGCTGAATGTAGCCAGTGAGGGCAGAGGCAGGTGGGTGCAAGAAGGCTGAGCAATCAGCAGTGTACAATAATTTGGAGACTTGCCCTGTCAAACTGGTGCACTCTTGTGTAATATCAAATAACTGAAGTTGCACTATGCAAATAATTCAGATGTATCAAATGGTAAGTTATAGCTTGAATCAAAAGGCTTGAGTATCTTTCTCACTGCATGATTCATTACGGTATAACCCCTTGAGAGCATGGGAAGTTCCCGTAATATGAATGGATAGAGAAATCAGTTACAATCCCACTGCATGCGTACCCTGGTTGCATAACTGAACAGTTTGCTGCAGAGCTGCTTGTGCCTACACATTCTTCGAAAGGTAGCTAAGTGGGAACAACTTCCCACCTCAGGTAGGTGCTCCCACGGCATTTGTTTGTTTTAAATTTGATAATGTTATCGAAAGAACGGCATTATAGAAGCCAGCAAGAGGCTCAAATTAAATATATCATCCGTAAATGAATCCTTGTTATTTCTTCCTTTCAAGGTTGAGAACACTTGGCCTTTTTTCTTTTCTTTCTCCTTGTTTCTTTTTTTGCCTTTTTCATTAGTAATCTGTCCCATTTACAGGTAAGTAATGCTGTGTTTATGGCAATCTAATTTGCTGTTTTATTCCTCCAGCTTTTCAGTGTACTAAAATGAAGAATTATGCATTCTCTGCACAGTTTTACGAGTCTCAAAATCTTTTCATGGGATTGCATTTACAACTCTAGAGTTGGATTGGTAGCTAATTTCCTCTCTGGAGTTATTTTTCTGTCATTCTTTGTCTTTTTTATTGTTGGTTGTATAGAATGTTGCAGTGATTCATAAAGGATTCCGTGTGCTGGAGTTGGCAGGAATTGCTTCCTCTGTGGATTAGAATAGATTTATTCTGCTTCCATACAATTACACAATGATTTATTTGTAACCTAGACATTTCATCTGTGCATACATGAGGAAAATGCAAGGGATCTGAATTATTAGTTTCTGCAGAAGGATGTGAGGAAATGTTATTTTTCAATAAAAATCAAATGAAAAGTGGATATTTTGAGACTTGTTGAGCATTTAATCTAGCCTTCATTTGGGAGGGGGGAGATGAAGGTGCATGATTCAAAATTTACAGTTTCTGTCTTCTTTGGGGTGAAGAAAATCAATGTTACGAAAGGAATAATTCTGAGTTTCTCAATCCAGCAACCTTGCTGAGGAGCCACCTTTGGCAAGTTATTTAATTGAGTAGAAGAGTATTTCTTGTACTCAGTTACAGCAATGTGTGTCAAGTCTGGTTTCCGAAGAACAGTCCTGCTTGCAGCAGTGTGAACTTTTGTCATTTTTCTAACACTTGTTGCCACATTGATGGCCAATTCTGTGTTATAGGCTGATTGTCACTAGAAACTAAATTAGGTTTGACTAAGCTTATTGGTTAATTACTTTTTAAAGTGGACACCGGAAACTTGAAAAAACAGTTCCAACTGGATTCAAAACCATGTCCCAGTGTTAAAGAGCATTAAAGCTCACAGTATTGGTTGTTTTTTTGAGTTCATTGAGTAACTTAAAGACTTTGAATTTAGATAAATGTTATAAGCGACATCCTGTTATGTTTTCTTTTTTCTGGTGGTAATAGTATAGGTAAAAAGATTCTGAGCATGTTTTGATATACTACAAATCAGGCTCCCTCTTATGGGAATGTATTTTCGCAGTTTGTAATTTTATCTTTCATTTCATTAGTTCCGATTTAATGCAACTCAAAGCAAAATATTTCTCTGTCACTTAACAGCCATATAAAAAATTAAACTATTATCACTCTTGAGAGGAAAATCACTTTCTTTATCATCCCTTATGAAAGCTGATACCTGGGCAGCCAAATCGTCTTCCCTCTATTCTGTTGTGTACAAGGCTTAAGTGTGTACCATCTACGAGATGCACAGCAGCAGCTCACAAAGGAAAGCACCTTCCAAACCCATGACCTTCACCATAAAGGCTACAGATGTACAAGAACCCCGACACCTGCAAGTTCCCCTCCAAGTCACACACCATCTGATTTGGAAATATGTAACCTGTTAGCCTCTTTCTTAAACATTATGTGGATCATTTTCAGTGCATAATGTCCATGACGTCGTTCTGAAGAGGATTTTGCGCTTTACACAAGAGCTGGACAGAACTTACATATTTTGCTAGAAGGCAATCTGGCTACATGAATATGGAAACTCTTATTTGTTTTCTTTTAATTCATTCATGAGATGTGGCTGCTGCTGGCTGGGCCAGCATTTGCTGCTGGCTGGGCCAACATTTATTGCACATCCTTCATTCGCCTTGAACTGGAGTAGGCCATTTCACAGAACATTTAAGCATCAAGCGCATTGCTGTGGATCTGGGATGACATGTCAGCCAGACCAGGTAAGAATGGCAGATTTCCTTCTCGAAAGGACCTAGTGAACCAGGTGGGTTTTTGTGACAATTGTCAATGGTTTCATGGTTGCCATTAGACTTGTGATTCCAGATTTTCATTGAATTTAAATTTCATCATTTGCTATGGTGGGAGGGTCTCCAGAGCAGTACCCTGGCTGTCTGGATTACTAGTCCAGTGACAGTCCCACTACACCATTTGTGCACAAATCCTAAGGACCATCTTAGCACAAAGGTACCTTCTCATTTCCAGATGCAGAGTGGAACTTAGGAAGGGCTGTTTACAAGCCCTCTTCCTTAATAATGCTCCCAGTCAAGATTTTGTGGCATGCAGAAGGAGTTCAGGGATATACTGTATACTACGGTTGCCCTAATGTTATCCAAAATTGTCACATTAGATATTTTATTTTAAATTATGTCACCTCTTTTTGTTTTACTCGTGTAGGTTTCAAGTCCTCACAGCAATGTCTGTTGGTGTGACTCGAGACCCAAACTGGGAAACTTGCTTCCCATGTGTAAATGGCCTCTGGGCCAATATAGCCAGGGGTCAGTGGGACATCTTTGGAGCAGACAGATGGTTTGTCCCACAACAAATATGCCCCAATCAAATACAACAGAGCAAAAAGCCTAGATTGATCGTGTTCGTCCTTCTTGTCGAAAATGACCTTGACATTAACTAAAATTTTATTCAGTTAAAAGTGATGTGTTCAAAGATAGGTCATCAGATCAATTTGAGCACAAGAAAATCTGTTGCATGTTGACACACACCGTATTGCTGACGTTCAAAAGGTGTTTGTGACTGGACTTCTGGCCAGTGCAATGCTGTTGGCTTCACAGGAGGTGGTGCTATTGCTGATCAGACTGTGCCATATGGAGCGACCCCATGTGAGGCCATCGGCGTGTCCTTGAAGTGCTTTTTCCTGGCCTTCACCTGAATGCTTCCCATCAATTCATTTGCCATAGAGGAGATTTCTTTTGGCAAGCGCTCATCCAGATTTCTGAAAATATGCTCTGCTCATCTTTCTTTGAGCATAGTGTGGGTGTTAGGCATGTTGGTCAAGGAGAGAATCTCAATATTAGGAACCTTGTCTTATCATCTGATCTTGAGAGCAGTTCATGCGAAGGTGATGCAACTTCTTGGCATGCCTCGAACATGTCTCATCAGCATACAAGAGAATGGGAAGGACTTTTGTTGAGAGACTAATTCCACTTCGCTCTTAGACAATGTTTCATAGTTTGCCAAAGGCAATGCAGGCTAAGCTATTTTGGCATTGGCTTTGTCATCACTTTAAATCTTTCTGGCTAGGGTGCTGCGAAGGTTGGTAAATTTGTCAAATTCTTCAAACCATTCATGATTGACTGTAGTAGTTGGCTTAACATATCAACCATCCCACAAAAGCAGTATATGACTTCAGTCTTTTTGGTACTGATGCTGAGAAGTTATACAGCTTTTTCAATTTTCAGGTTGTACAATGCTGGCCGTGTCCTCAGATTAGCTGTTATGTCAAACCTCTCTACTTCTCTCAATGAAAACAATCTGCAGCTCTGTGGCTGATGATTCAGGAGTCCAACCTTGTTTTTGTATTTTTCTGGCACAGATGAATACATGACAATTGAATAAAATAAAACTTATGGAATTGATGATTATGCCGTTTATACGTTTCAGGCAGCCACGAGGTAAAACTACTGTTGGATTGCAAAAAAGAACATGCAAGTGCTTATTTTGTAGCAAAAGGAGAAAGCACAGATTGGGTAACAGATTTTCCACTGCTAGTACTGGTAGCAGGCCTGATGTCACTTCTCCTCAGGGAAATCACTTTTATCATAATCTCCCTTCTTTCAGATGTGCATGACAGTGCAGGACTAGCAGTGTCCCAGTTTGGAATTTTTTTGACGCAGTTTCCGCAGAAAAATAGAAGCTACATATATTCATATAAGGGTACCTGTCATCCACAGGAAAAAGGAATATGTCCAGACATTCCATCATGTTTTGAATAAACAAAAGCATGGGGCAATAGTGACCTGGTGTATTTGCTATGGCAACATCTCATTAATTCAGAACTGGCTTGGTGTCAAATTTTGCTTTGTAATGTGCCTGTGAAGTACCTTGGAATGTTCTATTATATTAAAGTTACTATGTTTGTACAAGTTGCAGTTGAAACTAGATGCTATCAGTTTGCCATATATTTAGTTTTCAAAAGTGAATATAATTCATAGAATCCCTAGAATGCAGAAGCAGACCATTCAGCCCATCGAGTCTGCATCGATTCTCTGGAAGAGTCCCCGACCCAGGTCCACTCCCCTGCCCGCCCACCCTATCCCCGTAACGCTGTAACCTAACCTTCACATTCCTGGACACTAAGGGGCAATTTAGCATGTCTTGCACTCGTATAACTTTTTTTTAAAGTTGAAAATGTCTCACAATCAGAAGAAATATAAAGTGTTCTAATGAACAACTGAACACCATTCCATATGGGTGCTGGCTCCTAACACTGATAGATATGTTCCATTTTTGGAGCTGGGCACAAGATACTTGTATTAAGATGAGTGGGTGACCTATATTTTTTATTCAAAATGCAGGTACTGATGCATAAAAAATTTAAATTCCCTGACTCTGAAAACTTGAGACCGCATTGACAATAAAGAAGCAATTTTGTTGCTGCACAAAATGATGGCACTATATGGAAGCATAAATCTTTGTACACAATGCCAAAGTCTCTTCTACACTCAAAATACTCATGCACAGAAGAAGTGCAATGCCCCAGCCAAAAATAAATTTTCCATAGTGAATAGGAAGTGAGGCTCCAGCATCTAAAAATTCCAAGCCCTCTTTCCATTGTTCTTAATCTCAGTTATCACCTCAGTCTCATCGTTTCCCTCCTTGAAGCTTCAACGTGAGCTCTTCTAGCTTTCTGGACTGCTATAGTATTTTAAACAAAGGCTGCTTCTTATGACTGTAGGAATTGCTTGATGAAAACAGACTGCAGTCCATTCTAGTTTGCCTGGACCTGAATTCCCCCCAAAAAGCGTTTGCCTTATTTTATCAATTCACTTAATATCATTTTTAAACGTAATATACCAACCAATACTTTTGGTGACATCTATCTTTTGTGAGATAAATCTTGTTGGAAATTGAATTAATTATGCCATACACTTGTCCAGTAATCCTGCCTGTAAAATAGTTAACTAGTATATGTCATGTCAAAAGGACAGGACAATAAATCAAAACTGTGTACATCAAACTTATTTTTAAAAAAATTTTGGCAGCACGGTGGCCCAGTGGTTAGCACTGCTTGGTCCCAGGTTCAATCTCTGCTCTGGGTCACTGTCCGTGTGGAGTTTGCACATTCTCCCCATGTTTCTGTGGGTTTCATCCCCACAACACAAAGATGTGCAGGGTAGGTGGATTGGCCACGCTAAATTGCCCCTTAATTGGAAAAAATTAATTGGATACTCTAAATTTATTTTGAAAAACTTTTTTTTTGTAGCTATTTTTAAAATGGACCTCTGCTGAGCCCAAAAAAATGACTGCCCCCAGTCACGCGATCCAAAATAGGCCATCTGTTTTGGAAGCTTCCAACAAGAACAAAAGAGTTCCACTCACCCTTGTGGAATCTCACACCCAATTATAAGACTACATCATAATCCTGAAACTAGAAGGCAGACAGATGAATTGGCTCCCCAACTGGGGCAATGACTGAGACAGCGGCATCAACACTCGTTTTGCCAGAAGAGGTATTAACAGCTGCCATTTCATTCCAAAGGGAAACAATGGATTTTGGTGAGAAACACACAAACTGCTTGTGAAGCTGCAATTAATTCAATAATGGGCATGACCCCATACTTCTAACCTCTTTGTCAATTTTAACTACATTTCTAGCCTCCCAGATCAGTTTGTTGATCATTTCCAACCTGAAAAGAACAATAGCAGGCTCCTGGGTGACCAATCAGCAAGCCACCATATCTCAACCACTTGAAGCCTGTTTTACTTTAAAATCTGCTGACCTTCGCCTGCTAAGCAGTCTAGGTGCAGAATCCACATCATGCTGTGTCCTCATTCACTTTCAACTGCTGCTGTCTCCAACCAGAGACACGTCTGAACCTAACCCTGCCATGAATGAAACTCCCATTGGACTTTGACTTTCTGGGTACTGGAAATCACATGACCTAATATTCATTTCTGTCGTTCTTTAACCCATAGTTGTAAAAACTCCCCCCCCCCCCCCCTCCCTTTACTGTCTGTGTGTATATGAGGTTGTATTGTGAGCCCCCCCCCCCCCCCCCCCCCCCCCCCCCACACACACACACACACACACAAAACACACACTCACCATGCCCGGGCTTGAATGTGAAACAGACTAACCTTCTGGGTTAGCCATAAACCAGAGTTTGCTGTGTGCTACTTATGAAATTGGACCACACAAACTGATGGTTTGAGGAAACAATGGCAGAGCCTACTTTAAAAATAATTGAAAAACACCTCTGCTTACGTACAGATGGTGAGAGGATGAAGATGTTCAATTTGCCTCTCTCTCCTGTCTAACACATATTTGGCATGTCATGCCATGAATCATTGGCTGTTTACAGTTCCTAGACTGATCCTCAAATGTAAAAGTTGTATATTTGGTAAATCTGTTGGGGAGTGAAGAAAAGAGTTCCAAGGGTGTTACCACATTCTGAAGTTTAAGTATTGCAGAATTTTAAATTAAGGAAAAAGAAATAACAAATTTCAATTGATATCTTTCATATCAGAGTACCGTGTATCCTAGTCAGTTGATAACTTTTGAAATGAGACCACTGTTTGCAGACAGACCCAACAAAATATAGTACACAGCAAGCTCCCACAAAGAGTAACACGATGTGTGATTGTCTTGTATATCAATCTCAACCGGCATAAAGGTTTAATCTGTAATTTGTAAAATCGTGAGGGGGATCCCACCTCCGGCGCGGCTTGGGGTTTTCCAGCAGCGGGGGCGTCTCGCAATGGCCGGCGACAGTATCTTCTGTTCCCACTGATGCCGATCGAATTTTGCATAGCTTGCCTGTCCTGCCATTGTGGGTTTGCTTTCAGCGGAACCAGAAGATCCCGCCGGCAAGAAGGGCCGGAAAATCCTGCCCTTTAGCAATGAAATGCTTTTTCAATGCTCATGGAATCATAGACTGTTTTGGCAGATGAAGAGACAGAAGGTGACAATCTGGATCTGTATTCCGATGTTGGACTTGAACCAACCACCTGCTGATTTAATCACCTCTGTTTAAAAAAAAGATAAACCCAAGTTCTAACTTGAAGCTACATTATTTTACCATTGTTTACTTAATGGCATTTCTATCTTGTGACCTTAAGCTTCATCTTAGCAGCAGAATAAAACATTATGCATGACATGGTACAATGTTCCTTCCCATAAAACAGTTTGTTATCTGACTGACTGAGAGCATTGCCATGTGACATCTGGTTGGTGTTTGCGCAGTTGTCTGGTGCCCAGCCTTGTCCAAGGTACTTTGATAACTCATTTGTCAGTTTTTATTGCACTTTCCTTAAACTGCAGCAGATGGGGAAGGTGTGGAGCAAGCAAGAATGAAAACAATCAAATGTGAAGCTCAGATAGACAAGAATGACAAATTGGCAGTTAACAATTGTCAATTGCACGAAGCAAAAGGAAGTCTGTAAAATTGCTTCAAATGTTTTTTTGAAAATCCTTACTTTCTCCACTAAGTTGACAACTTATAAAGGGAAACCAAGCCTATAATTTATAATAGACACAAAAGAAGTATTTCCCCGGAACATCCGGGTAGACTGCTGACTAATAGAATGAGTGCCAGTGTGCTGCCTGAGGATAATGTTTTGAAACATTCATGGAAATACTAAAATTTAAATGTATTAATAAAGATAAATAGCGTTCATTACTATTGAGGATCATTCACAGTAAATTCCATGTCATTTTACTAGTATCAAAGTGGTCGCTTTGAGTTTACTTTATGGCTTTAGCACCTTTACTTAGTTATTCATTTTGCTCATAAGTGGAAGTGTTGTAATGAATCATTGGGAAAGTTCACCAATCATAATTTAAATGAATAAATTGTCCACTGGAACCTTTCATTCCCACTTGATGGTACCAATATGCTTTGAATACATTGTACCTGAAAGTACTCAAGGCACACTAATGATAGAAAATTACTATTGTGTGATCAGAAAGGTCGTTGGGTCACAGAAAAATTGAAGTTAGAATTTAAAATTGTATTTTTGCTCATTTAAACTCTCTATAGCACACTATAGTTGAATTTGATTTTGCACATTCAATTTGTGTTGTTCAAATGCATAATGCAGTGTCCCAGTTAGGAGTTTTTTCAATAACCAATAAGGCTTATAATTGTGACTTGAATCCATAATTACAGGATCACAATTTGAGCACCATAACATGCAGTGGTGCAAATATCTTGTTTTGTTAGCTTAGAAGTCCCATTTATTTTTTACTATATCTTTTTTATCCCCTCGATCATACACTTCTGGTTATATATAACTATTACATTTCTTTACATGGTGTATAATTTGGCCTGCTTTCCAAAAATGTTGCACGCCGTTCTGTTTGAATCTCAGTCTATTCCAGTAGTGGGCTATTCGGCCCTTAGAGCCTGCTCCGTCATTCATTATGATCATGACTGATCGTTGAACTTAAAAGCCTGTTCCCACCTTTCTCCCATATCCTTTGATCCCTTTGGTTATGTATAACTTCTTCTTGAAAACATATAATATTTTGGCCTCAACTACTTTCTGTGACAGCAAATTCCACAGGCTTGCCATTGTAGATGAACACAGTACGAAGTCTTACAACACCAGGTTAAAGTCCAACAGGTTTGTTTCGATGTCACTAGCTTTCGGAGCGCTGCTCCTTCCTCAGGTCACCTGAGGAAGGAGCAGCGCTCCGAAAGCTAGTGACATCGAAACAAACCTGTTGGACTTTAACCTGGTGTTGTAAGACTTCGTACTGTGCTCACCCCAGTCCAACGCCGGCATCTCCACATCATTGTAGATGAAGAAATCTCTCCCCACCTCATTCCTGAATGGTCTAGCCCATCTCCTCAAGACTGTGACCACTGGTTCTGAACTCCCCCACAATCGAGAACATTCTTTCAGCATCTACTGTCGCGTGCTGTTAGACCATTATAGGTTTCTATGTGATCCCACCTCATTCTTCTGAACTTCAGCGAATATAATCCTAACCTGCACAATTTCTCTCATATGTCAGTTCCACCATTCTAGAAATCAGTCAGGTAAACCTTCGCTGTCCTCCCTCTATAGCAAGCACATCCGTCCTCCGATAAGGATACCAAAACTGCACACTATAATCTAGATGTGGTCTCACCAAGGCCCTGTTTAATTACAGCAAGACATTCATGCTCCCGTACTCTTGCTCTTATCACCTCCAGACTAAACAATGCCTCTAATCCTTCACCTCTTATGAATCCCAACGTACTCTTAGCAATCCCAATGTACTCTCAACCTTTCAGCAAGTATCATTCTCCAGACTAACCCTGTTACTTCCATCACTTCATCTTCACTGACCTCCCTTGACTGACCTACACAAGCTCCCTGATCCCTACACTTTAAATTCAAATTATTTGTAAATTAATCATCCTTGACTTTTGTCCCACTCTATCTCTGAAATCACTTCCAGCTGTACTACCCCTCCCAGACACTGTTACTCTAACTCTGGCCTTTTTCAGACCCTCCCTTTAGATTGCTACTGGTGGCAGTGCTCATTAGTGTCAGTGCCTACATTTGACACTGGCAGTTTTCAAAGTTACCTTCCTGAGCCTCTTCATTCCTAATTCATTCTTCAAAAACCTTCTGAAGATGCATCTCTGACTGAGCTTTCAGTCATTCCTCCTAAGATCCCTCTTAGTAGCTTAGTGACTAGTTTTTATGTGCCTTTTTAAGAGCATATGAAATTGGAGGAGGCATAGGCCAAAGGTTAACTAAGCCTGCTCTGCCATTCAATTAGATCATAGCTGGATCTTTGACTTTAACTCCATCTTTCTTTTGATCCTCATATTTCAAATATCCATCTATCTTAGCATTGAATACATGCAACAACTGAGAATCCTAAGACCTCAGGAGTAGAACATTGCTAAGATTCGCAAGGCTCTGAGTGAAGAAATTGCTCTTTGTCTCAGTCTTAAATGATTGACTCCTTATGCTAAGACTATGCTCCTTAGATTCTTCAGCCAAGGGAAGCAACTTTCGGTGCTCCAGTTTCCTCCCACAAGTCCCGAAAGACGCGCTGTTAGGTGAATTGGACATTCTGAATTCTCCCTCTGTGTATCGGAACAGGCACCGGAATGTGGCAACTAGGGGCTTTTCACAGTAACTTCATTGCAGTGTTAATGTAAGCCTACTTGTGACAAAGATTATTATTATTCTAAACTCCAGACAATGTTGGCCCATTCTACTGTCATCAAAGATCAACCTTTTATCTCAGAAATCAATCTAATGAATGGTTCTGCACTTTGTGCGATCAAACTTAAAACGTTTCTTTATGTTAAAGAGCCATATAGTTGCAAGTTGCCAAAATAGGGCACCGGTTTTGGTGAAATGGAATTGTTTATTTTGCTGAAATTTCAATTATTTTGATTTCAAATGATCACATAGTGTAACAAAGTTGTTACTTCCCATGTTGGAAATATGTTATTGTGTATAAAGCCTAGTGGAAATTGTAGTTCGTCTGTTGGAGGAACTATGTAGGCAAACAATTTTTTAAAAGCCATCCTAAAAACTCTGTCTTGAAGCGTTTGCAGACATTAATATTATCCGTGTAATAATTGGACTGACATTGACAAAAAGCTCAAAGCAAAACTATGAAAGAGCAGTGAACATTTTTGTTAAAATCTGATGAATGTATTCAGTTAATGTGAGTCTGAATAAATTTGCTTAAATATATGGCACAGAAATAGGCTTTTTGGCCTAAGCAGTCCATGCTGATGTTTATGCTCCTCTCAAGTCTCACCTACCCATCATCTTCTCATCAAACTCTGCCACCTATTTATTTTCTCATATGCTTAACTAATTTCCCCTTAAAAGCATCAGCACTATTTGACTCAACCACTCCAGAGAGATTCACATTTATCACTCTTTGGGTGACAAAGTTACTTCCGAATTCCCCGTTGAATTTCTTGGTGGCTTTCTCACAGTATGCTCTTCCCCAAAAGAACAAAGATTCTGTCCCTATCAAAACCTTTTATAACTTTAAAGACCTCAATTAGGTCACCCCTCAGGTACCTTTTTTCAAAAGAGAAGTGATCCAGCCTATTGATCCTTTCCTGGTATGTATGCACATGCATTTCTGGTAGCATCTTTGTAATTGTGTGCTGCATCCTCACCAGTGTCTCTATATCGTCCTTTGTGTCTAACAAAGGTGCAATAAGGTTTAGCATCATTTCTCTATTTTTCAATTCTATTTTTCAAGTTTTTGTTTAAAGAAAAGAAGAAATTCTGCTCATGCTATTTTAATTATATTCTTAAGATAGACAGGTGAAGGACATTGTTTAATTTAGTACCGCTAAGGCACGGCTGATGACAAATGTTGAACTATTCGAATCCCAGAAGGAAAACTTGAAACAACTGCCTCATGTTTCCGTTTTGTTTTTTTTGCAATTTTTACAGTACGAGGAAAGGTTTTGGAATCGGAAATGACATTCCCGACTATTTGTGGTGATTTTATCGCAGAGTAAATGGTTTTTAAGAAATGGAAAAAAAATAAAAGTACACTTGGGGGAAAAAAAAATGGCTTCAGACAGTACCAATACTTTAATAGCAACCCAAACAATCTCAATTTAACTACTTTTCAGAGTTAACCTTCCGTATCTGTTCAGCAGCACCGTATAGATTTTTAAATCTATAAAAGTACTGTAATTTTTACCACCAGTTTCTTTAATTTATCTTCAGGTGTCCTTGGGGGTTAACCACAGCTGTTCTTCAGATCTGGCTATGTTCTCACTACTTGCTGGGAATCGACCAGCTGTTTCTGCTGAGATCTAAAACAACTATCCCCATAGGTTTCAGTACCTCCTTAAATAAGTTCTTTCCATTTGATATCTCTATTGTCTCTCCCAGAATTGATTAACTTTATTTCTTTACTTTAGCTTTCAGAATTTAAAAAAGTAAACTCACTCTATCCATGTTACCTTTCTCTTAAACCCTGCACATCTTCTCCTTTGTACCACAACAACCTATTCAAATCTACTCCTGTTTTATAAACATCCATATAAAATTACTTTATGGAAACATCTGTTTCGAGCACTTATCGGCTCTTTGCCATATCAAACCCAGTTTAGTTTCACACAGTCACTCTGTCCATTGTTTTAATTACCACTCACATGCCCCAACAGTTTAAAAACAATGACAAGAATATTTACCAACAGAAAGATATTACAATTTATTGGATTTTCTTGACACCTCCCCCACAAACCCTTTTTTGAAAAATGAACTGTCATAATTCAGAAAGAAGGTTTCATTTTCTCAACATGTTACTCCCTACTTATCCCTAACTTATATACAATTACATTATATGTTGCATGGTAATATGTCCAAAGCTTCAGTAAAGAGAGAGTCCACGTCAGCCCTTTTCCCACAGGTTTCAAATGTTCAATCTTCTTTACACCTTACTGGTGGATGCATTATCAAGGGTTTAAGTTTTCTTGACCAGCCACATGTATAAGTTAAATAGTTGTAGTAATAGACTCCATCGAAACTGTCTGACATTCTGGTCTCAATATTCCTGAAGCACAAAGGACACTGTAAACTATGGTTTCTGATGAATTGTTGGCAACATAAATCTCCAAATGTTGCAGTGCCAATACCAAACTCAGTGTTTACATCTTGATGGTAGAGTATTTCTGTTGAGTATTGAAGGTTGTAGGAATTCGGTGATTGCCCTTTTTGCATTTCATGGGGCATCTGACCATGCCCAACAGGATGACCTAGATATATGACTTGTGCTTTTACAAATTAACTTTTAGCCAAGTTCACACCAAATTCGCCTCTTGTAGGTGATCAAGTAATTCTTTCTGATGCTGTAAATGCTCCTCCCAACTTCGACTGAATACCACCAAACCATTAATATCACCAAATTATTAATGTGCACAGCACAGTGACTCAGCCCAGTAATGATCTTATTTGTCAGTCTCTAGGAAGTTGCTCATGCCTTTTTCATCCCACATGACATGACTTTGAACTGTTACAGTCCATTCAGGGCTACAAAAGCTGAAATCTTTTTTGCCCTTTTCGATAAAGGTACTTGTCAATACCCTTTTAGCAAGTCAATCTTTGTAATAACTTTGATTGTCCCTATTTTTTCAATGCAGTCTTCCAAATATAGAATATGGTATGAATCAATTTTTGTTACTGCATTCACCTTCCGATAGTCCATACACAGTCTCTGTGTTACATCCAACTTCGGTACTATCATTGTTAGTGAACTCCAATTACTGAAACTCAATTCAATAATGCTATTTTTGAACATAAAGTCATATTTTTGCCCTTGGGATAATTTTACTGGATTCAATCTATCATAATGTTGCTTGATTGGAACAGAATTTCCCATATCTCCGTCATGTATGGTTACATTTGCTTTTCCCAATTTATTCCCACAGACAATTTATGCAACTGCAAATAGCTCTTTCAACCCCCTTTGATTCTTATCTGGAAGGTAACTCCAAATTTAATTTAACTATTTAAAGCACCTCCTCATTATCCAATCGAATTTGAGGAAAGTCACTTTCAGAATCTTTCAACTTTATTTTCATTTCCCGATTCATAGTTATTTTTGGTTATCCACCTTACCAAAGTGCTTCTTGAGCACACTCATGAGACATACTCTCTGGATTTTTCCTCTATCTGTTGTTGCGAGATAATTCACCACTTAGTATCTTTTCAATTTGGTGAGACCTGTTAAACCTGGCTTTTAACAGTTCACCCGATAATGGCAATAGAAATTGGGCCGGCACATTAGAGCAGTGATTAGCACTGCTGCCGTACGGCGCCGAGGACCCCGGTTCGATCCTGGCCTCAGGCCACTCACTATCCGTGGCATTTGCACATTCTTCCTGTGTCTGCGTGGGTCTCATCCCCACAACCCAAAAAGATGTGCAAGGTAGGTGGATTGGCCATGCTAAATTGCCCCTTAATTGGAAAAAAAGAATTGGGAATTTAAATTTATAAAAAAAAGATAATGGCAATAAAACTAACACTTTCTCCATAAGACATAGGAGCAGAATTAGGTCATTTGGCCCACTGAGTCTGCTCCACCATTCAATCATGGTGAATGTGAATATCCTCCCTGTTCTCCTGCCTTCTCCCCATAACCCTCAATTCCCTTATTAATCTCCTTGGCTATAAAAGAACCGTTGCTTTCCTATCTGCTTTCCTCATCACCTGTGGTGATATTTTTAAATGCTTTCTCGCTAATTCACTTGATTGGACTTTTATTTATTATATATAGTCCAAGAGCGTGGTTTCTGAATTCTTTCATATCCTGAATTAGTTTGAGTGCTCCTCTCACTTCCTTGACCATTGCAAAAGAACTAAACGTTGTTGAGTCATTAGTGCATTTCTAATAGCGAATAATAAAAGCGGAATTTCTTTATCCTAGTCTCCTGGACGATGCTGACTAAAAGCCCTCATAATAGTCTTTTGAGTCTGATGCCATTTCTCTAATGCCCCTTGTGATTCTAGATGATAAGCTGACAATTTAACCTGCCTTATCCTGAGGATGTTCATGACTTTTCTAAACAACTGTGACATGACTGATCCGTCTGTATTTCTTTTGGTAAATCATATCTGGCAAAAGTTATTTGCTCTGTTCCTCTACAGTCCTTCTTTCTGCAATGTTTCTCACTGCTATGGCTTCTGGGACCAATCCATGCTTGTCAGCAAGTGCTGATTTCCAATATTTGTCTTGGGGAGGGATCCTACACAATCAATTAGGACCCTAGTAAAAGGCTCATCAAATGCAATAATATGAATTAGATGTGCGGGTTTTATTATTGCCTGTGGCTTTCCTGCCACCTGACATGTGTAATATGTTTGACAGATTCTAACTACATCTTTATGCAGTCTAGGGCAGTAAAACTGTTTCTGTATTTTAGCCTGAGTCTTTATTCCTAAATACCCCCTTAATGGAACTTAATGGGCTACTCGCAGAATTTCCTTCCTGTATCCAAATGGTATTATTACCTGATGTATTTTTGCCCATTTCTCCCCACTTCTCAAATGAGAAAGTCACCACTTCCTCATTAATACATTATCCTTATGATAATAACATTCTGGTCTGTACTTTCCCTCTGTTTCTGAGTAAGCTGTTTGGAATATTTGCTTTATCTTTGGATCTCTTTGCTGTAATTCTATCAATCTCCCTGAGCTAAACATTTCAGCTTCATTCTCTTGGTCTCTCTTTCGGAACAGTCATATCAAAGGTACTATCAGCTATTTGCCCTTTCATATAGATTCCTCTTCATGCCTTAATTTATGCGTTTGTAATCCTGTGATGCTCCAGCTGCCACTCTTCTTTGGGTCGCTTGTCCACAGGCTGCAGTAGGCATCACCACCATCTGTGACCAGATATATAGTTTCCCAGGATAAATTGAATCCCTGAATAGGCAACTTCTCCACTACGACAATTACTTCACCTGTCTTCAAGCTACTTTTCAAAATCACTGAGCACAATGGAATTTGCTTTGTTTCTCCGTGAATTCCACTTCTTAAAACTTCTTGCAAAATTCCCCCTGCATAACAAATATTCCTATCCCATAACATTAAGGATTAACTAGCTCCGGCATCTCTTAAGATTTGAATAGCTTTTCCACTTCCACTTCCATCTAGTACATATGAACAGACATTCCCCTCATAGATAAAATCTTTAAATATATCTGCAACCTGCCATTCAACTTCCTTTAAATTGGCAGTGAACACATTTTCACACCTTCGAGTAATACTTGTGCTTTCTTCAAATCCTACTGGCTGATCTAGATCTAAAATCTCGGATTGTCTAGCACCCTTCTTAGTTCCTGCTAAACCAAGAGGTTTGCCATATAATCACCAACATATTGACTTTGTGTGGCTAATCTTATTACAGTGAAAACATTTTTAAAAATGTTTACATCCCTTCCACCCTCAGAAGCTTCTTTCTTAGTCTTAGGAATATCTACCTGTCCCTCCTTCCTCGACTGCCTACTTTCTTCTCACCTTCCCATTTTCTAGCCTTCCCAAATTTAAGAGTGTTGAAGAAAAGGTTTTAACCTATGAACCAGCTCATAACGATCTGCTAATGCAGAGCTAACCCGTATTTCCTCCACATGAATTCTTAGCACTGAAGGCAATGAATCTTTAATTTCTTACAAAATAATTATTTATCTGAGGGCTTCATAGGTTTCCTCTATTTCAGTGCTCGTGCCCACTTGTCAAGTCACGTTGTTTGATTCTCAAATTCATAATGTCTGCATTTCAAAATTTCTGCCTGTATGCCCCAGCACTAACTCCGACATACTAAGGATAGCTTTATAAAAGCAAATTACTGCGGATGTTGGAATCTGAAAAGAAAGAGAAAATGCTGGAAAACCTCAGCATGTCTGGCAGCATCTGTAGGGAGAGAAAAGAGCTAACGTTTCGAGTCCAGTGACTCTTTGTCAAAGCTAACAGACAGAGACAGTGGGAAATATTTATACTGTGGAGTGAGAATGAAAGATGAGTCATAGCCACAGAAACCCAGGGAAATGGGGTGCTAATAGCCACAGAAACCAAGGGAAAAGAATGCTAATGGCAGTCCCCAGAGAGAACAAAAGGTGTGAAAGGCCAAACAGCAGAGAAACTAACATCAGACGGTAAACTGTGACAGATGTAGATGTGGGGGGGAGGGGAAGGGGGGAAGCAAAGGGGAGAAAGGGTAAGGACAGGTGGATAAGATGGGGGGTGGGGACGGTTAATATATATTAAGAAAGACAAGAAAGAAAGAAATGGTAAAAGACAGTTAAAATGAAATGGGCTGAAAACAAATGGGTCAAGGTGGGGTAGAGCTAATCATCTGAAGTTGTTGAATTTGATGTTGAGACCGGAAGGCTGTAGCATGCCTAACCAGAAGATGAGATGTTGTTTCTCCAGTTTGCGTTGAGCTTCACTGGAACATTGCAGCAGGCCTAGGACAGACATGTGGGCATGGGAGCAGGGTCTTTTTTTAAATGGCAAGCAACGGGAAGGTCAGGGTCCTGAATGCGCACAGACCGAAGGTGCTCAGCAAAGCAATCATCCAGTCTGCGTTTGGTCTCTCCTATATAGAGGAGACCACATTGGGAGCAGCGAATGCAATAGACCAGATTGAAAGAGGTGCAAGTGAAACGCTGCTTAGCCTGGAATTAGTTTTGGGCCTGGGACGTTAAGCATGGAAGAGGTAAAGGGGCAGGTATACACCTCCTGCGATTGCATGGGAAGGTGCCATGAATGATGGGAGAGGTACTAGGTATGGTGGAGGAGTGGATTAGATTATCTCTGCGCAATGCTGACAGAGGGAGTGAAGGGAAGATGTGTTTGGTGGTGGCATCATGCTGGAGTTTGCGAAAATGGCGGAGGATTATGCTTTGCAAACGCAGACTGGGTTCTCATCTTCCGGTTAGGCACGCGACAGTCTTCCGGTCTTGACATCAAATTCAACATCTTCAGATGATTAGCTCTACACCACCTCGACCCATTTGTTTTCAGCCCATTTCAGTTTAACTGTATTTTACCATTTCTTTCATTTTTGTCTTTCTTAATATATATATTAACCCCCCCACCACCACCTTATCCACTTTTCCTTACCCTTTCTCCCCTTTGCTTCCTCCTTCCTCCCCCACCCCCCTCTCCTCCACATCTACATCCGTCACAGTTTACCCTCTGCTGTTAGTTTCCCTGCTGTTTGGCCTTTCACGCCTTTGGTTCTCTCTGGGGACTGCCATTAGCACTCTTTTCCCTTGGTTTCTGTGGCTATTTGCACCCTGTTTCCCTGGGTTTCTGTGGCTATGACTCATCTCTCATTCTCACTCCACAGTATAAATATTTCTCACTTTGTCTGTTAGCTTTGACAAAGAGTCATTGGACTCGAAATGTTAGCTCTTTTCTCTCCCTACAGATGCTGCCAGACCTGCTGAGATTTCCAGCATTTTCTCTTTCGCTAAGGATAGCTTTCTTCACTGCATTATATTTCCCAGTTATTTCTCCTGACCGAGAATCATATACCTCATTAGCTCTACTCTCTAATGTGCTTTGTAACAGTGTATGAATGTACAAAATGTTTCTATAGGATGTATTGTATATCTGTTGCAGTCATGTTTTTAAAAGCCTGAGTTCATGTATATTTATCTGTTGCTAGTAATATCATTAAGCAGTAGTCACCCAAAGACAGCAAGACTTGCAGCTGATATCTGCAAGTGTTTCTCTCTTCAAGCACTATTTCCAAGAAATCTCATTCAAATATATAGCAAGTATCCCTTTGTTTGTTAACTGTATTTATAAGTGGCTTTTGACCTGTGATGGGCTTTGCTAATTGGAGATAGAGAAAGTATAAGTTTGTAGTAAAAAAGGGTTTCCTTTTGTGGTTAAGAATTGTTTAAGTTTTAATTGTAAGCTATTTTCTGTGATAATGTAATTTAATCCTGTGTTAATAAGCATGTTTGTTCTAATGTAACATTTTTACAGCTTTACGGTTCTACAAATTAAAAAATAGGTGTTTGGGGTATCCTAAAATATGTTGGGGTCAGGCTCCGGGAGCTTGCCAATAGAGATGTCCAGATTTCCTTTGGCTACCTCACCTGTTTAGCTATCTTCTCAAGTGAATAAAAAATGCTTCAACATCTTTTTCTTCAAACTTTGGAAGAGCTTGTACAAATCACCTGTCCAATCTGGAAATATGCCCCTTTCTCACCTTCTGGTGTCTAATTTTTAACTCTTAGCTTTTTAAGTTGAAATTTCCTTTCTCTGGATATTGTAATTAAGAAGTGTCACATGAATAAGGAAGAGGAGGAGTGGGGCAAAAAATACATCTTTGGGATTGTGAGAAGTTGTGTTGGGGTGGAAAAAGAAATTATTGATTGCTACTATTGGACAGGTGAGAATAGAAGCGCGTGATGTAAGTTCACTTGAGCTGGACAGTGCAGCAGAGGTTTTTGAGGAGGATGCTGGAATAAAGAAATCAATGAGCAGTATTGAATAATGGTCACAATCACAGTGGATGGTGGTTTATGACTTTTGTATGGGGCTGTGTGGGCAGAATTTCCGTGCAAAATTTATTTTATGTCCATTGTCACTGCTATTTATATCATTACAGTCAACTTACCTGATCCTATACTCGACAGAACCTAGGCCTGAATTTTGTAGTAGTAAGCAGAATTTGCTATCATTATTTCTCTGAAACTGACAGAAACGTATTGAATTCTACAAGTCGTGCTTAAACCCAAAACGTGGGTTGGACGGTGTTAAAAGTGTTAAAACTCTCCATACCAACCTCAGCCCATTTCCAACCCACTCATTTACAGTTTTAATGGAAATGAGATCGGGACTGGGTTCCAAGGAGGCGATTTGGCATTTTAGTATTTGGCATTTAGTATCATAATAGGGCTGGGTGCCTAATTTGTATTCACCATTTCATTTTTAATCGGGACACTGGGTTTCTTGGACCTCGGAAAAACTGCCAGCTAAAGTGAGGGACTAAATGAAGTACTAAGTTGCTGTATCCATGTACCTACCATCTCCTCACCCTCCCGTGCCTTGTTGATGCAGTGCATCTTGATGGTACAAGCAACCAAAGTTGTCTTTTTATGTGAACTTGATATTTGGGATGAGAGTCTTGAATGCTATACTGAGGAGTCACAAGGAAATTTTGTACCATGTCCTATAAAACTACTTAAAAAGACAAATGTCTGTATCGTTGCTACTTGCCCTTTCCCCTTCCAGGTCCATGGCTTCCCTCAACTGGTAATCCAGGTATAAAGAGCAATTTTATCCTGGATTGCTAGATTTCTTTGCAGCTCACTCGGTTCTAGGATTTAATCTCATTTCATCATATTTCCAGCAGAATCATTGATGATTGCAGACAGTTTACTATGATACTACTCAGACCAGCTGTTAAAGAAGCTTCTGATCCTTTATGTTGAAAACTTGTTTTTTCTTCAGGTCTAAAAGTTTGTTTAATTGTAGTTAAATTGAAGTTTATGAGGACAGCACGGTGGCATAGTGGTTAGCACAGCTGCATCACGGCGCCGAGGTCCCAGGTTCGAACCCGGCTCTGGGTCACTGACCGTGTGGAGTTTGCACAGAGTTTGCACATTCTCCCTGAGTTTGCGTGGGTTTCACCCCCACAATCCAAAGATGTGCAGGGTAGGTAGATTGGCCACGCTAAATTGGCTCTTAATTGGGAAAAAAATGAATTGGGTACTCTAAATTTATAAACAAAATTTTTTTATAAAATAAATAAATTGAAGCTTATAGCTTTATGTTGAACACTTTTTGTTTTAAAACTACTGTGATAAAAAGTTAATGCAGGTTCATGGGCGGGGCTCTCCGGTCCACCAGCCCTGTTTTCCGGCACGGCGCGTTCCTGCCAAGCAGCAGGATTCTCCGTTACCGCAGCCGGCCAGTGGGGTTCCCCATTGTAGTCACTCCATGCTGTCGGGAACCCAGCTGGCGTGCGGGCGCTACTGGCAGTCCGGGAGATCCCGCTGACGGAGAATTCCACTGCATGTTTTTATCTGGTTTGTTTAAAACGGCAAAGCAAGCTCGAGTTGAGGATCAGAGCCACATTGAGAACTCTCGGGACATTAAGCAATAAGATGTGGATCTCCTGCCCAGAACAATACATCACCCGATTAAAATGCAAATATGAATTGAATTGCTAAATATTAAACATCCGATGTATAATTATTGTGAAAAGGTTGTTATGGGTCAGGGTTTAGAGAATCCTAAAGTGTATCATGGAGTTCACCTGACCCCACAACTTTTAATAGATTGTGGTATGGGGAGCACACGGCTCACTCTGCAGGTATGGTACAGCAGAAATGGACCAGTATTTTTAAAAACAAAACAATGTTTATTCTGTGAACTCAAGTTAACCTTTTTAAAACAAACAGTGAATATCTTAGCAACCATTAATTCAAAGATAACCCCCAAAGAATACAACACTAAGTAACCTGTATGCTGTCCTTTTACACCCAAAAGACTTAACACACCTTTAAACAGAAGCACATCAGAGTTTACATTCAATACTGAAAACATTTATAATTCTGAATTCATCAAATGAGTAAGAGATGGTCCTTCATGGCAGAGAGTTTAACAATACAGCTGCTTTGGCTGACTTCAGCTGCAACACACTGGAAAACCCAGACACCCCCAAGCTTTTCTCAAAGTGAAACTAAAAAGCAGAAGTAGAGCGCAGCTCCACCCACATTCTGACATCAATCCAGTAACATGAGCAGCTCCATTTCTTAAAGGTACTCTCACCTGACAAGCTTCAGAGTTTCAGAGGCTTCTTACGTTTCTTTCACTATGGGCGTGACCCAATGGCCAGGCTGCACCAGAAAAGCAGCTCGCCGCTGCGCAGCATGGCTGATAAAATCCTGTTCCCGGGATTCTACCTGGCTCACAATACCTCGCGAGATCCAATGCATTCTCATGAAACGTTGCTATGTAAATCCCGCCTATTGTGGGCAGGATCACTTTTTGGCAAATATGCATATTAGAGCGAGACAGTTAGTCTAATGTGTAGATTCCGAGATACCTGAGGCTTTGGGATTCATCCCCATTGTCTTGGCGACTTGGGTGAATGCCATTCAGCACTGGTCCCAAAAACGGGGACCAGACGGATCGGCACTCATGGGGGTCTCCCCGGGGATCGCAGGCCCCCAGCTGCATGCCCTTTGGGCAGGGTGATGCCCTGGCAATGCTGGTGCCACCATGGCAACCTAGCACTGCCAGTTTGGTGCCATGGCAGTTCCAGGCTGGAACCCAGGTGGCACTGCCAGGTTTGCAGTGCCGAAAGAAGATGGAGAGCTTCCTGGTAGAGCCGGCTTCCACATTGCTTGAGGAGGTGTTGATGACAGGGGGACTGGAGAAGGGGGTAGTGTCGGCAGTTTACGGGGCTATTTTGGAAGAGAAGGCACCGCTGGAAGGGATCAACACAAAGTGGGAGTTAGAGTTGGGAGAGGGTGGGGAGGAGGGGTTCTGGTGTGAGGTGCTCCGGAGGGTGAACGCCTCCACCTGGTGCGCGGGGTTGGGGTTGATACAGCTGAAGGTGGTATATCGAGCACACCTCACAAGGGCGAGGATGAGCCTGCTCTTCGAGGGGGTCAAAGATGAGTGTGAACGTTACGCAAACCACGTTCATATGTTTTGGTCCTGTCCAAAGCTGGAGGATTACTGGAAAATCTCTTTCGGGTAATCTCTATAGTGGTGCACCTGAAACTGGACCCGGGCCCTCGGGAGGCCATATCATAGAATTTACAGCGCAGAAGGAGGCTGTACGGCCCTTGGAAAGAGCACCCCACCTAAGTCCACAACTCCACATCATCCCCGTAACCCAGCAACCCCACCTAACTTTTGGACACTACGGGGCAATTTAGCGTGACCAATCCACCTAACCTGCACATCTTTGGACTGTGGGAGGAAATGGGAGCACCCAGAGGAAACCCATGCAGACATGGGGAGAACATGCAGAATCGGCACAGACAGTGACCCAGCTGGGAATCGAACCTGGGATCCCGGTGCTGTGAAGCCACAGTGCTAGCCACTGTGCTACCGTGCCGCCCTTATTCAGTGTGTCGGACCATAGAATCATAGAAGTTTACAGCATGGAAACAGGCCCTTCGGCCCAACCAGTCCATGCCGCCCAGTTTTTACCATTAAGCTAGTCCCAGTTGCCTGCACTTGGCCCATAACCCTCTATACCCATCTTACCCATGTAACTATCTAAATGCTTTTTAAAAGACACAATTGTACCCGCCTCTACTACTACCTCTGGCAGCACATTCCAGACACTCACTACCCTCTGAGTGAAGAAATTGCCCCTCTGGGCCCCTCTGAATCTCTCCCCTCTAACCTTAAACCTATGCCCTCTAGTTTTAGACTCCCCTACCTTTGGGAAAAGATGTTGACTATCTACCTTATCTATGCCCCTCATTATTTTATAGACCTCTATAAGATCACCCCAAAGCCTCCTACGCTCCAGGGAAAAAAGTCCCAGTCTATCCAGCCTCTCCTTATAACTCGAACCATCAAGTCCTGGTAACATCCTAGTAAATCTTTTCTGCACTCTTTCTAGTTTAATAATATCCTTTCTATAATAGGGTGACCAGAACTGCACACAGTATTCCAAGTGTGGCCGTACCAATGTCTTGTACAACTTCAACAAGACGTCCCAACTCCTGTATTCAATGTTCTGACCAATGAAACCAAGCATGCCGAATGCCTTCTTCACCACCCTGTCCACCTGCGACTCCACCTTCAAGGAGCTATGAACCTGTACTCCTAGATCTCTTTGTTCTATAACTCTCCCCAACGCCATACCATTAACTGAGTAGGTCCTGGCCTGATTCAATCTGCCAAAATGCATCACCTCACATTTATCTAAATTAAACTCCATCTGCCATTCGTTGGCCCACTGGCCTAATTGATCAAGATCCCGTTGCAATCCTAGATAACCTTCTTCACTATCCACTGTGCCACCAATCTTGGTGTCATCTGCAAACTTACTAACCATGCCTCCTAAATTCTCATCCAAATCATTAATATAAATCACAAATAACAGTGGACCCAGCACCGATCCCTGAGGCACACCACTGGTCACAGGCCTCCAGTTTGAAAAACAACCCTCTACAACCACCCTCTGTCTTCTGTCGTCCAGCCAATTTTGAATCCAATTGGCAACCTCACCCTGGATCCCGTGAGCTTTAACCTTCTGCAACAACCTACCATGCGGTACCTTGTCAAAGGCTTTGCTAAAGTCCATGTAGACAACGTCTACTGCACTGCCCTCATCTACCTTCTTGGTCACCCCCTCAAAAAACTCAATCAAATTTGTGAGACATGATTTTCCACGCACAAAGCCATGCAGACTGCCCCGAATCAGTCCTTGCCTTTCTAAATGCTTGTAGATCCTGTCTCTCAGAATACCTTCTAGCAACTTACCTATTACAGACGTTAGGCTCACCGGTCTGTAGTTCCCAGGCTTTTCCCTGCTGCCCTTCTTAAACAAGGGCACAACATTCGCCACTCTCCAATCTTCAGGCACCTCACCTGTGGCTGCCGATGATTCAAATATCTCTGTTAGGGGACCCGCAATTTCCTCCCTAGCCTCCCACAACATCCTGGGATACATTTCATCAGGTCCCGGGGATTTATCTACCTTGATGCGCTTTAAGACTTCCAGCACCTCCTCCTCTGTAATATGCACACTTCTCAAGTCATCACTATTTATTTCCCTTAGTTTCCTAACATCCATGCCTTTCCACCACCGTGAATACCGATGAGAAATATTCATTCAGGATCTCACCCAACTCTTGTGGCTCTGCACATAGATGTCCTTGTTGATCCTTAAGAGGCCCTACTCTGTCCCTAGTTACTCTTTTTCCCTTTATGTATCTGTAGAAGCTCTTTGGATTCTCCTTTGCATTATTTGCCAAAGCAATTTCATGTCCCCTTTTTGCCCTCCTGATTTCCCTCTTAACTCTATTTCGACAATCTCTATACTCTTCAAGGGATCCACTTGATCCCAGTTGTTTATGTACGTCATATGCCTCCTCCTTCTTTTTGACCAGAGTCTCAATATCTCGAGTCATCCAGGGTTCCCTACTTCTACCAGCCTTGCCCTTCACTCTAAAGGGAATGTGCTTACCCTGAACCCTGGTTAACACATTTTTAAAAGCCTCCCATTTACCAGCCGTCCCTTTGCCTGCCAACAGTCTCCCCCAATCTACCTCTGAAAGTTCCTGTCTGATACCATCAAAATTGGCCTTGCCCCAATTAAGAATTTTAACTCTTGGGCCAGACCTATCATTCTCCATAGCTATCTTAAAACTAATGGAGTTATGGTCACTTGTCCCAAAGTGATCCCTCACTAACACTTCTGTCACTTGCCTTTCCTTATTTCCCAAGACGAGGTCAAGTTTTGCCCCCTCTCTAGTCGGTCCATCCACATACTGAATGAGAAATTCCTCCTGAATACACTCAACAAATTTCCCTCCATCCAAGCCCCTAATGCTATGGCTGTCCCAGTCAATGTTGGGAAAGTTAAAGTCCCCTACTATTACCACCCTATTATTCTTGCAGCTATCTGTAATCTCCTTACATATTTGCTCCTCAATTTCCCGCTGACTATTTGGGGGCCTGTAGTACAGTCCTATCAAGGTGATCTCTCCCGTCTTATTTTTCAGTTCCACCCATATAGACTCAGTGGGCGAACCCTCGGATATATCCCCTCTAAGTACTGCCGTGATGTTCTCCCTAATCAAAAACGCCACTCCCCCTCCTCCCTTACCTCCTGTTCTATCCTTTCTATAGCATCTGTACCCCGGAACATTGAGCTGCCAGTCCTGCCCCTCCCTTAGCCATGTTTCAGTCATAGCTATAATATCCCAGTCCCATGTGCCCATCCATGCCCTGAGTTCATCCGCTTTGCCCATCAGGCCCCTTGCATTGAAATAAATGCAGTTTAATGTAGACTTTCCTTGCTCTCTGCCCTGCTTTCTCTGGTCATGCTTTACACACTCTCCCTTCCTGCCTTTTGTTTCCGTCCCCACTGACTTCCTACATCGGTTCCCACCCCCCTGCCACATTAGTTTAAACCCTCCCCAACTGCACTAGCAAACACACCCCCGAGAACATTGGTTCCGGTCCCACCCAGATGCAGACCGTCCGATTTGTACAGGTCCCACCTCCCTCAGAACCGGTCCCAATGTCCCAGGAATTTGAAACCCTCCCTCTTGCACCATCTCTCAAGCCACGTATTCATCCTAGCTATCCTGTCATTCCTACTCTGACTATCACGTGGCACTGGTAGCAATCCTGAGATTACTACCTTTTGAGGTCCTACTTTTTAGTTTAACTCCTAACTCCCTAAAGTCAGCTTGTAGGACCTCATCCTGTTTTTTACCTATATCGTTGGTGCCTATATGCACCACGACAGCTGGCTGTTCACCCTCCCCCTCCAGAATGCCCTGCAGCCGCTCCGAGACATCCTTGCACCAGGGAGGCAACATACCAACCTGGATTCTCGTTTGCGTCCGCAGAAACGCCTGTCTATTCCCCTTACAATTGAATCCCCTATCACTATAGCTCTGCCACTCTTTTTTCCGCCCTTCTGTGCAGCAGAGCCAGCCACGGTGCCATGAACCTGGCTGCTGCCACCTTCCCCTGGTGAGCCATCTCCCCCAACAGTTTCCAAAACAGTAAATCTGTTTTGGAGGGAGATGACCGCAGGGGATCCCTGCACTGCCTTCCTACTCTTCCTCTGTCTGTTGGTCACCCATTCCCTATCTGCCTCAGTAATTTTAATCTGCGGTGTGACCAACTCACTGAATGTGCTATCCACAACTTCCTCAGCATCGCGGATGCTCCAAAGTGAATCCATCCGCAGCTCCAGAGCCGTAAAGCGGTCTAATAGGAAGGAGTCAGGGATACCAGAAGGGTCCCTGACTTGCCACATCTCACAAGAGGAGCATGACACGGGTCTGAGCTCTCCTGCCATGACTTAAACCTGAAGTGAAATTTGAACTACACTACACAGCTAAGAGAAAGTCAAAGAGAGAAAAATCACTTACCAGTCACAAGCCAATCACTTACCTGCTGGCTGTGATGTAATTGCTCCCGAGACTCCCTCACAGGTCTGCTTCTCTGCACCTCCTTAAGATGAGACCAAATTCCCTTAACTAGTTAATTAATCTACTTAATTAATTGGATTTTTTTTTTTTGAAACTCAACCCCAAACACCAAACTCCAAAAAAACACAGCCCTCACTCACCTCTTACCCTCACTCAGCCTTACCCAAACTCAGATACACTCTGTTTGCTTCCAGCACTCCGTTTCTAAAGGCTCTTCAGCCACACCTTTTGTATCCTTCCTGATTTACAGTCAGCCAATAGGCCTGCTCCCGAAACTGATCTCCCGAAACTAACAGCTGACCTGCAAGGTAAGGAAGATTTTAAACCGTACTTACCTCTGTCAGGCCGTGAACTTTTATACTCTCCGCTCTGACTTGCAGCTCCCGCACTTTTTAAATCTCCCGCGCTGTTTTCAATGTCCCGGCTCTCTCTCTCTCCCGCTCCCAGCTGACCTGCAAGGTAAGGAGGTTTTTAAACAGTACTCACCTCTGCCAGGCCGCAAACTTTTATACTCTCCGCTCTGACTCGCAGCTCCCGCGCTTTTTAAATCTCCCGCGCTGTTTTCAATGTCCCGGCTCTCTCTCTCTCTCCCGCTCCCAGCTGACCTGCAAGGTAAGGAGGTTTTTAAACAGCCGGGGTTGGAAACTGGTACAGAGGCAGATGTTGTAGCCTTCGCCTCGTTGATTGCCCGAAGGCAGATCCTGTTGGGATGGAGATCATCCTCTCCACCCTGTGCCCTGGCATGGCAGGGGGACCTGCTGGGATTCTTGACTCTTGAGAAGGTCAAATTTGAACTGAGGGGAAGGATAGAGGGTTCTACAATTCATGTGCGTTATTCATTATGCACTTTCGAGAATTGGATTACATTGAATATTGGGGGGGGGTGGGGAGAGTTGGGTGGAGGGGGACTGTATGTGTTAATGGTGACTGGGTGATTCCTGATTCTTTTTGTTATTTGTTTATGTTTACATGTGGGCTAATGTTTAGGGGTTTGGTGGGAGGATGGGATTGCTGTTATTGATATGGGGATTGGCATTGAAATGAAATGAAAATCGCTTATTGTCACAAGTATGCTTCAAATGAACTTACTGTCGCCACATTCCGGCACCTGTTCGGGGAGGCTGGTACGGGAACATTGCATTCGTTACTGATTATTGTTTATTGTTGGGTGTAAATTTGGGAGGAAATGTGAAAAAGGAGGAGAATAAAATATATATTTTAAAAAAATTAATTCTGCTGCTAATTTCCCCATTGGTTTGAGGTTGTCTGGCTATGTTATGAGAACTGGTTGCTTAGACTAGTGGCTCTCAATCTGGCGACCATAGAAACTTTCCAAAGTGTTGGTAAAATAATTGAGTGGCAGATGGTTTGGGTCTCTAGACAGGAGTAGAATACGGCTGCCACATATGCGGCACACAGTTTAGTAGTTGCACCTAGGAGGGGTGGTCAAAAATCACCATGTAGACCTACAGTTACCAAAGTTGGCATTCAGTGCCAGTGCTTTTTAAATTCATTCTTTCATGGGATGTAGGTACAGCTGGCAAGGCCAGCATTTCTTGTGCATCCGTACTTGCTCTGGAACGGAGTGGCTTGCTAGGCCATTGCAGAGGGCACCTGTGAATCAAACCACATTACTGTGTGTCTGGAGTCTCATGTAGGCCAGACCAGGTAAAGACAGCAGAGTTCCTTCCCAAAAGGACATTAGTGAATATAATGCTTTTTACAACAATTACTGATCTCGGGAATGGTGATAATGAAACAAGCTTTAGAGTCCAGATTTTTTTTCCTTAATTGAATTTAAACTCGTGCCCACATAGCATTAGACTGAGCCTCTGGATTACTTGTCCAGTGTCAATACCACTGCACCGCCATCTCCCTGATATCTGTAAACAAATACCTTTTTACTCAAAAGCATTTTATATACAGCATTTTCATTTAATGAATATTTTATTACATTTATTTATTATGGTCTTATAATTTAGCTGGTGCTCTCTGATTTTAATCATGTGAATACGGATCATTCAACCAAAAACGTTTGGAAACTACTGTGTAGAACTTATTTATGCTGTAATTGCACCTTCCTATCAGTGGTGGCACTTTAGAGCCTCAGTTTTGAATATCCCAGTTTAACCTTAAACTTCAGTGCTGTGACCAACTCCACTTGATATTATGAGCAATAAAAAATTCAAGCATTAGGTAAAAGGAATGTATGACAATAAAATTGAGACTTTTTTTTCCTCAAGCCAGGGTTCTCCCAACCTTTCAACCTGCTTCATCTGAAAACTGGTCTTGGCCTTCCAATATTCAAATTCTTGCATGTGCCAGTACATCCAGTGATATTTCCTATAGTGAGATCTTTTTTATTTCACATTTATAATGCCTACATAAACATTTATAGACATTTTTAATGCAGTCACTATGGTTGTAATGACATGTCACCCACCACAGGTGGTACTGTGGTACCTTGTTATTTCCCATCTACAGTTACTTGTCACTGTGGGCTTCTCGGCCTCCAGCTATGTTCCGTGACATGGTGCCCAATCCCTGTCATGCTGTTTTCCACCCTTATCCTAATTTTTTCTTTTTTTAAATTTAGAGTACCCAATTATTTTTTTTCCAATTAAGGGGCAATTTAGCGTTGCCAATCCACCTAACCTGCACATCTTTGGGTTGTGGGACTGAAACCCACGCAGACATGGGGAGAATGTGCAAACTCCACACGGACAGTGACCCAGGGCCGGGATTCGTACCCGGGTCCTCAGTGGCGTAGGCAGCAGTGCTAACCACTGTGCTACGTGTTGACCCCCTAATTTTTCCTTTTGCTGATCATTCAAGGTCCTGAGCTGGTTGCACTGTCTGCTTCACCCAATTAAAGCATTCCCGGGCCTCACTCTACAGGGCTTGGGCTATCAAGGGCGTTTGGCAGCAAATGGAATTATAAAAAGAAGGAACATTATACAGGTAAGGGAAAAGAAGCAGAAAATGTTTGAGCAAAGAAAGCGTAGTCAAGATAAAATTATATTTAATGGGAGCAGAGTGATAGGTAAAAAATTGGCGAGAGGCGAATGGAAGTGATTCTGGAGAGAAACTGAGCAATATTGTTGCAAGGGGTGGGGGGGATGGAGACTTGCTTTAAATCCTATATTCTATCAATCACCTTACACTTGTGCGATGCACATTACTTTTGAAACCTTCACACTTTCTTCATCAGCTCTAGATTTAACTCATCCAAAAGCTGTTCTCTTGAGCGCTTCACAATTTAAATTTCAACCCACTCGAGGCTCCATTGCCGCTCTCCTAACAACTCCTCAGCAAGTTTATTTACAATACTTTTGAGTGGGATGGGAGAGGGAAAGCGAGGAAGAAAGCCGGATCTGCTCACCCTGTATCTTTAAATCTGCTAGAAGTATGTAAACAAAGTGAAAAACATCCTGGAGCATTCTGGCATTGTGAGCACACTCGTGGCCTGGTCATGAACTAACAGAATTGATTAATGAATGCCCATTAACACTGATGGTTAATTTTAGGCCCTCTTGAATAAAAGCTTATTGGAGCTGCTAAATGGTCCAGGAAAAAGCACATAAAAGAAGTGGAGAAAAAAATTTAACCCCTTTCACCTGGGTTTTGCTTACAAGTTAATTTTAATCCCTGATTATATGAGGAGTTATTCCTGGGCCCTGAAGATGGCAAAAAATACATCCCATATTATTGACTTGAGAGATATTTAGGTATTCCTGATAGCCACTGAAGTGGATATTGGGCCTCTTGCATATGCGAATAAGCCTGTTTCAGCATCCCCTCATGATTTTGTCAGTACAGGCTTGCTTCTCCTAGTTTTTCAGGTTCTTGCTACAACCTAATCAGTAATCTTTTATGGCAGCTAACAAATTGGAGCCACAAGGAGTTGAAGTGCTTCTTGTGGCTCAGCAGTACTATTGTAGGCTACACTCACTCATTCTTGAACTCCCCCAGCCTGTTACATCATCCTGGACCTTAAGGCTGCAGGTGATCAAAATAAGTATGCTGAATACTGGTTAGTTGCTTCTTGACAGTTGATTAGCATTGAAAGCTCACCAAAATGATGCTGACTTCTTTGAGAACGATTTGGATTTAAGCTTCCCTAAACAAATGGTTATTTTCAGTGTAAGCATTAAAGTACCATATTACCTGTGAAATACAGAAGAAACACACATACTTTTTTTTTAAATTTAAAAAGTTAATAATTTCAGTCTAAATGAGTGATTCAGCTGCAGTATTTTAGATATTCAATTATTCTGTGATTTCATTACAAATACTTTAATGTGGTGCAGATGATGGGTACCTTTTAGTATAAAAACCAGACTTCATTTATGTTCCGCAAATCCAAATTATTATAGCAATAAAAGTCTACTATTAAAGATTCTAGAAAGCATAGATTCAAATTATTATTGCCATAATTAGTGCTGTGTTAATTGCTTTTTGACATACAAATAATTTTGAAACAGGGCAGTTTGAAAGCATTGTGAAGAATGCACTGCTTCCATGCTGTCTGGTTCCTAATGCAAACACATTTAATAGATAACTCTCCAGATATTAATGAAAATGCGGTTCTTCAAAAACAACAAATTGCTGGAAGTGAGTTTCAAGAATTTAGCAGGTGGAGCTCATCGTGTAAATGAAACTTCAAGTCAGAAATAGAAATAGTTTACTGGTATCATTGGAAATCTGGAAGAGTGTTGAACTTATTCAAACTATCACATTTAGCATTCTTCGCATTTGTCCTGATAAGTGCAGGAGGAAAAGCTTTGGCAACGTGTCTCTCTTTTCAGCAATATTCAAGTTCTCTACTACCAAGCCAACTGTTCGTAGATACCTCCTTTATTTTTCTCACCAATTTTCTTTACTTCTCTTTAAAGGCATTGACATCTTGCTGGAAAACAATTCTATGTGAATTGGGCACCTCCTTGTATTTTACTCATGTTCTTATTCATGGGTAAGGCTTCAGGATGAACCACTCACTCAAGGCTGGTCCTAACCATGTCTGTTGTCTATGTATGTGCATATGGACAGAACCTAATTGAGATGCTTTTTGGAACCACCCTAACTACGATTAGCTATCTCAGAACAGATGAGAATATGAATCTGGGATTTCCTGATCAATATATCTCAGCTCTTCATTGTGCCATAGAAGGGAGTTGACATTTATCTGTGTCATGCATCTTATAAGATGCAAAGTTTGTTTTTGTTATGATTTGCTGCTGCAGTTGATATCTGCCATTACCAATAGCATACGCACACTGAGTTTTGTGATATTACGTTGTGGGATGTAATGGGAACATCAACTTTTTCAATAAAAAAAAAAGAGCCTGGAGACTGAAGTGACCAAAGATGTTATAGCAGTTGACAAATACTTCTTGGAACTGTTATGATCTATTCAGATATATATAATAACATCGATACAGGTCAAGCTTGTTTTAAAAAAAATTAATAAATATGTTTATTCAAATTTTTCCAACAAAGTGTTTGTAACAAACAAACCCCCCCATAACAAAAAGAAGAAAGAACACAAACACCACAATCAAAAATAATAAGCTACTTATACATTGGGTTTCTCCCGTATATATTAACCCCCCCATATGACATTCAAAAGTACCCTTGGGGAACCCCCCACCCGCCCAAATACCCCCCTGAAAGAGACCCCCCCCCCCCCCCCCCCCAGGTTGCTGCTGCTGACCTCCTCCTAGCGCTCCGCGAGATAGTCTGGGAACGGTTGCCACCGCCTGGAGAACCCCTGCACAGACCCACTCAAGGCAAACTTTATCCTCTCCAGCTTAATGAACCCTGCCATGTCATTTATCCAGGCTTCCACACTGGGGGGCTTCGCATCCTTCCATAATAGCAAGATCCTCCGCCGGGCTACCAGGGACGCAAAGGCCAGGATACCGGCCTCTTTCGCCTCCTGCACTGCCGGCTCGTCCTTTACCCCAAATAGTGCCAACCCCCAACTCGGCTTGACCTGGACTTTCACCACCTTGGACATAGTCCTCGCGAAACACCTCCAAAACCCATCCAGTGCCGGGCACGACCAGAACATGTGGATGTGATTCGCCGGGCTTCCCGAGCACCTCCCACATCTGTCCTCCACCCCAAAGAACCTACTCAACCTCGCCCCTGTCATATGCGCTCTGTGAGTAACCTTGAATTGTATTAGGCTGAGCCTGGCGCAAGAGGAAGAGTAGTTAACCCTACTCAGGGCATCAGCCCACAGACCCTCATCAATCTCCTCCCCAAGCTCCTCCTCCCACTTGCCCTTTAGCTCCTCTACCGAAACCTCCTCCTCTTCTTTCATCTCTTGCTAGATCGCCGAAACCTTGCCTTCTCCGACCCATACACCCGAAATCACCCTGTCCTGAATCCTCTGTGCCGGGAGCAACGGGAATTGCCTCACCAGCCGCCTCACAAACGCCCTCACTTGCATGTACCTGGAAGCATTTCCCAGGGGTAACCCAAACTTCTCCTCCAGCGTCCCTAGGCTCGCAAACGTCCCATCTACAAACAGGTCCCCCATTCTTCTGATCCCTGCCCGATGCCAGCTCTGAAACCCCCCATCCATCCTTCCCGGGACGAACCAATGGTTCTCCCGAATCGGGGACCAAGCCGAGACTCCCACCTCGCCCCTATGCCGTCTCCACTGCCCCCAGATCGTCAACGTTGCCGCCACCACCGTACTCGTGGTGTACCTTGTCGGCGAGAGCGGCAGCAGTGCCGTCACCAGCGCCCTCAGGCTCGTGCCCCTGCAGGACGCCATCTCCAACCTCTTCCACGCCGCCTCCTCTCCCTCTATTACCCACTTACGGATCATCGCCACGTTGGCTGCCCAATAGTAGCCACACAGATTCGGCAGCGCCAGCCCTCCCTGTCCCTGCTACGCTCCAGAAACACCCTCTTTACCTTCGGAGTCTTATTTGCCCACACAAAACCCATGATACTCCTACCTACCCGTTTGAAAAAGGCCTTGGGAATCATAATGGGAAGGCACTGGAACACAAAGAGAAACCTCGGGAGGACCATCATTTTAACCGACTGTACCCTGCCCGCTAGCGAGAGTGGCAGCACATCCTATCTTTTGAAATCCTCCTCCATCTGCTCCACCAACCGTGTCAAATTGAGCTTGTGCAGGGCCCCCCAGCTCCCAGCCACCTGGATCCCCAAGTACCGAAAGTTCCTTTCCGCCCTCTTCAATGGTAGGTCGTCTATCCCCCTTCCCTGGTCCCCTGGATGCACAACAAAGAGCTCACTTTGAGCTTATAGCCCGAGAAGTCCCCAAACTCCCTTAGGATCCGCATGACCTCCACCATCCCCTCCACTGGATCTGCCACATACAGCAACAGGTCGTCGCATACAGCGACACCCGATGTTCCTCTCCCCCTCGGACCAACCCCCTCCATTTCCTGGACTCCTTTAGTGCCATGCCCAAATGCTCGATTGCCAATGCAAACAACAAGGGGGACAGGGGGCACCCTTGCCTCGTCCCTCGGTACAGCCGAAGGTACTCCGTCCTCCGCCGATTCTTAGCCATACTCGCCACCGGGGCCCTGTATAGGAGCCTGACCCAACTGATAAACCCCTCCCCGAACCCAAACCCCCGCAGCACTTCCCAAAGATACTCCCACTCCACCCGGTCGAAGGCCTTCTCCGCGTCCATAGCTGCCACTGCCTCCGCCTCTCCCTCCACCGATGGCATCATAATCACGCTGAGGAGCCTCCGCACATTAGTGTTTAGCTGCCTGCTCTTTACAAATCCCGTCTGGTCCTCGTGAATCACCCCAGGGACACAGTCCTCAAATCTCGTAGCCAGCACTTTTGCCAGCAACTTAGCATTCACATTGAGGAGCGAGATCGGTTTATACGACCCACATTGCAGTGGGTCCTTCTCCCGCTTCAGAATCAGCGAGATCAGCGCCCCGGACATTGTCGGGGGCAGGGTCCCCCCCTCCCTTGCCTCATTGAAAGCCCTCACTAACAACGGGCCTAGCAGGTCCACATATTTCCTATAAAACTCAACCGGGAACCCATCTGGCCCCGGGGCCTTCCCTGCCTGCATGTTCCCCAATCTTTTAACCAGCTCCTCCAACCCAATTGGCGCCCCTAAACCAGCCACCTCCTGCTCCTCCACCCTTGGGAACCTCAGTTGATCCAAAAATCGTCGCATCCCCTCTTCCCCCGCATAGAAGTCCTTAAATACCTCAGTTACTCTCACTGCACTCCGCACCATATTCCCCCTGCTATCCTTAACTCCACCTATCTCCCTCGCTGCCACCCTCTTACGGAGCTGGTGTGCCAGCATCCGGCTCGCCTTCTCCCCATACTCGTACGTTGCCCCCTGTGCTTTCCTCCACTGTGCCTCTGCTTTCCTTGTGGTCAACAGGTCAAACTCCGTCTGGAGGATTCGCCGCTCCCTAAGTAGCCCCTCTTCGGGAGCCTCTGCATATCTTCTGTCCACCCTTAAGATCTCCCCCACCAACCTCTCCCTCTCCCTGCCCTCTCTCTTCTCCCTGTGGGCCTTAATGGAGATTAACTCTCCCCTGACCACCGCCTTCAACGCCTCCCAGACTATCCCCACCTGCACCTCTCCATTGTCATTGGCCTCCAAGTATCTGTCAATACACCCCCGCACCCTCCCGCACACCACCTCATCCGCCAGTAATCCCACATCAAGACGCCACAGCGGGCGCTGGTCCCTCTCCTCTCCTAACTCCAGCTCCACCCAGTGCGGGGCGTGGTCTGAGATGGCTATGGCCGAATATTCCGTTCCTTCCACTTTCGGGATTAGCGCCATACTCAACACAAAGAAATCTATCCGGGAGTAGGCTCTATGTACATGGGTAAAGAATGAGAATTCCCTGGCTAAGGGCCTAGCAAACCTCCATGGATCCACTCCCCCCATCTGGTCCATAAACCCCTTAAGCACCTTGGCCGCAGCCGGCCTTTTTCCTGTCTTGGATCTGGAGCGATCTAATGCTGGATTCAGCACCGTGTTGAAATCCCCCCCCCATTATCAAGCTTCCTGCCTCCAGGTCCGGAATCCGACCCAGCATGCGCTTCATAAATCCGGCATCATCCCAGTTCGGGGCTTATACGTTTACCAGTACCACCCACACCCCCTGCAAACTACTGCTCACCATCACGTATCGATCCCCATTATCCACTACAATATTCTTGGCCTCAAACGACACCCGCTTCCCCACAAGTATTGCAACCCCTCTGTTCTTCGCATCCAGCCCCGAATGGAATACCTGTCCTACCCATCCCTTTCTCAACCTGACCTGGTCTGCCACCTTCAAATGTGTCTCTTGAAGCATGTCCACGTCTGCCTTCAGTCCCTTTAAGTGCGCGAACACTCGGGCCCTCTTAACCGGCCCATTCAAGCCCCTCACATTCCAAGTTATCACCCAGACAGCGGACCCCCGCCCCGACCACCTCTCCTATTTCCAGTTCCCCATTGGCCAATGCAGCAGCAACCCTATACCGCCCCCCCCCCCCCATTCCCCTGCTAGATCCGTATCTAGCTCTTTTGCTCCCTCCATAACACTCCCGTAAGTCAGCTGAGTACTGCTGACCCCGGCCTCTCCCGCCTTCCCATTGACCCCCCGTGTGGGAATCCCCCCTCCCCCTCAGTCAGTGTGTGCTTCTCCGACCCCCACCGCCGTCCTTCCCTAGCGCGGGAAAAGCCCGCGCTTTCCTGACAGGTCAAGCTTGTTAACGATGCCTTGTTAAGGAAGGGTATCGGGGGTAGGGCGCTAATGTTGTTAAGTGGAGTTGAGGCACTGCCATGATCTCATTGAATGAGAAAGCAGACTTTAGGTGCCGAATATGATCCTTACAGAAAAATCAATACCGGGTTCTCATTTTAATGTAAACAGTAAAAAAAAAATCCCCAAACAGTTATATTAAGAGAAATTTGCTGTATGATTTGATCTACCAAGTACGAAATGACAAGCATTCCAAGAATGCGCCTTCTGAACGACAGTACTCTTGGGGAAGTCTACCTGTCATAACGTACTTACTGCTGTGATAAACTTGACATTCTCACCAGCACTGATATGATTCCTTAGCCATATTTTTATACCCTCCGCCTTGCTGGTGGGTTCTGAGGTGGATGGGGCAGGGAGGGAGAGTGTAAAATAGCATGGATGCGATTCCCTCCAAGGTCTCACCAGCCTGACTTGGACATAATTGTGTGGTGCAGCAGAGAGGTCCTCAGACAGGAATCCCACCGTTGCCCCATTTAGGGCATTTAAGTGGCATTTAAGGGTCTTTTCCCACCCAGCCTTAATTTTTAGGCTGATAGGCACCCAATGAATAAGGGTGGGAAACAGAAAACGTTCGCACCCTCTATCTTGGGCAGGAAGGTGGGAAAGGGTGATGTTATAACTTCATTGGAAGGCCCCGTCCATGTAGGGGTGCCCTCTCATGGGTGGGAGGCCTACATGCCTGACCCTCCCCGACAGCAAGATGGACCCCCATGACCCTGCCAGGACATCATGTACCCTCCCCTCCCGGAACCCCTGGTGCTTAACAGCAATGCAGTTTCAGGCACGGTGCTGCAGCGCTGTGTTTGGATGAGCTGGAGAGCTGTCGACTGCGCTCCAAGGGGTGACTTTTGTCCAAGTGAGGACGGAAGACCCGTCTGCTGCTAATCAACATTCATTTGAGCATGAAAAAGCAATGGATCTGTTAGAGTTATGGGAATGCATACCCCGCCAAATCCCTGTCTGATAGATGTTGAGCGCTCGCCATCCTGAAAATCCGGGCAAATATTTTGTGTTTCTTTGCTGCAACTCTTCTGAAACATCAACAGTGAAAATCCATAGATTAAAGTAAGAGATTTGTATGATAAGATAGTCACCAACAGCAATTACTTTTCTATAAAATGTCATTGATTATCTATTTTATATGATTGTGCTAATCGCTCTCTAAACTACCTCAATGAGCCATTCAGTCTTAGGACAATGAGGATGGACAATAAATACTGACATTGACACTGGTGTCCTCATCTTGGGAATTAATTTTAGAAAGAAAGAAATGTTTAAGAACTCATTAAAGATTATAAGAATGTTATTCTTGGTTGTTTTGAAATATTTAGTGAGAATCATTTTTGGCTTTTTGGAGTAGGATGGGGTTAATTTGCACAGAGGAGTTCTGCTGCATTTTTTTTTATGGCTAGTAATGCTGGTACAAGGTTTTGCTGTTTGTTGCCTAATGGAGTCCTTGACATTAACTCTGAGGGATCAACTGTGCAAACAAGTCATGGCTGTCCGCCTGTTCCCATTTAAAAATAGCTATACCACGTCAGCTACAAAAGTACACTGTATAAATAGCTTGTGCAAAAATAATATTTTTTAAAGGGGAATTCTATGCATTTTAAAATACTGTTTTCTTTCTGAAATTAAAATAAACTGATCTGTATACTACAATCTAGTTTGTAGTATTGATTTTGTTTTCATCCTCTGGGCAATGCCATTGAGTTTTTGTGCACTCTATTTTAGGAAGAATGACATCACTTTGGTGGAATGGCTATCTACACTTTTATCACAGAAACATCTCCAGGATTTTACTCGTAAAAATTAGTAGCTTGACCTTTTTTAAATGTGCAAATTATCTAAAAAGTATTAAAACATCAAAAAAACACAAATATGTGGGCTCTAAACTTAGCAACGTGAGACGGAACGGCACTCTGGGCAGGGTGGCACCCTGGCACTCCCGGTTCCTAAGTGGCACTGCCAGCTGGATGGGTACTGCCGGGGAACCAGGTTGGCACTGCCAGGATGCCAAGCTTGCATTTTTTGTGCCTTGACGATCGGGCTGGGGTGCCCTGCACTCATGTGTTTGTGGGGGTGGGTGGGACGGCTGTGTTACGGCTTGATGGTCCATTTAAAAATGGCGTCCCGATTTCTCGCTACACTAAGGATTTCCGGCGAATGGAGCACCTCAGCGCACAACACGGGGATATGTGCCGCCTCGTCCGCGCGTTCCCCGCTGAGGTCCCCTATCTAATGCGACTGCCGTTTTATAGCGTGTTTCTCGGTGCTGCGAGTACCAGGAAACATGTGGCTAAACGCACTCACTGTGGAACTTTGTTCCCATTTAGTTAAATCCAGCCCCATATATCATCTATATACAATATATACATATGTAATAGATACATAAATAAGCCTTCTGAAGAATTGGAGTGTGATCTTAGCTAAAACTGAAACATTTAATTGGTTTGCTAACAGCATTGCCTCTTTTGTGTTTTCTAATCAATATGCTGCTGTACCTTGTAGAAATCCAGTTTGCAATGTTGGATCATTAAAGCTTTTTTCACAATCTGCAATGAATTATGGATAGGATGACATCATTGTTCACTGATTCCCATGTAGGCTCTGTTATGTAACCTTGCACAAAATTTGGATATTGCACCCAAATGATCCACTGTATTAAAAATAAAATTGTGGTATAAAATACCCTAGAATGAAATAAAATTCAAGTAAAATTCCGTAATTTACTCAAACATAAACCCCTGTTACATGAGGAATTTAACTTCATGCACCAATGGGGAACTACTGGATTTTCTTTATGCAGTGAGTTAGGGAAAGAATGCTTCTGCTATAACCAGCTTGTTTCTTGTGAAGTTGCTCCTTAAGGACTTAAGCACTGAAGTTTAAGCACTTTTTGAAATGAGCCAAATTTTGGAAAAGGTTTATATAGTTCATTTTGATGATCCTTAATTTTTCCTTTCTCCTGTAATCTTAAAGCTTATAAAACCTAATATTGCCTATTGCATGAGAGATGATTGCTCCTTCCTACTGCTGTGATATGGTGTTGTACAGACAGAATTTCACTACAACCCCAGGAGCAAATAGGTCATTATATTTGGCTGTGGATTTCTTTTGTCAGTTTTTTAAAAATGTGTGCCTATTTTAAGATAGGAATCTCATAAATTCCTTATCTGTATTTATCTAATTCCAATGCTTTTATGTTTTATATTTCCACAATTTTGATCACATTTTGTTATTTACCAAGATAGGAGATTACCGCGCTCATGAACAAATTAATAAAAACATTTCGTGTGCCCGTTAATGTTGAAACATCTAATGTTAAATAACCTGGATGTACCAGGTTGCACACGGTTGTATCACTGCGTGATATTATGAACGATGTCTTAGGCAATTAGCACTACAATCAGATCCACTTCGAGGAATAGCTGATAAAAGAATAAAATGTTTAAGGGAATAAAATCTCCATCTTAATTATCTTTTCTATCTTGTTGTCATGACAGCTGTTGCTGTTAAATGACAGTAGCACAGTGATAATGTTACTGTATAGTGTATTACCCCAGAGATAGATGAAATCTCACCCTGGTGGTTGGGGAATTTAAATTTAAGTAATAAATCTGGTTTTATATGCTAGTTTCATTAATGATGATCATGCAACTACTGGATTGTCTGGTTCACTTTTGTCCTTTTGGGAAGGAAATATGAAATAGAAGCAGAAATAGGCCATTCGGTCCCTTGAGCCTGTTCCACTATTCAATAAGACCATGGTTGATCGGTTTACGTTGCGTTCCACATTCCCATCTACCCCGATGACCTTTGAGTCCCTTGCTCAATTTGCCATCCTTATCCAGTCTGGCCTACATGTGACTGCCGACCCACAGCAATTTGGTTGATTCTTAACAGCCCTCTGAAATGACATAAGCAAGCTATTCAGTTACATCAAACATCTATAGCTCAAAGCACTGTTGATGCGCCAACACCAGTGTTTCTAGAAGACTGCTCACAATGCCTTCTCAAGGACAATTGGGGATGGGCAATAAATGCTGGCTTTGCCAGAAATGCTCACATCCAGAACAAATAAAACAATGTTAAGTGATTGCAATACTGTAATGATGAACACTGCGGATGGTGGGAATCTGAAATGAAAACCAAAATGCTGGAAATAGGGAACAGATCAGTCAGTATCTGTGGAGAGAAACATTATGGCTTGGTGACTTAATCAAAAATGGGAGAAGTTAATGATGTTCTAGTTTGTAAACAGTTGCAGAGGCAGGGAAAAGAGAGTGAGGAGGAGGAAAGAAGGGAAGGTCTGTGTTAGGGTGTAAGGCAGAAGTGATTAATTGATAAAAATGAAGATTGCACATGACATTATGGGGTGCGAATGGGGCAAGTAAATAAACATAAAATGGTTTCAGAGATGCCTCCTTCCAGGAGAAATAATGGTTTATTTTTACTTTCAGTTTAGCATACTGCATTTGGTACTCTCCTATGTTGGGGAGACCAAATGCAGATTTGGTGATTGCTTTGCTGAACCCTTCCATTCATCTCTCAAATATGACTGAGATTTGGCCACTTGCTGTTTGATTCATCCTTTCACTCCCACACGGACTTCTGTCTTTGGCATCCTACACTGTTCCATTGGAGCTCAATGGAAGCTGGAAGCACGGCACCTCTTTGTTTGAATAGGCAATTTATAACTTTCATGATTGCCTTTGAGTTCAACAATTTCAGACCATACCTCTTTAAGATCCTGGTTTCGGGTCAAAAATTATTTAATGGATTAGGCTTTTGTACAGAGCCCCCACCGTGAGTGTACGTACTGATGCCCTGAGCTTGGGTTATTTTCAACAGAACAGGGGTACAAGGCAGGGGTGCCCATTGCCTATGTTTTTGTTGGCCGTAGGCCCCCCCCCCCCCCCCCCCCCCCCCCGAGGGGTGCTGATCTGGGTAGGCTGCCGTTTTGTCTGGCCAAGCCGAACATCCAGTACCTTGGTATCTGGGCCGCCGTAAATTGGCCACGCCCCATAAATGTAACGTTTCTATTCTGGTGGATGGGTGAAGGCCGATTTGAAAAGGTGGGATGCCTTCCTGACCTTGACGGGAAGGGTACAGATGGTGAAGATGAATATTCTTCTGAGGTTTTTGTTCTTGTCCCAGTGTCTCCCAAGGCTTTCTTTTGCAAGGTTAACAAATTGATGTCTCCTTTTGTTTGGCTGGTAAGACTCCTCGGGTTCGCAGGACGTTTTTGCAAAGGGATAGGCAGTTGGGCCGCTTGGCATTACCTAGTCTGTTATGGTAATACTGGACGGCAAATATTGATTTAAAAAAAAAAAATAAAAAAAAATTAGAGTACCCAATTCATTTTTTCCAATTAAGTGGCAATTTAGTGTGGCCAATCCACCTACCGTGCACATCTTTGGGTGTGGGGGCGAAACCTACGCAAACACGGGGAGAATGTGCAAACTCCACACTGACAGTGACCCAGAGCCGGGATCGAACCTGGGACCTCAGCACTGTGTGGCAGCAGTGTGAACCACTGTGCCACCGTGCTGCCCTTGGGTGGCAAATATTGATGAGGATCAAATATGTTCAAGGATCTGGATTCTATATGGGGGCGGGTGGAGGAGATTTTGTGCATATGGGAGAGTCTGAGTGCCCTGCTTACAGCACCACTCCCTTTTTCCCCTGCCAGGTTGTCTTCAAGCCCAGTGGTGATAGTTACTTTGAGATTTGGAATCAGTTTAGGCAGCATTTTAAACTGGACTCCCTGTCACTGTTAGTTTCAATCTGCAGGAACTATAGGTTTGTGCCTTCTGGCTTAGATTCATAATTTAGGACACTGGGGTGGGGGGGGGGGGGCATGGTTGGAGAGGTTCAGAGACACGTTTCTGGAGAGTAGGTTCGCCGGTCTCGACGAGTTGTTGAAGATGTTCCAACTTCCGAGAGGGAATGTATTCAGGTAATTTCAGGTGCATGATTTTGTACGCAAGGAGCTTCCTATATTTCCCGGTACAGTCGCCTTCGCTTATAGGCAGGGTCCTGACTGCTTTGGTCGAGTTGGGGGAGGGTATGATTTTGGATGTCTATGGACAGATGTTGGCGACGGAGAAGGCATCGGTGGAGGAAGTGGCAGGGTGAGTTGGGTTTGGTCTTTGAGGGGGGGGGAAGAGTGGAGTGAAGCTCTTTACAGGGTCAACTTCATCCTCATGTGCAACATTAAGCTTGATACAGTTCAAGGTGGTGTACAGGGTGCACCTGACTAGGGCTCGTATGAGTGGGTTCTTCTCAGGGGTGGAGGATAGGTGTGAGCGGTGCTCTAGAGGGCCGGTGAATCTCTCACACATATTTTGGTCTTGCCCCAAGCTTGTTAGTTTCTGGGTCTCCTTTTTTGATACAATGTCAGGAATTTGAGGTCTTCAGCTGGAGCTGTGTTCGTTGGTGGCCATTTTCAGACACGCTGGTGCTGCAGATGGGAATGTAGATGTCCTAGCCTTCGCCTCGCTAATAGCTCGGAGGAGAGTTCTGCTAGGGTGGAGAGGTCCCTGATGCCTCCTAAGGCCCCAGCATGGTTATGGACCCAATGGAATTTTTGCACCTGGAAAAGATTAAGCATACCCTGACGGGGTTGGTGGAAGAGTTCTAGAGTCCTACTGGAGGTGGCAGCCTTTCATTCCTTTTCCAGGGAACTGGTTACTGGCGGGGCGGGGGGGGGGGGGGGGGGGGAATAGAAGAGTTGTCTTTTATTTGTCGGATTGAGGTTTTGTCTTTGTTGTGGAGAGGGGGTTGAGATTTGTTGTATTGTTGTGTTTGTAATAATGAAAATTTTGTTTGAATAAAAATATTTTAAAATATTCAGACCAGAACCACTTCAAACAGCAAGTACTGAGAATGCTTCCGCTGTTGCCATTTATACCTCCATAGACGGTGACACAATGGTTAGCACTGCTGCCTCACAGCGCTGAGGACCCAGGTTCGATCCCGGCCCCAGGTCACAGTCCGTGTGCAGTTTGTAGGGTAGGTGAATTTGCAAGATGTGCAGGATAGGTGGATTGGCCATTCTAAATTGCCCCTTAATTGGGAAAAAAAAAGTAATTGGGTAGTCTAAATTTAGAAAAAATATATACCTCCATAGACCTGTCTTTTCTTTACTTCAGCCAGTACTGCCCCACCACCTTGCACCAACATCCCCTTTTTTAATCACTCCTGCCTTCCACCGTTTTGTTATTTCTTCCCTTCCTTCATCTCCCAACCTTTTGCTGCTTTCTTAAACTGCTGCATTGTTAACTTCTTGCAGTTCTGATAAAGAGTCATCAAATTGAAAAACTGGGTTGGATTTTACGTGCTCCCGCTGGTCAGCACATAAAATAGGCAGGTGCCCAACACCTCTCCACTCATCCCCATAACACGGTAGGTGGGTGGGCGCCGAAATCGACAGACCCACCCACCACATGTAAATAAATAATTAAGGGTCAGTGGAAGTCCGTTAACAAGCCCTTGATAATATGCCGCTCACACTATAAAATGGTTGGCCTAGGCAGGAGTACACTGTTTTCTACCCACCTTCTGTCGAACCCCCCCCCCCCCCCCCATTTGCAGCCCATTAGGTTTGTTTCTCATTTATCCAGTTAAACTGGCTGAACTACCATGTAACTTGAAGCATTTTATAACCTTTTGAGATCCTTGTGGGAAGGGACTATATAACTGCAAGTTCCCTCATTGCTTTCACCTTTGAAGAATAGTTTTTTTTTTGGCTAGTGAGAAAAATTATGAATCAGAACACAAATGATAACTTGCAGTTCCCTGACAATATATTGCTTGAAATATATGTCTCAGTTCACTTTCCTGTTGGAGCAGAGGGTGGAATAATGTGAACAAAATGCTTTTAGTTATGTGCAGTTGGATGACCGGCATTGCATTGCGAAAGATAGAACTGAAATGGATGAACATTTTGATGCAGAATTCACCAGAATTTATAAGTTTTTGTTTTAAATTTAGAGTACCCAATTTTTGTTTTCAATTAAGGGGCATTTAGCGTGACCAGTCCACCGAACCTGCACATCTTTGGGTTGTGGGGGTGAAAGCCCCACAGACACGGGGAGAATGTGCAAACTCCACACAGACAGTGATCCAGGTCCGGGATTGAACTCCGGTCGTCAGCGCCATAGGCAGCAGTGCTAACCACTGCGCCACCGTGCCACCCCACCAGAATTAATAAGTGGTCACCGATTTCTTGAACAGCCTTTGACTGAAGTAGTCAACATTATTTGATCAATGCTGGCTATTGTAGTATGATGGGGAGAATCAGAGACTTGGGTGGACATATTGTACAGGGGACGGCACGGTTGCACAGTGGTTAGCACTGTTGCTTCACAGCTCCAGGGTCAGAGGTTCGATTCCTGGCTTTGGTTACTGTCTGTGGGGAGTCTCCACGTTCTTCCCGTGTGTGCGTGGGTTTCCTCCGGGTGGTCTGGTTTCCTCCCACAGTCCAAAGATGTGCAGGTTAGGTGGATTGGCCATGCTAAATTGCCCTTGGTGCCCAAAAAGGTTAAGTGGGGTTACTGGGTTACGGAGATAGACTGATGGCGTGAGCTTAAGTAGGGTGCTCTTTCCACGGACCGGTGCAGACTTGATGGGCCGAATGGCCTCCTTCTGCACTGTAAATTCTTTGATCTAAGGGCTTAATTCTAACTTTCTGATATGCTAATGAGACATGGTGGACAGGGGGTGTGGAGATATTCCCCCCATGGCGTGTTTCTCATTGGCGGGATCTTCTACTCCTGTCGCCATGAAGAGAGTTTCCCATTGAATCCACATGGTGGGGATTTGGCATCTCGGCGTTGAGAACTGCTGAAAAATCTCTCTTCCCCACCCCCCAATTTTAGTCTAAGATAAAATAGGAAAGAAGTACAAATCAAAATCATTATATAAATGGAATACTTATATAACTATGGAATCCTGTGTTTCGTGAAGAAGGTATTCATTGTTTATAAGTTTTGTTGCCTTTCTGTTTGTAAGATACAAATGGAATTACACAATTGCCTAGTGAATATGTTCTGGTTATACTCGCTGGAATTCCCTCCACAAAAAACCCTCTGTATTGAGCGCCACTGTAACTTTCAGTGACACTGGCAGTGGATGTCCTCCCATGTCCTCCTGGCAGCAAATCCTGCAGAAGGTGGAAGATGTGACCAACCAGTTCCCTGAACATACATAGTCTTTGGCGACACTGGTTCTCGGGCATCTGCAGGGATGTTAGATGCTGTCTGTACACCCTGGGTATAGCGAGGCACCTCCAAGCAATGGCTCTCTGGGATTCATACTCTGTGTGTGGTGCAAACCCTGCCTCCCCTTCTTCTTCACAGTTCTGCTCTTACCTTTGGTGAGTCAGATGCCTCCTGGCATCACCGTCCTCTCTCCTGCCTATGAGAAAGAAGAATGACAGCGGGTTCACCATGCTCCATGTTTCTCCTCACTGTAGTATCAAAGATACTGATTTGACGGTTTGCTTTTGTCTACTAACGACCACTCTTTTCCCATTCATCAACTGAAGCTGCCTCTCAAAGCCTACTGACCCATGTCCTGGCTATCACAATGATGCTCAGTTCTTTATTTTTATGCTGGTTGGGCAAGGTTCCTCAACACACTTTCCCCACACCACATGATCACGTGGCCACAGCTTTGGTCACTCTGCTGCATCCCGAGCTCTAATCTCGGGCACTGGCATTGTCCCATGCTTAACCCCAAAGACTTGCAACCTGGTCAATGGGGGGAGGGGGGGATTTGTCAATACACACTTCAGCACGCAGCCCAAGGTTAGGAGCACCTTCCGTGGACATTATGCAATTGCCAATTCTCTCAGGGAATGTAGTTGCTGGCCCAGTTACACAATGGTACAGGAATTCCATGGCATTCAACGATTATGGAAGTCAGTACGCCAAGAGGTAACTGCTGAGCAGCAATCAGTGACACTCAAACACATACGTGGCACTTCAGTGGGCATAATCTTGAGCAGTTAGATTCCAGACATGTCAATTGAGTTGCAGCTGAACGACCTCTACTGCAAAGGGGTAAACATCACTCATATGTGCTTTCCAACATCCTGCCTCCAGAAGACCTAACCAGATTTGAGTAGAGCGTCAGCCCACAATGACTACCAACCCACCTACAGCACTGCCCCAGGCCCACTGTGAGGCCCTTCAAAGAGGTCTGTGGCGCTGCAGCAGAAGGTAACCTCAGGAACGGTACTTTTCACACTTGAAGTCAACCCTCTGACCTCCCGCCAATGCTCTTCTGAGCTCCTCTTGGAAGGGTCCTCACAGGTGCATGCTTTTTGAAGCGAGTCATGATTCACACCATTCTGAAATCATGGCGCTGTGGATGGATTACTTGGTGGTGGAAGGGGGGGGGGGGGGGGGGGGGGGGCGGGTTGCGTTGTGATTCCGGTATATGGGCCCGATAATGAGATGATAATTGGGATCCCTATCTGCCACTGATGGGGAGGGTGACGATCGCGGCAAGCTTTCATGTAAAACGTGATTTTGGCCTTCTAATATTTTCTGTTCCCATCACCAAACCTGTGAGGAGCAGAAGATCCCGGCCTCTGTCTTTAAAGTCCTTGGAAGTTACGTTTTTAATCAAACTTTCAGTTATCCATCCAGGGCTTGATGTCCTTCCTTGAAATGCTTTACCATGTTTTTAGTTTCTTTGAAAAGCTTATTTAACTACGAGTTGTTGCTGGTTTTACTGGAATTGTACCACTCAGAATTACATTGCATCATTTTGAATTATTTGCATCATTTGCTCTGTCCAACCTCAGGGCCTTTGGTTTCATACATGTATCTTAACCCAGGGATGGTGCATGGCCTCAAGAAGAAAAGAGAGTCAAAATAATTAAGGCAGTATCTTGCAGCTGAGATTTTTAATCATTTGTTGGCCATTCCTAATTGCCCTTAAGAGGGTGATGGAAAACTGCCTTCTTGAGTCACTGCACACCATGTAGTGTAGGTACACCCACAGTGCTGTTAGCTTGGGAGTTCAGGATTTTGATGGAGTGACAATGAAGGAATAGCCGTAAGGTTCCAAATCAGGATGATGAGTGAATTGGAGGGGAACTTGCTGGTGTTCCCATGCATTTGTTGCCTTTGTCTTTGTAGGTGGTAGAGGTCATCGGTTTGGAAGATGTTGCCAAAGGAACCTTGATGAGCTGCTGCAGTGCATTTTCTATATGGCACACACACACTTCTACTGGGTGCTGTTGGTAGATGGGTGGCACGGTAGCACAGTTGCTTCACAGTGCCAGGGTTCCAGGTTTGATTCCCGGTTTGGGTCACTGTCTATGCAGAGTCTGCACGTTCTCCCCGTGTCTGCATGGGTTTCCTCTGGGTTCTCCTCTTTCCTCCCACAAGTCCTGAAAGACATGCTGTTAGGTGAATTGGACATTCTGAATTCTCCCTTAGTGTACCCGAACAGGCGCCGAAGTGTGGCGACTAGGGGAATTTTCATAGTAACTTCATTGCAGTAACTTCATTTCAGTATTAATGTAAGCCTACTTGTGGCAATAATAAAGATTATTATCTTTATTATTATCTTTATTATTAGAGGAAGTTAATGTTTATGGTGGTGGATGGTGTGCCAATCAAGCAGTCTGCTTTTTCCTAAATGCTGTTGAGTTTCTTGTGTGTTGGAGCTGCACTCATCAAAGCAAGTAGATAGTCAATCGCATGGGCTTGAGTTGAGCCTTCTAGATGACGGACACACTTGGGGTGTCCGGAGGTTAGGTACCCACTTCAGAATTCCCAGAATCGTACTTGCTCTTGCAGCTACAGTATTTATATGGCTGGTCCAGTTCAGTTTCTGATCACTGGTAACCTCTAAGATAATAGTAGTGGAGGGTTTCAGTGGTGATAATGAATGCCATTGAATGTCAAAGAGGGGCTTGTTAGATTCTCTCTTTTTGGAGATTGTCAATGACTGGCACTTGTGTGGGATAACGTTACTTGCTACTTATCAGCGCAAACCTGAATCTTTTACAGGTCTTGCTGTCTATGGGCTCGTACTGCTTCAGTATCTGAGTAGTCATGAATGGTACTGAATAGTGTATTGCAATTGATGGAGGAAAGATTATTGATGCATCAGCAGAAGATGGTTGGGCCTAGGAAATTGCCCTGAGAAACTTTTGCAGCAGTGCCTGGGGACTGAGATCTGCCAGATCTGATTGGCCTCCAACAACGATGACCACCATCCTTTGTGCTTGGTATGACTCCGAGAGTTTTCCTCCTGATTTGATTCTTATTGATTTTGGTTTTGCTAGGACTCCTTGATGCCACACTTAGCCAAATTCTGCCTTAATGTCAAATGCAGTCACTCTCACCTCATCGCTGCAGAGTACAGTTCTTTGTCCATGTTTAGATCAAGGCTGTTTTGAGGTCAAGAGCTGGTGGCCTTGACAGAACCCAAACTGAGCATCATTGAACATGTTATTGCTATGTAAGTGCCACTTGATAGCACTGTTGATGATATATTCTATCATTTTGCTGATGACCGTGTTGATTCCCAAATTTCTTTCTCTGTCAGTCTGGCCTCAATAAAAGTTGAGATGGATTCGCACGTAAAAAGAAGTTATTTATTTAGCTTGCAAGCTTGATTCATTTCATAGAAATATAAGAGACATCCAGTTTCCTATATCCCAGAAAGTGAATGAACAAAGAAACTAAGGGATCTCTGCAAATCAATTCAAATGGTATCAAGTTTCACATACTCGACGCCCATAGGTCAGCCTATATCCCTCCTGACCTGTTTGATCTATTCTGATTGGCTCACTTCCAATCCCTTTCTCTGGCCCCTATCAATGCAGCATCACTCTCATAGACACACCTCTTCCTGCTTTTTCCATGCGGTCTCAAATCCCTTTCTCCCTAACTGCCAGAATCAAAGTGGCTTATTTCTACATTACATTAACTAGTATCTCTAAAGTAACTATTTTATATCACATTCGTCAACCGGGGAGGAGGGTGATGGGGTGGTAATTGGTCAGATTGGATTTGTCCTCCTTTTTGCTCACAGGACATGACTGGCAGATGTCAGTGTTATTTCTGTATTGGATTTACTTAACCTAGGGCCACGGCAAATTCTGGAGCACAAATCTTCAGTACTATTGTCAGAATGTTGTTAAGACCCATCGACTTTGCAGTGTCCTGTGCCTTCAGTTGTTTCTTGATTTAAATTTTTTAAATTCCTTTCTCTGAGTTACAAAGCCTTTGCACAGAGTGGACAGGAAAGCCCCGAATCAACCTCCTTGCTTGCTCCAAAAATAATTCGAATTGAATCCAATTCATGGTCCTCACAGGTGAAACATATTAGATTCAAACTGACAAGTACAGGCATTACACCTGATCTCCCGCTTGATCAGCCGTTTCCTGATATCGCGGGAGCGAATTAAATTGGCTAAAGATTGGCATCTGTGATGCTTGGGACCTCTGGAGGGAATTGAGATGGATCATCTATTTGGCACTTCTGGGTGAAGGTGGCTGCAAATGCTTCAGCCGTGTCGTATCACTGATGTGTTGGGCTCCCCCGACATTCTGGAAGGGGACATTTGTAGTGCCTCTTCCTCCGGTTTGTTTTTAATTGGCCACTACCATTCACGACTGGATGTGCCAGGATCTGATCCGTTGGTTGTGCGATTGCTTAACTTTGTCTGTCGCATGCTGCTTCTGCTCTTTGGCATCTAAGTAGTCCTTACCAGGTTGATCCCGCGTTTTCGGCCAAGCTTGATGCTGTACCTGGCATGATCTCCTGTACTCTTCATTCAACCAGGATTGATCATCTGGTTTGATGGTAATTGTAGATGAGGGGATATGCCGAGCCATGAATTCTGGTTGAATACAATTCTGCTGTTGTATCTGATGGCCTACGGAACCTCCTGGATGCCCAGTTTTGAGTTGCGAGATTTGTTCGCAACCTATCCCATTTAGTCAAGTCGTGGTGCCAGACAACACAATGGAGGGTATCCACAATGTGAAGTCCCGACTGTGAAGTAGTGGTCAGTCTTCCCAATCCGTCATGGACAGATGCATCTGTAGATTGGCGAGGGCAAGGCCAAGTAGGTTTTTCTCTCTGGGTTTCCTAGCCGCCTGCTACAGACCCAGTCTGGCAGTGATGCTCTTCAGGACTCAGCAAGTTCAGTCAGTAGTTGTGCTACTGAGCCACTCTTGGTGATGGACCTTGAACCCCCCCCCACCCCCACCCAGAGTACATTTTAAACTGGTAACCAGCAGGAGGTTTTCTTGTCCATGTTTGAAGTAATGTCATGAGACCAGCAGAATAGATAAGGGGAAACTAGTGGATGTGGCGTATTTAGATTCTAAGAAGGCTTTCAATAAGGTCTCACACAGGAGATACGTAAGCAAAATTAGAGCACATGGGATTGAGGAAAATATACCGACATGGATTAAGAATTAATGAATGGACAGAATACAAAGTAGGAATGGCAAGCTGAGAGTAGTGGGGTGCAGCAAGGATCAATGCTTGGGCCCCAGCTATTACTATCTACATCAATGATTTGGATGTAGGGCCCAAATGTAATTTCCAAGTAAAACTCAGTGGAACGTAGGTTATCCACTTTGGTAGGAGGAACAGATACACAGAGTAGTTCTTAAATGGTAAGAGATTGGAAAGTGTAGATATGCAAAAGATACCTGTTGTGTCCTGGTCAATAAGCTGCTAACATGCAGGCGCAGCAGGCAATTTTATTGAATCCAAATTACACCATCTGCAGTGGAACGATATAAAGAAATTGGGCTTCTTCTCCTTGGAGCAGAGAAGATTAAGAGGTGACCATGGTGAGATGTTTAAAATTATGAACAATTTTGACAGGGTGAAAAAGGATATTCTGGGTGTGATTCTCCGGTTGCTTTGCGCTCAAGGTAGAGTGGAACGTGGCTGGAGAATCTCTGGAAAGCCCTCCAGCGAGCCTCCAGTCAGCCTCCGCACCTTGTGAGATTCTCCGGAGTCCAGCGAGATGTCGGAGTTGGAACCCTGCCCGAAATGGCCTCCCTCGAATCTTCAGCCTCCCCAGGGAGGCTGCAGCCGGGCACCAATTAGTGCTGGTCCACACAAATGTGGACCAGGCGGAACGGCACCTGAGGGGGGTCTCCCGGGCCATCGGAGACCCCTGGGTTTGCCAGGGTAAGTGGAGGCGAGCACCCTGGGCCTCCTCCTGGAACATGGGCACCGTGGAACTTTCCAGCTGGCACCTTGGCACTGCCACCCTGGCACTGCCAAGGTACTCGGTTGGCACTGCCAAGCCAGCAGGAGCACTGCCAGGGTGCCCATGCCAGGGTGGTGCTGCCAAGGGTCAGGGGGCGAGGGGGACCATGCCCATGAAGTGAGGGTGGAGGGAGGGTTTGAAGGGTGGGGGGATTGCAGGGCAGATAAGTATGGGCCTCCGGGAGTTTGGGGGGGATGATGGGTGGGGGTCCGAGAAGGGAGGAGGTGCTGTGAGGGAGTTTGGGGGGCCTGAAGAGGGGGGACTCCCAGGGATCCTATAGCGGGGTGTCCTCACTTGGGGGGTATGAGGTAGTATCCATGTATGTGGGGGGGGGGGTGACATTGCCCATGGGTGGGGGTGTGGGGGACCCACAAGCTCATTTAGAGATCGGGGCACCCTTTCAAAATAGCAGCGCGATCTCTGAGTTCAGCTCTCAAGTGCTAAATATAATTCGAAGTTTGGCCTAAACCGGTGAGAAACTCCCCAGGCTCAAAAAAATGATTAAGTGTCATTGAATAGCAATGGGAAACTCACTGAAAAACCCGCCACAAATTAACGTAAATTTTTTTGCGGCGAATCGTGCCCTCTGTTTCCACTAGTTGGTAAGTCGGTGACTAGTGGTCAGAATTTGAAGAGAGCTAGGAGTGAGATGATAGAGTTGAGACTTGGAATGCGCTGCCTGGGAGAGTGGTGAAGGCGGATTCCATAGGAGGTTTCAAAAGAGCTGGATATATAATTGTAAGTGATGAATTTAGAAGGCTGTTGGCAATGGGACGAGCTCGGGAGCTCTTTCGGGAGCTGGTGCAAACACGATAGGCCAAATGGCCTCCTTATGTGCTGCAAGATTCTGTGACAAAAGTTGACCGTGTAGTTGACAGTGAAGTGGATAGCTGTCAACTCCATAATTATATCAATAGTTTGGTTGAGTGGGCAGAGAAAAAGTGGCAAATGAAATTCCATTGGATTGGACTGGATTGGATTGGATTTGTTTATTGTCACGTGTACCGAGGTATAGTGAGAAGTATTTTTATGCGAGCAGCTCAACAGATCATTAAGTACATGAAAAGAAAAGGAAATTTTTAAAAATACATAAAAGAAAATATATAATAGGGCAACACAAGGTACGCAATGTAACTACGTAAGCACCGGCATCGGATGAAGCATAGAGGGGTGTAGTATAAATGAGGTCAGTCCATAAGTTGGTCATTTAGGAGTCTGGTAACACCGGGGAAAAAGCTGTTTTTGAGTCTGTTTGTGCGTGTTCTCCGACTTCTGTATCTCCAGCCCAATGGAAGAAGTTGGAAGAGTGAGTAAGCCAGGTGGGAGGAGTCTTTGGTTATGCTGCCTGCTTTCCTCGGGCAGCAGGAGGTATAGACAGAGTCAATGGATGGGAGGCAGGTTTGTGTGATGGACTGGGCTGTGTTCACGACTCTCTGAAGTATCTTGCGGTCCTGGGCCGAGCAGTTGCCATACCAGACTGTGATGCAGCCAGATAGGATGCTTTCTATGGTATATCTGTAAAAGTTGGTAAGAGTTAATGTGGACATGTCGAATTTCCTTAGTTTCCTGAGGAAGTATAGGCGCTGTTGTGCTTTCTTGGTGGTAGCGTCGACGTGGGTGGACCAGGACAGATTTTTGGTGATGTGTACCCCATGGAATTTGAAACTGCTAACCATCTCCACCTCGGCTCCGTGGATGCTGAAAGGGGTGTGTACAGTACTTTGCTTCCTGAAGTCAATGACCAGCTCTTTAGTTTTGCTGGCATTGAGGGAGAGATTGTTGTCACTGCACCACTCCACTAGGTTCTCTATCTCCCTCCTGTATTCTGACTCGTCGTTATTCAAGATCCAGCCCACTATGGTCGTATCGTCAGCAAACTTGTAGATGCAGTTGGAACCAAATTTTGCCACGCAGCCGTGTGTGTACAGGGAGTAGAGTAGGGGGCGAAGTACGCAACCTTGTGGGGCCCTGGTATTAAGGACTATTGTGGAGGAGGTGTTGTTGTTTATTCATACTGATTGTGGCAGTTGCAGAGTGAGGAGCCAAGTCCTCGGTTTTGGAGCTTTGATATGAGCTTGGCTGGAATTATGGTGTTGAAGGCGGAGCTGTAGTCAATAAATAGGAGTCTGATGTAGGAGTCCTTGTTGTCGAGATGCTCTAGGGATGAGTGCAGGGCCAGGGAAATGGCGTCTGCTGTGGACCGGTTGCAGCGATATGCGTATTGCAGTGGACCAAAGCGTTCTGGGAGTATGGAGGTGATGCGCTTCATGACCAACCTCTCGAAGCACTTCATTACGACTGAAGTTAGGGCCATCGGACGATAGTCATTGAGGCACGTTGCCTGGTTCTTCTTTGGCCGGTACCGTTATGATGGTGGTCTTCTTAAAGCAGGTGGGGACCTGGGAGTGGAGTAGGGACAGGTTAAAGATATCCGCGAACACATCCGGGCCCGTCACCTTCCGAGGGTTCATTTTCAGGAAGCCGATCTGACTTCAGAAGCTGTGATGGTGAGTATGGGTGAGTTATGGGCTGCTGGGGCACTCTCAACAGTGGATTGTTGGTTTCCTGCTCGAACCGAGCATAGAATGCATTGAGTTCATCGGGAAGGGGTGCGCTGCTGCCGGAGGTACTGCTCGGCTTCATTTTGTAGCCCGTTATGTTGTTTATGCCTTGCCACAACCGCCGAGAGTCTGTCTGTCATTCTAGCTTGATTTGATATTCTCTCTTGGCATCTCGGATGGCTTTGCGGAGGTCGTACCTGGATTTCTTGTATACGTAAGGGTCGTCTGACTTGGAATGCCTCAGACTTGTCCTTCAGTAGGGAGTCAATCTCGCGATTGAGCCATGGTTTCCGGTTGGGGAACGTACGTACTGCTGTCTTTGGCACGCAGTCGTCCATACATTTGCTGATGAAGTCTGTGACGGTGGTGGCATACTCATTTAAGTTGGTCGCTGAGTTCTTAAATATGGAGCAGTCCACTGTCTCTAAGCAGTCACGTAGGAGTTCTTCTGTTTCCTCAGACCAGCATTGCACGACCTTCTTAGCAGGATTCTCCCGTTTGAGTTTCTGCTTGTATGCCGGGAGAAGGAGCACCGTCTTATGGTCTGATTTCCCAAAGTGCGGTCGGGGGATGGAACGGTAGGCGCCCTTGATTTTTGAATAGCAGTGGTCAAGAGTGTTGTCGCCCCTGGTGGGACAGGAGGTGTGCTGGTGGAATTTTGGCAGTGCACTCTTGAGGTTGGCCTTGTTGAAGTCCCCGGCTGCGATGAACAAGGCCTCCGAGGTGTTCTGTTTCGTAGTTGTTTATAACTGTGTACAGTTCGTCCAGCGCCTTCTTCACTTCTACCTGGGGTGGGATGTAGACCGCTGTGATAATGGCTGAAGTGAACTCATGTGGAAGATAGTATGGGCGGCACTTAAAGGTCAGGTATTCCAGGTCCGGGGAGCAGTAGGTCGCCAGGGTCGCCACATCTAAGCACCAGGAGGAGTTGATGAGTAGACAAACCCCTCCACCCTTTGCCTGATGACACGGTGCGGTCCGCCTGGTGAATTGAGAAACCTTCAGGTTGTATGGCACAGTCTGGTGAGGCGGGGAAAATTGTGCAAAATCCAGGTACCTTTTAAACAAGTTGAGCATTTCAGCTTCAACCTCCAACTTAGGCAGTGAATTCCAAATGCCCACCACCTTCTGAGTGAAAAGGATCTTCCACATGTCCCCGCTAATCCTTCCACCAGTCACCTTAAATCTATGTCTCCTGTAATTGACCCTTCAGTGAGGGTCAACCCTAACCGTCTGGAAAAATGTGAGGTAATGCATTTGGGGGGGGGGCAAATAAAGCAAAGGAGTTCTCAATAAATGGAAAGGAGAGAAGTTAAGGAAGTGAAAGGCCTTTGGAGAGTATGTCGACACGTCTTTGAAGGTGGCAGGTCAGGTGGACAAGGTGGTCAAGAAAACATATGGAATGCTTTCCTTTATTGGGTGAGGTATTGAATACAAAGGCAGGGATGTAATGATGGAACTGTATAAAACACTGGTTAGGCCACTGTTGTAATTTTGTGTACAGTTCTGGCCACCACATTACATGAAGGACATAATTGTTCGGGAGAGAGTGCAGAAGAGATTTACAAGAATGCCGCTAGGACTTGAAACTTGCAACAATGAGGAGATATTGCATAGGCTAGGTTGTTTTCCTTCAAAAAGAGGAGGCTATTGAAGCATACAGAATTATGAAAAGTCCAGACAAAGTAGACCGGCAATACTTGTTTCTTCTCGTTGAAGGGTCAATTACAGGAGACATAGATTTAAGGTGATTGGTGGAAGGATTAGAAGAGACATGAGGAAAAGCCTTTTCACTCAGAAGGTGGTGGGCATCTGGAATCCACTGCCTAAGTTGGTGGTTGAGGCTGAAATGCTCAACTTGTTTAAAAGGTACTGTATCTGTATCTGAAGTGCTGTAACCCCGGATCAGGTTTTGGAAAATGGGGTTGAAATGAGCGGCTAGTTTCTTTTTTCTCTCTTTTTGGCTGGCGCAGATGTGATGGGCTGAATGGCCTCTTTCTGCATCGTAGCCATTCTATGGTTCTATGGAGGTGAATTTTGTTTAAAGGGCTGTGAATCCTTGGAATTTTCTACCCAAGGGGTTTTGGAAACTCAGTCATTGAGGATGTTTAATGTAGCAATTTACAGATTTCTAAATTCCAATGATACAAAGGGATATATGGAGATAGTGTGGGAATAAGGTATTGAATTGGATGATCAGCCATGATCATTTTGAATGATGGAGCAGACTTGATGGGCTGAATGGCCTACTCCTGCTCCTATGTTCCTATAAAGCGCTGGGTCTATTTTAATGCATTAAAGGTACTATATAAATGCAAGGTATTGGATTTTTGGAATAAGTATTAATTTTTGCTGTCTTGTAATTAGATTTAATTAAAGATTGAACCAGTCAAAATTGATATTGGCTATCTAATCACATCCTGTGCAAAGCTAATTTTACTGCCTCACCAATATCTTGATTGGTTCCAGGTGAGACTTAATTGTATAGATAGTGAGTTCGCAAGTTTAACCAGACTGTGTTGGAACAGGTGCTATGTGGGGATGAGGTCACTTTCAATAGGAAGGCAATAAGGAAACTTAAGCAGGCGTCTGTAACCTCTGCTTCTCACGCATCCTAACAACCAGTTCAAACCATAATTGGGAGAGGCCTGAAAGACTACCTTTTCCTTGCTTCTTCCATTGATTAGGGAATGGTAAATAGTGAAGAAGGACCATAGCAGGGTAGAAATAATTTCAACAAAAGGGAAAATAATCAATATGCTGTGTGATCTGTGTACACTGCCTCTATTTGTCTGTTTTCTTGGGGAAGAGATTAACTGTTATTGGGGGGAAAAAGATCCAATTCTCATGTTTGAAACTCATCTGCAATTGTGAGGAGTTAGAACATAAGAACTAGGAGCAAGAGTAGGCCATCTGGCCCCTCGAGCCTGCTCCGCCATTCAATGAGATCATGGCTGATCTTTTTTGGACTCAGCTCCACTTTCTGGCCCGAACACCATAACCCTTAATCCCTTTATTCTTCAAAAGACTATCGATCTTTATCTTAAAAACATTTAATGAAGGAGCCTCAACTGCTTCCATGGGCAAGTAATTCCATAGATTCACAACCCTTTGGGTGAAGAAGTTCCTCCTAAGATCAGTCCTAAATCTACTTCCCCTTATTTTGAGGCTATGCCCCCTAGTTCTGCTTTCACCCGCCAGTGGAAAGAACCTGTCCGCATCTATCCTATCTATTCCCTTCATTATTTTATATGTTTCTATAAGATCCCCCCCCCCCCCCCCCCCCCCCCCCCCCCCGCATCCTTCTAAATTCCAACGAGTACAGTCCCAGTCTACTCAACCTCTCCTCGTAATCCAACCCCTTCAGCTCTGGGATTAACCTAGTGAATCTCCTCTGCACACCCTCCAGCACCAGTACATCCTTTCTCAGGTAAGGAGACCAAAACTGAACACAATACTCCAGGTGTGGCCTCACTAACACCTTATACAATTACAGCATAACATCCCTAGTCTTAAACTCCATCCCTCTAGCAATGAAGGACAAAACTCCATTTGCCTTCTTAATCACCTGTTGCACCCGTAAACCAACTTTTTGCGACTCATGCACTAGCACGCCCAGGTCTCTCTGCACAGCAGCATGTTTTAATATTTTATCATTTAAATGATCCCTTTTGCTATTATTCCTACCAAAATGGATAACCTCACATTTGTCAACATTGTATTCCATCTGCCAGACCCTAGCCCATTCACTTAACCTATCCAAATCCCTCTGCAGACTTCCGGTATCCTCTGCACTTTTTGCTTTACCACTCATCTTAGTGTCGTCTGCAAGCTTGGACACATTGCACTTGGTCCCCACCTCCAAATCATCTATGTAAATTGTGAACAATTGTGGGCCCAACACTGAACCCTGAGGGACACCACTAGCTATTGATTGCCAACCAGAGAAACACCCATTAATCCCCACTCTTTGCTTTCTATTAATTAACCAATCCTCTATCCATGCTACTACTTTACCCTTAATGCCATGCATCTTTATCTTATAGAACATAGAACATAGAAAATACAGCACAGAACAGGCCCTTCGGCCCACGATGTTTTGTGTGGCACCTTGTCAAAAGTTTTCTGGAAATCCAGATATACCACATCCATTGGCTCCCCGTTATCTACTGCACTGATAATGCCGTCAAAACATTCCACTAAATTAGTTAGGCACAACCTGCCCTTTATGAACCCATGCTGCGTCTGCCCAATGGGACAATTTCCATCCAGATGCCTCGCCATTTCTTCCTTGATGATAAATTCCAGCATCTTCCCTACTACCGAAGTTAAGCTCATTGGCCTATTATTACCCGCTTTCTGCCTATCTAATTTTTTAAACAGTGGTGTCACGTTTGCTAATTTCCAATTTCTTTGTTTATTGCCTGCCCCGCCATAATGTTACTATTTGGTGGCCTATAGACTACTCCTATAGGAGTGACTTTTTCGCCTTACTATTCCTGATTTCCACCCGAATGGATTCAACCTTATCCTCCATAGCACCGATGTCATCCCTTACTATTGCCAAGATGTCATCCTTAAATAACAGAGCTACACCACCTCCTTTACCATCCACTCTGCCCTTCTGAATAGTTTGATACCCTTAGATATTTTACTCCCAGTCGTGACCATCCTTTAACCATGTTTCAGTAATGGCCACTAAATCATAGTCATTCATGATGATTTGCGCCATCAACTCATTTACCTTATTCCGAATACTACTAGCATTCAGGTAAAGTATACTTATGTTGGCTTTTATACCTCTGTTTTGAATCTTAACACCTTGACCAGTAACCTCTCCTAAGTTATTTTTCCTCTTAACGTTTCTCCTAATTTTCCTTGACATTGAACCCATATCTTCATGTAAAAACCTGCCGCGTCGCTTTCCATTTATGTTTTTACTTCCCGTTTTGTTCTTTTAGTATTACTAGGCCTATTCACTGAGCTCCCCTCAGTCACTGTACCTTGTACTGTCGCTCTTTTTGATTTTTGACTATGGCTTCTCTGCCTTACACTTTCCCCCTTACTGCCTTTTGTTTCTGCCCTTGTTTTACTGCCTTCCGACGTCCTGCATCGTTTCCCATCCCCCTGCCACATTAGTTTAAACACTCCCCAACTGCTCTAGCAAATAGCCCCTAGGACATCAGTTCCAGTCCTGCCCAGGTGTAACCCGTCCAGTTTGTACAGGTCCCACTTCCCCCAGAACCAGTCCCAGTGCCCCAGGAATCTGAAACCCTCCCCCTGACACCATCCCTTCCGCCATGTATTCATCCTATATATCCTGTCATTTCTACTCTGACTCGCACGTGGCACCGGTAGTAATCCTGAGATCACTACCTTCGAGGTCCGATTTCTTAACTTCCTTCCTAGCTCCCTGTATTCTGATTTTAGGACCTCATCCCTTTTTTTACCTATGTCGTTTGTACCAATGTGTACCACCCTCCCCCTCCAGAATGTCCTGTACCTGGTCCGAAACATCCTTGACCCTAGCACCAGGGAGGCAACGTACCATCCTGGAGTCTCGTTTGCGGCCACAGAAACGCCTGTCTATTCCCCTTACAATTGAATCCCCTTAACTATTGCACTGTCACATTTATCACCCCTCCCCTCTGCAGCAGAACCAACCGTGGTGCCACAAGTTTGGCTGTTGCTGTTTTCCCCTGAGAGGCCATTCCCCTCAACAGTATCCAAAGCGGTATATCTGTTCTGCAGAGGAATGGCCACAGGAGATTCCTGCACTACCTGCCTCGCTCTCTTGCTCTATCTGGTGGTCACCCATTCCCTTCCTGCCTGCGGAGCTTGAGCCTGCGGTGTGACCACCTCTCTATACGTGCTATCCACGATGCTCTCCGACTCGCGGATGCTCCACAGTGTCTCCAGCCGCCACTCCAGCTCTGAAACTCGAGCTTCCAGGAGCTGTAACTGGAGATACTTCCTGCACACATGCTGACCCTGGGGACTGGACACAAGTTGGGACACAAGAATTAAATTTGTTCAATTGATCAAGCAAAACACCGGATCATTAGTGACTGTGAATGGGGTTCCACGTTTTGGTGTTAAAGAAAATTGAGAGGGGAGTTGTAATTAAATATAGAATGTACAAATTATCTTCTCTCCCTGACTTCACCTGCTCCCACCATGGGAATTAAAAACAAAACTGATGTCTTTTTGATTTTCTTCATTTTAACCTGCTTCACTTTTTTCCTCTACAGGTATTTGCTATTTGAGATCAGATCTCATTGGGAGCCATAGATTAACCTGTCAGAAGACGGCTCTGTACAAAATATTGTTTGAAAATGGTGCTGCTCATGCATGCAATCGTTGGGGGGTATAGAAGCACAGTAGTTATCACTGTTGCTTCACAGCTCCAGGGTCCCAGGTTCAATTCCGGCCTTGGGTCACTATCTGTGCGGAGTCTGCACGTCCTCCCCAGGTCTGTGTGGGTTTCTTACGGGTGCTCCGGTTGCCTCCCACAGTCCAAAGGTGTGCAGGTTAGGTGGATTGGCCATGCTAAATTGCCCCCCCAAAAAAATGTTTTTAAACGCATGCAACCATTACAATTCCATCCTCCACCCCCAATTTCTCGAGGCTTTAATTTTCTTACCGTCTTACATTGTTGTGCTGAGAACTGAAGAGACAAATTTAACCTTTGACCCTGAGTCACGGGCATTGAAATAGTTTCTGTGCTCACTATTGCAATTGCCCTGAGTTTTTCTGGGGAAGGTGAAGACACAGTTTGCCATCGGCTTTGCATACAGTTGCCCATAGGATTTTTTAACAGGTTGGCCAGCAGAGACTTTGTTTCTTCTGCCGTCATTTTGAATTTGGTGCCCTCTGCAGGTGATCTGTGGCATCTGTAATCATGGCAAGCAGCAAGAAAAGAATGCAAACCAGTCAGATTGAAGAATTAATGACAGTAAAGCAGTAGTTAAATATAAATATGTATAACTTATCATGAAATAAAGATTAGAACATGCAAATTAGATGAAGAGAGATACATAAAACAGGAAAACTTTTAAAATTTAGTTTTTAATCTGCCACAATTTTTTAAGAGCGAGGTTGTTCAGTAATTGTTACTTCCTACTCTCTTTAAAACTCAGTTATTTCTGATTGAACAAGCTCTCACCTTTTTTGAACTATTTCTAAAGCGAGAATAGTGGGTAATTTGCCCAAGTTTATGCTATGGCAGTGATCTCTGTGCCGATTACATCAGTGAAGACTGCACACCACAACCTGTAGAGGAGCAGTCACTGACTGCAACTTTTTAAGATTTCTGCATTCAACTGCGTGTGTATGATCACCAGACGGTGCTGTTAGTTTCATTCAATAATGATATTGAGCATTGATTTAGTAGAGCAAAACTAGGACCATTAATTTTCAACAGTAAACAACCATTACAACAACAAAACCTTAATTCTGTGTAGTGCCTATAAATATAAAGAAAATCCCCAAAAGATTGGTCAAAGAGATTGGCTTTAAGGAGGACATGTGTCGGGGTTAAAGAGCAAATTCCTGATCATGAGGATAAGGTGCTTAAAGACATGAGTGTCTATAGTGGATGAAGAGCGAGGAAGGCTGCACAAGACACTGGACTAAGTGTAATGCAGTGTTCATGAGTTTGTGAGGGGGAGGGGACATGGTGCAATGCTGCAACTGATCACAAAGGTAAGGAGGGATGAGCGTGTGGGGAAGATATGAAGTGACCATCTAAAGATTGAAATAGTAAATTCTAGAGCTGACAGAAATATGGGCAAGGATATCAGTCGCAGATTTGGTGAATTGAGGTTGGAGGTGTAAATATTTTTTGTGATGAAGAGCAGTGGTGAATAACTGAGCTGGGGATAGGACAGCATCCCATTGTTAAAAGTACAGAAGGGTATAGAGTTTGTGGCAGAGATGATAATGAGAGCTTCAATCTTTCCATTGCTGAACTAGAGGAAATTGAGGTTAATTTCAGACTAGAAGCTGGAGAAGCAGTTCAGGAGTGGAGAGAAGTGTGGGGATGGTGCAGGTACTTTTAGGGTCTCAGTGTATGTATGTAAATTGAACCTATGTCTTCAGATGATGTGCACATATGGTAGCATGTCGATGAGGAAGAGATGAGGGATTCCTGAAGTGGTCTTGCAAGACTGTGAAGAAAATACCTTTTAAGTTGGACAATGTAGGTTGTGGCATTGTAGGAGAATGGTATGATTAGCTACTTCAGACAATCCAAAAGATTAAAATAGAAGAGGCGAGATTATACATCATGATCACATCCACATAGAATGTCATTTGTGACTTTGGTTAGTTTAATAAACACAGAGGAAGTCCACACCAAGGAAGAAAAACAAACTTTGGTTTATTTACAATTCCGTTATATACAACTTCCGGTAGATCCCTACTTGGTCTCTTCTCAATCGGTGCCTTACTGGTTTTGTACATAGTTGAATGGAGTTCCCCTGCCCCTCCGCAGGGGAGCTTGTGCTCTGCGAGAACCACGAGGAAGATAATCATTCCCACCCCATAGGTCTCGTGCGGGATATTACAGTTGCTTTCAGGGAGGCCTGCACCCTGAAAGGCGGGACTCGAGTAGGATGTTGTCAGAGAGATTTGCATGCATCTGAGATGTGACAAGATTTCAGAATTCTGGAGAGGAAATAGATGTTGAAAATGGAGCAGTAGTTTGCAATGACACAGCAGTGAGGAATAGCTTTTTTTTAAGGGAGGGTGATAAACGTTTTGGAAAGAAAGGTTACGGTCTAGTTGAAAAAGGGGCTATTTTCAATCATAGTTAGCATTTGGGATAGAAAAGGAAGAAAAGGTGGTTAGCAATTTAGTGGGAATAGTGTTTGAGTGTAGTAATGCCGGCATCTCCACATCAGTGTTTGAGTGTGTAAGAGGTGGGTCTCTTCGATGAGATAGGAGAAAAAATGAGGCAAAGTGGGAAAGAAACAGGAGATTTAGAGCTAAGATAGAGAAGTGTAACAGGAAACCGAATAGATACAGGTTATGTTTGTGGCAAATTACCAGGTTTTTTGCACTTACTAGAGGTGAGATAGAGTGTACAGAATAAAGGCATTTAAAGCAGTGATAATGGAGAAAAGATGTTAGGAGTTATTTTTTATTTTTCTGAATGACCCTTGAATAGTGGGTGATTTTGGTAAAGGGAAGTGTGACTCCGTAGAGCTTGATGTGGTCCAACACTATGAATCATGCCCTAAAACTAATTACAATGTCTTTGGTGTGTGGGATATTCTAGATGGGAGGGGGTTAAGCCCGTCATAATCAACATTTCACCAGTGGTATAAAAGTCAAAGAAATTAATGGCATGATGTTTGCTTGATAGTATATGATTCTATGGCCAAAAGCAATATATCTTAATGGTGTTTTGGGCAGCATTGTGTTTAGCCAGGCAGTTGGAAGAAGAAGAGTATGGAGTGCATGGCTAGCAAATATCAAGACAAGAAGGACAAAATTCGGGGAAATCCTAGAAAAAGAGATGTGACGGGCTGTTCAACCTTTTCATTATATCTGAATCTGTATATATTAAATTGATCTGTTAAGTCCTCTTTAAAATGAATAGATTTCATTACTGTGGAAGATTATTTTGTAATATTGGGTTGACTAAACATGATGTTTTTTTGGACGAAGGAAGTGAATGCACTATTGCCAAGTTTGCGGATGACACAAAAATAGGTGGGAAGGCAAGAAATTAGTGAGAATGACATAAAGAGTCTACAGAGGGATATAGACAGGTTAGGTGAGTGGGCAAAAACCTAGCAGATGGAATATAATGTAGGACAGAGAAACAAAAGGAGGCCATTTTTCACATTGAGTCCCTGCTGGCTTCCCGCAGAGTAATCCAGTCAATATCCCTACTCTGCTTGTTCACTGTAGCCTTCCAAGTTCATTTTCACCAAAGGTCTACTCAATCTCCTTCTGAAATCATTGATTGATTCTGTTTCCACAACCCTCAGGGGTGGTGAGTTCTAGGTCATTTCCATGCAGTGTGTGAAAAAGTTCTTCTTCACATTCCTCCAGCATCTCTTACCCAAGATCTTAAATCTATGTGTGCACGTCCTTGTACCTACAGTTAATGCGAAGAATGTTTCCTTACCTGATCTAAGCCTGTCATAATTTGTACTTGTCTACAAAATTATGAGGGGCATAGACAGAGTGGATAGTCAGAGACTTTTTCCCAGGGTAGAGGGCCCAATTACTAGAGGGCATAGGTTTAAGGTGCGAGGGGCAAGGTTTAGAGGAGATGTACGAGGTAAGTTTTATTACACAGCGGGTAGTGGGTGCCTGGAACTCGCTGCCAGAGGAGGTGGTGGAAGCAGGGACGATAGTGACGTTTAAGGGGCATCTTGACAAATACATGAATAGGATGAGAATAGAGGGATACGGACCCCGGAAGTGTAGAAGATTTTAGTTTAGATGGTCGGCGCAGGCTTGGAGGGCCGAAGCGCCTGTTCCTCTGCTGTACTTTCTTTGTTCTTTCCATCTTCTGTGTTTTCAATTATGAGGGGTTAAACAGTCTGAGAGTTGGCTTTACGTGCAGCAATATTTAATTTAACTTTGTGCGCATGTAGGGCACATTGTCTGGTTTGATTTAGTAACTTGCGAGCAGTCAAATGAAAGCTCCAACAATTTTTGGGAACCTTTTTAAATGTTTAAACAACAGAGGACTTCAAACATCACAGCAGTGATGTTTTAGTGTTCGCAAAGAGCTTTTTAGTAAACACAACGGGACAGTGTAAGAAGGTGTTAATAACAGGGAGTAAAGCTATGTATAATTTTCCCTGCAGAAGAGGCATTTACTGCAGTTATTTGTAGTTCAATGTGGGTGTAGCACTGACAAAAATGATTGGATTCATGTCATCCACGTGCTGCCAGAAGGCACTTATTACAGTGTTTATACAAATTCTTGAACAATACTTTTACAGTATTTTTCCACTTTGGAAATATTCTTAAGCTTTTTTTAGTTCAAGCTAATGCCACCCACTCTAATTAGTGGAATCACTGTTACGCAAGGTAGATACTAATGGAGGAGGCGCGTTATAATTTCATGTTGTATATAGTCTCAGGTGCACTTCAACAGCAGTGTGACTGAGGAGCTGTGGTTATGTTGTCTGCTTTCAGCAGTGTAAGATTGGGGAATACAAAACTCCACGTAGATCTGCTTGAATGCAGGAACTAGCGCTGCTCTTCGGTGTCAACTTCCTGCAATTTCTATGGATAGAAAACAGCTGACATAAAAGGCGGAAGCTTTCAGTTATTAAAATTTTAAGTTGTTACACAATATGTTGTCAGTGCTTCCAGGTGATCTTACTACCATTGCATGTTTATGTATTCCCCTGTACCTGTGTATCATAGTGTTCTATTGATGCTCTGTTAGTGCTCAAGAGAATAGACTGCAGTGCTTAAACTAATATACAAGGGCATACTCTTAAAAATTGACCAATAATTCTGTGCATCAACCTATTAGGGTGATACTCCCAAAAAGTAAGGGACAGAGAGTCATGTTCAGGGACACTTTGCTGCATGTGCCTCATCAACTTCAGTACAAACATTTCTATATTTTTGTTTCTTTTGGATTTACACACTTTGTTAATTTCAAAATTGTGTGCCCAAAATATTGCAAATATTCATTTATAATTGTAAGAAAAGGAACAAAACCTTTTAGTAGAGATGCTGTTGACTGCCTGAAGCTGTTGGATTTCTCTGAGACAGTCAGACAGTCTTCTAAAACTTACTAATGAATAAATGGAAGCTGTACTGACAATTTTTTAAAAATTCATTCATGGGATGTGGGCATCACTAGCTAGGCCAGCATTCATTGCCCATCCCTAATTGATTGCTTGATTGATTTATTGTCACATGTACCGAAGTATAGTGAAAAGCATTTTTGTGCGGCCAAGGGTACATACACAGTATTTACACAGTAGACAAAAAGAATAATCAACAAACTACATCAGCATAGTGATTGGTTACAGTGTGGAACAAGGGCCAAACAAAGCAAATACATGAGCAAGAGTTCTTGATTGATGGTGGTGTGCTGCTTCTTGAATTGCTGTAGCCCATGTCATGTAGGAACACACAGTGCTGTCAGGAAGGGATTTCCAGGATTTTGACCCAGCGATAGTGAAGGAGCAGCAATATAATTCTAAGTCAGGTTGGTGAGTGACATAGAGGAGAACTTGCAGGTGGTGGTGCTCCCATGCGTCTGCCGCCCTGGTCCTTCCAGACGGTAGAGTGGCGAGTTGGGAAGGTGTTGTCAAAAAAAGACTTGGTGAGTTGCAGCAATGCATTTTGTAGATGGTACACACGGCTGCCACTGTGCTTCAGTGGTGGAGGGAGCGAATGTCTGTTGCAGCATATGGGGTGTCAACAAATGGATTGTTTTGTCTTGGATGATGCCCAGTTTCTTGAGTATTGTTGGAGCTGCACTCATCCAACCAAGTGGTGAGTATTCTGTCACCTCTTGCCCAATGTAGATGGTAGACAGGCTCTGGGGAATCAGGCGGTGAGTTACTCTTGCAAATTTCCCAACCTTGACCGGCTTTTGTAGCCAAAGTATTTATGTGCCTGGTCCATTTCAGTTTCTAGTCAATGGTAACCTCTAGGATGTTGGTAGTGGGGAGTTCAGCTTTGGTCATACCATTGAATGTCAAGGGAGATGGATAGATTCTCTCTTGTTGGAGATGGCCATTGCCTGGCACTCGTGTAGTGCAAATGTTACTTGCTGAGTGTTGTCCAGGCCTTGCTGTATATGAGCGCGGACTGCCTCCATATCTGAGGAGTTGGGTATGGTGTTGAACATGATCCAAAAAATCCCCGCTTCTGACCTTATTATGGACGCACCGTCATTGATGAAACAGCTGAAGATCGTTGGGCTTAGGACACGACACTGAGAAATGCCTTTTGTGATGTCCCAGGACTGAGCTGATTGACCTCCAACAACCACAACCATCTTCCTTTGTGCTGGGTATGACATTAACCAGTGGAGCATTTTCTCCGATTCCCATTTATTTCAGTCTTGCTATCACTCTTTGATGCCTCAATCGGTCAAATGCTGCATTGATGTCAAGGTTACAGAATGTGGTTGTATGCAATTCTGCCGCTGCTGCTGATAGCCCACAGCGCCTCATGGATGCCCAGTTTTGAGCTACTAGATCTGTTCAAACTCTATCCCATTTAGCAAAAGTGGTGATGCCACACAAAATGATGGATGGTATCCTCAATGTAAATACGGACCCAAGAAGTGTAGAGGATTTTAGTTTAGACGGGCAGCATGGTCGGCACAGGCTTGGAGGGCCAAAGGGCCTGTTCCTGTGCTGTACTTTTCTTTGTTCTTCTTTGTTCTTTGGGCTTCACCTTCACCTGACTGTGTGTGGTCACTCCTACCAATACTATCGTGGACAGATGCATCTGCGACAGCTAGATTGGCGAGGGTAAGGTCAAGTAGGTTTTTCCCTCTTGGGAAAACATGGGACAATATTGATTCATGAGCTGAGGTGGGGTGGAAGATGGTAACCAGCAGCAGGTTTCCTTGGCCATGTTTGACCTGATGCCAAGAAACTTTATAGGGCCCAGAGTCATTGTTGAGGGTTCCCAGGTCAGCGCCCTTGTCACTGTGCTGCCACCTTTGGTGGGTCTGTTTTGTCAATGGAATATGATATCCCCAGTGATGGTGATGATGGTGACTGGGACATTGTCTATATGGTATGAATCCATGAGTATGACTATATCAGCCTCTTGCTTGATTAGTCTGCAGTACAAACCCCCAGATATTAGAATGGAAGGCTTTGCAGGGTTGATGGGGCAGAATGTGCTGTTGTTGTTTCCAGTGCCGACGTCAATGCCGCGTGGTCCGTCCAGTTTCATTCCTTTTTTTTTAGATTTCGGAGCGTTTTGATACAACTGAATGACTTGCTAAGCCATTTCATTGGGCATTTAAGTGCCACCCACATTGCTATGGGTCTGGAGTCACATGTAAGCCAGACCAGAAACGGCAGATTTCCTTCCCTAAAGGACATTAGTGAACCATAGAATCAACAGAGCAGAAGGAGGCCATTCAGCCCATCGGATCTGCACCAACCCTTGGAAAGAGCACCCTTCACCCTATCCCCGTAACCCTACCTAACCTGTTTGGACACTAAGGGACAATTTAGCATGGCCAATCCACCTAACCTTCACATCGTTGGACTGTGGGAGGAAACCAGAGCACCCGGAGGAAACCCACGCAGACACTGGGAGAATGTGCAAACTTCACACACAAGAGTGACCCAAGCCGGGAATCAAACCTGAGACCCTGGAGTTGTGAAGCAGCTGTGCTAACCCTTGGATTTTTATGATAACGACAATGTTTTGTGGTCACCATTAGATTTTTTTGATGAGATATACTTAATGAATTCTAAACAAATGCACAGTCATTAAATTTAGATTGGTAGAATCAAGCAAGGAAATATTAGATACCCAATTGCATGTTTGGAAAGAAGGCGAATTACATTGTAGTTCGATGGTTAAATTAATTCGAGACTTTTGAAAAGAATGCTGCAAGAAGTGCACTCATTGAATCAGAAGTGTTTCTTTTAATTGTGATACATGACTATCTTTATCCTTCAAATGCTAAGAAACAATGTCCTATGTTTTATGGTTAATGCTATATAATAGATGTTTAAGTAATTAAAATGTTTTCAAATAAAGGGACTTGTGCATTAGGATGGATACAGATTTTCACCCTTAAGAACGCTAGTCTTGACAATCCATGGGCATGCAAATTGGTCCTCAGTTCTCATTCTTGTGAGTTTGGCAGTTGTTCACTTTTATGAAAATCACAAAATAAATCTATAGTCTTGCCACTCATTTTAAACTGTCATGACGACTCCCGGTTGCGGCTATGCCTGGGTAGGTCACACGTTCAGCAGCTCCCGCCAAGAACGGACTTTTGGGCCCTTTTGAGGAGCCCCAGCGGCACTTGGACGACGATTCCCGGTGTGGGACGGCAGCAGTAAGGTTCCCCCAGCATTGTATTGAGTGGACCAGGAGTGGTGCGATTATATATAAAAAAAAAAAAAAAGTGGTTTTGGAGCAGAGAGGAGAGCTGGTGCGGAAAAGTAAGATGGCGGCGGGTGGAGACCAGGCAGCGTGGGCGCAATGGTCGCTGGAGCAGCAGTTGTTCCTGAAAAGCTGCTTTGCGGAGCTGAAAGCAGAAATGCTGGCCCCAATGAAGGTGTCGATAGAAAGGCTAGTGGCGGCCCAAGGGGCGGCGATTCGAGAGGCCTCTGAAAACGAGGACGAGATTCTGGGCCTGACGGTGAAAGTGGAGGCGCACAAGGCGTTGCACAAGAAGTGGCAGGAAAAGTTCGAGGACCTGGAGCATATGTCGAGGAGGAAGAATCTCTGGATTCTGGATCTCCCTGAAGGGGTGGAGGGGTCCGACGTTGTGGCATACGTAGCCACAATGCTGAACACGTTAATGGGCACGGGAGCCTTCCCGCGGCCCTTGGAGCTGGATGGGGCTCTCAGAGTCCTAGCAAGGATGCAGAAAGCCAATGAGCCGCCAAGGGCTGCAGTGGTGAGGTTTCACCGTTTCATGGACAGGGAGTGCGTCCTGAGATGGGCAAAGAAGGAACGGAGCAGCAGGTGGGAGAATACGGAGATCCGTATTTATCAAGACTAGAGTGCAGAGCTGGCTAAGAAGACGGCTGGATTCAACCGGGCCAAGGCGGTGCTCCACCGAAAGGGGGTGAAGTTCGGCCTGTTGCAGCCAGTGCGATTGTGGGTCACTTTTCAAGATCGCCATCATTATTTTGATACGCCGGATGAGGCGTGGACCTTTATACAAAACGAGAAGTTGGACTCGAACTTAGGGTTTGATGTGGGGTTGGGTTTGTTTTTTCGTTGTGTGGGAAAGCGGAGGAGTGGGAAGGGGTGAGTGGATGTGATTTGTGGGTCTGTGGGCATCGGTACTGTTTTGCAGGGGCCAGTCCCCGAGTGCGAAGGGGGGAGGGGGGGCAGGAGGCCCTGGGTCATGGGGAACTGGGGTGAGGTTGTAGGAAAAAGGAGCGGCACCATAGGGGGCGGGGCCGACTCAGGTGGAAAACGCGGGCTTTTTCCCGTGCTGAGGAAGGGGGCGTGGCCTGAGGGGAGGGGCGGTGCTGGAGGGGTGCCCACATCGGCCTGAAGGGGGGATGGGGATTCCACACGGGGGTCGTTGGCAAAGGCGGGAGCGGCCGGGGTCAGCAGGAGTCAGCTGACTTACGGGAGTGCAATGGGGGGAGCAAGGGGGCTAGACGGTGGTCTAGCTGGGGGGGGGGAAATGGGTTGCTGCTGTACTGACCAAAGGGGAGCTGGAGGTAAAAGGGGCGTTCGGGGCGGGGTTCGCCGCCTGGGGGGCTGGAGTGTGCGGGAGGCGTGGGCACGTGGCTGGCCTAAGAAAGGGGATGGCTAGTTGGCAGAGGGGGGGGGGGGGGGGTGGCGAGTAGCTCCCTGATCTGGCTGATGACATCTAATGTGAGGGGCCTAAATGGGCCGGTCAAGAGGGCCCGAGTGTTCACGCACTTAAAAGGACTAAAGGCAGACGTTGTTATGCTTCAGGAGACTCACTTGAAGGTGGCAGATCAGATCAGGCTGAGAAAGGGATGGTTAGGGCAGGTCTTTCATTCAGGGCTGGATGCGAAGAACAGAGGGGTTGCAATACTGGTGGGGAAGTGGGTGTCGTTCGAGGCGCAGAATATTGTGGCGGATCATGGGGGTCGATACGTGATGGTGAGTGGTAGGTTTCAGGGGACCCAGGTGGTACTGGTGAATGTGTATGTCCCAAATTGGGACGATGCACGTTTATTAAGCGCATGTTAAGTCGGATCCCGGATCTGGAAGTGGGGAGCTTGATAATGGGGGGACGACTTTAATACGGTACTGGACCCAGCATTGGACCGATTCAGGTCAAGGACGTGTAAGAGGCCAGCTGCGGCCAAGGTGCTAAGGGGTTTTATAGATCAGATGGGGAGAGTGGATCCTTGGAAGTTTGCCAGGCTGGTGGCCAGAGAGTTCTCTTTTTTTCTCCCATGTATATAAGGCCTATTCACGGATAGACTTCTTTGTGATGAGTAGGACACTGATCCCAAGAGTGGAGGGAACGGAATATTTGGCTATAGCAATTTTGGATCACGCCCCGCACTGGGTGGAGTTGGGGGGGGGGGGGGAACCAGCGCCCGCTGTGGTGCCTGGATGTGGGACTGTTGGCGGATGAGGAGGTTTGTGGGCGGGTCCGAGGGTGCATTCAGAGATACATTGAGGCCAATGATAATGGGGAGGTGCAGGTGGGTGTGGTTTGGAAGTTACTGAAGGCGGTGGTTAGGGGTGAGCTAATTTCAATTAGGGCTCACAGGGAGAAGAGGGAGAGGATGGAGAGGGAGAGGTGGTGGGGGAGATAGTAAGGGTGGACAGGAGCTACGCAGAGGCCCCCGAAGAGGGGCTGTTGAGGGAGCGACGGAACCTCCAAACGGAATTTGATGTATTGACCACTGGGAAGGCAGAGGCTCAGTGGAGGAAAATGTAGAGGGCAGTATATGAGTATGGGGAGAAGGCGAGTCGGATGTTGGCGCATCAGCTACGTGGGAGGGAGGCGGCGAGGGAGATTGGAGGAATCAGAGATGAGGGGGGAATGCGGTGTGGAGTGCGGTTAAAATAAATTAGGTATTTAGGGATTTCTATAGGGACCTGTTCAAGTCCGAGCCCCCGGAGGGGGGAGAAGGGATGCGGCGGTTCTTAGATCAACTGATGTTCCCGAGGAGGAAGAGCAGGTGGCTGGCCTGGGGGCCCCGATGGGGCTGGAGGAGCTGGTTAAGGGATTGGGGAGCATGCAGGCAGGCAAGGCCCCAGGACCGGATGGATTCCCCGTTGAATTATATAGGAAGTTTGTGGATCTGTTGGGCCTGTTGCTGGTGAGAACCTTCAGTGAGGCGGGGGAGGAAGGGACTCTGCCACCGACAATGTCTCGGGCGCTGATCTCGCTGATTCTCAAGCGGGATAAGGACCCACTGCAGTGCGGTTCGTATCGGCCGATCTCGCTCCTTAACGTAGATCCAAGGTGCTGGTGAAGGTCCTCGCTACGAGGATTGAGGACTGTGTCCCGGGAGTGATACATGAGGACCAGACGGGGCTCGTGAAGGGCAGGCAGTTAAATGCGAATGTGCGGAAGCTCCTGACCGTGATTATGATGCCCTTGGTGGGAGGGGAAGCGGAGGTGGTGGCGGCTATGGACGCGGAGAAGGTCTTTGATCGGGTGGAGTGGGAGTACCTCTGGGAAGAATTAGCAGGTTTGGGGAAGGGTTCATAGGGTGGGTCAGGTTGTTATACAGGGCCCCGGTGGTGAGCGTGTCTACGAACCGGCGGAGATCGGAATATTTCAGATTGTACCTGGGGACGAGACGGGTGTCCCCTGTCCCCTTTGCTGTTCGCGCTGGCAATTGAGCCGCTGGCCATGGCATTAAGGGAGTCTAGGAACTGAAGGAGGTTGGTCCGTGGAGGGGAGGAACACCGGGTGTCGTTGTATGCTGATGATCTGTTATATATTGCAGATCCAGTGGAGGGGATGGCGGAGGTCATGCGGATCCTTAGGGAGTTTGGGGACTTCTCGGGCTACAAGCTCAACGTGGGGAAGAGTCAGCTCTTTGTAGTGCATGTGGGGGCCAGCAAAAGGGGGCTAGAGGAGCTGCCGTTGAAGAGGGCGGAGAGGAGCTTCCGGTACCTGGGTATCCAGGTAGCTAGGAGCTGGGGGGCCCTGCATAAGCTTAATTTGACACGGTTTGTGGACCAGATGGAGGAAGACTTTAGGAGATGGGATGTGTTGCCACTTTCCCTGGCGGGTAAGGTGCAGTCAGTCAAGATGACGGTCCTCCCGAGGTTCTTGTTTGTGTTCCAGTGCCTGCCCATCCTAATCCCCAAGGCTTTTTTCAAGTGGGTAAGCAGTAGTATCATGGGGTTTCTATGGGCGAGCAAGACCCCGAGGGTGAAGAGGGTGTTTCTGGAGCGCAGTCACGACAGGGGCGGGCTGGCGCTGCCGAATCTGTGTGGTTATTACTGGGCAGCTAATGTGGCGATGATCCGTAAGTGGGTAATGGAGGGAGAGGGGGCGGCGTGGAAGAGGCTAGAGGCGGCGTCTTGTGTGGGTACTAGCTTGGGGGCACTGGTGATGACACCTTTGCCGCTACCGCCGACGCGGTACGCCACAAGCCCGGTGATGGCGGCGACATTGACGATCTGGGGGCAGTGGAGACGACATGGGGTGAGGTGGGGGCCTCAGTTTGGTCCCCGATACGGGATAATCATAGGAATGTGCCGGGCAGGATGGATGGGGGGTTCCTAAGTTGGCATCGGGCAGGAATTAAAAGGATCGGGGACCTGTTCATAGATGGGACTTTTGCTCGCCTGGAGGCACTGGAGGAAAAATTTGGGTTGCCTCCCGGAACGCTTTTAGATATATGCAAGTGAGGGAATTTGTGAGACGGCAGGTGGGGGAATTTCCGCTACTTCCAGCACGAAGGATTCCGGACAGGGTGATTTCAGGTGTATGGGTTGGAGAAGGCAAGGTCTCGGCGATTTATCAAGAGCTGCAGGAAGCGGAGGAGGCCTCGGTGGAGGAGTTGACGGACACGTGGGAGGAGGAGCTCAGGGAGGAGCTGGATGAGGGTCTGTGGGCTGATGCCCTGGGCAGGGTTAATTCCTCTTCCTCACGCACCAGGCTCAGTCTAATACAGTTCAAAGTAGTACATAGGGCGCATATGACAGGGGCGAGGATGAGCAGGTTTTTTGGGGTGGAGGACAGATGTGTGAGATGTTTGGGGAGCCCAGCGAATCATGCCCATATGTTCTGGGCGTGCCCAGCGCTGGAGGCGTTCTGGAGGGGCTTTGCTATGTCCAAAGTTGTGAACATCCGGGTCAAGCCGAGCTGGGGGGTGGCACTATTTGGGGTATCGGACGAGCCGGGAGTGCAGGAGCCGATAGAGGCCGGAGTTCTGGCCTTTGCGTCCCTGGTAGCCCGGCGGAGGATCCTACTAATGTGGGGAGATGCAAAGCCCCCGAGTGTGGAAGCTTGGATCAATGACATGGCAGGGCTCATTAAGTTGGAGAGGATAAAGTTTGCCTTGCGTGGATCTGTGCAGGAGTTCTCCAGGCGGTGGCAACCGTTCCTAGACTTTCTCGCGGAACGCTAGGTGGAGGTCGAAACAGCAGCAGCCCGGGGTGGGTGGGTGGGTATGTTTTTGTTAAAAGGGGGCGTTTTCCCCATTTTTGTAGTTATTGGTTAAATGGGGTTAATGTATCCTGGTTTGATTGCCTATGTACAATTTTGTTTTTCTTTCTTTCTTTCTGGAGTGTTTGGTTGAAAATTTTGAATGAACATATATATTTTTTAAAACTGTCATGACATTTGAGATTTGGACATTAAAGTGAACCCCCCTATGGAATATTTCCTGTTCACAGTGTGATATGCAAAACCTTGTCACAAATTGTTAGGTCTAAAAGAATCATTGGGCGAGATTCTCCGGTTCCCCCAGTCACGTGTTTCTCGGCTGCGCACCGTTTGCTGGCGGCAGGATTCTATCTTTCCACCAATTGTCAACAGGATTTCCCATTGTAACCACCCCATGCTGCTGCGAAACCCGCTGGCGTGGGTGCGTTGCCGGTGGGAAAATTGAATCGCAATGACCGGAGAACTATTTGAATCTGATTGATTTTAAAAGAATATGTATTTGATGGTTGACAAATGATAAACAGTATAATGTCATAAATGACTTTAAAAAAAAATCTTTTTGAAAGCTTTGAGGTTATACGGGCATTTGAGAGTTTTTTGCTCTGTTATGGTTCCTGTACCTGCTTTGTTATTTCATTGCATTTGAGCTGAATATACAGTAGCAATTAGTTACTCTTGGCAACAACATTCATGGAGTTAAAATGTGCACGAGCTAGGAAATGATATTTTAAAGCTGCTGATTGGTTGTCTATGTTTGTAGGAAGGTTCCTCGTTCCCAGAGCTTGCATGACCTATTTATAGTTGGCTCCTCCTATTGTTCTATTTCAGTCTGCTTCAGGCTGTATTATTGTTGACTTGTATGTAAATGTGCTAGCTTTTATTGCAGTAGGCAGCTTGTAAGGTTGCTTACTCTCAGTGCCAGTGACAGGATTAATATTTTCCTACTGAACTGTGCCTGACAGTGTATTTAAGGTTGCTATTCGGTAAAGGACTTTCCCTATCTAGCCACAAAGTTGCATGGTGTGTGACTTATCTCTTGCTAAAAGGAAGATGACTGAATGGTTGGATTGAAAATCCCAACGTTAATTAAGGATGTTTGTTCCACTGTGCATTTCACCAGGCTTGACTGTGTTAAAAAGGAACAGGGGAATTTTGTACACTGCTTTCAGCAGCAGCATTTAAAGGATAAGACAATACTCAAGAGCTTAGATGTTTAAAAAGCATTGTTTGTAAAAGAAGACTTGAAAATTATTCAGTGTTTGATGACTTTGTCATATTACTGAAGCCCAAAGTGCCTGGACTAAAAAAGATGTTACAGACTATTTATGAAACTGAATCGTGTTTCTCCTCAGATGGTGTATCTGGACGAGAGCAGCCCTTAGAATTGTTGCCACAAAGTCGGATGCACACTATGCCAACCTCAGGTAAGCAGAATGATTCACTTGGTGTTAATGTCTTTAGCATGTGCAAAATAATTTGAATGCAGTTTTTAAAAAAAAATATTCAACTGAATTGTGTTACTGATCCTGACTTCTTTTGTATATAAAGGTTTTTACATTATGAAATATATAATAACTTCTATGAATAGCTCCTCGGGTATTTATGAATACTTTTGTTACTTGATGCTGCTTGCAACTGTTGATTGGTTTCTTTTTAAAAGATGCATTGCAAAAGATTGGTGCTTATTGTGTCCAGCAACCTCCGTATTGGTGTGATTTTTAAATAGTTCTAACCTTAAATTTTTGAACGTGGCTATTTCTGGAACCTGTTTATTCAGCACGTGGTAGTTATCTGTCAGCGCTAGATAGCTATGTGATACCATACTTATTTTTGAGGTATGCCAAAGCTAAGAATATTGAGATATTTTTAGCAATGGAAACTTAAGCTTCTTAATGTTGCCAGTAGAGCTTTAACAGTTTAAAACAAATAGTTGGTTAATCCAGCTTCCATCATTTTAATTTACTGTAGTTATGTTTAGCATGTTAAATGGGTTGTCTTATGTTTTTCAGACTTAAAACATAGTGTCAAGGCACTAGGTTAATAATTCAAGACGTCATATAGCATTGTAACAAGCAGGGCCATAATAGCTCCGGTTACTATGTTGATATTCTACATTTAGTATTATGGCAGAACACTGAAAATGTGTAGCGCCTCCCCCTTCCCCCATATTCTAGTAAGGTTGAAAATGTCTGATTGGGAAGCTTTACACAGATTAAATCTGTATGTCATCATGAAGTTCAGAGTGCAATCTTATTTTATGCTTTAGGGAGAAACTGCATTTCTTGTTAACACTATTATTACTTGAGTCAACATTATTTTCTTTAATGGCACATAAGGATAATATGAAATAAACCACTTTGACTGTTTCCTATCCTTATACAAATAAGTGATTTCATTTACTGTTCTCTTTGTTTTTAATTGGAGGGATTTTTAACTATATGTTGGCTTGCTGTAGTTTTGATTGTTCTAAGTGGTACTTCTATTATTACAGATTTGTTTTCCATTTGTTTATAATGGACACAGGATTTAACACAGGATTTAAAACTGCTAAGTAAACACAATCCAAGTTTGAATGCATTTGAGTATTGTGTTGCTATTAAAAGCAGATAACATTTTTCAGTCACCACAGAGGTCTAAGGAAAACATCAGAGTTTCAAAAATGTGAACCAAACAACTTAATCTAAGTACTAATTAAGAAAAATGACCAAAATGTTTCTTTAATTACTCAATTCGACTGAATATAAATATTAGCATGTGACACAGTCAGTGCAAACTAAAGACGATTTGAATTTCCTAACATGACTATAGTATAAATTATCTAAATGTTGTTGCAAGGTCATTTCACTTCTCTGTTCATTAACAGTACTAGAAGCTTGTTCAAACGTCTATCACCTCTTTTTTCACTCAGAATTTAGTTCTGTCAGGTCTCTCACATGTGTTCACTGAGGTACAGCATACTATTTTATCATCAAATGACTAGATGAGTTGCCTTTCTTTACTAAACTCATTGACTCCACAACTAAGTAGATAACCTGTTCTAATCTAAACAGGAAGCCCAAGAGATGCCATAATTCAGCTGTTTTGTGCATGACACATTAATTTGCTTGTCATGGCAACTACAGTTCTGAAGATCTTGCCAAGTCATTGGGCTTTTATTGCAGAACATTTGCCCTTGAGCAAAATTGTTTTGCGAAAACACATTTTTAGAAGCACTTCGCCTGAGTTGTAAAAGGTGTACATAATAGGTGCTCACGTACTGCAGCACTTCACTCTTGGTAAATTACCGATTGCACTATTCGCACAGAGTGTGTTATTACTTGCCACTTAGTTTTGATATGTTATTTGCAAGGTATTTGCCATAATTAACTACTGCTCTATTTGAGAATGCCCAATTTTGTGGAGCCAGAAAAGGTTTTGAACTAATGGTTCAAGTATGTTGGTGTGATATCAGAATTCAAAACATCAATGTATAGAAACATTGCTGAGGAATGAATCTCTGACATTTTATACAATGTAATCCTCATTCCCATAAATGCTAATGTTAGATGTATTACCTAAGTTTTAGTTACTGTTTATTAATTCCAGTTTCTGTGATACCATGCTTTATGGAACATAGAGGCTCCCCTGAAATGTTGAGGAGGTGACACATAGTGCAAACATATGGAGATGTTAAACATGATTTTCTTATCTGCTAACTTACCAGTGATTTTTAAACATTTCATTTACATGCATTTGTAGCAGACAGATTTTAAAATGGACTGACCAATTGCATTGCATGTTTAAATTATGCCTTTTTAAAATCATATTTCAATATCAACAAAACATTCTGCTTGCATTTTCAAACTTGTTGAGTTTCTTCCTGATTTCTGTTCCCTTCAACTTTCATCATATTCTTTTATTTATGCAGTATGCCCAATGTTCGTTCATCTATTCCTTCTTGCCGTCTCTTTTTCCTCCTTTCACTGATGTTTTTCTTTCATCTCTTAATAGCAATTATTTTTATTCATGGTGTTAAGAATAGGAAAAATTTCTCTGCCAAGGATGTAGGGCAAGCTTCTTTACCTGGAGTATAGAACAGATTGTTCTAATTGAAGTGGTTCCACCATGACTGGCGACCCTGGTGAAGGTCTGCCACCACTTTGACTGGCACTCTGCAAGCATAAATTTTTTTAAAAGACGAATTTGCGCGTCCTTCACAAGTGTAGTACAATTTTAGTTTGCACCATATTGCTTGCATGTAGATCACATAAAGTCCACAAACATGGATGTCATTGGTGTTATGGAACACAATGCAATAGAAAACTTAATCTTAAATTGAACTGCTGCTCATGTAAAGTGTTTTATGCTGATAACTGTGAGGTCATAAAATAACTTGTCACTTTTTTATAGATGTTTTATATTTGTACAAATGTCATTTTATTTTGAATAAAGTGCTTGCTGCTCTGTTGCAAAGATTACTTAATTCTCCAACAGCTCATAACCATCTGCTATTTTCTGCAATTTATTTTGTAAACGGATATGGTAATTTCATTATCCACAGTTTATATTTCATTTGAAAAGAGAACTGTTGTCTTTTAATATGTGACAATCTGGCAATTTCTTGTGCTTCTTCGTATTAGCTCACATTGTATTTGAGACAATCTTGCACGTGCAGAGGTGGCCATTTATAACTTGTTTCTACTGCCGTCAGAGCTCCAACTGAGAAAAGTAAGCAAAATCATGAGAGTAAATGTGTTGGAAAGGGAAAAAGAATTAGAGTGGGAGGAGGCATTTTAAAAAGATATATTTAGAGTTTTCATATTAGGAGGATATTGTGTATGGCTAAAAATAAAGTTAAAATTATTTAACAAAAATTCAGAGCAATCTGTGTGTTGTAGAGGTCGACAGACTCTACGATTATTTGTATCCTAGGATTTTGAACCTCTGAACCTGTATAATGATGGTTTTGTAGTAGTGAAGTGGACTTTTTAATTCTCCATCCAGAGGTGGAAGTGGAGCTGCTAAGTTGACCATGACACAGCTAGTAACTGTTCACATTCTTGTTCACAAAATTCCGAGTGAGGTGCCAGGTGGAGGCATTACAAAAATACTAATGCTGTAAAGGGAGTGTGTGACGATTGTGTATTTTTATATGTTAATGGATAGATATGAGCAGAGTTATTTATTGTGAAGCATTTATCCATTTACAGCCTCAAGTCGTAAACTATAAGAGCAAAGCCTGTGTGAACCTAGAATCTAAATTGCGGAAAACAAACTTACATTTGGCCCTTTCATCTACTCTTATGATTTTACTTACTTTTCCCAGTTGGAACTATGGCCACAGCAGAAACAAGTTATAATGGCCATCTCTGCACGTGGAAGATTGTCTGGCCCCATCACCTGTTTCTGTGAAGTAATTAACTTTCATAATCCATATAAGCATTCTATATATCATTGCAAACTACACTGTTCCAGCATAGAAAAGAAAGAAATGCTTCTGTATCGTGATTTTATGACCACTGGATGAACCAGTACACTTTACAGCAAATAAAGTACTTTTTGAAGTGTAATCACAGTTTTAATGTGGAAAACGTGATAGTCTATTTGCACAATGCAAGCTCCACAAACACACACCTGCTGTAACTTGCAATAGTGTCTATTTATTTGTAATGTACTAAAAAATTCTTGAATCTGTGGTTGGGATTGTTGACTTTTTTCAATATAAATTTGTTGGTTCACATTTATATTGGAAACTGTTGAAAGTAAGCTTGTCACACTGCAATTACATTTCCAATTCATGGCTCACTACCATTTGTGGGAGGATGCAATTATAGGTGAACATGTTTATATATGCAGTTACTGTCATAAATGTGGATATTCAAATTTATAATGAAAATAAGGACAAAAATGGTACATTCTTGAAAATAGGGACTGAATTATCTCTCCACTGCCCAGTATAAATGAAATCTGCAATCTCCATTGGCCACCCTAGTTAAATAGAGTCATGGATTTCTCTCTTACTGCTTGGATGTTGAACATTCTTAATTTACAATAGAATAATTTTGCAGTCATTTACAATGTGTATTTGTTGCTATGCACTTCGTATTTTGACCAGAGTAAATGCAACACTTCTCCTATTTTGGCAGTCATTGTAATAATCTTGGGTCAAATATAACTAGCTATAATGCCTTAAACTCAACACCAGAAAAGCTAATAAACTACACCACGGTGAAGTTTTCCATTTTCCAGTTCTGCGACCACTGCCAGCAAGACTACACGTTTGGAACACTTTCCTGTTTTAGGATCACTTTTAGGACTCTGATACCCGGCAGGTATCTGAAGGATAGAACACTCAAAATTTGTGAATATCTAAGGAAGAGACATAAAGGATGCAAAGTACTGGATATTGAAACAATGATTGCCACAGACCGACACATCCAAGACCTCTTGGAAATACATAATGGGTGAAGAATTTCAAGACCAGCCTGCCCATCCCCGAGAGAACAATTTCAAGCCTTCCGCAGAGGAAAAAGGCTGATAGCTTCTCTCTTTTGGAATAATTGTGTCACCTGGTTTGAGAAGCCAACTCTACCAGAAAGCTACCAGTGAACTAATATCTTCGTAATAAATGCAATATCCTTTACATCTAGACCGCGTCCAAGAAACCAGCTGCAGTGTTTAAAACTATACCTCAAGGGTAATCAAAGGACGCTTTTTATTGGACTTTATCTCCCTGTTTTTGTGTGCGTGTCCAACTGACTGCATGAGGGCGAAGGCTTAATGTCGCTGTTTTATTGTGTAGGCCTGGTTTAATGGTTAATAACATTGCTTTTTCTTTGACTCTAGAAAATCTAGTTTGACTGGCTTCTTAGTGCTCACAGCTTAAATAGTTTAATGCACTCTGATTTTGAAAAGACAGCCTTGTGAGAAAAAAAAACTTGAACCTTTTTTGGGACTAACTAAGAAGGTCGAGGAGAGGGGAAGCAGTTCACCCCTTCTCACCTGTGTTGCTCTTTTTAGCCTTAGTCTATTTGCTCTGATTACGTCACCTTTGCTCACGAGTCGCCAGGTATCTTTATGATACCGCCACGTGGTTCAAGTTCAAGTTATGATTAATAATACAGCACACTGCTTAGTAAGGATTAAAACAACGGTCATTTATTATATACAACAAGCAATATTAATACACTAATACTACTATCTATATAATAAACCTATCACTACTGGCCAATACTTAACTTAGGAAGAGCCCACCAGGTCATGGAAACGAATGGCTTGTCCAATCAGATCTGGCCCGCGGGATTCAAAAGGCTGCTACAGGTCAGTGGCTAGGTGTCTCTACCGGATAGCGATCGCTGGATTCAAACTTACTGTTGCCGGTTGCTGTTCTTGCGAAGGTCTCGAGCAGGCGAAGAGGAGAGAGAGAGAGAGATCTGAACTTGGCCCCTCACTTTTATAGGGCCCAGGGGATTCCCGCCTCCCGGGGCGGCCCTTGACCCTGAGTCCCAAGTGATTGGATTTGTCCCCAATCCCTGGGGTCGATGTGTCCAATGGTGAGGCGATTCCTCGTTCGGGGGGTGGTCGTTCACCTGTCTTTGTTTCGGCCATTGCAGGCGCCGACAGGTCTGGCCCGGTATTCAATTGCTAATATGTTGCAATTGTTCCCGGGGATAGCCGATTTAACTGCAGATGTCTGAATAGATGGGCTGCAAACAGTCCTGAATGTAACTGCAAATACCTGGGTTGATGGGCTGTTGATAGCCCTGAGTATCGATCTGGGCTAACTTCCCCAGAGCCGAATATGCAATACTGTCTGCAACTGCCTGCTTGTACCTTGTTAGCTGCTTTTCCCAGCAGTCTTTCGGGTTAGCCATTTCAAACTGGGTTTTGGCCAGATTAATCGGAACGCAGCCATTTTACGTGGCTACACCTGGTCATGATGGCATGCAATCAACAATCACTACCTAGAAACTGATTTGAGACTGCACAAACTAATTTGATAGGACTTTCATGATCGGCTGATAGAGTTTTCATCCATCAATTAGATTACATTTACACCTTAACAGCACAAGTGCAAAGTAAATGTCTAAACCATTGTAACATCTAGTCCCTGAATGCTCTTGTTTCTTGGTATATTTCTTAGTATCCACCAGAAAAGAATATATGATTGTGTTATGATTGAATTTAATTTTAAAGCATCAGTTATTGCTAGTAAAGACATTAGAATGTTTGGTGGGTGAATATTGTAAGATACTGTAAAGTCAGTTTTTTTTTTCATGAACTTGTTCAATTCAATTTCACCAGACCCTGAATGACCCTGGTTTTGGTCACTGAGGAATATTATGGAAGTGAAGTTCATCTTCATCTACATTGTTCAAATTAGTTCAAGCATGTGTAGTTCTGACCTGGATTTATGTTTATTGGTATTTCTGTATATTGTGGCAGTTTACTTGGAACTCGTGTATTTGGCCAACACTTTTATCCTTCCATTTTGGCATGCTCAGCCAACTCCCTGGCTCACAGCCAGCCCATTGCAGCCTGGATCATCCAGGACATAATGTAACGTCGTTGTAATAGTCAGGTGGGAAGCCTCAAATGAAAAGCACTCCAAAATGTTGTTCACCAAGGAGTTCATAACCCTCGTGGCACTGGACGTTGTCAGGTGAACATTCTTCAACACTCTGTAGATATAGATGCAGTAACTCTGACGATCTCCACTTTTTGCCACTCTTCAGTAGTGCCCTTATTCAAGGCTTTCCTTGTGTCCTTCTTGGGAGTTTTCTTCTTGACGTTTTGAAAGTCAATTTCAGACATGAGTTGATATTGATCTTGTTCAGGCAGACCATTCCAAATGCTTGTTGACTTATTCATCACCACTATTTGGTATGTTCCTTTGTTTTTCATCTGAAGTCATTGCTCAGGTGGTTTTTGTGTGTGTTATATGTTGGAGTAAGAAGGCAGAAAGGTTTAGGGATAATAATGGATAACATAATGGTATGGATATATAAATTTCCAGGACAGCACCAGCATTGTGATATTTTAAACTAAAAGTTACATCCTGTAGCTGAAGAAATAAGCAAGCTCTGATTCACAACACTTCCTTGCCACTAGCCTTCAAATTTCATCCTTTCAGACTTTAAACACCGTCTCATGTTGTATTAGTTCGTTACTCATAAGTACTGACTGAGCATAATTTTTGTCTCAGTAGGACTGATTGCACACAGGATGTTTTATCGTGAATGGTGCATTTCAAAAATAACTATTTTGGTGTATGACCAAGTATTTGCTTGGGAGTAGTGCTCATCTTGTAGATCACACAAAAATTGTAGAAGGATAGATATCATGGTTGAAGCAAAATTAATGTGGATGGAAACTTGAAATAATCAGGAAAATGAATCCCGGTGCTGGAAGAAACTTCTTTCAAAAACTTGATTTGTTTCAGAAACATAGACCAGAATTTTCCAGCCCCATCGTGGTGGGACCCCCCGCGGGAGATTTGGCTGCCCAGCCAGATGTCCATTGACCTTCGGCAGCATCGGACGATACCGGTGGCAGGCAGGGCCAGAAAATCCTGGGTCTAGATTTTTGGGGGTATCATCAGATTGTGCTCAAAGTATTTTGATTACATGCTTACATATGCGGCAGTATGTAGAATCTGGGCAACAGTTTTTGTTTGAAGTTCTGATGGCTGAAGGAGAAAAATGAATCTAGTGTTTACACTTGTGTGAATACTTCAGCTGAAGTATTTGTATGGTGAATGCTTCCAGCTAAATTGATTGAAATCTGACATTGTCATGCCTCCATAGTACTGACAGCCTGCCAGTTAATCCGTTGAACAGCATTGGTAGCAGAAGTTGTGGAGCAGCTTTCAACCACTTCGTGATGACACATGGTATGAAGATTAAAAGCAAAACTGGAAGATTGTGAGACAAGAAACAGGAAGTGATATACATCCCCACCAAAAAGTAAATCTTTACGAGATATGTAACTATTAGCCAAGACAATGTTGTACAGAAGTTTAGCTGAAGCATTTAGTACTACAATGTTTAATTATTTCAATATTGTCCTAATGTAATATTGTTTCTCTTGGTGTGATTTTAGTTAGCCATAGTCCACAAAGGACCACAGACGCCTCTTTCCATTAGGGAGATAGAGACAATTGGGAGTTAAATATTCTGCCGTGTGCAACCATAATTCAACATTTGTGGAGTCACTAGTTATTGTTATGCTGACAGGAGTTCTTTACAGCAAGAGAGAGGAAGTAGGAAAGATAGTCTCAGCCTGGATGTTCTTGTACACTTCCTAACCATTGGGTTTCAGATCAAAATAGACATGAGCTTTGTTAGACGTTTTAGTTGCTGTGATATGAAGAGTCTAAAGTTCTCTTCCGTTTTCACAAACACACATTTATTTCCTTCCAACAGCCTTTGCACAAAACTCTCACTATACATCACCTGACAGAGGCCACCTAAAGCCCCTTTACATATCAGTGTCAATTAATGGATACTTAACATAAATGAGACAACTAATTGCAAAGTCTCTTAACCCATTACTTAGGCTTGGAGCAGGTTGCCCACCTATCAAGGAGCAATGCAATTCAGTGGTTTTGCAGCCCAGTTCATTCCAACATTTTAAAGATTTTGGAGATCAGCCATGAAAAAGTGACCTATTGAGTGCAAAATATTGTGCAAGATAGCAGTTTATGATAATTACGTTATGCAGAGAAAGTTAGAAGAATTTTTCTTAATTTACCATAGGCAACAATTGAGGCTAACGTGATGTCATTTTAAAGGGAATTGGGAAAAGAACTTGAAAAAGAACAAAGTTATACAGAAAAGGAAAGGGAAATGGGATTAGACTGGTCCATCAAATTTACCATAGGCTTTATAGGATGAATAGCATTCTTCTATGCAGTAATTTCAAATAATAAATGGCTTTTATTACAGAAAATAAATTTGAGTTCTGAGGTGGGTCAAGATATTGAACTTCAAGGACCAAGATAGCAGACTGTGTACCTAGACTTACCTCTAATTCAATTCAGGAAAGAAATAGCACACTTGCCTTTTTTACTGTAAGAATGCCCCAAGACATTGTACAAGTCAAGGAACTGCTTTTGAAATGTAGACACTGTTGTTTTGTTGGCAGACATGGGCGTTACTTTGTGCACAAGCTGAAATAAACCGACCAAGGTCTCTAAAGGCCTGGGAATTGAGTTATGAGAAGTTTGAACCATCGAGACAAAACTACAATGGTGAAGGGACACATTTGTTTGCATTCTCTATTAATTTTAAAATAATTTTTATTTATTTATAGAAATAGCTTTGCTTACTGTATGTTGCCTAGAATTAACCTTTTGTATTCAACAGGGAGGGGGGGGTGGGGGTGGAGGAGAGGTCACAAAGTTTCCAGTTTATTGTAGAAAATTTAATTAACTGCGAATCTCATTTCTAGAGGCAACAGAACTGTGGTTTAGAATTATTTTTCAGGCATGGTGTCTCATATATATTCCACAGATTCTCCCGATAATGAAAGCTAAAGGATACAATAAAGTTTCCCATAGGCAGAAGCTTTTTCCCAGGGTGGAAGACTCAATTACATGGGGGTCACAGGTTCAAGGTGAGAGGGGCAATGTTTAGAGGAGATGTGGGGGGAAACCTTTTCACGCAAAGCGGGTGGGTGCCTGTGGAGGTGGTGGAGGCAGGAACGATAGCAACGTTTAATATGTATCTTGATAGACACATGAATGGGCGGGGAATGAGGGGATGCAGATTGTTTGGTCAATAAAGTAGTAGGTCTAAATAAGAAATCTGGATTGGCGTGGGCTTGGTGGGCCGAAGGGCCTGTTCTTGTGCTGTAATGTTCTTTGTTCTAAATGAGTAACGCAACACTAGATTAACGCATAACAATGGGATTAAGCTGCAGTCTGCTTTGATAAAGATCTTCAATTTTTTTTGTCTTCTTGCTGGAGTTTTCCATTTTTACTGAAATCACATCTAACAAAACAAAATAAAAAGGATAGCCATAGGTAACAATGTGCAACAGAGACAGCGCTCAACAATAGTCAATGTAAGAACGTGTACAAACAAGACCCGGTGAATCAGGACGAAATCCCCAACATATTCCGTTCACAGATACAATATCTGTCTGCACCAGAACAAGATGCAGGCAACATCACAGACCTACATTGTACCCGTAACTACAAAACAAAATGACTGAAGGAAGAAACGATATTCCGAGAATCCCAGAGCTAAAGGGGAAATCGACTAACACTCACAACACAAATGAAACTCTTCTCCAGGCCCAGGCCAGAACAGGCAGCTATGATATAACTACAGGTTGACGAGTGGAGGACCAGACACCACCAAGCCTCAAATCTCAACCTTGGGTCTCCCATAGAAAGAAATGGATCTATCCATCCAAGGAGCAGCAAGGTACTGATCACTGATCTCGGAGCCAAGCTTGGCCGAACCCGTCACCAAATAGTAACTCAGGATAACTAAGCCCCAAGGATTACCATCACACCCAGCAGTCAAAAGAGGGAGACCCATATCAGGAGAAATAACTGATTCGTCCCTAAAGGGGAGCCATACAAGACCCAGTCCTCAACAGGATAACGCACTGTCCGCCTGGGCCTGAACAAGGAATGGTGCTAAACTTTTTTTAAAAGGACTAACTCACACTTGGGGGGTGGGGGGCCTTCCTCTAACATAACGAGGACAAAACTAATCCCAACAACCCCTCCCCTCCACCCCTTTTACCACTCTGACTCTGCTCATCCTCCCAGCAAGGATACATTTGGATAAAATGTGCAAATCCAGAACTCAACATTCAGCATAACATTAAATCAGGATAACCAGTGGTGCAGTACATCAATCCAAATTTTTCACTTCCCTGCAAGCAAATATATTGACAACATCAACAGACAGCACATAATTATCAGGGAGCAAAGTCCAGGATACAACTGAGATGCGAGGATGTTATCAGGATAAAGACTCTCCACCGGTGCACAATTACAGCATAAGCAACGGTATAGAAGGATCAAAAATGGTGAGCAATCCAGGATCTTCCACGGATTCCAATGACCAAAGGACGATATCTCATTGCTACCAACATGTCTTCTCACTCAAACCCAGGCGGCCCACAACCTAGGCTCTAGATATGCGGGGAAGACCCGGCCAGCTCAGCCATCCCTAACCCCTCTCGACCGGCATCAGGAACAGAACATTTCAGGACCAGGGGTCAGGAGGCTAATCCCACCCTTGGCCTCAAAGACAGGATTAACTGCGCGTCATTGACTGTGCTCTCTCTGCAACAAGAACCTCCGCATGCGCCTCCAGTGCCACCATTTACAACACCTCTCAACTCTTGAAATTGCGCTTTGACAACCTGCCCTGCTGAGCCAAGACATTCTGATGGATTAATATCCTCGTAAGCAACCATCATCCATCTATATACACTTCACCATCAGGGTGAGAGAGACCTCCCAAAGGTAGTTGCACCACTGAAGACAAAGCCCCACCCCAACTCCTTCCAGCCGTCACAGATCAACAAGGATTTAATCATTTTGTCATGACTTTACAGTGCCAAAACACTGACCAACAGATCTTGGAACCTTTAAACCAAGTAAGCCAAGAAAAGACATAAGAAATGTACACATGGATTTTAAAAAATAGGTTAAAAGATGGAGTTAAAAGATAGATTCCAGACAGGGTGGCACAGTAGCCCAGTGGTTAGCACTGATGTCTCACAGTGTCAGACACCTGGGTTTGATTCAGACCTTGGGTGACTGTGGAGTTTATACATTCTCCCCGTGTCTGCATGGGTGCCCTCCGGGTGCTCCGGTTTCTTCCCACAGTCGAAAAATGTGTAGGTTAGGTGGATTGACTGGGCTAAATTGTCCCTTAAGGTGAGGTTACAGCGCGGGGGATTGAGCCCAGGTAGGGTGGCCTTTCGAAAGGGTCGGTACAGACTCAATGGGCCAAATGATCTCTTTCTGTACTGTAGGGAGTCCAGGAGCAGAACCCGGAGCTCGTGAAAACGCAGTCGCTCCAGTGTTCTCATCATGTGAACCTCCCCACCAACTGTTTGAAAGAACAATGCTGCAAGTGAGTGCCTTATGACCATATGTCATGGAAGTATTGAAATAGCTGTTTAGCATCCTAAATTATCAACCACAACTGGATTTTAGTTTAGTACTGGAAATAGCTATCCAGTTAAGCATGTCAAATATTGAATCAGGCCAAATGGCTAAATACTGAAAGGTAACTGAAAGGCATAGTGTAGGTTAGATGGCTTTTGTTTCGGTGCAACATCGTGGGCCGAAGGGCCTGTACTGCGCTGTATTGTTCTATGTAACCAGTCTCCTTAACAACCTATTGCAAATATAGACATTAGACTTAATGGGACAGAGCTTGCTGCCAAAATAACAGCAATTTAATTATTGTGCCCTATTATTGTGTAAATTATCCAGTGACTTGTGACTGTGAATTCCAGTTGCCACAAGTGGGAGGATTTGTGCTCATCTACCATTGAGCTCAAGAAATAAAGGAAGTTGCCTACAACCTCCCAGTGAAATTGCAGTATTTACAGATTAATTGTCGATTAAACAAACTACAGAAAGTTGGACGAGTAGGTACTTAACAGTGAAAATATCTTCTCAATAAAAAATATTTTTTGCTATGCCACCAAACCTCATTGGTTCAAGGAGTTCATGATCCTCATGGAGCTGGAGGAGATACTGGTGTCAGCTTCATTACTCAGTGGATGCAGATGCAGGAGCTCTCTTTTCTCGACCTTTTCCACTTTTTTGCCACTGGTGCTTTATTCAAGAGTTTCTTTGTGTCTGTCTTGAAAGCTTTCTTCTCTTGCACTTTCAAAGTCAATTACAAACACAGAGATGGTATTAATCATTTGAAATGCGTAAGATCTGGCCCTGGTGATGCTTTCAGTCCTTTCCCCAGTCTCCGCTTTTGGGCATATTTCATTCAATACAGTCTATGTAGCAGGCGAGGTGTAGCGTCGCTGCTAAACCAGCATTTATAGCCTATCTTAATTGCTCTCGCGCAGGTGGTGGTGAGCTGCTTCTTCATTTGAAATCATCTCCTGCTATAAGACTTGTTCAGATATGCTGGAGATTTTAAATATCAAACTGTCTCCCATTTAAGCTTATCTCTTCACATAGAGTCCTTTAAGTGTGCTCTAACCAAGGAAAATAAGAGTTTTTAAGCCAGTGGCAGGGGTGAGGCAGGAAGAAGAAAGCCTGAGGGCAGGAGAGATGCAATAACAAAAGTTTTATTGATGCAATGAGAGTGGTTATGGGTAAGGTAAATAACAAAGACGGTGCCCATAATAACATCATAAATAGGAGCAGGAGTAGACCACGTAGCCCATTGAGCCTGCATTGCCATTCAATATGATCATGGTTGATCTTAGGCTTCAATGCCGTTTTCCAACTTGCTGCTCATATTCCATAATTCTCTTGAGAGACCAAAAATGTGTCTATCCCAGCCCTAAATATATTCAAGGATGGAACAACCTCAAACCCCTGGGGTAGAGAATTCCAAAGATTCACAGCCCTTTGAGTGAAGAAGTTTCTCCTCTTCTCAGTTCTAAATGAGGAGCTCCTTAACCTGAGATTGTGCCCCCGTGTTTTAGATTACCCGACCAATGGAATAAATCTCTCAGCATCCACCCTTTCGAGCCACTTCAGAATTTTATAGGTTGCAATGAGATCACCTCTTATTGTTCTAAACTCCAGAGAATGCAGGCCCAATTTACTCCGACTCACAGTTTAGGACCACCCTCTCATCCTAGGGACCAATTTAGTGAACCTTTGCTGTGCCACCTCTTAAATGTGGAGACCAAAACTGCGCACACTATTCCAGGTGTGGTCTCACCAATACCCTGTATAACTGTAACAAGACTTCTTTATTCTTGTACTCCAAGCCCATGGCAATAAAGGGCAGCATGCCATTTGTCTTCCTAATTGCTTGTCACACCTGCATGCTAACTCTCTACGTTCCTTGTACAAGTGCGCCAGGTCTCTTTGAACATCAACACTTTTTCTCACCTTTTTAAAAAACAAATGTTCTGCTTTCGTATTCTTACAGCTTAAAGTGAATAACTTCACATGTCCCTTATAGTCCATCTGCCATCTTGTTGCCCACTCGCATAACCTATGTGTGTGTGCATATATATATGATATATATATCTTGGCAACTCCTCAGTGTTCTCACAACAGTTTATCTTTCCAGCTAGCCTGGTACCATCAGCAAACTTAGATACATTACTCTCTGTCTCTTCATTGAAGTCATTCATATAGGTTGTAAATAGCTTAGGCTCCAGTACTGTCCTTTACAGAACTCCACTATTCACTGCCTGCCAACTTGAAAAAGCCCTGTTTATGCCCGCTCTGTTTTCTATCCATTAACCAATCCTCTATTCAGGCAAATATATTATCCCCAATTCCATAAGTCCTTATTTTGCCTGTTAACCTTTTTGTTTTTTAATTAAAATGTTTTTTTTACAGTAGCCAATTCTTTTTTTTTTTTTTTCAATTAAGGGGCAATTTACCGTGGCCAATTCACCTACCTTGCATATCTTTTTGGGTTGTGGGTGAGATCCACGCACACTGGGAGAATGTACAAACTCCATACGGACAGTGACCTGGGACCTGGATCGATCCCGGGTCCTCGGTGCCATGAGGCAGCAGTGCTGACCACTGCGCCACCATGCCACCCATCCTATTAACATTTTGTGAGGCTATCTCATGCCTCTTGGAAATCCAGGTACACTGAATCAACTGGTATATAGTTACATCCTCAAAAAACACAATAATCTTCATTTGTGCCACAAGTAGGCTTACAATAATACTGCAATGAGGTTACTTTGAAAATCCCCTAGTCGCCACACTCCGGCGCCTGTTCGGGTACACTTGAGGGAGAATTCAGAATGTCCAAATCACATAACAGTACGTCTTTCGGAACTTGTGGGAGGAAACCGGAGTACCTGGAGGAAACCCACGCAGACACGAGAAGAATGTGCAAAGTCTGCACAGGCAGTGGCCCAAGCCGGGATTTGAACCCGGGTCCCTGGCGCTGTGAAGCAGCAGTGCTAACCACTGTGGTACCGTGCCGCCCTAAATAAATTTGTTAAACAGAATTTCTCTTTAGGAAATCCATGTTAACTTGTTCTAATCATACTATGCTTTTTTAAGTGCATTGTTAATTAAGGCTTCCTTAATAATTGATTCCAGCATTTTCCCCAATAGCTGATGTCCGGCTATCTGACTGATAGGTCATTGTTTTCTCTCTCTCTCCTTTCATGAAAAGGGGTGCAACATTTGCAAACTTCCAATCTGATAGGACCATTCCTGAATCTAAGGAATTCTGGAAAATCATAACTAGCACATCTACTATTTCTGCAGCTACCTCTTTTAGAACCCCAGAGTGTCGACCATCAGGTCCTGGGTAATTTGTTGGATTTTAGTTCCTTAAGTTTATTTTTTATATTTTGCTGATATGTGTCCTTGCTGATATTAATCTCCCTATTTTTTCACTCTTTTTAGCCCCTTAGTTACCGTCTATTTTCCAGTATGGACCTCGTGTCTTCTGCTGGGCAGATAGACATAAATTATTTGTTCAATGCTGACATTTCCTTGCTCCCCATAATAATTTCTCCTGTCTCTGCTTCTAAGGGACCAGTTACTTTAGCTACTCTTTTTCTTTTCATACATTGATAGAAGCTCTGACAATCTGTTTTTATTTTTCTGGCTAGTTTACTTTCATTCTATTTTTTCCCTTTATATCAACCTTTTGGTGGATTTCTGCTGGCTTCTAAAACACTCCTGATCCTCAGACGTGCTACTATTTTTTTCAACATTGTAATCCTTTTCTTTTAAGCTAATACTCTCCTTTTAGTCTAATACTCTCCTTAACGGTGCTGGTATCCTGCACAGTGGTTAGCACTGCTGCCTCACAGTGCCAGGGACCCAGGTTCGATTCCAGCCTTGTCTCTACCCACTCTACTTGTCTTTACCCACATCAATACACTGTTCCAATACATCAACCTTTCTCTGCTAAGTCTCCCTTCACCCGAACCCTCTGCACCAATTTCCAACCCTCATTACTTGCATTTCCTTTCTACAGACCTAGTTGTTATATGATTGGCCAGCATGCTGGTTCAAGCCTGGCTAAAGTGGTGCCCTTGCCAATGGAATAGCTCACTCTTGTTATGGGCCAGGGCTTAGAAACTCCAAAGTGTATTATGAAGGTCACCTGATCTATAACTTTTATGTTGAATTTGGCTAGGATGAGCGCAATAGCCTTCACTTCAGGTGTGATTCATCAGACTTCCTCGGCGCTTTTTTCAAAACAAAGTTTATTATAAGAATGTAGTTAACATATATAAAACACTTATCAAGAATTTGTTCTCAATCACAAACATGAAAAAACACACAACAGCTACAGTAATCTATGTATATAACTCTTAATGAATTCCCCCTTAGATGTTCCAATCCAATACAACCAAACCCCCTTTCAAGGGTGTGGCCCAGCACACTGTAACCTCACTTGAATGGGACTGGTCGTTTCCCTGAGATTCTGGTCGAGTTTCCAACCAGCAGGTTCAACACACCTTTCGGACAGCAACTCTAGCTTTAAGGTTACCAAGGCAGTTTGCCACACCCAATGGCTTTCAATTTACTGGAACAGCTTTAACATAAAACAGGGAAACTTTCTGCAGTCCAGACCACCAAACCAAAAATGAAACCAAAACATTAAACCCCCTTTCACCTGACAGTCACAGCCCAACTCCACTAACAAATGACATCACTCAAGCTGTGCTACAAACCATGTGGTAAACAACACCTTTCTTAAAGGGACACTCACATGACACTCTCCCCTGGGTAGTGATGGCAGTGTCCCATGAATTGAAACCCCTTCTTCCCTCACCACTCTTAATTCTCTAATCAGCTTAACCCTATGGCTCAGGCAGCAATCCAGAGATAATTACCATTGATATTCTGCATTTAAATTTGAACCCTAGCTCCTCAAATTCTCTTTGATTGTTCTGCCTATGAAGTTGGTTCCCACATGGAACATGACAATTGAATCCTCTTCCTTCCATTCCAAGCACCTCCCCAGCAACAAGGAGATGCCCTTAACACACAGACAACATAAACCTTCGGAGCTGCCTCTCATGGCTGCAGCGAGCAGTATCTTTCCCCCTGACTATACTGTCTATCACCACCATATTCTCCTTTGCTCCGCCCACTTGAATGGTATCCTTCGCAATGGTCAGATCGCCTTGTGTTGTGATATACCTTGAAGGGATAGCAACCTGCTATCACATTAAGGGAAATGTCATGCGATCCAGCCTCAATCTCACTTCGGATTAGAGCAAGACACAGCAGACCCATCGTTGATGTCCTCAAGTGTTCTGTCCATATATATATGTTTACATTTGCCTATAATTAATAGATGAACGCACAACATGTTTTTGCAATCTCATGAGCGATTGGTGCCTTTATATCATTATAACTCCCAACACTTCGCAGTCTTTCTTCTCATCCTCACTCGTACCTGTTGGACAAAGCCAACCGCTTAGGCTCTGCTATCATTACACGCTGGATCCCCACACCTGCCTGACCTGCAGTCTTACCCTCCTGTCCCTGACAATTGTGACCACCTCCTGGAATAAAGTGTCCAGGTAACTTTCTACCTGATATATCGCAGTGTCTTCAGCTCAGCCTCCAGCCCAATTACTCTAAACCGGAGCTCCTCAAATTGGAGACTCTTACTGTTGACATATTTGCCCTTTGTCACACTGCTGCCCAGGAACTCCCACATTCTACAGTCACAACCCATCACCTGCCTAGATATCTTTATCATTTGTCGGTTAATTAATTACTTTTCCTTAATTATTTTAGAATTGATAATTCCTGCAACTCCCAATAACCTTTACTGCTGCTAATAGATCTTAATGCTACAAATAAAATCTTACAATTATGAATATATTACATTCTAAAAGGTAAAGGAGTAAAATAGCCACCGAGCAGTCACCTGCTTCTCTGTAACCTCGCACGTTGATTATTACTCTTGATTCGGGTGCTGTTTTCAAATGAACTCTTGCTTTTCGCACTGTTTTCAATCTACCACTGCTCTTGCCTCTCCACTGTTTTAAAAAGGACTCCCATTCTCGCGCTGTGTTCAAATAAGGCATGATTCACTATAGAGCAACCATCTGAATGCAACATAAGACCATAAGACATAGGAGCAGAATAAGGCCACTTGGCCCATCGAGTCTGCTCCGCCATTCAATCATGGCTGATATTTTCTCATCCCCATTCTCCTGCCTTCACCCCATAACCCCATATCCCCTTATTGATCAAGAACCTATCTACCTCTGTCTTAAAGACACTCAGTGAATTGGCCTCCACAGCCTTCTGTGGCAAAGAGTTCCACCGATTCACCACCCATGGCTGAAGAAATTCCTCTTCATCTCTGTTTTAAAGGATCGCCCCTTTAATCCGAGATGGCGTCCTCTGGTTCTAGTTTTTCCTACAAGTGGAAACATCCTCTCCACATCCACTCTATCCAGGCCTCGCAGTATCTTGTACGTTTCAGTAAGATCCCCTCTCATCCTTCTAAACTCCAACGAGTACAGACCCAGAGTCTTCAAATGTTCCTCATATGACAAGTTCTTCATTCCAGGGATCATTCTTGTAAACCTCCTTTGGACCCTTTCCAAGGCCAGCACATCCTTCCTTAGATATGGGGCCCAAACTGCTCACAATACTGGGGTCTGACCAGAGCCTTATACAGCCTCAGAAGTACATCCCTGGTCTTGTATTCTAGCCCTCTTGACATGAATGCTAACATTGCATTTGCCTTCTTAACTGCCGACTGAACCTGCACATTAACCTTAAGAGAATCGTGAACAAGGACTCCCAAGTCCCTTTGTGCTTCTGCTTTCCGAAGCATTTCCCCATTTAGAAAATAGTCTATGCCTAGATTCCTCCTTCTAAAGTGCATAACCTCACACTTTTCCACATTGTATTTCATTTGCCACTTCATTGACCACTCTCCTAGCTTGTCCAAGTCCTTCTGCAGCCCCCTTGCTTCCTCAATACTACCTGTCCCTCTACAGATCTTTATATCATCTGCAAACTTAGCAACAGTGCCTTCAGTACCTCCTTCCAGATCATTAATGAATATTGTAAAAAGTTGTGGCCCCAGCACCGACCCCTGAGGCACACCACTAGTCACCGGCTGCCATCCTGAAAAAGACCCCTTTATCCCCACTCTTTGCCTTCTGCCAGTCAGCCAATTCTCGATCCATGCCAGGATCTTACCCTTAACACCATGAGCTCTTAACTTATTTAACAGTCTCCTATGCGGCACCTTGTCACAGTCCTTCTGGAAATCTAAATAAATCACGTCCACTGGTTCTCCTTTGTCTAACTTGCTTGTTACCTCCTCAAAGAACTCTAACAGATTTGTCAGACACGACCTCCCTTTGACAAAGTCGTTCTGACTCAGTCCTATTTTACCATGCACTTCCAAGTGCTTCGCGATCTCATCTTTAATAACAGACTCTAAAATCTTACCAATGACCGAAGTCAGGCTAACCGGCCTATAATTTCCCGTCTTCTGCCTCCCTCCCTTCTTAAACAGTGGTGTTACATTCGCCACCTTCCAGTCCTATGGGACCCTTCCTGCCTCCAGTGATTCCTGAAAGATCATCACTAATGCCTCCACAATTTCCTCAGCTATCTCTTTTAGGACCCTGGGGTGTAGTCCATCTGGTCTAGGTGACTTATCCACCTTCAGACCTTTCAGTTTCCCCAACCTTCTCCTTCGTAATGGTCACTGCCCTCACCTCTGCCCCCTGGTTCTCCTGGAGCTCTGGCATCCACTGGTGTGTTCCACCATGAAGACTGATGCAAAGTAACTATTCAGTTCGTCTGCCATTTCTTTGTTTCCTATTATTACTTCTCCAGCCACATTTTCTAGTGGTCCAATGTCTATTTTTGCCTCTCTCTTACCTTTTATATATTGAAAAAATCTCTTCCTATCTTCCTTTATATTACTAGCTAGCTTGCACTCGTACTTCATCTTCTGCCCCCTTATTGCTTTTTTAGTTGTCCTCTGCTCGCTTTTAAAGGCTTCCCAATCCTCTGGTCTCCCACTAATTCTCGCCACTTTGTATGCTTTTTCTTTAGCCTTTGTGCTGTCCTTGACATCCCTCGTCAGCCATGGATGCCTTGTCCTCCCCTCAGCATTTTTCCTCCTCCTTGGGATGAATTTCTGTTGTGGCTCCCTAATAACCCCCAAAAACTCCTGCCATTGCTGTTCCACTGTCTTCCCTGATAGGCTCCTTCTCCAATCAACTCTGGCCAGCTCCTCCCCCATGTCTTTGTAGTTACCCTTATTTAATTGTAATACCGTTACATCTGATTGCAGCTTCTCTCTCTCTGCAGGGTAAATTCTATCATATTGTGGTCACTGCTCCCTAAGGGTTCCTTCACCTTAATTTCCCTAATCAAGTCTGCCTCATTACACATCATCAAATCCAGAATTGCCTGTTCCCTAGTAGGCTCTGTCACAAGCTGCTCCAAAAAACCATCTCTTAGACATTCCACAAATTCTATTTCTTGGGATCCACTACCAATCTGATTTTCCCGGTCCACCTGCATATTGAATTCCCCTGTGATTATTGTAATATTGCCTTTTTACAAGCCTTTTCTATCTCCTGATTTAACATGAAGGGATAAAGAGTGAACCAAGGCAAGACCAACCCAGAAAAACAAGAAAAATGGAAAAAGCAGAGAAGAAGATGTAAATAGAGATTATAGTCTAACCTTGTTGAACATGATGTTGAGTCCAGGTCGGAAGATAAGGTGCTGTTCTTTGAGCTTGCATTGAGCCTCACTGGTACATTGTAGCAGGCGATGGGACAGAAAGATCAGCATGAGCACTTGGTAAAATGACAAGCAACTGGAAGCTCAAGATCATGCTTATGGACTGAATGTAGATATTCCACAAAGCAGTCACTCATTTACGTTTGGTTTCCCCAGTGTAGAGGAGACCACATTATGAAGCGAATACAGTCTGCTAAATTGAAAGAAGTATAAGTGAATTGCTGCATCACTTGCAAAGTGTATTTGCGGACTTAGACATGCACTTGCATGGAAAGTGCTGTAGGAAAGGAAGTTTATGTAAGAATAACTGAGGAGTGGTTCTTGGGTGTCACAGACAGAATTGTTCCTTTGGAATGCTGTAAGGGCAGGGCAGGGAATGATGTGTTTAGTGGTGGCATCACACGAGCTGGTGGACATGGTGGGTGATGTTCCACTGCATATGGATACTATTAGTGTGAAAGGAGAACCATATAATTGTTTTGGGAGGGAGGGGCAAGATGAGAGCATAAGTGCGTGAGATGGATTGGATATGGCAGAGGGCCCTGTCAATCACACTGGGTGGGAATCCTTGGTTGAGGGAAAAGGAAGAACTGGTGTGGAAGGTTGCAACATCAGAACCGATGCAATGCAGAGACAATAAAAGGTGCTGCTGTGGGTACCTGCATGGGTCCCAGCTATGCCTGCCTTTTTGTGAATTAGGTGGAACATTCATTATTCCAATTTGACTCCAGCTCCTTCCCTCATCTCATTTTCAAGTACATTGATGACAGTATTGGTGTTGCTTTTGCCATGAACTGGAAAAGGTCATTAACTTTGTTTCCAATTTCCATCTTTTCCTTACCTTCACCTGATCTATCTATGACTTTTCCCTTCCTTTCTCACTCCTCTGTCATCATTTCTAGAAATAGACTATTAATTTTCAATACGAACTGGCAGACTCCCACAGCTACCTCTACTACATTTCCTCACACCCTGCTTCCTGTAAGGACTCTATTCCATTCTCCCGGTTTCTCCGTCTCTGTCACATCTGTTCTGATGGTGGTTTGGGGGCAAGACAGCAGAACACAAACATTGTACTTTGTCTCCTGTGAATCACATATTGCATTAGGAGTTAATTGTTAAACGTGTCACACAAATACAGCATATGAGATCATAGGTTTTTAATCACAGGAGATTTTATATCTGCTGTTGAAGCTGCTTTTAGCAATGAATAAACAAGAACATTTTTTGAGAAATAGGCCAAGTCATAAGAAGCAGTTTAACAATGTATGCTTCCAAGTGATTGCACATTCCACAACATTTTTCCTTGAATTCTCTGCCAATTTTCTCCCTCCTTTCCCTTCCTGAAGATATTGACATTTACAAGTACCCACTTCTGGTGCTAGAAATCTATTTCGCTTCCCAGCGCTTTGCATCCAAGCTCCATCCTTTCATAGTGTGACATCCATGTTATTGCTCATCTTGCAGGATCATTTATTGGAATTGAGAGCAAGTATGCTGGGTAGTTTTCTTCTCCATCCATTATAAAACCTCCCATCTCCTGGATATTGGCAACAAACTCCACGTGAGTACCTGGAATTGAACTAAGGATCTCTCCGACCTCAAAAACTTGGTTGCTCACTGATGGTCTGAGCAGGGTTTTTCAAATTCAGGGTCGCGTTCTGCGGGTGGTTCGCAGAAATGTTTCAGGAGGGGCACGGCGCTGCCAATCGCGGGAGGAATGTCCGTCGGCTGCGGCAGGCTTTTAAAAATGCCGACTGCGATGGACTTTTGGGATTGCTGGCCTTCCTGCGCATGCGTGCCGGATGAAGCAGTGCACAGGCCCGGAACCCAGCGGGATGAACCGCCTTCTCCTGACATCAGCGTGCTGTCCAGGGCCAGTTTTGTTTTCAGCAAACAACAGAGTTCTTCTAACGGAAACGGCAGCAGAGAGCAGCTCCCCGCTTGCTGACATCTCGTGTTCTGAGAGCGAGAGAGATTCCTCCATTTTGCAGGTGCGAGCAGAGCTGGTGTGAACTCCTGGGCCTCTGGTGAACAATCCATGAAGACGAAGCTGAAAACAGGAATAAATCATAAAAAGATTACCTAAGTTATGGGTTATTAATTGTGTCACTGCAAATCAGGATTCAAAGTTCATGTGTTTTATATGCAGGAAAGTACAGGCAGCACGGTAGCACAAGTGGCTAGCAATGTGGCTTCACAGCGCCAGCGTACCAGGTTTGATTCCCTGCTGGGTCACTGTCTGCGTAGTCTGCACGTTCTCCCCGTGTCTGCATGGGTTTGCTCCGGTTTCCTCCACAGTCTAAAGATGTGCAGGTTAGGTGGATTGGCCATGCTAAATTGCCCTTGGTGCCCAAAAAGGTTAGGTGGGGTTATTGGGTTACGGGGGTAGGGTAGAAGTGAGGGCTTAAGTGGGGACATTTGAAGACTAAACAAGAGTTTTACGGCAAATCTCTTCATTTTTTTCATCGGTACAGTAAGATCTTAAATCATCAGCTTGAAGTCATTATCAGAAATGTAACATTGAATAACAAAGCAAGTGAGATTGTGCGGACAACGGAGGCTCACCGGTCATATGGAAGGTAAGTGAAAATGGTGGGTCGCAAAGGATGTCCGGCATGGGTCCCGAAGGTCGGTCCGTGTGGGTCCCGAAGAAATGCTGGTTGGTAAAAATGAGTTCCGGGCAAAAAAGTTTGAAAAACACTGCATTGGAGAACTGACACAAAGATATTTGTTTACATAAACGTCTAGTGCATTTTATAAATGCTATGTATTGGTAGATGTTGGAAAATCAATGTGTTTGTGCGACAGCTGCATCAAAGCTTCTCCAATTTTCAACTTGGTCTAGTTTTTATAAAAAGTGTGGTTTGCAATTGCCTTTTGTGTATTAACGTTTAGCTGGTAATAATAAGCGTTTCTGAGATGCATTATGGTTAGAATTGTAATGTGATGCAGATTTGAGATTTGTCGCAAAGTGAGTTGAAATAGATTTTTGGATCGTACACTGTTGATTTTCAATCAAGTTCTTTGATTTTTTTTCTCCTTGTAGCTAAATTCATCAGCTCATACAGCCAATCCATTGCAATGGCATTAACTGATATATACCATATATTTTCCTCCCTCTTAGGCTATCCCCCAGAATGAGGTAGACTTGCTTCCGCTTCAGTTTGATGAGTTCTGAAATGGCTGATAAGACTAATGTGTAATCTGCAGACTCTGCCACATGTGTGCAGGTGAAGGGTTATGTAGATGAGTTGTTTGGAGATTAAATGTTATGGGCGTTATGAAGACACCAGATTTGGAGAAACTTGTGAAGGCACCACTGTTTTGAGGTAGCTACTCAAGGTTGTGGGATCACTGCCACCTAATGAACCATGACCATGGTCTCTGGTTTGAGATCCTAGTCCTCAAATAGTCAGCCGAAGGCTGTACTGGCACATAGGCAGTAATTATGAATTTCATCATCTGTCTGCATTGTCGAGAGGAGGCTCCCAAGATATGGAAAATATTCCACATTTTACAGGATCGCACCATTGATCTTAATCAGTTAAGAGGTGTTAGTCTGTGGGAATAGGTTGGAAGAGGACCTTAGTCTTCCGTGTGTTCCATGAAAGGTCCATTTCCTCTTATCTTTGGAGAAAGAGACAATGATCTGGAGCTCAGTTTCAGATTGAGTGCACACACAAGCATCATCTGCATACTGGAGCTCAATGACTGAGGTTGGAGTGACTATGGTATTGTATTGAAAGTGCAAATTACAATGTAAGGTGAATAGAATTTCTGTATTTTTGCAGGCCAACTGTTTCAGGGCTAATGCAACGCTTTATCCATGTGTATAGTATGAATAAAACCACAAATAATTTAAAAAAATAATAATTTAGAGTTCCTAGTTCATATTTTTCCAATGAAGGGGCAATTTAGCGTGGCCAATCCACCTACCCTGCACATTTTTGGGTTGTGGGAGCGAACCCCACGCAAACACGGGGAGAATGTGCAAATTCCACATGGACAGTGACCCAGAGCCGGGATCGAACCTGGGACCTCGCGCTGTGATGCGGCAGTGCTAACCACTGCGTCACCGTGCTGCCTCTAAAACTCCAAATATACTTGCATTATTCATTGTTGCCTGGACTTGGCCTATTCACCGATCCATCTGAAAATTCTAGTTATTTTACTTAAGATTATTGTCCAGTTCATTATGTGTGGATGTTTTCAGAATATTTGACAACATTTTTCAACTTGTGATTAAATGTAACATTATGCATCTCTGACTACTTTTTAATTCAATTTGGTTAAATTGCACAATCTCTTAGTAAAATGGAGATAAACTTCTAAATTGCCTTGAAATAGCACTGGGAACATCTGGTTTGAAGGAGGAGACAGCAAATTTAAAAGTACTTTTATATTGTTCCTTATATCATTGTGATAGCAAAATATCTGAAAGCATTTCACTTAAATTACTTGTGAAGTACAGTCAGTGTTATGATGGAAAACCAGTTAATCTGTACTTATGATATTGGTTGATGGACAAATGTTAGTTAGGACAATGGGGAAAAAATTACCATCATTCTTCGAAGTGTATTATCTGATCTTTACCACCCAGCTGAACATTCAGAAGGGTCCATGGTGTTATGGCCTTACCTGAAAGATTGAATTCCTTTTTAACATTTTTCAAATTAAGGGGCAATTTAGCATGGCCAATCCACCTGCCCTGAACATCCTTGGGTTGTAGGGATGAGATCCACGCAGACAGGGGGAGAATGTGCAAACTGCACATGGACAGTGACCCGGGACCAGGTTCTAACCCAAATCCTCAGCGCCCTGAGGCAGCAGTGCTAATCATTGCACCACCGTGCCGCTCTAAAGATTGAATTTCAAACAGTGCAGCAGAACATTATTGGTGTACTGGTGTCATTTTGCATTGTGCTCAAACCCTTGCATGGATTTAAGTCCATGGACCTTTTGGCGTAGAGGCAAGACCACCGCAACTGAACCAAGCTGACCAGCAATAACCCAATTTACTTCCAAAACAAAATACGAAAACACAAAGAAAATTGTCAATTTAATGTCAATAGATCATGGAGCAAATCTTACTTTCTTGAGGTTGTAAAACTGATGATTATAATTAACCCTTCATGTAATTCCTGTCATGTTACGTATCAGTGTGTATTTAATAAAAGCAACTTCGCATTGAAGTCAGACTTTTGCTAAATTGATAATGTTTCGTATTTTGTGAATCCTGTTGAATTATTTTGAGGAAATGGCTTTCCACCAATTGCAATATAATTGTAGCTGGCACAAAATAAACTTTGAATAATTCCCAGAAGTCTAACTTGTTGAAAATATGTTTTTCTTTTAGTATTACCTCTTGTCTAGAATTAACATGTAATCAATATGCAATGTGATTGTAAGAACTTAGTACATCTCTGTTTTGTTAGCTGTATATAGTTCTAGCAGATTTGTCACCAGTACCTGTGGCTGACCAACCTCCTTAAATTTTGCATAATTACTTCAAGTTACAATTATTGCACCAGTAAACAACAATTAACTCACAACCTAATATCCAATGTGGATCATTTATTTTTCAGTTGTAGTTGATGTTTAAAAATACCATTTTACAAATTTAGCTTCAGTGAGAACTTTTTGATTTTTAATGTGAAGTGTAATAATTGTAGAGTGCGAAACATTGGAATGACTCCTGTGCAGCTGGTTTGACCTTGAGAGAAGAGTTCCTTTTTCTTCTTAAAGGCTCTGTGTTTATATCAGTGTTAGCATTGAACATTGGAGTTGAGTTTCAGCTGACCTTGCAGCATACAATGTTTTGGTTCAAAGTAAAATTGCAAATATAAATTTTGTTCTTCAGAATGTATGCATGAGGTATTATGTATGTGAAACAGGGAGGAGTCATCTTCCTTGAGAAATAATTGCACTGCTGATCAGCCGGCGTACATAACTGCAGAATTCTGTTCACGGCTGTATATTGCTCATTCAAGTTGTGTATCCTATGTATTAATAGACAGATAAATATACTGTAGTTCATTTAGTAGTCAAGATTCTAATATAAAAGTCCAAGTTGTGGTTGATGGTTGAATTTAGAATATTAATATATTTCAAAAAATTGTGAACCAAAATAGTGCCCAAGATCCATTCTAAATGAAAACGATTGAATAGTATTGTTTGTAGTCATTAAAAAATGTTGCTAGCAATTTTTCTTCCTCGTTATTTTTAACATTTATGGCCTTTGAGTAAGAAATGGCAGGCTCATGGAAATCATTTTCCTGCATTTTTTGTATTGATCATTACCAAGTCAAAGGTAAGATTAGGGTGGCATTCCCTCTACTCTCCCCTATAATCTATCTGAATATTATACTTCCAATATTATATCCAAAATTGTAGCCTCAACAACATTCACTACTGAGGTGTGTAATGTTTTTACATCCAGTTCCAATAATTTCTTCTTCCATTACTTTGTTGTTTACGTAGTCACTAAATAGAAACCGTTCCCAACGTATTTAGTTAGGGCCCTTAAAGTTGTCAGAGGGAGAAAACCCATTCCATCAAACTGACTGCATGCAAACTTGGAATAGTAAATATAGCCACCCATTCTTCATTTCTCAAAATAATTGACATATTTGGAATTAGTATAACTTTATTGACGGATTTACAGTTAGGTATTCAACACTTAGGTATTTCGAAGAAACCAGTGCCAACACTTTAATAGCCTGTCTCAGAGAACTGCATCAGCATCAGTAGAGATGCAGCCACTACTTCACTCAAATGTGTGCTAATTATCCTTCCTCACACTGTTCGCATCCGTAACTCCTCAGAACCAATCTTATCAATTAATCTGTTTGAGTGCTTAAATAAACGTTATTTTAAAATGTGTTTATTTTAACATTTAGAGAATTCTATGTATTTGAATTTTTTAAATGATAATGGTTGTGACAATTAAGTCACTGTCTTTTTAGATGCTTAGTACGTTGCAAACTGATCAGTTGTTTGTGTGATCAAATATTGATTTCAGGAATGGGGGCTAAATTCTCCGTTTGGGAGACAATGGGCGAGGTCTACCGGCCGCATCACACTCGAACGGGAGACCGGCGAGGCCGGTCGATGCCAGGTGAAGAACCCTTCTGCGGGCTTCCCAGCAACCACTATGCCTCGCGGGATCTACCCATGTCCCGTGAGGTGTCGAGATCAGGAACCTTCCCACAATGGGTGTGACCAAGCCACGCTCATGTAAGTAGGCCTTAAATCTACTAAGGCACTACTCACCCAGGATCTACTGGCCTCCTGGCATCCAACAGCCTCCACAGGGAGTCTCAAGCCGTGTGTTGTTTAGTACTGGTCCACACAAACGTGGACCAGACGGAATGCAACCCAGGGGGTCTCCGAGGCCATCCTTCGGAGGCCCCTGGGTGGTCAGGAATAGGGCATTTAGGCCCCCCTGGCCCTCCTCCTGGAATATGGGCCACCTTTGTAATGCCAAGGTGCCTGGGTGGCACTGCCAAGCCGGCAGTAGCACTGCCAGTGTGGCAATGAAAGGGTGCCCTGGTGCCAGGGCAGGGGGGGGGGGGGGGGAGGTGATGTAAGGCAGGCAGGTAATAAGGGGCCTCTGGGAGGTTAGGGGGCGGTGGCAGATGATGGTCCTGGAAGAGGGAAGTGCCTATATGGGGGGGCCCCAGGGACCCCATAGCGGGCTGTCTTCACGTGTGTGGGGGGGGGGGGGGGGGGGTAATGCCCATGTGTGTTGGGGTGGCATTACCCATGGGTGGGGAATGTGATTGAACCACCAGCTCAATTGGAGATCGGGGAGGGCGGCGCAGTGGTTAACACTGCTGCCTCACGGTGCCGGACACCTGGGTTCGTTCCAGGCCCTGGGTCACTGTCCACATGGAATTTTCACATTATCCCCATGTCTGCATAGGTCCCACCCCCACAACCTAAAGCTGTGCAGGGTAGATGGATTGGCCATGTTACAATTGCCCCGTAATTGGAAAAATTAAAAAACAAAATCAGGGCACCTTTTCAAAATGGCGGCCCAATCTTGGAGTTCAGCTCCCTAATGATGAAAAGAATTCTAAGTGCGGGATAAACTGGTGAGAACTCCCCAAGGCCCTAAAAGTGACAAAGTGTGTGGTTAGATAGCAGTGGGGAACTGACTGGCAGAGGAGGCGAGAAACTGCCAGCAAAGCCCGCCACATATGACATTTAAAAACTTTTCCGCTTGATCGCGCCATATGTTCTCCCACCGATGCTGAAGTGCACCCGCGTAGCGCAAATCAAGAAGCGATTCCCATTCCTTAGCCATGCATATTTATGCATGGTGAGGATTGCGAGGGATTCCCAAGGGAATTCCCCACCCCCTCATCACAATTCAGACCCCGCCCCCCACCCAATCGCAGTGCATTTCAGCCCCCTACCATCCGATTTTCCGGGAGATTAATTTATTCAAAGGTATTAGGAATAGACTTGAATTGTAGAATCTTACAGCAAAGAGGGATGTCATTCAGCCTGTTATGCCTGTGCCGGCTCTTTGAAGGAGCTGTCCAGTTCAGTCCCAAAACCCTGCAAGTTAGTCCTCTTCAATTGCAAATTGCCTTTGAAAGTTCCTGGAAAATCTGCTTTTTTCCATACTTTTAGATGATACGTACCTGATCTTACCAGCCCTCTCTGTGGGGGAAAAAAAATACATCTCCAGTTCTTTTGCAAAGTTATTAGAAATCAGTGATCTCTGACTACCAAACCACTTGCCAGAGGAAACATAATTTTGAATACGTCTCTCGGAGTTCCCCATCCCTGCTATAATGACAGCAAATCCAGCTTCTTCAGTTTATCTATGTAACAATGAAAGTCCCTCATCCTTGGTAACATGCTCTCTAAGACCTTGAGATCTTTCCTAAAGTTTGATGCCAAAGATTATACAAAATGCTCTAGCTGAAGCCTAACCAGTGATTTATAAAGGCGTAACATACTTGCCTTTTCTTTGTATTTACAAAGCCAAATATCCCACATATTTTCCGAACTACAAGTTAGCAGTCCCTTCCTTGTAAAGATTTAGGTTTCTCTGTTTTTGTATTCCCTCAAAATTCTACCATTTAGATTATACTGCCTATCCATGTTGTTCCTCACAAAGTGCATCACACTTTACTGCATTAAACTGAATTTGTATATTCTGCCCCCTTCACCAGTCTGTCTGTACCTTCTTTTCTGTTACTCTCCTGCTCACTGTTTACAGGTACAGTGTCTCAAAACTGGCAACCTCTGGACCGGGGCCGTGCCGGATTTCGCATCCTGCCGGATTTCGCATCCTGCCGGATTTCAGGTTGGGAGGTTCGGGCCATGGGCAGTTCAGATCAAGCTGGGTCGGGTGGGGTCAAGGGTTGCTTGGAGGGCACAAATAGATCGGCACACGAATCGACAGTCAGGCCCCACACTGCTCCAATGCAGCGCCTAGCTGAATTGTCCAGGTAAGTTATATTTTTCACTTATAATTGATGCCTGTCACTGTCATGATATGCAAACATGCAGCTAATGAACACATAGAATAGGACACTCGGGTGGTATCTCACGATAAAAGGGATGAGGTACTCACACCCCGCCTCTTTCCACAGACCAACATCTACAGAGTGAAACAGGGTGTATCCTCAGCATCACACCCCAGCACGTGGCTTAGAGCTAAGCTGGTTCAGTTAGACGGAGTTACTACATTTAGATTAGCAGAGAGTCAAACTCATTGAGAACTGTGCTAATAGTTCAATAAAACACATTGAACTCACTTCAAAGTCTGGAGCATCTTTTACTCAAAAATGAATCAAGTGGCAACTTGTGTTATTCCAAATTACATAACACAACAGTCACATTATAAAAAGACCAGTTTTTGGAAAACTCTGGTTTTTGGACAGTTGAGATATACTCTACTATATTGCTAAGTTTTGTATCATCTGCAAACTTCAAAATGATATTCCCTCCTGTACTCCCTATTCCCAAGTCCAGGTTATTTTATGTAAGTAAAGCAATGGTCCTAGTAACAGTGGGGTGACCCCACTGTGTACATATCTGCAGTAAAAGAAAATCCATTCATCACTATTGTCAGTCTCCTATCCCTTAGTCTTCAGAATTTAAACTTTAAATGATGCATGTATCCTTCAACTGGAGTCTAAGTATCCATTTACATGCCTGGAAGAAACATTGGATACACATGCAGAACCGTCAGTTAAAATTTAAATGATTCGAGCTATGCCTTCAACTATCTAGGCATTGAGGTCTGGATTCCTTCCCTGTACCTTGCTGACTCTTCATCTTCTGCTCCTTCTTTAAGATCCACCTTAAGACCCACTTCTTTAGTCACCCTTTCTAATTTAATCTCCTTTGGCATCAATCTTTGTTTGATTTCGACATTAACGATATTATGAATGCACCAGTTATTAAAGGTACTGTTCTTCTTGGTAAACCTTTAACTTTGAGAATATATTCCATTACTATAGTTTGCACAATTTGAATTGTTTTTAATATGTAAATATAAGGTAGATCTGCAGCTGGGATCCCCAAATACTTCTGATGGGGTGCAAAATATTATTGTAGAAACATATGGTCATTTTTCACTTGTGTAGTTGAATGTACTATGACTTTTAAGTAATCTTTTATTAATCATGCAGTTTGAGCATGTGTATTTTTGTAAATATTACCGCAGATTTCTCAAGTTAAAATCATATTGTGTTTTGTCATAAAATATAAAATGAAGAATACTTCATGGTAACCTGGGGAGCAAATTATTAACGCTTAATATGTATATATGGCCCAGAGCACAATGTTATAATGTTGCTGACGTGGAGCAAGGAATGTATGCCACGTTTGTCAAATAATCTGGTTAGAACTAATTGCCTGTGAGCAACTGACAATTGAAAACAAAAACAAGCAGATTTGTACTTGCCTTTACCAATAGCTAGTGTTGCATACAATCGTAGCAAATGCCTTGCAGAGAGATTGAATGAGCTTTTGGAGGAATTAGCTAGCATAACATAGCTGATACGCAAATAAAATTCAAAACTCGCATTAACCTTCTAAATGATATCAATTTAGAAATAATTTTAAAATTGCATCTAGTTCTGACCAACTAGGAAGGATTTGAGGGTGCAGAAGAGATTTACATGAATGGTTCCAGGGGTGAGGGCTTTCAGTTACTAGAATAGGTTGCAGAAGCTGTGATTGTTCTCTTTAGAGCAAAGGAGATTGAAGGGAGATTTGATCGAGGTGTGCAAGATTATGACTAGTTTTGATAAGGTAGTCTGTTAGGAACACAAGGTAGTTGTAAGGAATTTATATTGTATTGGTAAACATTTGAAATAAGGCATAGTTTTAAGTGGGTATAATTTAGTGTTTCTGTGGTTTGAATGATAAATGCTAGAGTAAGATTCATGCTAGACAAAGGTGTTTGGGATTTGTTCAGTTCCAAGTGGGTTTCTGTTGTGCTGAGAGAGGGCTATGGTGTGAAGAGTAAACAAGACAGCAGAAATGTCCGGGCATTGCTTAACAACTGCAGTCCCTTTTAAAGGACTTAGATTTTTGTTCTTAGTTTCGCTGAATTTGTTGAAGCAGTTGAAGAAGGACACCAGGGACTGAACATCTCTCAACTCTGCCAGAAGAAAGACTGGACAGGACGGGAGCTGTAAAGAGGCAGGCTTCCCAAACAACCTGTTATTGTCCAGACAACTTGGGAACTGGGACATAAAGAATGTCTTAAGGTGACTCTAAGTTAAGGGAACAGAGACCAAGGTATGGTTCAGAAGAATTCAAGGAAGAGTAAACAAAGTGATCTGTGTTAAAGGGACAATTGCAGTAACTAGATTTAAAGTGGGAAAGAAGACTTAAGAGGTAAATCTAATGTTTGATAGCATTTTAATAGAATTTGGGAATTGAGAGTTAAAGCAATTTTGGACAATTTGTACAGCAGTCAAGACAAGAAAATCCTAAAGTGGGTGGTGTAAAACCTGGATTTTCTGTTAAAAGTGGAGTAGGAGCTTTGTTTAAGAACCATTTAGAAAACCTGGACTGGATTTCAGAAGACAAACCGCTAATGGAAAGCATTTGTCCACAGACATTCACGAGGGTTCAGAGCAGAGTGGGTGTATTTGACCACAGCTGTGTGCTTAAAGCTGTGTGTCTAGCTGAGATCATTGTCAATTAAATTGTACTTTGTAATCTGTGTTAATCTTAAAATCGGTGTTTATTTGTTAAATTAAGGGGTGAGTAAAGGACTATTGTATCATAATCCAATTTCTTCATGTTTAATAGATATTTTTTTCTTATTGAATCTAATTAGCAGCACTGTGACTGTTCCACCATTACAAAAACTAAAAGTTACGGTGTTTTTGAGCCAGGGTCCTATTCTGCAATCTTCACACCCAGTTATAACATCAACTGGGACTGTAACAAGACTAGAAAATATTTGTTCCCATGAGCAGATGGTACAAGGAACAGGGGACTCCGAGTTAAGGTTTTGTCAGGAGTAACAAATGGTAATGACTTTGAACTCACTGGCAGCAAGGGTGATGGAAGTGGAAACAATCCATAATTTCAAAAGGAATTTGGAGGGCTCTTGAAGGACAGAAATTTGCAGAGCTATGGGGAGAGAGTGGGGGAGTTGGATTGGCTGAATTGCACCGCGGGCAGTCGGCATGGAGTCGATTGGCTTAAATGGCTTCCTTCTTTTCCACAAAAAACTCTCTGACTCAATGATGTTACATCTTTGTGTTAGTGCAAATAACTTGCTCTGGTTTAGCATCTTGATGTATTCTCCAAGAATGCTTATTATGGCTCTCTGAATCTATTTGAACCTTTTGTAGAAATGTTTGCACTATTGTTTGTCTTATTTTTTTTAAATGTATAGCCTATCAGAGTAGGTGATACTCTGGTTTTATTTCTTGCTACCACAACTGTTAGATTCTTGTATTGTTACTCTACATATTTCCTCCTACAGGTGTGGGCAGCACTGTAGCACAGTGGGTGGCATGATGGCACAGTGGTTAGCACTGCAGCCTCACAACGCCAGGGACCCTGTTTCAATTCCGGCCTTGGGTGACTGTGTGGAATTTGCACTTTCTGCATGGGTTTCCTCCGGGTGCTCCGGTTTCCTCCCACAGTCCAAAGATAGAATCATAAAATCACTACAGTGCAGAAGGAGGCCATTCGGCCCTTTGAATCTGCACCCACCCTGAGAAAGAGCATCCTACCTAAGCCCACTCCTTCACCCTAGCCCCAAAAACCAGTAACCCCACCGTACCTTTCTGGACACTAGTGGGCAATTTAGCATGGCCAATCCACCTAACCTTCACATCTTTGGACTGTGGGAGGAAACCAGAGGAAATCTACGCAGCCACTGGGAGAACGTACAAACTCCACACAGTGACCCAAAGCTGGAATTAAACCCTAGCCCTTGGTGCTGTAAAGCAGCAGTGCAAACCACTGTGCCACCATGCCGGTTAGGTGGATTGGCCATGCTAAAATTACCCCATGTGTTCAAAGATATGCTGGTTGGGCAGGATTATATGTCAGGAAAACCAAGTGTACCAATACCAACCCCATGGGAATTCCACTACAAGTCCTCCAGCCCGAAAAATATGCATCGACCGTTACGCTCTTCTTCCTATTAGTCAGTTTTGTATCGATGTTGCACTGTCCCTTTTAGTCCATGAGCTACAACCTTTCTCATAAGTCTGTTGTGTGGCACTGAATAGAGTGCAAAGCAAGACGACAATCCAAGGAAAGGTGCCTTTAGAAAGTCCATGTACACCACATAGAACAAAGAACAAAGAAATGTACAGCACAGGAACAGGCCCTTCGGCCCTCCAAGCCCGTGCCGACCATGCTGCCCGACTAAACTACAATCTTCTACACTTCCTGGGTCCGTATCCCTCTATTCCCATCCTATTCATGTATTTGTCAAGATGCCCCTTAAATGTCACGATCGTCGCTGCTTCCACCACCTCCTCCGGTAGCGAGTTCCAGGCACCCACTACCCTCTGCGTAAAAAAACTTGCCTCGTACATCTACTCTAAACCTTGCCCCTCTCACCTTAAACCTATGCCCCCTAGTAATTGACCCCTCTACCCTGGGGAAAAGCCTCTGACTATCCACTCTGTCTATGCCCCTCATAATTTTGTAGACCTCTATCAGGTCTCCCCTCAACCTCCTTCGTTCTAGTGAGAACAAACCGAGTTTATTCAACCGCTCCTCACAGCTAATGCCCTCCATACCAGGCAACATTCTGGTAAATCTCTTCTGCACCCTCTCTAAAGCCTCCACATCCTTCTGGTAGTGTGGCGACCAGAATTGAACACTATACTCCGGGCAAGTGTGGCCTAACTAAGGTTCTATACAGCTGCAACATGACTTGTCAATTCTTATACTCAATAGTGTCATGACATCATGAACAGTACCCTCATTAACCCTTTCTGTTACCTCTTCAAAAAACTCCAGCAAGTTAGTTAAACACGATTTCCCCTTTAGAAATCCAACACATGTTTTTCCATTTGACTACTAATTTTATCCCGAAAAGTTGTTTCTCGAAGCTCGCCCGCCACTGAAGTTAAACTGACTGGTCTGCAATTGCTGGGCTTATCTTTGCAACCTTTTCTGAACAAGGGGGTAATGTTTGCAATTCTCCAGCCCTCTGGCTCCTCACCTGATTCTATGTTTTAATCACTGCTGCCCAAAAAGTTGGGATACTGCAGAGTCAGTACTAAAATTAGACAAAGAATGCGAGAATCCTTAATCACATTACTAACATTTTGAAATAAAAAGTCATTAGTTATATTTACAAATGTAAGCTAATTTATCCACCACACTTGATAGTTCACCACTGTTTCCCTGAGGTCCTTTGCATGCTGGTGGTTTACAGGTGCCAGTTAATAAATTCAATTGTAGCCAGATAAATTATATTGTTGCTGATGACGCTTCATCTCTTACCAAAACAAATTATCTTGAAAAAATGGGACTATACCTCATCTCATCTGACCTAATCTGTCCTCTCTGAAAACTAGTAAATTTTGAGTTGAAACCTATGCTGTCCAAATTCTCTAATAATGCATAGGACAGTAATTTAATTAATTTCATTCTATTACCACTTGCGTTTCCTAAGTTTTTTAAGGAACTACGTCTTACCTCAACTTAAATTACTTTCTTATTGTATCCTGGCACATGTCTGGGTGTTCATGATGGTTGCCTAGAGGAATCAGACACAGAATATTCTATTTTACCCCCCAAATTTGTGAACTTAAATGCTAGCTAATGACTGCTCCAAGATTTCCATTTAACTTGTGAGCCCATGCTACACTAAGATGGAAGCTATCTTTAACTTTTCTTTGTAAGTACTCCAGTTAACTATGATCGTCAGTTTTCCCTTCCTGTATGGCTCTGTAGCCATATGTTGTAACTGATGATGCCACTATGTCTCTTACACTGACAATAGGCTTGAGTTGCATACTCCATCGTGCATTGTTCACTTCTCCTACCAAACAAATTCCTAACCGCCTGCGTTTGCTGCCAACAGTGTGTACATGTGCAGCCGCCATGCGTTCAGGGGGCACTGTCCAGCAGGGTGAATACGTGGTCTTTACTGGCTCTGGAATTGCGAAGATTACATCACCGACAGGATCAGATTAACACTTTTAGCAATCCCTTCCATCCACAGCGCACCCTAAACATCACAGATAGAGCTGGAAAGAGCTAGTGCCAAAATGGGCCCTCAACCTCGAATTAAAATGACTCGTCACACTGATGTCTTTTTAGAAATTTATTAAAAGGCAAAATATTGCAGAAATGGCTGGGGAGTGAGAGCGAAAGCAGGAAAGACTGAGTCAGCGAAATGGCCCTTGGTGCGCACCCGCCACGGGAATCAGGAAGCGTGGAATTGATTGAAATTTCATACTAGCCATTTAATTAGTTCAGAGAAATGGTAACTCAGACAGAAAGCTCGCCCATGCCCCAATTAAGGCCCTTAAGTGACCAATATCCTGCCCGGCCTCAATTTTAAGGCTGGTGGGTGCCATCGACAGTGGGGAACAGAAAACGTTCTTACCCTTGATCTCGGCTGAGATTGATGGGGGGCATCTCCATCAGAAGATCCCTTCCCTTCAGACTGGGGGCGCCCTCTCCTCACGGACCGGAGAGCTTCGCCTTAGATGAGACATGGAGCTAAAGTTATTTGTACGTTTGTGAGCTTATGTGGGTGGATAAATGTCATTCAGAGTAAAGTAACTTGGCTGAAATCTTGGAAGATTGCCTTGAGATTTCCCTCAGTCCTACTATTGCAGTTCCATGGTCAGAACCAAACTGATATTTGCATCCACCTATAATAAATGGCAGCCAACCTGGATTTACTAAACGTAGATCAAATCTTGATTAAGTCCTTTGATGAATTAACAGAGTGGGTTAGTGAAGTTTGTGGAATTTAAGTTGTGCACATTGATTTTAAAAGGCATTTGAAAAAGTGGCACAAAGTTATATTTGTTAACAAAATTGAAGCCCATTGGGTTAAATAGCATGGATAGGAGATTGGGTAAGCGACAGAGAGGAGTGATGAATTGGTGTTTTTTGGACTGGAACATAGTCTACAGTTGTGTATCCAAGGTTGGGTATTAGAACCATTGCTCTTTCTGCTATGATAATAACCTGATGGTATAATTTCAAAGTTTACAGATGACACAAACGTGGAAATATAATAACAATAAGGAGGATAGTAACATATTTCAGGAGGACATATGGGAGACATGTGGCAGATGAAATATGCTGCAGAACAGTGTGAAGAGATATATTTTGGCAGGAAGATTGAGGAGAGGCAATATAACTAAATTAGTAACATTTTGAAAGATGTGTCAGAATAGGGACTTGGAGTTTCACAAACTTAATTTTTTGAAGGTGGCAAGTTGAGTTGATAAAGCTATTAAAGTGTAAGAAATCATTATTTTTATGAACATGCATCAAATCTGAAAGCAAGAAAGCTGGTTAGGCTTCAAGTGAAGTATTGTGTCCAGTTCGGGAAACCACCCTTTAGGAATGATGTCAAGGTCTTGAAGAAGGTGCTGAGAAGATTTGCCAAAATAATGCCAGTGATTAGAGACTTCAGTTGTGCAGACTAGAAAAGCTGACAGCAGAAAGGGTTTAGGGAAGTTTTGAATAGAGGCATTTAAAATTATGAGGGGTTTAATTGATTAAAGGAAAAGGAAAAGAAACTGTTTCCATTGGCAGGAAGATTAGTAACTAGAGGAAACAGACTTAAGTTAATTAGCAAAACTACCAGAGCGGAAATGAGTTTTTTATACACTGAGATATTGTGATCTGGAATTCACTTCCTGAAAGGGTGATAGAAGCAGAATCAATAGTAACTTTGAGAAGGGAATTGAATATATACTTGAGAAGAAAAGATTTGCAGGTTATGGTTAAGAGCAGACGAGAGGGACTAATTGGATGATTCAGTCATAATACCCTGTTGTTGTAGCCATCTACATAAGCCATCCAATTTTTTTGTAATTTTGTTGGAGACAAACCTTTTACTATTCCTTCACAAAACGGTCTAATTGGCGAATAAAATGAAGCTGGTACTTTTCAACATTGCTTATTCTTGCGTAATTGATACCATTAAAATAATTTGTATTTTGTCAAATAGTGCACATAAATGATGCCAGGTTATGTGGTAATTGCACATTTTTCTTTGCTTAGCCACGTTGTCTAAATTGCCTTTACTGACATTTAATTCTTCATCTGTTTCACAACTTGTTATCTGTGATTAAATTATTTTCCCCTCAGTTTTTTTCCTTCTCCTTTCCTGATGACTGTGATATGGTTGTATAGCTGTTCCTTCATTTATGTAGTCATTCATTATGCGAGCCTAAACAATAAGGCTGCTGGAGAACATTAGAGGCCAAGTTATCACTTGGCATCTATGGGTGAATTTTTGAACAAGATTCATGTAGAACATGATTAATGAGAAGGGCAGCACGGTGGCACAGTGGGTTAGCCCTGCTGCCTCACGGCGCCGAGGCCCCAGGTTCGATCCCGGCTCTGGGTCACTGTCCGTATGGAGTTTGCACATTCTTCCCGTGTTTGCGTGGGTCTTGCCCCCACAATCCAAAGATGTGCAAGCTAGGTGGATTGGCCACGCTAAATTGCCCGTTAATTGGAAGAATTGGGTACTCTAAATTTAAGGAAAAAAAATTAATGATTGATTTATTCCTTTTCAATCCAGGGTACCTGTAGCTCCCCAACTCCTACACCTTTTGAATTTGTTAAATTCCTAGAGTGCACAATAAATGTGTCATGTCCATGTAATCATAGTGCGTATTTTAAAGAGAAAATCTCACCATTGAACCTTTTGAAAATCAAATTACTGCATTAGCTTTTGTTTTGTTCTGCATTTCCTTTAATTTTCTGTTGAGTACTTCAGTTTATGTATAGTGGCTGCTCATGGCATAATTGGAAATTACTGACCAATTTAGAGCCTTAACACAGTTAACTGATTAGAATGCAAAAGTGTCTTGCGTTAATAAGCAGTGGGAGAGACTACATCCGGAGTGAGAAACAGCCAGAGTGAGTATGCCTATCGGGGGCAGCACGGCTGCACAAGTGGTTAGCATGGTTGCCTCACAGCGCTGAGGTCCCAGGTTCGATCCTGACTCTGAGTCACTGACTGTGTGGAGTTTGCACATTCTCCCCGTATTTGCGTGCGTTTCGCCCCCACAACCCACAAGATGTGCGGGATAGGTGGATTGGCCATGCTAAATTGCCCCTTAATTGGAAAAAATGAACTCTAAAAATTAGAAAAGAGTATGTCTATCGGGAATTTGAAACAGAGTAGGAATCTGGTGCAGAGAGGGAAGCAGTGATCTTTGCTTTTTCTCCTTGCTTTGTAAATCTTCAGTGCGTGGTCTTGCCCTGCGGCAGCAGTTGAGGCTACACGGGAGAGAGCTGATTGGTAAGTAGTGGGGAACGCCGGGTAAGTCTTTGCCATTTTTATCACGTAGTTTGAAAATACTTTTTGGGTTTTATAATCTGTCAGGACCATAATTGGTCACAATGAGGACCAGGAAGGAAGGGCCCTAGTGAGCTGGATATAATCTGATATCAAGCATCTTCCAAAGGTTTAATTTAAAGGTGTATGTCATGGCAAGAGAACTCAAAGCCATGGATTGCTTCTCTTGCTCCATGTGGGAAGTCTGGAATATTTCCAGTGTTCGGGGCCAGCATGTGTGGAGGAAGTGTCTCCAGCTACAGCTCCTGGAAGCCCGGATTTTGGAGCTGGAGCGTTGGCTGGGGACACTGCGGAGCATCCACGAGGAGGAGAGTGTTGTGGTACCACATATACAGAGATGGTCACAGTGCAGGCTGAGACTCAGGCAGGAAGGGAATGGGTGACCACCAGGCAGAGCAAGAGAGCTCGGCAGGCAGTGTAGGAATCTCCTGTGGGCATTCCCCAGAAAAACAGATATACCACTTTGGATACTGTTGAGGGGAATGACCTCTCGGGAAACCATCAACAACCAAATTTGTGCAACACGGTTGGTTCTGCTGCAGTGGGAAGGAGTAAAAAGTTTGGGAATGCAATTGTTACAGGGGATTCATTTGTAATGGGAATAGGTAGGTGTTTCTGTAGCTGGAAACGAGATTCCAGGATGGTGTGGTGCCTCCCTGGTGCTAGGGCAAGGATGTCACAGAGCGGTTACAGGACATTCTGAAGGGGAGGGTGAACAGCCAGTGGTCATGATATACATTGGTACAAACAACCAAAGGTTAAAAAAAAAAAAGGAACGAGGTACTAAAAGTGGAACCTGGAGAATTAGGAAGAAAGTTGAGAAGTCGGACGTCAAGCTACTGATCTCAGGATTACTACCAGTGCCACGCACTGGACAGAGTAGAAAAAGCAAAATATATTGGATGAATACGTGGCTGAAGAGATGGTGTAAGGGTAGATTTCAGATTTCTGGGGCATTGGGACTGGTTCTGGGCGAGGTAGGACCAGTACAAACTGGATGGGTTATACCTGGGGATAATGCCTGTGGGGAATATTTGCTGGAGTGGTTGGGGGGGAGGGGGTTACAACTAAAAAGGCAGGGGTTGGAAACCTATACAAGGAATCAGAGGTGGAAGAAACAATGACAAAAACAAAAAAAGGAATAGGCAGAGAAACTAAGGGCCAGATTCAAACAGGGCCACAATGAAAAATATTGGGAGTGGGACAAGTAATGGTAAAAAGCCAAGCTTAAAGCACTGGCGAGGCGACTGGGGAGTTGCCTGCCAGAAGTTATCACGGAAGATCAGACCGGGTTCATTACGGGCAGACAACTAACTGCGAACATCAAACGCCTGCTGAAGTAATAATGACCCTCTCTGGGGTAGAATGGAGTTATCTCGTGGAGCTGATTGAACGGTTTAGGTTTGGGTTCAGCACGTGAAGTTCCTCATGTTCATATTGCTCCCAATCCTCATCCTCAAATCCTTCTTCACCAAGTTACATTTGGGACGTGGGGAGAAGACGGAGGGAATATGACTATTGTATATGTACATGGACGACAGACTGGCGACCCTGGGGGAACTTACCGAGAAGCTCCAACTCCCGAAAGGGAACGAGCTCAGATATCTGCAGCTGCATAACTTTCTCCGCAAGGAACTTCACACACAATCCTGGACACAATGATAGGGCTGGACTTATTAGGAGAGGGCAAATACGGCAACATATATAGACGACTTATAGAAAAGTTCAGGACTCCACATGACGAGACCAGATGGAAGTGGGGGAGGAACAGGGCATGGAAATAGGGGGAGAACTCTGCATCGAGGTGCAGCACAGAGTCAACTCCACCTCCTGCGCAGGGCTATACGTGATGCGGCTCAAGGTGGTGCACAGTGCACACCTTACCAAGAAGCGTATGAGCGGGTTCTTCCCGGAGATGGAGGACAAGTGTCAGGGGGATCCAGCCAGCCATACCCACATGTTCTCGTCCTGCCCCAGACTCGGAGAAATTTGGACGGCCTTCTTCAAGCTATGTCCAAGGTGATTGAGGTGGAGCCATGCCCGCCTGTGGCGGTCTTCGGGGTTGCAGAGCACCCAAAACTCTGGACAGGGAAAGGGGCAGACACCCTGGCCTTTGCCTCACTGATCGCCTGCCAGTGACTTCTGCTGGGCTGAAGTCGGCAACGCCACCCCGAGCCTCTATAGCTGTCAGATCTGGCCGAATTCCTGAAACTACAAAAGATAAAATTTGAATTAAGGGAGCCTGAAGAGAGATTCCATGGCACATGGAACAAATTCACAAGCCTCTTCACAGACCTGTTTGCAATTGGGGATGAGTGAGGGGGCTAGCTAAGGGAGGAGGCAGAAAAGGGGAAGGGCAGGGAAAGCTGCCCAAAGGGAGGAGAGCAAGTGTGGAATAGGGAAAGAATGGCGAGATGGACCATTCACTGGAGGGATCATAGGCTTCCCCCACACGGGGAGTAACCAGGGTAACTAATGGACTTGCCCTCCTTCGAAAACTCGAGTTCAAGGGGGGAGCGGGACAGAGATTACCGACGAGCGAAGGGAAGGACCCCAACTACACCTGTGTGTAAGGGTAAAGCTGGGGGCAGCCCTACCGTCAAGCAGCAGGAGCCCTGGCTGAAACCCGACAAACTACTGTAAAACTCAGCGCTGATGTTTTTCTGTATCGATAACTCCAAACACCAATAAAAATATCTTTACAAAAAAAGACAATCTTAAAGGCTTTATGTCTTAACACACGGGATATTAGCAATAAAGTGGATGAAGTAATTGCACAAATAGATGTAAATAGGTATAATTTCATAGAATTTACAGTGCAGAAGGAGGCCATTCAGCCCATCGAGTCTGCACCGGCTCTTGGAAAGAGCACCCTACCCAAGATCCACACCTCCACCCCATCCCCACAACCCAGCAACCCCACCCAACACTAAGGGCAATCTTGGGCACTAAGGGCAACCTAGAATGGCCAATCCACCCAACCTGCACATCTCCGGACCGCGGAAGGAAACCGGAGCACCCGGAGGAAACCCACGCACACACTGGGAGGACGTGCAGACCCCGCACAGACAGCGACCCAAGCCAGAACCGAACCCGGGATCCTGGAGCTGCGAAGCCATTGTGCTATCCCACCGTGCTGCCCAATGCACACTTTCTCTTGGACTCCAATTTCCAAGACATTTAATGATTTTGGAGAGGAAAAGGGAGGTTGAAGATGGGGAGGTAGTTTGCACAGAGGGTGGGATCAAGGGCTGGTTCTTCATGGAGAGGGTGATGTCAGCAGTTTGCAGAGTGACAGGAAGTGAGGGAACAGTAAAAACAATCAGCTCACATGGGGAACATGTCGGCTCAGTAACTTAGTGAGGATATGGTCAAGGGAGCAGGAGGTGGGTCTCGTGGACAAGGTGAGCTCAAGAGGGCAAGAGGAGAGATGGGAGAAAAACTAAAGAAAGATGGGAGGTCAAGGCTCAGGGAAGGATGAAGTTTCGAGACAGTTTGAGCCGGTGGGTTAGTGGGAGGGAGGCAGCTGATCGATTGTCTCAGTCTCAGTGACAAAGAAGCACCACAAGCTCCTCACACCTGGAGATGAAGATGGAGGAGACAGGAGAGGGACAGCACTTCAAACATATGTTGGAGACATTAAAAATACATGTCACACTATGTTTAACATAAAGCTGATTTATTTATCCTTTATCCAGAATATTAACCCCTAATTGAGCAGGTGTATATTAGCATCAGCAGAAACAGACCCAATGAACACAATTGCGTCCTGGATGTTATCCACTGCAGAATCCAATCACAGTAATATAATTGGGATTACAGAGATATGGCTGCAGGGTGACCAGGGTGGGAACTGAACGTCTAGGGGTATTCGGTATTTAGGAAGGATAGACAAAAAGGAAAAGGTGAAGTTGCATTGCTGGTTAAAGAGGAAATTAACGCAGTAGTGAGAAAGGATACTAGCTCCGGCAATGTGGATTCTCTATGTGTCAAGCTGAAAAACACCCCCAAGAGGCAAAAAAAACATTAGTGGCCGTTGTATATAGATCCCAAACTGTGGTGATGATGTTAGGAATAGCATTAAACATGAAATTAGAGGTACATGCAATAAAGGAACATCTGTAATTATAGGTGATTTTAATCTGCATATAGATTGGGCAAATCAAATTAGCCAAATTAACTTAAAGGAGTGTATGCGGGGTGGTTTTCTGGATCAATACGTTGGAGGAACCAAATAGAAAACAGGCCATACTAGACTGGGTACTGTGTAATGAGAATGGAATTGGCAATCTAGATGTGTGAGGCCCCTTGGGGATGAGCGACCATGATATGATCAAGATGGTGAGTGAGGTAGTTGATTCTGAGACTAGGGTACCGAATCGTAATAAAGGAAACAACGATGATATGAGGCGTGAATTAGCTACGATCAATTGGGAAACATTATTTAAAGGGATGACTGTGGATAGGCAATGGTAAACATTCAATGAGCACATGGGGGAACTACAACAATTATTTTTTTCCTCTCTGGCACAAAAGTAAAACAGGAAAGATGGCCAAGCCATGGCTTACAAGGGAAATTAGAGATTGTAGTCGATCCAAGGAAGAAGCATGCAAATTGGCTAAGAAAACAACAGGTCTGAGGATTGGCTGCAGTTTAGAATTCATCAAAGGAGGTCCAAGGGATTGATTAAGAAAGGAAAAATACGGTACGAAAGTAAGCTTGCAGGGAACATAAAAACTAAATGTAAACATTTCTATCGGTACGTGAAGAGAAAAAGACTGGTGAAGACAAATGTAGGTCCCTTACAGTCATAAACAGAGAAGGTATAATGGGGGACAAAGAAATGGCTGAGCAGCTAAAAACATACTATGGTTCTTTCTTCACAAATGAGGACACAAATCATATACCAGAAATGTTGACGAACACAGGGTTTAGAGAGAGGGAGGAACTGAAGGAGATAAATATTAGTAGAGAAATCAGGACTTCCGGTTGCGGCTATGCCTAGGTAGGTCGCACGTTCAGCAGCTCCCGCCGGGAACGGACTTTTGGGCTCTCTAGAGGGGCCCCAATGGCAATTGTTCGACGCCTTCCAGTGTGGGAAGGTGACAGCAAGGTCCCCCCGACATTATATGGATTGGACCAGGAGTGGAGCTGTGAAAAAAGTGATCTTGGAGCAGCGAAAAGTGAGAGGAAGAAAAAACAAGATGGCGGCGGGTGGAGACCAAGCAGCATGGGCGCAGTGATCGCGGGAGCAGCAGTGGTTTCTTAGACGCTGCTTTGAGGAGCTGAAAACCGAAATGCTGGCGCCAGTGAAGGCGGCGATTGAGAAGCTAGTGGAGACCCACAAGGCCCAAGGGGCGGCGATCCGGGAGGTGCGGCAAAAAGCCTCGGAGAACGAGGACGAGATCTTGGGCCTGGCAGTGAAGGTGGAGGCGCACGAGGCGCTGCACAAGAGGTGGGCGGAAAGATTTGAGGACCTGTAGAATAGGTCGAGGAGGAAGAATCTTCGGATTCTGGGTCTCCCCGAAGGAGTGGAGGGGCCCGATGCTGGGGGCATATGTGAGCATGATGCTCAATTCGCTGATGGGCGCGGGAGCCTTCCCGAGGCCTCTGGAGCTAGACGGGGCTCATCGGGTCCTAGCAAGGAGACCCAAGGCCAACGAGCCGCCAAGGGCTGTAGTGGTGAGGTTTCACCGCTTTATGGACAGAGAGTGTGTCCTGAGATGGGGCAGGAAAGAGCGGAGCAGCAGTTAGAACATGGAGATCCGAATCTACCAGGACTGGAGTGCAGAGGTGGCTAAGAAGAGACCTGGTTTCAAACAGGCTAAGGCGGTGCTCCATCGAAAGGGGGTGAAGTTCGGTATGCTGCAGCCAGCGCGATTGTGGGTCACGTTCCAGGATCGGCACCACTATTTTGAAACGCCTAATGAGGCATGGAGCTTTATACGGACTGAAAAGTTGGACTCAAATTGAGGGTTTGTTGTGCGGGTGGGGGGGGGGGAATGTTTGCTGTGTATATGGTGTTTATTACGTTTAGGGAACGTTCCTCTGGTTTGGGTGCTGGATGGGGATGGGTGAAGGGATTTGATGGGGAGAGTGTGGGCGTCGGTGTTTGAGGGGCAGACCCCCACGAAGGAAGAGGGGGAGTGGAGGCCCGGGGATGGGGAATTGGGGTAAGGCCACAAAAGGAGCTGCGCCAGAGGGGGCGGGGCAGGCTCAGGAAAGCGCGGGCTTTTTCCCGCGCTAGGGAAGGACGGGGGTGGGGGCCAGGGGGGGTGGGGGTGGGGGCGGTGCTGGAGAAGAGCGCGCACTGACTGCCAGGGAGGGGGAGGGGGGATTCTCACACTGGATGGGGTTGATGGAATGGCGGGAGAGGCCGGGGTCAGCAGGAGTCAGCTGACTTACGGGAGTGTCATGGGGGAGCAAAATGGCTAGATGTGGATCTAGCGGGGGAAGAGGGGGGGTATAGGGTTTCTGCTGCATTGGTCAAAGGGGAGCTGGAAGTAGGAGAGGTGGTCGGGGCGGGGGTCCGCCGTCTGGGGGACTGGAGAGGGGGGGGGGGTGAGCAGCCCCCCAATCCGGCTGATAACTTGGAATGTGAGGGGTCTGAACGGGACTTGGAATGTGAGGGGTCTGAACGGGCCAATCAAGAGGGCCCGGGTGTTCGCGCACTTAAAGGGACTGAAGGCAGACGTGGTTATGCTCCAGGAGACACATTTCAAGGTCGCAGATCAGGTTAGGCTGAGAAAGGGGTGGGTAGGACAAGTATTCCATTTGGGGCTGGATGCGAAGAACAGAGGGGTTGCAATACTGGTGGGGAAGCGGGTGTCGTTTGAGGCAATGAATATTGTAGTGGATAATGGAGGTCGATATGTGATGGTGAGCGGTAGGTTGCAGGGGGTGCGGGTGGTACTGGTAAAAGTATATGCCCCGAACTGGGATGATGCCGGATTTATGAAACGCATGCTGGGTCGGATTCCGGACCTGGAGGTAGGAAGCTTGATAATTGGGGGGGGGCTTTCAACACGGTGCTGGACCCAGCACTGGATCGCTCTAGGTCCAGGCCGGGTAAGAGGCCGGCTGCGGCCAAGGTGTTTAGGGGGTTTATGGACCAGATGGGGGGAGTGGATCCATGGAGGTATGTCAGGCCCCAGGCTAGGGAATTTTCATTCTTTTCCCACGTCCATAGAGCCTACTCAAGGATAGATTTTTTTATTTTGAGTAGGGCGCTAATCCCGAAAGTGGAGGGAACAGAGTATTCGGCCATAGCCATCTCAGACCACGCCCCGCACTGGGTGGAGCTGGCGTTAGGAGAGGAGAGGGACCAGCGCCCGCTGTGTCGTCTAGATGTGGGATTATTGGCGGATGAGGAGGTGTGCGGGCGGGTGCGGGGGTGGCATTGAAAGATATTTGGAGGCCAATGACAACGGGGACGTGCAGGTGGGGGTAGTTTGGGAGGCGCTGAAGGCGGTGGTCAGGGGAGAGCTAACCTCCATCAGGGCCCACAGGGAGAAGAGAGAGAGCAGGTAGAGGTTGGTGGGGGAAATCTTAAGGGTGGACAGGAGATATGTAGAGGCCCCCGAGGAGGGACTACTCCGGGAGCGGCAGAGCCTCCAGTCGGAGTTCGACCTGCTGACCACAGGGAAAGCAGAGGCATAGTGGAGGAAAGCGCAGGGGGCGACGTATGAGTATGGGGAGAAGGCGAATCGGATGCTGGCACACGATCATCGTAAGAGGGAGGTAGCGAGGGAGATGGGTGGAGTTAAGGATAGCGGGGGGGAATACGGTGCGGAGTGCGGTGAGAATAAACTAGGTATTTAGGGACTTCTATGGGGATCTGCACAGATCTGAGCCCCCAGTGGGGACGAGGGGATGCGACGATGTTTGGAACAGCTGAGGTTCCCGAGGGTGGAGGAGCAGGAGGTGGCTGGTTTAGGGGTGTCAATTGGACTGGAGGAGCTGGTTAAAGGATTGGGGAGCATGCAGGCGGGGAAGGCCCCGGGGCCAGATGGATTCCCGGTCGTGTTTTACAGGAAATACGTGGACCTGCTAGGCCCGTTGCTAGTGAGGACTTTCAATAAGGCAAGGGAGGGGGGGACCTTGCCCCGACAATGTCCGGGGCGCTGATCTCTCTGATCCTGAAGCGGGACAAGGACCCACTGCAGTGTGGGTCGTATAGACCGATCTCGCTCCTCAATGTGGATGCTAAGTTGCTGGCAAAAGTGCTGACTACGAGAATTGAGGACTGTGTCCCGGGGGTGATTCATGAGGACCAGACGGGATTTGTAAAGGGCAGGCAGCTAAACACTAATGTGTGGAGGCTCCTCAATGTGATTATGATGCCTTCGGTGGAGGGAGAAGCAGAGGTAGTGGCAGCTATGGACGTGGAGAAGGCCTTCGACCGGGTGGAGTGGGAGTATCTTAGGGAAGTGCTGCGGAGGTTTGGGTTCGGGGAGGGGTTCATCAGCTGGGTCAGATTGCTATATAGAGCCCTGGTGGCGAGTGTGGCTACGAATCGGCGGAGGTCGGAGTACTTTCGGCTGTACCGAGGGACGAGGCAGGGGTGCCCCCTGCCCCCCTTGCTGTTTGCATTGGCAATTGAGCCCCTGGCCATGGCACTAAGGGAGTCCAGGAAATGGAGGGGACTGGTCCGAGGGGGAGAGGAACATCGGGTGTCGCTGTATGCGGACGTCCTGTTGCTGTATGTGGCAGATCCAGTGGAGGGGATGGCGGAGGTGATGCGGATCCTAAGGGAGTTTGGGGACTTCTCAGGGTATAAGCTCACTGTAGGGAAAAGTGAGCTCTTTGTGGTGCATTCAGGGGACCAGGGAAAGTGGATAGACGACCTGCCGTTAAAGAGGGCGGAAAGGAGCTTTCGGAACTTGGGGATCCAGGTGGCTGGGAGTTGAGGGGCCCTGCACAAACTCAATCTGACGCGGTTGGTGGAGCAGATGGAGGAGGATTTCAAAAGATGGGATGTGCTGCCACTCTCGCTAGAGGGCAGGGTGCAGTCGGTTAAAATGATGGTCCTCCCGAGGTTTCTCTTTGTGTTCCAGTGCCTTCCCATTATGATTCCCAAGGCCTTTTTCAAACGGGTAGGTAGGTAGGAGTATCATGGGTTTCGTGTGGGCAGATAAGACCCCGAGGGCAAAGAGGGTGTTTCTGGAGCGCAGTAGGGACAGGGAGGGCTGGCTCTGCCGAATTTGTGTGACTATTATTGGGCTGCCAATGTGGTGATGATCCGTAAATGGGTAATGGAGGGAGAGGGGGCGGGGTGCAAGAGGTTGGAGATGGCTTCCTGTGTGGGCACGAGCCTGAGGGCGCTGGCGACGGCACCGCAAATCTGGTGGTGGCAGCGACGTTGAAGATCTGGGGGCAGTGGAGACAACACAGGGGCGAGGTGGGAGCCTCGGTTTGGTCCCCAATTTGGGAGAACCATCGGTTTGTCCCGGGAAGGATGGACAGGGGATTTCGGAGCTGGCATCGGGCAGGGATTAGAAGAATGGGGGACCTGTTTATAGATGGGACGTTTGCGAGCCTGGGGGCGCTGGAGGAGAAGTTTGGGTTACCCCCGGGAAATGCTTTCAGGTATATGCAAGTGAGGGCGTTTGTGAGGCGGCAGGTGAGGGAATTCCCGCTGCTCGCGGCACAGGCGACTCAGGACAGGGTGATTTTGGGTGTATGTGTTGGAGAAGGCAGGGTTTTGGCGATCTACCAGGAGCTGAAAGAAGAGGAGGAGGCCTCGGTAGAGGAGTTAAAGGGCAAGTGGGAGGAGGAGCTTGGGGAGGAGATAGATGAGGGTTTGTGGGCTGATGCCCTGAGTAGGGTTAATTCTTCCTCCTCTTGCGCCAGGCTCAGCCTAATACAATTCAAGGTTATTCACAGAGCGCATATGACAGGGGCGAGGTTGAGTAGGTTCTTTGGGGTGGAGGACAGGTGTGGGAGGTGCTTGGGAAGCCCGGCGAATCACGTCCATATGTTCTGGTCGTGCCCGGCACTGGATGGGTTTTGGAGGGGCTTCGCGAGGACTATGTCCATAGTGGTGAAAGTCCAGGTCAAGCTGAATTGGGCGTTGGCACTATTTGGGGTCACGGACGAGCCGGGAGGCGAAAGAGGCTGGTATCCTTCCCTTTGCGTCCCTGGTAGCCTGGCAGAGGATCTTGCTATTATGGAAGGACGCGAAGCCCCCCAGTGTGGAAGCCTGGATAAATGACATGGCAGGGTTCATTAAGCTGGAGAGGATAAAGTTTGCCTTACGACGGTCTGTGCAGGGGTTCTTCAGGCGGCGGCAACCGTTCCTAGACTATCTCGCGGAGCGTTCGGAGGAGGTCAGCAGCAGCAACCCAAGGGGGGGGGGGTGGAATTCAGGTGGGTGGGGGGGGGGCTTCCCTACGGGTACCTTTGAATGTCATATGGGGGGGCTACTGTATATGGGGAAACCCAATGTAAAAATGTTTGTATAATTTTTGACTGTTGTGGTGTTTCTTTCTTTTTGTAATGGGGGGGGGGTTGTTAAAAATTTTGTTGGAAAATTTGAATAAACATATTTTAAAAATATATATATATTAGTAGAGAAATCGTGTTGGGGAAATTGATTGGATTGAAGGCTGATAAATCCTCAGGACTTGACCAAATACATCCCAGAGTACTTCAGGAAGTGACTCTGGAACAGTTCCTGCAGATTAGAAGGCCGCTAATGAAACTCCACTATTTAAAAATGGCAGTAGAGAGAAAACAAGGAATTATAAACCAGTAAGCCTGACGTCGGTATTAGGAAAATTCTAGAATTCATGATCAAAGATTTTATAACAGAAATCTATTAGAAAACAGTGGCAGGATTGGACAGAGTCAACATGGATTTGTGAAGGGAAAATGCTTGACAAATCTACTGGAATTCTTCAAGGATGTAACTAGTAAAGTTGATGAGGGGGAGCCAGTGGATGTGATTTATTTGGACTTTCAGAAGGCTTTTGACAAAGTCACGCATAAGAGATTAGCATGTAAGATTAAAGCGCATGGATTTAGGGATACTATATTGAGATGGGTAGAAAACTAGTTGGCAGACAGGAAACAAAGAATAGGAATTAATGGGTCTTTCTCAAATTGGCAGGCAGTGAATAGTGGGCTACCGCAGGGATCGGTACTGGGACCCCAGCTATTCACAATATATATGAATGATTTAGATCAGGATTTTTCAAAGTGTGGGTGGCTACTGCGGGTGGGTGTCAGAAGGGTCGAGGTGTTCCCATCAGCCGCCACTGCAGCGTTTCCCAATTACACCATTCTAAGCCTGCAGGGAGAAAATTGCCTACAATGTCAATTCAGTCCTCACCTGACACTGGGAGTGCACTGTGTTTAAATGGCATATTACTTGCACACTATAAAATAAGCTGAGAGCTGCAGACCTGTCTGCTATTCCATGTACAGTTAAGGAGAGTCTGCAGCACCCCCAGACACTTTTTATGTGATCTCTTGCTATCTGGGGACTGATGGGCTGCGGACACGCAGGTGTTTCGCAAGGTGGACAGCTATTGGACGGAACTGTTGTGGAGGAAAAGGAGAGAGCAAGTTAAGAGCTTAAAGTGTTTAAAATGTTATTTTGGAAATCGGAAAGTAATGACAGGTGAATAATATGCTGATTCCCAAAATATCTGCAAGACAAAAGGACTGGCTAACATTGGGGCGCAGTATTTTGTCCTTTGTGTATCTGTGGAAAAACTAAAAGTTGGAAACGGCAGTGTCTGTTACTTTTACACATTGTCCTCCCATCAAAAGTCCCAAGTTGGTAATTCATTCGAGATTTTAAAGTGTAGTGTTAGTTATTTTTTCTTGCTTTCACACAAGTACAGCTTTGAGCATATCTTTAGAAGCTGATGTACAAAATGCAAGTTGCTGATGTATTTTGAAACAGGGGAACTTCTGCAAACATTTTTTTAAAATGTTAGGGTACCCAATTCATTTTTTCCAATTAAGGGCCAATTTAGCATGGCCAATTCACCTAGCCTGCACATCTTTGGGTTGTGGGGGCGAAACCCACACAAACACGAGGAGAATGTGCAAACCCCACACGGACAATGACCAACTCCTGCAAACATTGACTGTCTCTCCCTCTCTCTCTTTCTTCTCATCATCGGAGAGACAGTGGCAGGGGTTGCGACTGAAGAGAATGTACGGGATTGTTAGTGCAGAGTAACCAAACTAACTGGCTGGGTGAGAATTAACAGTTGCAGAAATGAAGTGAGCTTGTAAAGATTCATGAGATCTCCACTGAGTCTGCCCCAAGATAGTTTGAGCCATCTTAATTTGCAATCTGCGGCTGAGACGGGGCAGGGTGGTGGAGGGGCGGGGGCTGATTATGGGCAGGTATTGAATCCAAATCAGTCTCCATGAAGTGACTCCAATGGCATGTTTTATGGTTGGGGAAACATGAGCACATCACGATGCCACAATGGAATATCTGAGAAAACTTTGTTCAATGTCCATTCTGTCTGATTAATGACATCCGGAACAGTTAGTTCATCAGTTTTCTGGGGCAGTTTTAGTGTTGTCAGCATTCATCAATTTTGATGAACTTGTTTCTAATTTGAAGTTGAATAAACTTGCATCAAGTAATTGAATTGCATTTAAGCGAACTACAAATCAAGATTTTTAATGTCACTATCTTGAGATTTATAGCTGTTTTATTTACAAGAACCACATATGACTTTCTCCCAGTGATGTCTGTTCTTTGTTCTCCTCTCCTGGTCTTCTTCATTCGCTTCTTTGTTTCCTCAACGCAATGTCCAACAATGAATGCAGTTTCACAATTGCTGGCGGCCCTCTGGTATCTCTCATGAGTAACTATTCTTCATGTGTGTCCCTGGACAGTAAATTGTCATAGAAAGGAGCACATCACAGCACATCTGATCCTGTCCTCACTCAGTGCTGATATACATTCAGTGCCTACTGGATAGTGATTAAGAACAGGAATATTAGAATATTTTCTTTCCCTCCACTCCCTGGGGCAATAAAGCTTTAGTGTCCCCAAAACTGCCTTGATTCAGGATAGACTGAGTAAGTGAATGTGGCATGGATCCTGAAAGTTGGTTGGCGTGGGTCCCGAAGCTCGGCCAGCTGGCAACCGTGGGTCCTGGGGGAAAACGTTTTTAAAAAACACTGATTGAGATGAGGGAACAAAATGTAATATCTCCAAACTTTCAGATGACAAAGTTGGGTGGGAGGATGAGCTGTGAGGAGGATGTAGAGATCCTTCAGTGTGATTTGGACAAGTTGAGTGAGTGGGTAAATGAATGGCAGATGGAGTATATTTTGGACAAATGCGAGGTTAACCACTTTGGGAACAAAAACGGGGAGGGAGGCTATTATCTGAACGTCCATAAATTAGGAGTACACCAGTCGCTGAAGGTAAGCATGCAGGTACAGCAGGCTGTAAAGAAGGCAAATGGTAGGCTGGCCTTCATTGCGAGAGGATTCGAGTACAGGAGCAGGGATGTCTTGTTACAATTATACAGGGCCTTGGTGAGGCCAACACCTGGAATATTGTGTGTAGTTTTAGTCTCCTTATCTGAGAAAGGATGTTCTTGCTATCGAGGGAGTACAGTAAAGGTTTTCCAGACTAATTCCTGGGATGGCAGGATGGATGTATGAGAAGAGATTGAGCCGGTTAGGATTGTATTCGCTGGAGTTCAGAAGAATGAGGGGAAATCTCACAGAAATCTATAAAATTCTAACAGGACTAGACATGGTAGATTATCATAGAATTTACAGTGCAGAAGGAAGCCATTCGGCCCATCGAGTCTGCACTGGCTCTTTGAAAGAGCACCCTACCTAAGGTCAACACCTCCACCCTATCCCCATAACCCAGTAACCCCATCCAACACTAAGGGCAATTTTGGACACTAAGGGCAATTTATCATGGCCAGACCACCTAACCTGCACATCTTTGGACTGTGGGAGGAAACCGGAGCACCCGGAGGAAACCCACGCATGCACGGGGAGGATGTGCAGACTCCGCACAGACAGTGACCCAAGCCGGAATCGAACCTGGGACCCTGGAGCTGTGAAGCAATTGTGCCATCCACAATGCTACCGTGTTGCCCATAATGGCGGAGGTGTCCAGAACCAGGGGTCACAGTGTGAGGATATGGGGTAGACCCTTTAGGACAGAGATTAGGAGAAATCTCTTCACCCAGAGAGTGGTGAGCCTGTGGAATTCGTTCCCACAGGAAGTAGTTGAGGCCAAAACATTGTACGTTTTAAAGAAGCATTTAGATATAGCACTTGGGATGAAGGGGATCAAAGGATATGGGAGGAAGGTGGGATTAGCTATTGAATTGGATGAACAGCCATAATCATAATGAATAACGGAGCAGGCTCAAAGGGCTGAATGGCCTCCTCCTGCCCGATTTTCTTTGTTTCTGTGAGTAGAATTAGTTGATGATTTAGTCATCATGGCCCATAGAATTTCATAGAATTTACAGTGCAGAAGGAGGCCATTCGGCACATCGAGTCTGCACCGGCTCTTGGAAAGAGCACATTATCCAAGCCCACACCCCCACCCTGTCCCCATAACCCAGTAACCCCACCCAACACTAAAGGCAATTTTGGACTAAGTGCAATTTAGCACCGCCAATCCACCTAACCTGCACATCTTTGGACTGTGGAGGAAACTGGAGTACCCGGAGGAAACCCACGCACACATGGGGAGAACGTGCAGACTCCGCACAGACAGTGACCCAAGCCAGGAATCGAAC